>NW_022196024.1:79130-1281205 GCF_008641045.1 Pistacia vera | reverse complement strand
TTCCCGTGTGTAACGGGTGAATACAACAACACATGCAAAATTAAAAATTTTGATTCATTAATTAAATATATCATCCATCTCTTGGAAGTCTTGACTCGTTTTTGCTCCATAAGCAGCTTATCTTTTCGAGGATCTTAATGTTCTCCATCTTTTGTCCAAACATTTCGTCAGCTTCATTAAACATGTTTTTAATCTTTTGTCCAAGCATTTCACAAGCTTCATTAAACATGTTATTCATCATTTGTCCAAGCATTTCGTATGCTTCCCTGTTGTTTAATTGGACATATCATCAGAAATCATGATATGAAAGCCATTATTTGATATTTTTTGGGGTGAGAAATATTAAGCTTGATGTAAGCAGTAAAAAAGAGAGAGAAAATGAGTGTGGCCATTATAAAAGAAAAAGAGTACAAATTTGCTGGAAGAATTTTCGATTGCGAATGAGGATTCAATTGTAAAAAAACCACAAGCACTGGAATGTAGAGTTTAAAGGCCTCATTGAATTGCGCCAAA
This sequence comes from Pistacia vera, assembly GCF_008641045.1. Lineage (NCBI taxonomy): Eukaryota > Viridiplantae > Streptophyta > Magnoliopsida > Sapindales > Anacardiaceae > Pistacia > Pistacia vera. The sequence goes on along the minus strand of NW_022196024.1, from coordinate 1,280,692 downwards.
CAAATAAAGTTTTGCTCCCTGCCCATGCAAATTCTCACCATATTTGTACGAATTTAAAAATGAATGTGAATCTAATGAAAAAGAAAAGTGAAAAGAGAGACTAAAAGCATTGGAGGAAGGCAGGGGGACGATGGAGGATTAGGTGGCATCTCTCTCGTTACTTCAAGGGACTGTAAGTGAAAAGAGAGAGACTAAAACCTTTGGATAGAGGCAGGGTTTTGAGTTTCAAGAGAACGATGAAGGATTATGTGGGAGCCTGACATTTTTCTCGTTTCTTCCAGTGACCTTTATAGTAGTCCACAAGTTCACGCGCAAAGCGCTCAAACAAATTGTCACGAAATTCTGACATCCACCCGCATAGAGTCGCTCGTTCAATATTTAAAAAATGGTGCACATGTACAAACTAAATATCATAGAGAATGAACTTAACCGACCACTCAGCCAGTTTACATCACGCGCGCGGCGCGCCTATATCATATTAATTATTTACAGAATTAAGTCGCATTATTACACAGAAAGCGCACAACAGTTTGACTTTATAAAAGAAACACTATGCAAATAGCTTATTTACAAATTTTTTTTTATTGTATAATTTTTTTTTTTGACTTTATAAAAGAAACACTAAAAAAGTTTAATTAATTATTTCCACTGTACATGGAATTTGATTAATTACTACATATATTATTTACAAGTTTTTTTTATTCTATAAATTTTACTTGTTTNTGCTTGCATATTAAACCGAGGGGTGAACTTATACAGTATTGGCAAGAATATAGAAGGGCTGAAGGATAGGATCCTTGATATATCTCGCAGTACAGAAACTTATGGTATAAGAAACTCTAGCAACATAGACAGGAGCAGCAGTTTGACAGAAAGATTCAGACAGATAAGAAGGACCTCCTCCAATTCTAGCAAAGAGCAGGTTGTTGGTTTTGAGGAGAACGCAAGGGTATTAGTCAACCAACTTCTTAAAGATGAGCTGCAACGATGTGTGATTTCAATATTAGGAATGGGTGGGTTGGGCAAAACAACTCTTGCTCGGAAGCTCTATAACTCTAATGATATAAAAGGAAGATTTGATTGCCAGGCATGGGTTTGTGTAACTCAGGAGTACACGACACGGGATCTTCTTCAGAAAACAATAAAATCCTTTCAGAAGCCCACAAAAGAAATCTTGGAAATGATGGAAATGATGACCGAAGAGGACTTGGAACAACATCTCTACAAGTTCTTGGAAAGGCGGCGATACTGTGTGGTTATTGATGATGTATGGCATAAAGAAGCCTGGGAAAGCTTGAGAAGAGCCTTCCCTGACAATGAAAACAGAAGTAGAGTAATAATAACAACACGCAACAAGGCTGTAGCGAGGATAACAGATGAGAATAACCATGTTTACCAACTCCAATTTTTGAAGCAAGAGGAAAGTTGGAAACTGTTTTGTGAGAATGCATTTCCAGATAATACTGATGGTCAGAAAAGTAGATGTCCTCCAGGACTAGAGAAGTTGGGAAGGGAAATGGTGGAAAAGTGTGGCGGTTTGCCTCTTGCAATCGTAGTTTTGGGTGGATTGCTGTCAAGAAAACAGCCACAAGAATGGCATACAGTGAAGAACCGTCTATGGTGGCATTTGACAAGAGATTTGGATCATGTTTCATCAATATTAGCCTTGAGCTACTATGAATTGCCATATCAGTTGAAGTCCTGTTTTCTCTATTTAAGCATTTTTCCTGAAGACTATGTGATTGACACTGAAAAACTTGTCCGGTTGTGGATAGCAGAGGGGTTTATTCCGCAAGAAGAAGAAGAAATGGAGGATGTTGCTGAAGAATACTTGAAAGAGCTCATTGACAGAAGTATGATTCAAATAGCTGAAAGATCTCTGGACAAGGTTAAAGCTTGTCGGATCCATGATCTTATACGAGAACTCGCAATCAGAAAAGCTAAGACACTAAATTTTCTTGATGTCTACGATGGCAAAATAAACTCATCACCCTTTTCTACTTCGTTAAGTCGGCGACAAGCTGCTCATTCTGGGAACACAAAATATGTTTCATCAGTCCATTCTACTCCACTGCTTCGATCAGTTTTGTTTTTCAATCCTGATCGTGAGACTCTCTTTGTAAAGCATCTGAAAGTTATATGCTTCAAACTCAGATTACTAAGGGTGCTAGATCTTGAGGATACAAGAATTGAACCCTCCAGTACAAAAGGAAATGTTTTGATGTTGCCAGATGCAATGGGAAAGCTGATTCACCTGAGGTATTTCGGGTTCAAAAGCAGTAGCATAGTGGAGTTCCCATCATCCATAAGACACTGGAGGAGCCTAATTGCCCTGGTTGCAACTGGTAATTCTCCCTGCAAGCTACCTACTGATATAGCTAAGCTTCATCAGTTAAGACACCTCATAGCATGTCCTCATGGAAACCTTCACGTCAGCGCTTTAACAAGCCTCCAGACTCTGAGGTATGTAAATTATCGACAATGGGTTGAAATTGATGCAGCAAATCTAATTAATCTGCGAGAGTTGGAGATTCGGGAGATACCTTATGCAGATATGAAGTCCATTTGGCAATTAAAACGCCTACAATCTTTAACATTGCAGACAAAAACATCCTTTGTTAACCTGCATCTCCTTTCTCAATGTCAACATCTCATCAAACTGAAGTTGGAGGGAAAAATAGATGATCTTCCGGGGAACAGGGATGAATTTCCACCAAATCTCACAATCTTGATTTTATATGGCTCAGCACTGAAGGAAGATCCAATGCCAATACTAGAACACTTGCCAAGCTTGAGTATTCTTGACATGGGAAAAAACTCATTCCTAGGATACAAAATGGTTTTCTCTGAAACAGGATTTTCTCAACTCCAAGTTCTACGGATTTCTTGGTTGTGGCTCTTAGAGACGTTAGAGGTGGAGTCAGGAGCTATGCCTAGACTCAAGCATTTCAGCGTTGAAGATTGCAAAAATCTAACGACAGTCCCTGAAAGATTGAGGATGCTTCCACTTCCCCAAGAATGGTAATGCAACCATATGTCTCTGGCCAAGGCATCAATGGGCACTTGGCCTCATATAGGTGAGTTTTGCTTTCTCTATACTGAGTGTGTTTAAAGTTTGAACTATTTTCTTCTTCTGTTTCCAATTCATATATGCTTAGAACAATTTTATACTTGGATATTAATGTTGGATCCTCACCTTGTAAGCTTAGAGGTCAAACGATAATTTGATATCAAAGACAAATTTCGACGTGAATTCACATATTGAACTTAAATATTAATGTTGAGTTCTTACCTGATAACTTAAATTTTTAGATCAAATGGTAGCTTAACCGAGTATCATTACGTGGGAGGATTTATCAAACTTAAATATTAATGTTAGACTCTTACATGATAACTTAAAAGTTTTAGGTCAAAAATCATAACTTAATAGTCAAGAGGAAAGAGGTGCCCATATTGAGTACCATGTTTGGTTTTCTGAGTTATATAGTGATGCATTTTGAAAGGTTTCACTCAGATACTCAAGTACTATAAATCTGTAAATTATCAGATAACTTACTATCCTGAGCATGATAAAACTTAATCCCAGCAGCAAAATACTAAGTTTATTGAAGATGCAGGTGTTAAAACTATAGCCCTTGTGCTTAAAGATTACCAAAAACTTAAGAATCTGGCAATTTCATGGAAATTTAATTTGGTATCAAACAGTTGAGTGTGCACACGTCCAAACCAAAAAGTTCTTCAAGAGAGACTCTACACTCAAAGAATTTATCCCAAACCAAACTTTACATCAAACCAAATCAACCCTTTTAAGTAACCACTAGTATAAATAAACCACTCAATCCCAAAACACAAGTTAAACAAAACCCAAAACTTCAAAACAAAAATGGATTGGTTCTACCCCAAGAGAAGAGGTCCACAGTGGAAACAAGGCTGGACAAACCAAACCTTCACCTCAATTTCATCACCACCACCAGCATTGCTTACAATTTTTGGCATTGTTTTTATCTTATTGTGGGTATCTCAATACACAGGCTACAAGGCTCAGTTGCACATCACAACAGTCAACTTTCAGCTATTTCTCTTCCTGTTGCCACTTCTATTGATTCTCTTAATAGCTTCTTATTCTTCCGGTGGAAGTTACGGCTTCCGGCTACCACGGCTCAACCGTGGACCGATGTACCAGTCGGCTGCAGGGGGCATCCCATGGGGAATTGTCAGCCTAGTGGTGGTGCTTCTGGTTTTGGTCTCTTATCAGTCTTCATTTCATTCAAAGTGGCTTGGAGGAAGTTAAGTTAGTTATATTGTAAGACACAAAATTATGAAGTTGTACTTGTATTGATGTATTGAGTCACATAAATTTAATTAAATTTTACATAGTTTGAATGTTTTAATAGTGTAATTAAATAATTGAATTGATTATTAAATTGATGTATGGAAAGAGGAGGTGAAGCACTAATCTTAATGGGCCAGCCAGGCCTTGAATAAATATTGGACCACGAAGCATATGGTAGGTGTTGATAATTCAATAATATAGTAAACGACTTTTTTCTATCCAAGGTTTGCCTTAACGACGTTTTCCCACTTAAAAAGTTTCAAAATACCAGTTTTTCGTCCGAAGTTTATATTCTATTAATACCCAAAATACACTTTATTTTTTCAGCCGATATTCAGCGAGTTACTAGCAACCAGTGTAAGAGGTGTTTTGTAGAGTGGAGGTCAGTGGATCGATGATGATAACCGATTGAATATTTGTCGTCAGAATCAACCAAAAATCAGCTAAAAACAAAAAAACTCTATCTTTATAATGATCGACAATCGATGAGAAATCGGGTACTATAATGAGAGAGGTTTTGTAAAGAAGAGACTGAAGGTTCAAATGGTAATGACGGAGAGAATTTTTGCTATTGGAATCTACCAGAATCGGTTTTAGATATTAACGGAATATAAACTTTAGATGAAAAAAATGTTATTTTGAAACTTTTTGGGTGGAAAAGTGTCATTAAGGCAAACCTTGGGTGGAAAAAAGTTGTATGTTCTTCAATAATATATGGTTTCTCATTTTGAAACCGACATTCTTCATTCTTACCGTAGCCGTAGGTTTATCAATTAATAATTGAATTATCAACTAAGGGCTAAAACAGGAATTTCTCAGTTACATTAGCCTTTGAGGTTTTATATGAACAAATATAAAGATTTTTAGGATATTTAGTCATAAAGTAGTTTGACCATCTAGTCCCTTCTTTTATTTAATCTAAAGAAAACGAAAAAAATAAAAAAGTTATGTCGGTAGTACTAAAAACAATAATCACTCTTGCTTTTAGCCACTCATGTTTTGAGGCAATAAATTGTGTGAAGATATCAAAACCTAATTACTATTAAAATCACATTTGTCATCTTTCTTTTAATTAACATTTTACTCGAAGAATCACCCCGGGTGGGACGATAAGGGTTCTTGAATATATTATTTAAAAAAATTTTCTCGATTACTAATAAAGATGATCATTAGAAGCAGAGCAGATCCAACCTACTTCATGGCCCACCCTCAATTTTATTTTAAAAAATACTAATATATATAATTTCTAGATTTTGATCCACCCTAATAAAAATATTAATATATAATTAGTTTTTATTTTAACCTACCCTAACAAAAAATTTTGGATCTGCTACTGATTGGAAGATTTATCTGATGGTTAACTTCAAGACTCCGAAAAATTAATCGAGGTGTGTACAAGCTGGTCTAAACACCCCGAAAAAAAAAAATGCTTCAAGCTTATGTGACTGATAACTTATTAACATTATTTCTTACCCACTTTAGACACTTTAAAAATCAAAACCTAATTACTATTAACATCTAATTTATCATCTTTCTTTTAATTAATATTTTGCTTGAAGAACCACCACTGAGTGGTCAGATGAGACGATAAAGACTTTTGTATATATTACTTAAGAGATCTCTCTCTATTATTAATAGAGATGACCAATAAAGAGTTTAACCGATTGTTAACTTTAAAACCCTGAAAAAATAATCAACAAACTACTCTTCCTTGCCCATTTTAGATAGTGAAAAAATCAAAACCTAATTCCTATTAATATCTAATTTGCCATCTTTCTTTTAATTAACATTTTGCTTGAAAAATCATCTAATACGACGATAAAGACTTTTGTATATATTTTGTGTATATTACTTAAAAGAGTTAACCGGTCGTTTAACTTTAAAACCCTAAAAAAATAATCGGAAAACTACTCCGAACACTTCGGTTAAAAATAATAATAATAATAATTAAATTGCTTGTAACTTAAGTGATTGATAACTTGTCAGTTGTCAGCATTATTACTCGAAATAAATTAGGCGATGGCCCATATACCATATAGTCCACATAATCAATAATAAAATCAATCACATCCTCTACCAAAATTATTACTTGATAAAGCTTTAACTTTCTGGGAAAATTAAGAAACCCTAAATTAAGTTTAAGAACCTGATTAATTTATCAACTTAATTAAGCTTCAACAAACAACATATAAAGGAAGGGAAAAAAAAAAAAAAAAAGAACTTGCTTTATATATATATATCTCATAAAATCCACATAAAACAAACAACCCAGATGGACTTAATTATACATACTAATCACCCATTAATTAACTCTATTATTTACAAAACCATATATGTGTTATTGATTAGTTAATTACCTTTTTTTTTTTATCTAAAATATATTGATTTATTTCTCAGAACCAGCTATCCAGAAAGCTAGACTGGAACTGCACAAGAACAAGAAGCAACAAGATTATGGCGGCCACACCCCACGGTGAGCTTCCCTCCGACGGCTGGTAGTGGGTCCGGCGGCGCTTGTCCCAAGGCGAGGAAGAGGTGAAGTACATGTCTGAGTATTCCATGGATGACAGCCAACGAACGAGCAGAATCAACAAAACCGGCGTGGCAAAAAGCACCCAACTGAGCTGTTCTTCGGCCGTTTCAAGAGCTTCCTCGTAGCTGAAATAAGACGATATGCCAAGAAAGATTAATGGGAGGGCTAAGAGCAAGAGAACTGGGTAGGGAAGTGGGCTCAGACTGAATGAATCAAAGATGCTGCTCCTTCTGTAATACCCCATTTGAGTTTTCTGGTTTAAGTTTGAAGACGAAGAAGTTGGAAGCTCTTTAAGTTTTGGTTTTGACAAGTTCAAAAGTTTGGTAAGAATATAGAAGGTTTTGGAGTTTATAGTTGAAACTTAAAATTGTGGCCGTTTGATTTACTGGGTTGCCTGCTATGGAATTAACCTGTACGGCCTGATTCTGACCGTTGATTTCTTGAAGTAGTTTCTTTATTAAAAAAAAAAAAATCACATTTATAGCTTAATCACACCAACTTTCTCTCACAACCTTGAAGTGAGGTCTCCCAATTTTTTGCTTATAAATTTTCCAAAATTCAAAATTTATTAGCAAAAAACTGAAAACTGCCACATAGAGATTGTGAGATTAAAAAATATTACGTTTATAACTCAATCTCACAACATTCTCTTACAACTCTAACGTGACAACAGAGTTGATACTACTATATCAATCGACAACTTTGACTAAACAAGAATGGTCATTCTCAAGAAACTGAATGATTATTTATTCATAAGGAATAGTTATTCCATTCATAATGAATGATCGTTTATTCTTTTATAAAAAATAGTAAAGAAATGTATAATCATCCATATTTAATCAAAATTATTTAAAGTCTCGAGTGTGATGAAAACTGATACGAGAATTATCAGTTTAATTATCACGTTAAAGTGGTAAGAGGAGATTGCTGCGATTGGATGATAGACCTAATATTACTCTGTCTCTCTCTCTCTCTCTCTCTCTCTCATTTTCAAAAAGTGTTTTTATTTTTATTTAATTAAACATTTGTATATAACGTTAAATGTATTTGACTAATAAAAGAAGTGCTTTTTGAGGTCCAAAAAAGCACTTATGAAGGCCATTAGGAAGTCAATCTAACGGTGGTGGCACTAATTGAATAAATACAAATCAGTGCAAACCCCAAGCAGGTCGCTTCAACTTAACCTACTTTCCCAGCCTGCCTTATATAAAATAAATTATAATATAATTAATCTAACTGAGGTTGCCTGCTATAGAATTAACTTGTACTGCCTGATTCTGACCGTTGATTTCTTGATGTAGTTTCTTAATAAAAATGTGCTTTTGTGTAACACAATTTCATAAATTTTCTCTCACAACCTTAGATGATAATCTCCAATTTTTTTACTTATGAATTTCCTAAAATTCAAAATTTATCAACAAAAACGAGGAGTTGCCATCTAGAGATTATGAGAGATAGTTTGTAAGATTCAAAAATATTATATTTACAACTCAATCTCACAACTTTATCTTACAACTCTAACGTGATAGTAGAGTTGATACTACCACATCAACTGACAATTTTAAGTAAACATCAACGATCGTTCCTTAGAGACAAACGAACGTTCATTCATAAAAAAATGATTTTTCCATTCATAAGGAATAGTTGTTCATTCGTAAGGAACAATCATATTCTATTCATAAGGAATGTTCGTCTATTCAGAAGAAACAATCATTCCTTATGAAAGAATGGACGATCGTTCATGTTTAGTCAAAGTTAATTAGTATCTTAGGTGTAATAGAAACTGACGTGACAGTTGTCAACTCAATTGTCACGTTAAGATTGTAAGAGATAATTGTTAGATTAGGTTATAATTCATGTTTTTGTAGTACAGTATTATGATTTCAATTAATGTTTTAACAATATTAGGATTTCAATTCAGCGCTTCAATTGCCTACTTTTGAAACGGATAGAGGATTGTGTCTTGGAACCAACAAAGATAAGTGTCATTGATGAAATTGTAAATGCAATTGCTGCATGATCAAATTAATGTGAAGTCATAGACAATTACCAATTGTTTTAAGCATTACAAAATTAGGACCTCGGATGTCGATTAATTGCAAGTTACAAATAAAGTGGATAAGGAGAATCAAAGAATCATTGTAGAATTGAGTGATTAGATTCAACAACTTCACTACATTAATCGAACAGATATATAATGTCTTCCTCAATCATTCAAATGAGCAACAAGTCATGTATACTTTAACTGAAGAAGAAATCATTGTTACAATTAGACAAAAAGAGAAATGAAATAATCATGAAGATGATCGTAGGGAAATACAAAAAGTTTTGTGTCAATAAACTCTAAACATGCTTGAGAAACTATAAATATTTTGGTTTCAACAAGAAGATGTACATGCTAGCAAATAATGTACCCGTAAGTTAAAAAATATGGTAACATTTTTAAAACATAAATTATTCTTCCAAACAACTTTAGATAAATATTTTATTTCATTTTAAACCTTTAATGTAAGGTAACATATATTTTTTTTTTCAATATACAGATAATTATTACTATGTGGAGGCAACTCTCCTTAAGACAGGAATTAAAAAAATTATAACTTATTATAATATAAAGTTTATTCTTATTTATAACTATCTCAAATTAGAAATAGAATTTTTTATAACTATATAAAGTTTATTTTTATAGAGAGTAATATTATAAATAGCTTTTATTGTATAGCGTTTTTAAAAAAGTGTTTATATATAACATTGAATGTATTTGACTAAGAGTAATGCTATAGTTATCGGAAGTTGCACACCGAATCTATACACCGAATAACATAGTAAAATCCTAACTGTTGATTCATTATCCGTTAAAATTAATTAACGATCAAGATTTTATCATATTATTTGGTGTACAGATTTGATACGCAATCTTATGTCACTCAATCATTTTCTCTTGGACTAATAAAAGAAGTGCTCCAAAAAAGCACTAATGTAGGCCATTAAATGTGGTCAATCTAACGGTGGTTGCACTAACAGAAGATTATAAAAAATATTAATCAGTGCAAAACCCCAAAGCATGTCACTTCAACTTAACCCACTTTCCCAGCCTGCCTGATATAAAGCAATTTACCCAAGAAGATGATAAAACATTGACAATTATAATATAATTGTTATAAATACAGTTGTTGGAACCTAATTGGTGATGAGATTTTTGGATAAGATAAGATTAAACGACTTATGTGACCCCATGACTTCATGATCCCCCACATCTCTTTCTCTTCCCCTTTGTCTTGCCAATTTACTGTGTTGTTTCCAGTGTAGGTGGCAAAATGCTTTGTCATGTGAATAACCAATGGCCTATTCCAGCTTTCTTGACTAACTCAATNTTATAATGAATCAATAAATCACAATAATTTTTTTTTTGTCCCTCGTTAAATCATTTTTTCAATTCTATTACCCAATTGCCTTTGTTATATTGTGAATTGTGATAGCTATTTATTTAGAATTTATTATAATATATATGGTAGTTATTTATTTAAAATTTATTATAATATATATGTATAATGTATCATATATAATACATTATATTATATATTAAAGAGACATTATATATGTATACTTATTACTTAATACAAAATATTATACTGTTAAATAATATATATATATTTAATGTATTATAATGATCATTTTGATATTTTGATTCATTATAATCATTAATCAGGGGCGGATCCAATACTTGTTGAGGACTTGAGGGTGGGCATTTGAACAAAAAAAATATTAATATGTATAATTTCTGGATTTTGCCCTACCCTAATAAAATTGTTAATTATATATTTAATTTTTTTTTTTGTCTTTACGTTTAATATGTATATTACATTTTTTTTTTTTTTTGGTATATATAATTTGGAGAAAAGAATAATAAAAGTATAAAACTAAGGATACAAAAATACAAAAAAAAACCCCAAACGGGGAATTCGGGGATTCCTTGAATTCCTCGAACGGGCTTCGGGCCGGGATCAGGGAATCCTTTAGGCTTTCGGGTCGAGGCCGGAGACAGGAGTCCCTAGCCCCGCCCCGGCCCGTACCTATCCCTAATGGTGCTTTTTATTTTGAAAAGCATCTTTCATATAAATAAAGAGCATCTTTATTAATTTTTAAATATAAATAACACAATTTTTATTCAAATTCAATCGACTCTTTAAATTTAATGAAGATACTCTTTATTTTTAAGAAAGAGACTTAATAGGAAAGAGAATTAATAAATAAAATACATAGGAACTTGTAGTTTATTAATTAAAATTATGATAGAGAGTGAAATTTGACTCTCTAAATATGGAGAGTCAAACTCACTCTCTAATTTATATTTTAAAGATAGAGAGCATGTTAGACTCTTGTTTTTATGGATAGACTCTTTATAATAAAGAATTTGAATCATATAAAGAGTCATTTAGAGATGCCTTTAGAGCATCTCCAATGGTGCTCTTTATTTTAAAGAGCACATTTCATGTAAATAAGGAGCATCTTTATTGATTTTTAAATATAATGAACAAATTTTTTATTCAAATCCCATAGACTCTTTAAATTTTAGGAGAGAGTATATTTTTTTTCAGGAAAAAAACTTAATAGGAGGGATAAATCATAAATAAAATGCATAGAAACTTACAATTTATTATTTAAAATTAGGATATAGAGTAAAAAATTGACTCTCTAAATGTAAAGAGTTAAACCCACTCTTTAATTTATATTTAAAGAATAAAAAGTTTATTAAACTCTTATTTTTATAGATAAACTCTTTATAATAAAGAGTTTGGATCATATAAAGAGCCATTTGGAGATGTTATTAGTTACATACTTATTATTTAATTTTTATCTTATATCCACGTTAATTAAAAAGAAAGTGTCATTAAAAACTTGTATTTAAAAATAAAAATATCTTTTGGGACCCTGATATTTTTGAAATGCTGGCGTGGCCGCGACTGTTACTTGAATCCGAACCCGTCTCTGCAACAATAAGAACTTTTGGTTTAGAATAAATAAACAACTCCCAGTCCCGTCCCTTGTTTCATTCGATCGCATCAAGTTTGTTTCAATCTCAGTTTGCAATAGAGCTGAGACAAGACGATGGCGCCGCCGGCAGTAGGAGGAGGAGGTGATGGCGAAGGACAGCCGCAGAGACAGCAANAAGATAATAAAACTAAGGATACAAAAATACAAAAAAAAAAACCCCAAAATGGGGAATTCGGGGATTGTTTGGGGAACGGGATTTTTTCTGGGATTCCTCGAACAGGCTTCGGGCCGGGATCAGGGAATCCACTTGGGCTTTCGGGCTAGGGCCGGAGACAGGGGTCCCCTGCCTATGCCCATCCCTACGCAACAAGTGTGTTTTGGATAGATTTCAAACCTTAAGAGAGTCATGCATAATTATTTAGGAGTGTTTTTGATGAATTTCAAACGTTTAAGGACTAAAATGTATTTTTTTAGCATAAGGTCCAACCGACCTATCCAACTGGTCAAACCAGGAACCGGACTCTTGAACAGGTCAAGGTCGGGTCCTATTTTCAAAACATTGCTTACGATTGGGTTATAAAGTTAAAGATTTGGTACACCCTTCATCCATACACCTACTTGTGGGTGTACTTTTACACACATACACACAAACACACACACATATATATACATATATATATACCTTAACATTATTTGTGTGAAACTAAAATTCAGGCAAATTACTCCATTGTTCAATTCACTTAATGCAAGTGCATGTAACTTATTTGTGTGAGAGCTAACTAAGTTGTAGGTTTCGCAAAATATAAAACAAAAAAGAATTCATATTTAAGAATTTAATTAAATGAAATTTAAAAATAAAGATATCTAAAAAAGCAAAATAATAAATATAAAAACAAAAATAAAATTGAAAAAATTTCCGTTGCCGAGAATCAAACGTTTGGACGACAACGTATCTTGTTTAGTTGATGAATTCGACTTAAAGAAGAGAGAGCGACAGCCAAAAATTTAAATTTAAATTTAAAGAACGGAAAGTGCTTAGCGAGAGTGGAGGACCAAAGAAAACATTAAAGAAGGGAGAGCAACACAGGGAGAGATCGAAAGCGAGAGAGGTGGAGACCAAAGAACACTTCAAAGAAGGGAGAGCGACACAGGGAGAGACTGAAAGCGAGAGAGGTGGGGGACCAAAGAAAACTTTAAAGAAGGGAGAGCGACACAGGGAGAGACCGAAAGCGAGAGAGGTGGGGGACCAAAGAAAACTTGAAGGGAGAGCGATAGGGATACCATAGAAGAAGGAAGACCGACAGCCAACAGACTCTGTAAAGAAGGAAAAGCTACATGTAATTTTAATAAAATAACAATATCGCACCTTTCACCAGACTGTATTCTCCTTATAAAAGAAACATTCTCTTTAAAAATTTATTTCATTATTTTTGTTTTATTTGTCTCAGTTCCCTTGACGACTCTGCCATTTCTATCGCCTATATAATATGCCATCTGAGATAGAGTATATAGCATCTCTAGCATGTTTTCATTATGCTTCTTCTCATTTTCAAATACTTAGAATTGTTCAGTTTTTACTTAAAACTCTGCAATTTCCATAGCCCATATTAGACGCCATCAGCAGGCATCCAACGCAAATCTGTCAGATGAGAAATTCAAGGTATCTATCTTGTTTGAGGACTCTACTGAAAATTTTGTGAATAAATTCTCTATTTTAGTTGAGAAGTTTGATGTTCATTTTTCACTTTTCTTTTATCTTTAGACCCAATTACAAATGTATGTTTGGTTTTACAGGTACTCTGTTTAGGCATGAAACCATTTAGCTTGGGAGGTATTCTTACCTTTCCTCAATATAGCCATCTTCCGTCCTGTTGTTCAAGTTAATGCAATTTATAACCAATCGATTGTGCAGCCTATGTTTTATGATACTTGTTGGCGTTGTAATATGACGTGATAGCTAAGAGATAAAATAATTTATAATTCTAGAGCCATTTAATCCCTTAATATTGTGATGCAGGATCTCTGGAGGAAAGTTCCAGTTACTTGTACCAGTTTCTCATGCAAGAACACTACACAATTCAGCCCTACAAGAGAAATATGAGGTTGCGTTTGTTTTAGTATTTTGGATAAAATTTTTGAAAAAGTAAGAATTGAGTGGTTATTATGAGGTAAGATTTAAAAATTAACAAAAACACTCCCTAAATTTGTTAATTTCTAAACATCCCTGTAATAAAACATTAAAAATTAACAAAAACACCCCCACCCACCCATTAAATACCGGCAGCTGGCCACCACCATCGGAGGGTGGCCAGAGTCACTGTATCGAAGCACGACCGACTGGATCTGGCCGGTCGTGCGTCAATATGACCTTTTCCAACTAGATCCACCGTAGATCTAACCAAAAAGGTCAAAACTACGGCTAGATCTGACCATTGGCAGCTAGATTTACGGCCAGATCCACGTTTGGTTGTCAATGATAGCCAAAGATCTGGCCGGAAAAGGCTAGATCGATGCACTATCAGCCAGATCCAGCCGGTAGTGCACCGTTGTACTAGATTTTTGCCACCTTCCGACGGTGGTGGCCGGAATCTGGCAAATACGGGTGGGTGGAGGTGTTTTTGTCAATTTCTAAACTTTTTTGGGGGTGTTTGTCAAATTAACAAACCTAAGGGGTTTAAAAGTAATTGAGTAAATAGAATAGGGAAGCAAATGTATATTTTCAGAATGATAGGGATATGATAGTGCAAAAATACTAAAATAAACGCACCCAAAAGAACTTGGAATTGGAATTGAAAAAGTTTTCGTTGTCGGGAATCGAACCGCTGGACAACAACGGATCTTGTTCAGTTGATGAATTCAATGGTATAGGGTGCACTTGATTCATTATTCAGATACTTTTTAGAATAATATTTTGAAAAAAATTTGGTGGTTTTTATGATGTAGGATTTGGAAATTAATAAAATACCCCCTAGGTTTTTTTATTTACTAAACACCCCTATAATAAAATATTAAAAATTAGCAAAAACACCCCTATCCACCCATTAAATACCGACAGCCGGCCACCACCGCTGAAGGGTGGTCGGAGTCATCGTATCGACGCATGACCGATTGGATCTGGCAGGTTGTGCGCCGATATGACCTTTTTCGGCTAGATTCATAGTGGATCTGGTCGAAAAAAGTCAGATCTACGGCTGGATCTGGCCATTGACAGCCATATCTGACCACATTTGGTCGTCAACAACTGGCTATGGCCAAAGATGCTCTGTATAGTGATTAATTATATAAAGCAATAGTATGAATGGCAATATAAGAAAAATTCAGCTTTATAGTTTAATCCGTTGTATTTAGTGAAATGCTACGAGTTTTTGAAGTTTAAGCTTTGGCGGGGTTTCAGTTTTGTACTTGACATATCTGAGGAGTTTGGGGAATTTCTGGGTTATCAAAAGGAGGGAAAAAAGATAACATAGTTGTTTCGTTTTGTTTATGATGATGATTGTATCTTGGGCTATTTTTCTGATCGATTCTACTTGATATCTGAAGTTAGTTTGTTGTGTGTGTGAGGTGCTGAGGCGTTTTTTTTTTTTTGTTTTTGTGTTTGTGCTTTTGAGTGAGTTGGTAGTAGTTTGATGGTATGCTCGCAATAAAATCTGGGGCATTGGTTACTTTACCAGAGTTAAACCCATCTTCTCAACTCTTAGGAAAGAGCTTCACTAAGAGTTACTAAGAAGTAAGATTTCTCCCCTTCAAAAGTTTAGTACCCCTCCATTTTAAACACATCTGTTATTTTTACCTGTGCATCTTTTATTTTATAATTACGTTTTTGAACACACTAGCAGTACTGACTAAGATCGTCCTAACACCAAGGGTTGGACTTTGTGGTAAAAGCCCTTGGTTTCAACTGATAAGTCAAGGGTGCAAATCTCCTTGAATGTGCCTGATTGGGATGTTTAGAGCGTACAAATTTCCTAACTATTAAGGTTGTTGAGTCTTTTAGAAACCCAGATAAGAACTCGGTGTACATGTTGGAAAGGTCGAGGGATTTCTATGTATCAGTAAAAAAATAAAAAAATGATT
Organism: Pistacia vera; assembly: GCF_008641045.1. Lineage (NCBI taxonomy): Eukaryota > Viridiplantae > Streptophyta > Magnoliopsida > Sapindales > Anacardiaceae > Pistacia > Pistacia vera. Next base: position 1,264,757 of record NW_022196024.1, on the reverse strand, counting down.
AAGCTGCTCTTGTAATTCTAGATTTCTCATTAGGATTCTTGAGTTGTGATTTTAGAGTTCTAATTTTTGAAAAGTTTGGACACCTACATTGCATCTTTAATGAAATTTGGCTCCATTGTTGCATTACTATAGTTACATTAATTGTAAAATTGAACCCCAACATTAATTTCATATTCCGATAAATTTCTCTATTTATTTCTAAAAAATTTGAAAAAATAAAATTAAAAATTGGATGGCTTATTAAAATAACTGTAGAAGCAAGGTTGTAATGTAACCCTCTCATTGTTGCACTTAAACGTAATTTTTAGTAATATGATTGGCAGGCTGGATTCGTTATTCACTGCAATTGAGTGTACTTATACTAGATGCTATGCCATCCGCAAATTTAACCCTAAGGAGAGTATTAGCATCTTGGTCTTTTAGGACATGGAAATCGAGAGAGTTTCACATACCTAAAAGATATTCTATTTATCCTTTTATCAATATAAAATTGCGGAATATGAGCAATATATTCTTGTCCCTGTATTATTTGAAGATGTCTTTGTGGTGATATATAGTTTTGAAACATATGTTTCTATTTCACATACCTAATGGTGATATCATTCAAAATGGATGGCCATTTGCTCCCTCTCTAGATTTAAGTAATAGTATTCGTGGTAGATCATCCGTTGATTCTTGTCTTTCCTTTTCAAATTCTGCAAGTGCAGATGTGGCTTCAGAACATCCAAATATGCAACTAAGGACAAGTGGTGGAGATGGTTTCCGGATTAGTTTTTTAAGCACACCTAGCACTTCAAGTGGAGGATCTGGTCCAGATGACATATAATCACTGGGGGATGTGTATGTATGGGATGAGGTTTGGTCTGATGGGGCTTCTTCTGATGATTCTCTTAGCTTGACAGCTACGAAGATTGTTGTGCTAATTCCTAAGCCCTTGGAATCAAATGTAGTTCTTGATGTTTAGCAGATTGCTTGTGGTGTGCGACATGTTGCTCTTGTAACAAGGCAAGGTGAGGTTTTCACTTGGGAGAGGACTCTGGTGGGAGACTTGGTCATGGAATTCAAAGGGACTTTAGTCGTCCTCGACTTGTGAACTTCCTGGCAGTTAATAAAGTGGATTTTGTTGCATGTGGTGAGCATCATTCATGTGCTATATCTATATCTGGTGATTTATTCACTTGGGGTGATGGTACCCATAATGTTGGACTTCTTGGTCATGGCACTGATGTTAGCCACTTGATACCAAAAAGAGTTTGTGGACCTTTAGAAGGACTACAAGTTTTATCTATTGCATGTGGAACATGGCATATAGCCTTGGCCATTGCTAGTGGAAAATTGTTTACGTTTGGAGATGGATCATTTGGTCTTTTAGGACATGGAAATCGAGAGAGTTTCACATACCCAAAAGAAGTCCAATCATTGAGTGGACTAAAAACTATCAAAGTTGCTTGTTGAGTATGGCATATTGCAGCTATTGTGGAGCTTACAGGGCATTCAGGTGCAAATATGTCGTCTAGAAAATTGTTCTCATGGGATGATGGTGACAAATACAGATTGGGGCATGGAAGCAAGGATACTTATCTGCTTCCCACTTGTGTTTCATCCCTCATTGACTACAGTTTCCACCAACCCTCACTACATCAGGCAATGTCTTTATCATGGGTAGTACTGCATATGGTAAGCTAGGCAATCCAAATTCTGATGGAAAACTGCCTTGCCGGGTACAAGATAAATTGGTTGGTGACTTTGCTGAAGAAATCTCTTGTGGGCACATCATGTTGTTGTTCTAACATGGAGAAGTGAAGTATTGACTTGGGGAAGAGGTGCGAATGGAAGATTGGGACATGGGGACACAGATGATCGAAAAACTCCAACAGTAATCGAAGCACTGAAAGATAGAAAAGTTTACAAGAGATGGGGGCCGAATACAGGCTATCCCGTAATGTATATGATATACAAGATAAGTCTAAACATGGAAAGTCAAAGTTTACAAGAATAGCAGAGTGCACAATATATTGCAAGTCCATAAATCACGTTCGGTTGATTTTAATTCATTGCTGTCAAGATCGTTTACGTTGGTTTCCTTGATAATCTGGAACACCTAGAGAAAGATAGTATAGAGCAATTTGAACCTAGTGTTTATATCACTTTTGTTCAACGTCAAGATGGTTTTGCAGTCTTCAAACGAGTTAGATTCAGGCATTCAAGTAAATGGTTTACCAAACTGAAAATCAATAATCCACTTGCAAATACATGCATGGATCAACATAAGCCTGCTATTTATTTCAGTGGCAATCTTATCTACAGCTGGACCGCACTTTGGTAAAAAAAATCAAATAAGATTTGAGACTATCATCTCTTCTGGAGGCAATAGTTGTTATCACAATCACCTCACCCAGCCCTGTCATTTCTTGGTTACATTGCGCAGAAGTTCTAAACTTGATTGTATTTCATTTAACATATTTTCTTTAACTTCTATGCAGTAAACGAAGATTCAACTCCCAAAAAGGTGGAGTAGAAACAAAGACAGTGTGCTAAAGAGGTATAATCAGTCGAGCAGTAATGCAACTGCTTCAACTGCATCATCCTCTAATCCAACACCCCGAGTGTGGTGCCCTCTAATCCAGCGCCTGCTGAGGATACAAAAAATGCATCACCATCTTCTTCTCAACCTTAGTTTACAATTTAGTCTCTTGCTATCTAATGTAGGAAGTTGGTAAGTAGGATCAAGCAGTCGCTCTCCATCGGCATAGTATTCGTGATCAACTACTCGCAAATGCATCTGTATTAATATTGAGAAATGATGATGTTATTACAAAATAACTAAAATTGGTATAGAAGATTCTAACTTGACGTAATCAACAGAGACGAAAAAAGGGGTGAAGAAACTTCACATTCCCGGGGGAGAGGGACTTGTAGTAGCAGAAATTCTATACCTGTAATTCTTTCAATTTGTTTCACTAATTCTTATCTTTGTTTTGTAATCTGCTACTCAAACTTGGTAGCTGTACATTAGATAAACTTCTTAGGACATACGATACCTTGGCATTCTTTTAATAAATAGTTTATCTTCTTGAAATTTATATATAAAATTCATTGCCACAAGAAAAGAGTTTTCTATGAAGGAAATTAAGAGTTTCTTTTAACAGTTTCACTTTGCATATATTAGTATTTTTAATAATATATAAGGTGAAAATTGAAGAACTTGCTGCAGCGAAGAAACGATAGAGTATGCTAAGGATAAGTAAAATGAAGTAGCAAGAGAATCGAATATAGTAGACTGCTTTTCTTCTTAATTTCGTACTATTTTATGCATATCATTCATATAATCTTTGAATATTTAGTGCCATTTATGTTTAGACCAAGCAACCATTTACGTAACTATTGTATAAGTCCAGTCATGTTAAATCTCAAGTAATATATCCATATAATCATTTATTTACTATTATTAGTTCCCTTTTATTCTTTATTAATTAGTTTAACGATACATGATACAATGAGAATTGATTGATGCGTGAGTATTAATGCATTCACCATCCTTAAGCTTTGGTGCATATATATATGCTCGGTCTTTTAAGAGTAAATCAACTACCTCGAATTCTAATTAATTAGACGGCAGATAGAGTAGCTTAACATTTTCGTGCCATGGGTTAGACAAATTAAGGCATTTACGTAGACTATACTCATTTTGAATATCTAATTAATAATCCAATATTCATCAAACATTTATGCTATTTCCCATCACATGCTTATACAGAAAATATGTTGGAGCATGTGGGGCTCAAAGAAAAAAGTGCAAGTTTGGAAAGCCCAAATTTGCTATTGTGGGGTGTCAAAACCCTAGGAATACACAAGTTTGAGATAAGTGAATCATAAGTTAATCAATTGGTTGAGAGATTAAGTCTAGAAGGTGAGAAAACTTGATCACTACATTCTGGTTCGTTCTCTTGTCATGTTTAGTAATGCATGGCACTGTTACAAAAGGAGAAGTACCTTTTATATGAATAGGCTTTTGTAACCACGTACAAGAAAGGAAATGTCTCTGTTTTATATCAATGGAAAGAAAGTCGAACACATATAAACCCATTTTAATGCTTTAAATTGAGTTTCAAATTTAATAATATAATTAAGCTCAAGCGTTTGAAAACCAGGGACAATCAGAAGCAGATCTGCGAGCGTGCATGATGACTTATGGTATATATATTTATGTTAGTCGTGCTTAATTAATTGTGCCCATGATTATTTTAGTTTATTAAAATTGTGTTTGAAACTTTTAAGTACGAAGTATGGGTTTGAGAGGAGGAAGAATAGAAATTGAGAAAAAGGGGCCACGAAATAAAAATGTGATGTTGGCGTAATTTCCTTGAAAACGATCAAAAACTGAAAAACGTGCATAACAAAATGGAAGGTGGATTTCAAACATGCTATTGCCACCTTCATATATAGGAGTTGCATTACGTAATATCATCTTACAACCCACACAAAATTGAAGTGGAAATATTATTAGAGACTTCCGCTTTGCTCATCTGAAAACTCTTTACAGACGGTTCATCTGATGCCTCATGCAGTTAAATCTAGTGTCAGCGGATGGGGTTTAAAATTGTTAAATTCTAAAGTCTCGAGAAAGAGAGCGAGAAAGAGGCCACTCCATAGTCCACACTCCACATTAAAGTTCTGAGCTTTACTAAAACTGTACTACCACAATTTATGTTTGATTATCTTTAGAGATCACTTCAATACCAAATCAATTATTATCACATCATCAATCTTGTTGGTGAGAAGGGTCACCATTTTTTCGGTACGAGAGTTAAAGAGGGTCAGATCACCTTGAATTCTGGGTGCAAAACTGTCCATTTAAAGAGATAAAATTACTATCTTTATTAATACTAATAGTTATAACTTGGTCATGGGTTCAAGTCCTTTCAAGAGCATGATGCTTCCGGTTGGTTTGAGTTTTTTTTTGTATGATCAAAGCTATCTAAACCAGTTTAGGCATAATTTCACTAGTCTTCTAAAATCTTAGAACTATCGGTAGAGTAAGAGTTCTAATTACTAAATTTTAGACGATTCTCTTACTCTTTTACTTCATGTTAGATATTTTTTTATTCTTTTACTTTCGAATCCTTTGGGACTAATGCTATGAAACAAAAGTTATACATTTAATATTATATATTATAAATTAAATATGGTATACATTTAACATTATACATTATATATGGTATACATTTGACATTATATATTATACATTATACATTATACATTGTATATTATATATGATATATACTATATAAGTATAACGTATATAACATATATATATTGTACATTATAATTTATACATAATATGCTGTTATCTATAATCTTACGTTAATATATAATATATATGTAATATATTATTTGTTGTTTTGATTGATTATAATGAATCAATAAATCACTATAATTTTTTTTTTTTTTTTTGGTCCCTCGTTGAATCATTATATCAATTCTATTACCTAATTGCCTTCGTTATATTATGAATTGTGATAACTATTTAGTTAGAATTTATTATAATATATATGTTAGTTATTTATTTAAAATTTATTATAATATATATGTATAATTATCATATATAATACATTATATATTAAAGAGACATTATATATGTATATTTATTACTTAATACAATAATACATAATATTATACTGTTAATACATAATATATTTATATATATGTATAATGTATTATAATTATCATTTTGATATTTGGATTCATTATAATCATTATTTTCTTTTAGTATTTTGATATTTGTAATATATCATCAATTTAGTATGATGGTCTTTATATTTAATATGTACATTATAGATTTAATTTCTTTTTTGATTATATGGTCTTTACGTTTAATATATATATATACATATATATATTGTTGGTATATATAATTTGAAAAAAAAAAAAAAAAAAAAAAAAAAAAAAAAAAACCCAAACGAGGAATTCGGGGATTGTTTGGGGAACGAGCTTTTTTCTGGGATTCCCCAAATGGGCTTCGGGCCTGGATCGGGGAATCCCCTTGGGCTTTCGGGCTGGGGCCGGAGACAAGGGTCCCCTGCCCATGCCCATCCCTACGCAACAGGTGTGTTTTGGATAGATTTCAAACCTTAAGGGAGTCATTGATAATTATTTAGGGGTGTTTTTTATGAATTTCAAATGTTTAAGAACTAAAAAACCTTAGTTTACAATTTAGTCTCTATCTAATGTAGGAAGTTGGTAAGTAGGATCAAGCAGTCGCTCTCCATCGGCATAGTATTCGTGATCAACTACTAGCAAATGCATCTGTATTAATATTGAGAAATGATTATGTTATCACAAAATAACTAAAATTGGTATAGAAGATTCTAACTTGACGTAATCAATAGAGACGAAAAAAGGGGTGAAGAAACTTCACATTCCCAGGGGAGAGGGACTTGTAGTAGCAGAAATTCTATGCCTGTAATTCTTTCAATTTGTTTCATTAATTTCTTTCAATTTGTTTCATTAATTCTTATCTTTGTTCTGTAATCTGCTACTCAACCTTGGTAGGTGTACATTAGATAAACTTGTTAGGACATACGATACCTTGGCATTCTTTTAATAAATAGTTTATCTTCTTGAAATTTATATATAAAATTCATTGCCACAAGAAAAGAGTTTTCTGTGAAGGAAATTAAGAGTTTCTTTTAACAGTTTCACTTTGCATATATTAGTATTTTTAATAATATATAAGGTGAAAATTGAAGAACTTGCTGCAGCGAAGAAACGATAGAGTATGCTAAGGATAAGTAAAATGAAGTAGCAAGAGAATCGAATATAGTAGACTGCTTTTCTTCTTAATTTCGTACTATTTTATGCATATCATTCATATAATCTTTGAATATTTAGTGCCATTTATGTTTAGACCAAGCAACCATTTACGTAACTATTGTATAAGTCCAATCATGTTAAATCTCAAGTAATATATCCATATAATCATTTATTTACTATTATTAATTCCCGTTTATTCTTTATTAATTAGTTTAACGATACATGATACAATGAGAATTGATTGATGCGTGAGTATTAATGCATTCACCATCCTTAAGCTTTGGTGCATATATATATGCTCGGTCTTTTAAGAGTAAATCAACTACCTCGAATTCTAATTAATTAGACGGCAGATAGAGTAGCTTAACATTTTCGTGCCATGGGTTGGACAAATTAAGCCATTTACGTAGACTATACTCATTTTGAATATCTAATTAATAATCCAATATTCATCAAACATTTATGCTATTTCCCATCACATGCTTATACAGAAAATATGTTGGAGCATGTGGGGCTCAAAGAAAAAAGTGCAAGTTTGGAAAGCCCAAATTTGCTATTGTGGGGTGTCAAAACCCTAGGAATACACAAGTTTGAGATAAGTGAATCATAAGTTAATCAATTGGTTGAGAGATTTAAGTCTAGAAGGTGAGAATACTTGATCACTACATTCTTGTCGTGTTTAGTAATGCATGGCACTGTTACAAAAGGAGAAGTACCTTTTATATGAATAGGCTTTTGTAACCACGTACAAGAAAGGAAATGTCTCTGTTTTATATCAATGGAAAGAAAGTCGAACACATATAAACCCATTTTAATACTTTAAATTGAGTTTCAAATTTAATAATATAATTAAGCTCAAGCGTTTGAAAACCAGGGACAATCAGAAGCAGATCTGCGAGCGTGCATGATGACTTCTGGTATATATATTTATGTTAGTCGTGCTTAATTAATTTTGCCCATGATTATTTTAGTTTATTAAAATTGTGTTTGAAACTTTTAAGTACGAAGTATGGGTTTGAGAGGAGGAAGAACAGAAATTGAGAAAAAGGGGCCACGAAATAAAAATGTGATGTTGGCGTAATTTCCTTGAAAACGATCAAAAACTAAAAAACATGCATAACAGAATGGAAGGTGGATTTCAAACATGCTATTGCCACCTTCATATATAGGAGTTGCATTACGTAATATCATCTTACAACCCACACAAAATTGAAGTGGAAATATTATTAGAGACTTCCGCTTTGCTCATCTGAAAACTCTTTACAGACGGTTCATCTGATGCCTCATGCAGTTAAATCTAGTGTCAGCGGATGGGGTTTAAAATTGTTAAATTCTAAAGTCTCGAGAAAGAGAGCGAGAAAGAGGCCACTCCATAGTCCACACTCCACATTAAAGTTCTAAGCTTTAATAAAACTGTACTACCACAATTTATGTTTGATTATCTTCAGAGATCACTTCAATACCAAATCAATTATTATCACATCATCAATCTTGTTGGTTAGAAGGGTCACCATTCTTTCGGAACGAGAGTTAAAGAGGGTCTGATCACCTTGAATTCTGGGTGCAAAACTGTTCATTTAAAGAGATAAAATTACTTTCTTTATTAATACTAATAGTTAAAACTTGGTCGTGGGTTCAAGTCCTTTCAAGAGCATGATGCTTCCGGTTGGTTTGAGTTTTTTTTTGTATGATCAAAGCTATCTAAACCAGTTTAGGCATAATTTCACTAGTCTTCTAAAATCTTAGAACTATCGGTAGAGTAAAAGTTCTAATTACTAAATTTTGGATGATTCTCTTACTCTTTTAGTTCATGTTAGATATTTTTATATTCTTTTACCTTCGAATCCTTTGGGAAGAGGGTGCTTAGACGGGATTGGTTTGCTATGGCTAGAGATTAACATCCAATCCAGAAAGCCTAATAATTGTACTGTTTAGTGTGGGGTAAGCGTCCGAATGTCCGATCCTGACAAATACATTACTGACACTCACTCTATACAATACTATATATTTTAACATTCCAAGATAACATTATCTCATGTGAACCAATAATAAAAGCACGTGACTGGTTCAGTGGTTCACATGTGAAACTACCTAAATACCTTCTTGAAGGGTGATAGGGTAATTGTGGGCTGACAAGCTTGGGTCCCCAGTCCTTATTATGTAGAACAGCTAGCCCTTGCTGGGTGGACATGGTGCAGGAGGAAGCCAGGAACAGGACACAGAGAGAGACACAGGCTCCTTTATATCAGATAAGATGGTAGTTGGCTGGTGGGAACCAAAGTTTTGGGTAATTGACCTGACCTGATAATGAGCCTCATGAACCCAAATTAGGTTGGATTGGTCTACCAAACCTATAAAAATTACAGGTCCAATCAATCTCCTAACAAACTTTAATTTATTTCAATAATGCATCACCCCCACCAGCTGAAAACAAGGCACCAAGGTATCATTTCATAGCCTAAAAATGTTTACGTGATTGGTGTTAATGGTGTGGTCAATGAAATTCAACATTCAAAATCAACCCCATTTCAAGTCTCTCTCCCTAACTCTGTAAGCTTAATTATCATAAAAAAAGGCAACCTGCAGGCAACTGAGATGTATGGAGGGATGAGTGACAAGAGAGATAGAATAGTATGTGGGAAGAAAGGGAATCCCAAGGAATTTAAAGATCTGACATGAAAAAAAATGGAGAAGAAATACTTTGACCTGTAAAGAAAAAATCCAACAGGATTCGGATTCAAATCCTGAGATAATAATAAGAAGAATAGAATAGTAGCAGATTCTCTCTCTCCTTTCTTTTTCTTTTTTTTTAACACTTTTTGACACTGTTGGAGAACTGTACAAACTCACTTTTGTCCCCTCTTCTTTCAATTCATACTCATTATACAAAGAAACAAGCTTTCACCTCAACTTTAGACATTCCAATCTAGTCTCTTTTCACTTTTTCTGCTAACTTGTTTACCAAATATTCTTTTCCTTCACCATATTCCCTCATCCTGTAAAGAAGCACCGAACTCCACCGTGAACCCGCAGCCCCCACCCACTTAACCAAACCAACACAAGAAATCAATCCCTTACCCAATACAACCCCCAATCAGGAGGAAATCGTGGAAAAACCAGCAAATTCGAGGTGGTATGTGGAGGGAGACCGGCTGGTTTTTGTAGCATCACCGAAAGTTCGAATATTGAAAGGGAAGGTGTATTCACCGTTGAAATTCCGGTGAGTGTTCGATATGCTTTCGGGTGAAACTTTTTTATAAGTGTTTGAATTGAGTTGTTCATATGTCCTCGGTTGCTTCCATTTCCAATTTGGCTATCAATTTAATTTAGAAAATGATCAATTCGGAATCTATTAGAGATTAGGAGAGCGAATTTGTTCTTTTATAGTTAAAATTGAAAGTATAATCATTTGTTTTGCATCCAAAAGATTGAATGCGTTAAAAAAAAAAATCTTATGCTAATGTATCCGTTAGTACTTTAGTAATGAACAAGATAATAATGTAAGTTAATTCCTGCTTGAGATGTTTGTTGTTGCCTTTGATGACTTTAAAGAATGTGGGTTTTTTTTTCCTTAAAAAAAGTTTTTATCTGGGTTGTTTTGTTGCTTTTTGAAATGGGAATGCTTAAGTTATTTATGTCATTTGTTGTGTTTGTTGCTATTGATGAGTGTAAAGCTTGTGATTTTCTTTGATGTCCATGGGTTGGCATTATTAATAGGAGTTCAAGCTTAATTGGTGTGCATTTTAGACAGTAGTAGCTATAGGCAGCAAAGTTATAAATGGGAGGTACTGAAGATAGTGTGGGCTTGAAGAGAATTGTGTTTGTAACTGTGGGAACAACATGCTTTGATGCTCTCGTAAAAGCTGTGGATACTTTGGAAGTGAAACAGGAATTGTCTAGGAGAGGGTACACCCACCTTGTCATTCAAATGGGTCGAGGAACTTATGTGCCCACTAAGGTATTGTCCTACTTTAGTTCAATGGTTATTTGTTTCTCTTTATTTTTTTATTTTTGTTTTTGCTGGTGTAATTGGTTTTTCTTGTTTTTGAATCAAATTGTAAAGTAGAAATTTGTGAGGGTGAAATGGAGATTTCTGATAATGATGTTTTGAGTATTTTGATCTTATTTGCTTTGTTGTTAAGCTGAAGTGTTTATGTAATTTGTAGGAAAGTCTTAAGAAGGTTAAGTAGTGAAATTTGAGGCTGAAGTTCATATATTTGTGAATTCGTAAAAGTTTTTGTTATGAATGCTTAGTTAAGTAATACATTGACTTGTTGGGTTATTGCTGCTTTAAAATTATATTCAACAGGTTAAGTAGCCTTAGGAAAGACCTGTAAACAATTATTAAAAACAAATTCTTTGCATGTAAAAGCATAGGTGGGGGAGACATGGGGAAAAGAAAAGACTTTTTACATTTCAGAGATATGCAGGAAACATGCATGGAGCTCCAACTTAGGAGTTATGGAGCTACATTTTTAGGCACTTCTTGATATAAACATAAGGTAGGCAATAGCAATCTAGAATCCTGCCAGGTCACCAAATAGGGATGTCTAGTCCTGCAGGGGCAAGTGGGAATATAGTTAATAAATATGATGAGAGAACCTTGTTGTGCTTATTAAGGTTAAAGTTTACATTCACAAATTGAATAATATGTTCGTCGTTGGAGTGTGGTTTCAACTAAAAACAGAAGTTTGACTTTTATTTGAACTTTTTGATACATTATCTTGGAAACAATTTAAAGGATAACAATCAACTTTATTTATGATGATGATTAATTATCTTAGACATATCAGTATTATTGTTATAATGCCGCGTTTGGCCATCTGCCAAAGTTTTGTGTGGCACTTGTCAAGGCTCCCTTGTTGCGTCAACAAAAGCAATTTGTTAAGAAGTTTACTTTTACTTCATCAAAAATCCAAAGTGAGGTGATTATATTTTCTTTTGATTTGTAATTTATCATAATTATCTTGAGTTTATTCTGTCAGCAGTCTCTTAGAGAAGATGGGTCCTTTGCTGTAGACTACTTCACTTTTTCATCAAGCATTGCTGATCATCTGAGGTCAGCATCTCTTGTAATTAGTCATGCTGGTTAGCTCATATGATCATTCTTTTCTTTCTTTGTCCAGTCTTTTAATTATTCTTTTTTGATTTCCCTGGGAATATTTCTATTCTGTTGTGTTGTACTGTGCATTTTATTCACGTTCCTGTTAATTGTAGTCTAAATAATTGGCTTTTGTTTTGAGAGGACATGATAATATTCTAAACAATTTTATTGTTTGGTTTGGTTTGTAATGAAATTAGAATATTTTATGGTTTGTAATGAAATCCCTAATTATAAGTCATCTGTTTTAAGATATGCATAGGCTACATGATCTCAGTCAAGTTTTATCTTCTTAGTCTTGATATTTTTTAGGAGTTATGCAGGAGACAGTGTAATTACTTCTTTTTATTAATTTTTTTGATACACTTGCAAGACATGCACATACATGAAGGAATAACATTTTCAATTGGTTCTGCCATGTTGTAGGGTCAGGTAGCATATTTGAGACCTTGCGACTGTCTAAACCCTTAATTGTGGTGGTTAATGAAAGTTGTTAACTAATAGAGACAAAGTAGTAGAAATGGTTGACCCCTCTCTAAAGGGCCAATATTCAAAGAAGGATCTGATTCAGGTCAGCTTAATTCTCTATTGTCTTTAATCACCTTTATTGTTTATTAATTTCATTAAATACCCCCAGAAAAAAAAAGTTTAAAAATTAACAAAAACACCCCCACCTACCCAATACCCATACTTGCCAGATTCCGGCAACCACCATCGATGGTAGCCGGAATCTATCACAACGGCCTACAAACGACCGAAGCTGACCGTTAATTCATCGATCTGGCATTTTCCGGCTAAATCCACAGTGGATTTGGCCGTCAGCAACGACCAAAGAAATGGTCATCGTTGACGGTCAACGACGGCCAAATCTTGGTCACCATTGACTGACAATGACGGCTATATCTTTGGCCATCTCTAACGGTCGAATCTGGACTTTTTCACGGATCTAGTTGGAAAATGCCATATCGATGCCCTACCTGTCAGATCCGACCAGTCTGCGTCGTAACGGCATTTTTCGGCCAGATTTCGGCGGTGATGGCCGAAATTTGGCACTATGGGTGGTGGGAGTGTTTTTGTCATTTTACAACATTTTTATATATTGGGCGAGATTTGCAAAGTCACCTAAATGAGTTAATGAGTTTGTTACGAAACCCTTTTAATAAGTGTCCGTGAATGGTCTCAAAAGCGTGATGGATTATCATTTATTGCTTATTTCGTCACCTTGTGCGGGATTTGCGAATTGACCTAAATGGGTTGTCATAAACGGTTTTGAAAAACGGAATGGATTTTAATCTATACCTTGTTTTATATTCATCTATTATTGTAATTTATAACTTGTAGTATAGAAATATTTTATTAAGGATTATTTGGTTTTATTTGTCTTCTAAAACAAAGTTGAGAATTAGAGCTGATNAAAGCGTGATGGATTATCATTTATTGCTTATTTCGTCACCTTGTGCGGGATTTGCGAATTGACCTAAATGGGTTGTCATAAACGGTTTTGAAAAACGGAATGGATTTTAATCTATACCTTGTTTTATATTCATCTATTATTGTAATTTATAACTTGTAGTATAGAAATATTTTATTAAGGATTATTTGGTTTTATTTGTCTTCTAAAACAAAGTTGAGAATTAGAGCTGATTCCCAAATCCCAAGTCAGAGAGACAGAAGAAATTACAAATGTCCAAAGGATCTGGTGAGGCTCCCGCTCACCTAAGAATTGGAGGGTGGGGCGGTGAAGAAGGAATGGAAGATTGAGGAAAGTAATAAATGTCATCTGTCACATACTGCAAAAAGCCATAGATTCTGCAGTCTAGTCTTTAGACTGAAATTACTCCATCACCATATACGCATTTTTAATATATTTTTTTTTTTTTTCATAACAATCCAAAATATGAAATCTAACTATAATGGAAATTACATAATTCAGTTGCCTAAAGAGATTCAAACATATTTCAAAATAAGTCATACTATAAACCATGCATAGGTATTTGATTCATCTAGCCTCGTGTCAGTCAAAAAAGCCTCTGTTGAGGTAAATATTTTTAAGTTTTGAATTTTAATGTATGAAAATTAATGCTTTTCCATATTATAATTGTGTTTAAGGTTTTGCCAGTGGTAGTTAAGCTTAAGCATATGAAATGCTGCCCATCGCATCATCTCTTATTTCTCTTTTTCTGTTCTGGTTTATTAATGATGGTATTTAATACTCTAAATAGTCAAATCTATTAGATTAATTAAATTTGGCACAACCATTACATGTTGACTCAAACTAAACTACTCCTTTACAAGTTGTATCATTTGGATCTTATAGAGAAAACATCTTGAGCTGAATGTATTTAAACGAATGCTTGTTGGTGGCAAATTCAATTGAGTAATTAATTAATTAATAATTTCTTTATACAGTTAGTAGATGTGGACGACCTTTAATTATATTTCCAAAACCAAATCTTCGACGGTGCTCGTATCTACCATTTTAGAAAAAAACGACTACGTTTCTAAAATCTAGGGTTTGAGGCTTGAGGAAGAAGATGATTTTGTCAGAAGAATGAAGAAAGACTTTTTATTTTCCACCTGATTGAAAACATTTGTCACAAATAGATAACGAGCTTTTCCCTTGTTATCTATTTGTGACAACCTAACAGTTGTTCACAACGGGCTGAGGCCCAGCACAGTCCATAACAAGTAAAAATTCAAAAAACCGATTTAAAATGAAGTAAACAGTAACTGCTTCAGTTACCTTTTCACTTCTCTTACTCGATGAATCAGATGTACTTGCTCTGCATAAAGACTGGTCATTTTGGCATAATGAAGTAGTTTTACTGTAGGTTTGGTCTGACGGGGCTTCTTCTGATGATTCTCTTAGCTTGACAGCTACGAAGATTTGATGTCAAGTGGGGATCAAACGGAACGCGAAGGGAAAGCCAAAGGTGAGATACTTTATAATCGCAATGTGTAGGACTTAATAAAGATGGGAAAGTAATAGGTAAATTTATAATACACTCTCGACATCTCTTTTTTCAAACTCTCCAGATCTCTTGTCTTAAACACTCTTTCTTTCAAACTCTTTGTATTTNTAATAAGTAAAAATTCAAAAAATAGATTTAAAATGAAGTAAACAGTAACTGCTTCAGTTACCTTTTCACTCCTCTTACTCGATGAATCAGATGTACTTGCTCTGTATAAAGAATGGTCATTCTGGCATGATGAAGTAGTTTTACTGTAGGTTTGGTCTGACGGGGCTTCTTCTGATGATTTCCTTAGTTTGACAGCTACGAAGATTTGATGTCAGGTGAGGATTAAACGGAACGCGAAGAGAAAGTCAAAAGTGAGATACTTTATAATCGCGATGTGTAGGACTTAATAAAGATGGGAAAGCAATAGGTAAATTTATAATACACTCTCGACATCTCTTTTTTCAAACTCTCCAGATCTCTTGTCTTAAACACTCTTTCTTTCAAACTCTTTGTATTTCTTGTTTCAAACTCTATAATGGCTGGAGTACCACTAACTCGGAATGAAATCAACAACTTTACATTTATATTGTTACTTAGAAGAAATAGGCAGTATATCGGCAATCGTATCCATCCTACAACGGCAGAGATAAGAATGGAAAGCCAGATGTTAACATTGACTCTTTTGTTTATGCATCAACCCGGGTGGCGACGATGACGATGACGACGATGACTACTAACTCTAGGATAGCCTAGATGCTCTTTTGTTTATGCATGCCTATCTTATTGAAGTTTTTCCTGTTTGATGAAAAACTTAAACGCCACCCGGGTTGTTCTGCGGGGGGTTATTGCCGCCACCCGAGTTGATGCCGTCGTCAGGGGCCAAGCCTCTGAGTTCTTGCAAAACAAATATAGCCATGTCTCTCAACATGGGCGGCAGTTGATTCGTTGTCAAGACGCCGACGATTGCTCTGAACTACAAAATGAAAAAAAATGAAAATTAGTATGGCTAAGCAAATGAAAACAAATTATTTAACTAAATACCTCAAAAATTTCCAAATCCGCAAGGGTCTGAAACCGTCGGCCTAATAATTGTTGAAGAGTCAAATGTTAACATCCGGCTCTCCATTCTTATCTCTGCCGTCGTAGGATGGATACGATTGCCGATATACTGCCTATTTCTTCTAAGTAACAATATAAATGTAAAACCTACAGTAACAATATATTGTTACTTAGAAGAAATAGGCAGTATAACAGCAATCGTATCCATCCTACAACGATAGAGATAAGAATGGACAGCCGGATTTTAACATTGACTCTTCAACAATTATTAGGTCGGCGGTTCCAGACCCTTGCGAATTTAGAAATTTTTTAGGTATTTAGTTAAATAATTTGTTTTCAGTTGCTTACCCATACTAATTTCCGTTTTTTTCATTTTGTAGTTCGGGGCAATCGTCGGCGCTTTGACAACAAATCAACTGCCGCCCATGTTGAGAGACATGGCTATACTTGTTTTGCGAGAACTCAAAGGCTTGGCCCCTGACAACGACATCAACCCGGGTGGCGGCAATAACCCTCCGTAGAACAACTTGGGTGGCGTTGAAGTTTTTCATCAAATAGGAAAAACTTCAATAAGATAGGCATGCATAAACAAAAGAGCATCTAGGCTACCCTAGAGTTAGTAGTCATCGTGGTCGTCGTCATCGCCGCCACCCGGGTTGATGCCGTCGTCAGGGGCCAAGCCTCTGAGTTCTCGCAAAACAAGTATAGACACGTCTCTCAACATAGGCAATAGTTGATTCGTTGTCAAGGCGCCAACGATTGCCCTAAACTACAAAATGAAAAAAACAGAAATTAGTATGAGTAAGCAAATGAAAACAAATTATTTAAATAAATGCCTCAAAAATTTCCAAATCCGCAGGGGTCTGGAACCGTCGACCTAATAATTGTTGAAGAGTCAATGTTAAAATCCAGCTCTCCATTCTTATCTCTGTCGTTATAGGATGGATACGATTGTCGCTATACTGCCTATTTCTTCTAAGTAACAATGTAAATGTAAAGTTGTTGATTTCGTTCCGAGTTAGTGGTACTCCAGCCATTTTAGAGTTTGAAACAAGAAATACAAAGAGTTTGAAAGAAAGAGAGTTTAAGACAAGAGATCTGAAGAGTTTGAAAAAAGAGATGTCGAGAGTGTATTATAAATTTACCTGTTGCTTTCCCATTTTTATTAAGTCCTACATGTCGCGATTATAAAGTATCTCACCTTTTGCTTTCCCTTCGCGTTCCGTTTGATCCCCACCTGACATCAAATCTTCGTAGCTGTCAAGCTAAGAGAATCATCAGAAGAAGCCCCGTCAAACCAAACCTACAGTAAAACTACTTCATCATGCCAAAATGACCAGTCTTTATGCAGAGTAAGTACATCTGATTCATCGAGTAAGAGGAATGAAAAGGTAGCTGAAGCAGTTACTGTTTACTTCATTCTAGCATGATGAAGTAGTTTTACTGTAGGTTTGGTCTGACGAGGCTTCTTCTGATGATTCTCTTAGCTTGACAGCTACGAAGATTTGATGTCAGGTGGGGATCAAACGGAAAGCGAAGGGAAAGCCAAAGGTGAGATACTTTATAATCGCGACGGGTAGGACTTAATAAAGATGGGAAAGCAACAGGTAAATTTATAATACATTCTCGACATCTCTTTTTTCAAACTCTTCAGATCTCTTGTCTTAAACTCTTTTTCTTTCAAACTCTTTGTATTTCTTGTTTCAAACTCTTTGTATTTCTTGTTTCAAACTCTATAATGGCTGGAGTATCACTAACTCGAAACGAAATCAACAACTTTACATTTATATTGTTACTTAAAAGAAATAGGCAGTATAGCGGTAATCGTATCCATCCTACAACGACAGAGATAAGAATGGAGAGCCGGATTTTAACATTCACTCTGCAACAATTATTAGGTCGGCGGTTCCAGACCCTTGCGAATTTGAAAATTTTTGAGATATTTAGTTAAATAATTTGTTTTCATTTGCTTACTCATACTAATTTTCCTTTTTTTCATTTTGTAATTCGGGGCAATCACCGGCGCCTTAACAACAAATCAACTGCCCCCCATGTTGAGAGATATGGCTATACTTTTTTTGCGAGAACTCAGAGGCTTGGCCCCTAACGACAGCATCAACCCAGGTGGCGGCAATAAGCCCCCGCAGAACAACCCGGGTGGCGTTGAAGTTTTTCATCAAATAGGAAAAACTTCAATAAGGTAGGCACGCATAAACAAAAGAGCATCTAGGCTATCCTAGAGTTAGTAGTCATCATCATCGCCGCCACCCGGGTTGATGCCGTCGTCAGGGGCCAGGCCTTTAAGTTCTCGCAAAACAAGTATAGCCACGTCTCTCAACATGGGCAGCAGTTGATTCGTTGTCAAGGCACCGACGATTGCCCCGAACTACAAAATGAAAAACACGGAAATTAGTATGAGTAAGTAAATGAAAACAAATTATTTAACTAAATACCTCAAAAATTTCCAAATCCGCAAGGGTTTGGAACTGTCGGCCTAATAATTGTTGAAGAGTCAAATGTTAACATCCGGCTCTCCATTCTTATCTCTTCCATCGTAGGATGGATACGATTGCCGATATACTGCCTATTTCTTCTAAGTAACAATATAAATGTAAAGTTGTTGATTTCGTTCCGAGTTAGTGGTACTCCAGCCATTATAGAATTTGAAACAAGAAATACAAAGAGTTTGAAAGAAAGAGAGTTTAAGACAAGAGATCTGGAGAGTTTGAAAAAAGAGATGTCGAGAGTGTATTATAAATTTAGCTGTTGCTTTCCCATCTTTATTAAGTCCTACACGTTGCGATTATAAAGTATCTCACCTTTGGCTTTCCCTTCGCGTTCCGTTTGATCCCCACTTGACATCAAATCTTCGTAGCTGTCAAGCTAAGAGAATCATCAGAAGAAGCCTTGTCAGACCAAACCTACAGTAAAACTACTTCATCATGCCCGAATGACCAGTCTTTATACAGAGCAAGTACATCTGATTCATCGAGTAAGAGAAGTGAAAAGGTAGCTGAAGCAGTTACTGTTTACTTCATTTTAAATCTGTTTTTTGAATTTTTACTTGTTATGGACCGTGCTGGGCCTCAGCCCGTTGTGAACAACTGTCAGGCACCGTTGAAGATCGGCCTCTGTGAAACGTAAGAGAGCGTGTTTGGTACTTACCACAGAAGAGAAAGAGAGTCAACGAAGAACTATAGGGTCTTTTTCGGTACTACCACGAAATGATTACAGGTCAAAGATTGAGTTTTGATTTCACCGCATGCAGTGGTTCGTTAAACAAATCGGTGGTGGCATTGATGGAGGAGAGTTCATTACTGTTGTTGAATTGGTGGAAGAGATTCACATGAAGGTCAAGGAGAATGAGAATGTGGGTTTGACTTTGGCCGCCGTGAAGAGTGCGGTGGTATGTGTTGGACACAGAGTAATGTATGGATTTCCAAATGTTGATGCTGATGTGTTGGAGGATCATACTCAGGCTTGTCTCTGGTGTTGGGAGGTAACTACTTTGTGAATTTTTTATTTTATTCATTGCTGGTTTCAGTTATTGTTACCCAATCTAATTTGTGATATACTCACTTAGAATTACTAATTTACCATTGGACTGTTATCTGGTCAATGGCGTAGCAATTAGGGTTCAGCTATTTGAAATTCTGTACTTTTTTAACAGACCAGAGATGTGAAGTTGCTTCCGAATTCTGTGCGTGGGGCATTGAAAATTCGGCGGATGTGTAGGAGGAAGATTCATGAGAGGATTACTGCTGTTTCTGGTAAATTTTTCTGGATAAGATGGAAACATGGAGACATTTTCTTTTAATGATTCTGAGCAATATATATTCTAATACATAGAAATATTATAAAATAATNAGTAAGAGGAGTGAAAAGGTAGCTGAAGAAGTTATTGTTTACTTCTTTTTAAATCTGTTTTTTGAATTTTTACTTGTTATGGACTGTACTGGGCCTCGGCCTGTTGTGAATAATTGTCAGGTTATCACAAATAGATAACAAGGGCCTCAGAACTCGAGGTATCCCATGTATTAGATTCAGTAAATATCCCTCATGCCTTATTATGTATAAGTCCAGATTTAGCCGTTAGCGACGGCCAAAATATAATTAAGTAACGTTATAAAATTATAATTAATTAAGTAATCATTTAACTATAATGTAATGTTATAATTGATTAAGTATGATATTTAACTAGTAATTAAATGTATTAATGTTTATCAATTTATCATATATAATTAATTAATTCCAAATTTATTATAGATATACTTAGAACTTGATAATTGAAGTAAATAATTAAATATATTATTACTCAATCAAATATACTATTTTATTCAAAAATAATTATTTTAATAACATTAAAAATGTAAAACACTTTTAATTGGATCATAATTCCAATTATTCACTTAATTAATCAAAACTTTAATATTAATGTATTATAAATATGTTTAAGCTTTTAATATGGTGTAATTTATATGTAATAAGTATAATTGTATTCGTATATTTATTTAATTAGGTTATTCTAAAAATTTAACTTTTTCTATTTTAAATTTTTTTATATGTAAAAAAATAGAAACCCTTCATTATTCACGTTTCACAAATATTTTATTGTAGTCCAGGTTCTAAACAAGTTCCAAAACAATTCCAAACAGGTTCCAAACATGTTACAAATAGGTTCCAAAACAGGTTCCAAACAGGTTCCAAAACGAATGAAAACAAATTATTTAACTAAATACCTAAAAAATTTCCAAATCCGTAAGGGTCTGGAACCGCTAGCCTAATAATGTTTGAATAGTCAATGTAAACATTCGGCTCTCCATTCTTATCTCTGCTGTTGTAGGATGGATACGATTGCCGATATACTGCCTATTTCTTCTAAGTAACAATGTAATTGTAAAGTTGTTGATTTTGTCTTGAGTTAGTGTTACTCCAACCATTATAGAGTTTGAAACAAGAAATACAAAGAGTTTGAAAGAAAGAGAGTTTAAGACAAGAGATTTGGAGAGTTTAAAAAAAGATATGTCGAGAGTGTATTATAAATTTACTTGTTGCTTTCCCATCTTTATTAAGTCTTACCCGTCGCGATTATAAAGTATCTCACCTTTGACTTTCCCTTCGCTTTCCGTTTGATCCCCACCTGATATCAAGTTTTCGTAGCTGTCAAGATAAGAGAATTGTCAGAAGAAGCCCTGTCAGACCAAACCTACAATAGAACTACTTCATCACGCCAGAATGACCAGTCTTTATGCAGAGCAAGTACATCTGATTCATCGAGTAAGAGGAGTGAAAAGGTAGCTGAAGCAGTTACTGTTTACTTCTTTTTAAATCTGTTTTTTGAATTTTTACTTGATATAGATTGTACTGGGCCTCAGCCCGTTGTGAACAACTTTCAGGTTATCACAAATAGATAACAAGGGCCTCAGATCTCGAGGTTATCCCATGTATTAGATTCAGTAAATTTCCCTCACGCCTTATTATGTATAAGTCCAGATTTAGACGTTAGCGACGGCCAAAGTATAATTAAGTAACGTTAAAAAATTATAATTAATTAAGTAATCATTTAACTATAATGTAATGTTATAATTGATTAAGTTTGATATTTAACTAGTAATTAAATTTATTAATGTTTATCAATATATCATATATAATTAATTAATTACAAATTTATTATAGATATACTTAGAACTTGACAATTGAAGTAAATAATTAAGTATATTATTACTCAATCAAATATGCTATTTTATTCAAAAATAATTATTTTAATAACATTAAAAATGTAAAACACTTTTAATTGGATCATAATTCCAATTATTCACTTAATTAATCAAAACTTTAATATTAATGTATTATAAATATATTAAAGCTTTTAATATGGTGTAATTTATATGTAATAAGTATAATTGTATTCGTATATTTATTTAATTAGGTTATTCTAAAAATTTACCTTTTTCTATTTTAATTTTTTTTTTTTATATGAAAAGTAATAGAAACCCTTCATTATTCGCATTTGACAAATATTTAATTGTAGTCCAGGTTCCAAAACAGGTTCCAAACAAGTTCCAAAACAATTCCAAACAGGTTCCAAACAGGTCCCAAACAGGTTCCAAAACAGGCTCCAAACAGGTCCCAAAACAAATGACAACAAATTATTTAACTAAATACCTCGAAAATTTCCAAATCCGCAAGGGTTTGGAACCGCCAGCCTAATAATGTTTGAAGAGTCAATGTTAACATCCGGCTCTCCATTCTTATCTCTGCTGTTGTAGGATGGATACGATTGTCGATATACTGCCTATTTCTTCTAAGTAACAATATAAATGTAAAGTTGTTGATTTTGTCCCGAGTTTGTGTTACTCCAGCCATTATAGAGTTTGAAACAAGAAATACAAAGAGTTTGAAAGAAAGAGAGTTTAAGACAAGAGATCTGGAGAGTTTGAAAAAAGAGATGTCGATAGTGTATTATAAATTTACCTGTTGCTTTCCCATCTCTATTAAGTCCTACCCGTCGCGATTATAAAGTATCTCACCTTTGGCTTTCCCTTCGCTTTCCGTTTGATCCCCACCTGACATCAAATTTTCGTAGCTGTCAAGCTAAGAGAATCGTCAGAAGAAGCCCCGTCAGACCAAACCTACAATAAAACTACTTCATCATGCCAGAATGACCAGCCTTTATGCGGAGCAAGTACATCTGATTCATCGAGTGAGAGGAGTGAAAAGGTAGCTGAAGCAGTTACTGTTTACTTCTTTTTAAATCCGTTTTTTAATTTTTACCTTTTATAGACCGTGCTCGGCCCCAGCCCGTTGTGAAAAACTATCAGGTTATCACAAATAGATAACAATGGCCTCAGATCTCGAGGTTATCCCAATTATTAGATTCAGTATATATCCCTCACGCCTTATTATGTATAAGTCCAGATCTAGCCGTTAGCGACGGCCAAAGTATAATTAAGAAATGTTATAAAATTATAATTAATTAACTAATCGTTTAACTATAATGTAATGTTATAATTGATTAAGTATGATATTTAACTAGTAATTAAATTTAATAATGTTTATCAATTTATCATATATAATATATTAATTAGTAATTTATTATAGATATACTTAGAACTTGATAATTGAAGTAAATAACTGAATAAATTATTACTCAATCAAATATACTATTTTATTCAAAAATAATTATTTTAATAACATTAAAAATGTAAAACACTTTTAATTGGATCATAATTCCAATTATTCACTTAATTAATCAAAACTTTAATATTAATGTATTATAAATATATTAAAGCTTTTAATATGGTGTAATTTATATGTAATAAGTATAATTGTATTCGTATATTTATTTAATTAGGTTATTCTAAAAATTTAGCTTTTTCCATTTTAAATTTTTTTATATGTAAAATAATAGAAACCCTTCATTATTCACATTTCACTAATATTTCATTGTAGTCCAAGTTGCAAAACAGGTTCCAAACAAGTTCCAAAACAATTCCAAACAGGTTCCAAAACAGGCTCCAAACAAGTTCCAAAACAAATGAAAAAAAATTATTTAACTAAATACCTCAAAAATTTCCAAATCCGCAAGGGTTTGGAACTGCCAGCCTAATAATGTTTGAAGAGTCAATGTTAACATCCGGCTCTCCATTCTTATCTCTGCTGTTGTAGGATAGATACGATTGCCGATATACTGCCTATTTCTTCTAAGTAACAATGCAAATGTAAAGTTGTTGATTTTTTCCCGAGTTAGTGTTACTCCAGCCATTATAGAGTTTCAAACAAGAAATACAAAGAGTTTTAAAGAAACAGAGTTTAAGACGAGATCTTGAGAGTTTGAAAAAAGAAATGTCGAGAGCGTATTATAAATTTACCTGTTGCTTTCCCATCTCTATTAAGTCCTACCCGTTGCGATTAAAAAGTATCTCACCTTTGGCTTTCCCTTCGCTTTCCGTTTGATCCCCACCTGACATCAAATTTTCGTAGCTGTCAAGCTAAGAAAATCGTCAAAAGAGGCCCCGTCAGACCAAACCCACAACAAAACTACTTCATCATGCCAGAATAACCAGTCTTTATGCAGAGCAAGTACATCTGATTCATCGAGTAACAGGAGTGAAAAGGTAGCTGAAGCAGTTACTGTTTACGTCTTTTTAAATCTGTTTTATGAATTTTTACTTGTTACGTACCGTGCTCAGCCTCAGCCCGTTGTGAACAACTATCAGGTTATCACAAATAGATGACAAGGGCCTCAGATCTCGAGATTATCCCATGTATTAGATTCAGTACATATCCCTCACGCCTTATTATGTATAAGTCCATATCTAGCCGTTAGCGACGGCCAAAGTATAATTAAGTAATGTTATAAAATTATAATTAATTAAGTTATCATTTAACTATAATACAATGTTATAATTGATTAAGTTTGATATTTAACTAGTAATTAAATTTATTAATGTTTATCAATTTATCATATATAATTAATTAATTACAAATTTATTATAGATATACTTAGAACTTGATAATTGAAGTAAATAATTAAGTATGTTATTACTCAATCAAATATACTATTTTATTCAAAACTAATTATTTTAATAACATTAAAAATGTAAAACACTTTTAATTGGATCATAATTCTAATTATTCACTTAATTAATCAAATCTTTAATGTTAATGTATTATAAATATATTAAAGCTTTTAATATGGTGTAATTTATATGTAATAAGTATAATTGTATTCGTATATTTATTTAATTAAGTTATTCTAAAAATTTACCTTTTTCTATTTTAATTTTTTTTATATGAAAAATAATAGAAACCCTTCATTATTCACATTTGACGCATATTTAATTATAGTCTAGGTTCCAAAACAAGTTCCAAAACAATTCCAAACAGGTTCCAAGCAGGTCCCAAAAAGGTTCCAAAACAGGTACCAAACAGGTTCCAAAACAAATGACAACAAATTATTTAACTAAATACCTCAAAAATTTCCAAATCCGCAAGGGTTTGGAACCACCAGCCTAATAATGTTTGAAGAGTCAATGTTAACATCCGGCTCTCCATTCTTATCTCTGCTGTTGTACGATGGATACGATTGTCGATATACTGCCTATTTCTTCTAAGTAACAATGTAAATGTAAAGTTGTTGATTTTGTCCCGAGTTAGTGTTACTCCAGCCATTATAGAGTTTGAAACAAGAAATACAAAGAGTTTGAAAGAAAAGGACGAGTTTTAAGATAAGAGATCTGGAGATTTGAAAAAAGACATGTCGAGAATGTATTATAAATTTACCTGTTGCTTTCCATCTCTATTAAGTCCTACCCGTCGCGATTATAAGTATCTCACCTTTGGCTTTCCTTCGCTTTCCGTTTGATCCCCACCACATCAAATTTTCGCACTGTCAAGCAAGAGAATCGTCAGAAGAAGCCCCGTCAACAAACCTACAATAAAACTACTTCATCATGCCAGAATGACAGCTTTATGCGACAAGTACATCTATTCATCGACTAAGAGGAGGGAAAAGTGCGAAGCAGTTACTGTTTACTTCTTTTTAAATTGTTTTTTGAATTTTTACTTGTTATAGACCGTGCTCGGCCCCGCCCGTTGTGAACAACGTCAAGTTATCACAAATAGATAACAAGGGCCTCAGATCTCGAGGTTATCCCATGTATTAGATTCAGTAAATTCCCTTACGCCTTATTATGTATAAGTCCAGATCTAGCGTTAGCGAGGCGCCGAAAAAATTAAGAAATGTTATAAAATTATAATTAATTAACTAATATTTAACTATAATGTAATGTTATAATGATTAAGTATGATATTTAACTAGTAATTAAATTTATAATGTTATCAATTTATCATATATAATAATTAATAGTAATTTATTATAGATATACTTAGAACTTGATAATTGAAGTAATAACTTAAATTATTACTCAATCAAATATACTATTTTATCAAAAAAAAATTATTTTAATACATTAAAATGTAAACACTTTTAATTGGATCATAGTTCCAATTATTCACTTAATTAATCAAACTTTAATATAATGTATTATAAATATATAAAGCTTTTAATATGTGTAATTTATATGTAATAAGTATAATTGTATTCGTATATTATTTAATTAGGTTATTCTAAAAATTTAACTTTTTCTTTTAAATTTTTTTTATATGTAAAATAATAGAAACCCTTCATTATTCACATTTCACAATATTCATTGTAGTCCAGGTTGCAAAACAGGTTCCAAACAAGTTCCAAAACAATTCCAAACAAGTCAAAACAGGCTCCAAACAGTTCCAAAACAAATGAAAAAAAATTATTTAACTAAATACCTCAAAATTTCCAAATCCGCAAGGGTTTGGAACGCCAGCTAATAATGTTTGAAGAGTCAATGTTAACATCCGGCTCTCCATTTTATCTTGCTGTTGTAGGATGGATACGATTGCGATACTGCCTATTTTTCTAAGTAACAATGCAAATGTAAAGTTGTGATTTTTTCCCGAGTTGTGTTACTCCAGCCATTATAGAGTTTAAACAAGAAATACAAAGGTTAAGAAAGAGAGTTTAAGACAAGAGATCTTGAGAGTTTGAAAAGAGAGTCGAGAGCGTATATAAATTTACCTGTTGCTTTCCATCTCTATTAAGTCCTACCCGTGCATTAAAAGTATCTCACCTTGGCTTTCCCTTCGCTTCCTTTATCCCCACCTGACATCAAATTTTCGTAGCTGTCAAGCTAAGAAAATCGTCAGAAGAGGCCCCGTCGACCAAACCACAATAAAACTACTTCATCATCAGAATAACCAGTCTTAGTAGGAGCAAGTACATTGATCATCGAGTAAGAGGAGTGAAAAGGTAGCGAAGCAGTTACTGTTTACTCTTTTTAAATCTTTTTTGAATTTTACTTGTTATGGATCGTGCTCGGCCTCAGCCCGTTGTGAACAACTATCAGGTTATCACAAATAGATAACAAGGGCCTCAGATCTCGAGGTTATCCCATGTATTAGATTCAGTATATATCCTCACGCCTTATTATGTATAAGTCCAGATCTGACGTTAGCGACGCCAAAGTATAATTAAGGATGTTATAAAATTATAATAATTAAGTAATCATTTAACTATATGTAATTTAAATTTATTAGTATGTATATTAACTAATAATTAAATTTATAATGTTATCAATCTATCATTTAATTAATTAATTAAATTTATTATAGATATACTTAGAACTTGATAATTGAAGTAAATAACAAATATATTATTACTCAATCAAATATACTATTTTATTAAAAAAAATTATTTTAATAACATTTAAAATGTAAAACACTTTTAAGGATCATAATTCCATTATTCACTTAATTAATCAAACTTTAATATTAAGTATATTTTTAATTTATGTAATAAGTATAATTGAATTCGTATATTATTAATTATGGTTATTCTAAAAATTAACTTTTCCATTTAAATTTTTTATATGTAAATAGTAGAAACCCTCATTATTCCATTTCACAAATATTTCATTGTAGTCAGGTTCGAAAACAAGTTCCAAAAAAAGGTTCCAAAACAGGTTCCAAACAGGTACCAAAACAAATGAAAACAAATTATTAACTAATAACCCAAAAATTTCCAAATCCGCAAGGGTGGAACCGCCAGCCTAAAATGTTTGAAGAGTCAATGTTAACATCCGGCTCTCCATTCTATCTTTGCTGTTGTAGGATTGATACGATGTCGATATATCTGCCTATTTCTTCTAAGAACAATATAAATGTAAAGTTGTTGATTTTTCCCGAGTGTTGTTACTCAGCCATTATAGAGTTTGAAACAAGAAATACAAAGAGTTTAAGACAACAAATGGAGAGTTTGAAAAAAGAGATGTCGAGAGTGTATTATAAATTTACCTGCTGCTTTCCCATCTTTAAAGTCCTACCCGTCCGCATTATAAAGTATCTCACCTTGGCTTTCCCTTCGCTTTCCTGATCCCACCTAACATCAAATTTCGTAGCTGTCAAGCTAAGAGAATCGTCAGAAGAAGCCTCATCAGACCAAACCTACAATAAAACTATCATCATGCCAGAATGACCAATTTTATGCGAGCAAGTACATCTGATTATCGAGTGAGAGGAGGAAAAGGTAGCAAGCAGTTACTGTTTACTTCTTTTTAAATTTGTTTTTTGAATTTTATTGTATGACTGTACTAGGCCTGGCCGTTGTGAACAACTGTCAGGTTATCACAAATAGATAACAAAGGCCTCATATCTCAGGTTATCCCATGTATTAGATTCAGTAAATATCCTCACGCCTTATTATGTATAGTCCAGATCTAGCCGTTAGCAACGGCAAAGTATAATTAAGTAGTTATAAAATTATAATTAATTAATAATCATTTAACTATAATGTAAGTTTAAATTGACTAAGTATGATATTAACTAGTAATTAAATTATAATGTTTATCAATTTATCTATATAATTAATTAATTACTAATTTATTATAGATATACTTAGAACTTGATAATTAAGTAAATAACTAAATATATTTACTCAATCAATATACTTTTATTCAAAAATAATATTTTTAATAACATTAAAATGTAAAACACTTTTAATGGATCATAATTCAATATTCACTTAATTAACAAAACTTTAATTAATGTATTTAAATATATTAAAGCTTTTAATATGGTGTATTTATATGTATAAGTATAATTGTATTCGTAATTTATTTAATTAGGTTTTCTAAAATTTAACTTTTTCTATTTTAAATTTTTTTATATGTAATAATAGAACAACCTTCATTATTCAGATTTCACAATATTTATTGTAGTCCTAGTTCCAAAACGGTTCCAAATAAGCTCAAAAAATTCCAAACAGGTTCCAAAAAGGTTCCAAAACAGGTTCCAAAACAAATGAAAACAAATTATTACTAAATACCTCAAAAATTTCCAAATCCGCAAGGGTGGAACGCCAGCCAATAATGTTTGAAGAGTCAAGATTACATCCGGCTCCATTCTATCTTTACTGTTGTAGGATGATACGATTGTCGATATACTGCTATTTCTTCTAAGTAACAATATAAATGTAAAGTGTGATTTTTTCTGTAGTGTGTACTCCAGCCATTATAGAGTTTGAAACAAGAAACAAAGAGTTAAAGAAAGAGAGTTTAGAAAGAGATTGGAGAGTTTGAAAAAAGAGATGTCGAGAGTGCATTAAAATTTACCTGTTGCTTTCCCATCTTATTAAGTCTACCGTCGCGATTATAAAGTATTCACCTTTGGCTTTCCCTTTGCTTTCCGTTTGATCCCCACTGCATCAAATTTTCGTAGCTGTCAAGCTAAAAGAAATTCGAAGAAAGCCCCGTCAGACCAAACTAAATAAAAACTATCATCATGCCAGAATGACCAGTCTTTATGTAGAGCAATAAGTACATTGATTCATCGAGTAAGAGGAGTGAAAAGGTAGTGAAGCAGTTTATTACTTCTTTTAAACTGTTTTGAATTTTTACTGTATGGACCGTGCTCGGCCTCAACCGGTTGTGAACAACTTTCAGGTTATCACAAATATGTAACAAGGGCTCAAATCTGAGGTTATCCCATGTATTAGATTAGTTATATCCCTCACGCCTTATTATGTATAGTTCAGATTTAGCCGTTAGCGACGGCCAAAGTATAATTAAGTAATGTTGTAAATTATAATTAATTAACTAATCATTTAACTATAATGTAATGTTATAATTGATTGAGTATAATATTTAAATAGTAATTAAATTTATTATTTTTATCAATTACCACGTTAGTTCATTTTCTGTTTTTATACGCACGGTGACTGAATAGGCATATTTATGCTGGAAAAGGCTAAAAGATCTATCCTCTGATTGCCTCCCAAAGACCTCTGTATAAGCCTGCTCAGACAATAGAAAAAACATATATATCTGAACCATAATTTTACACATAAAAATATATAAACTTCAGAATGAGAAAATTTAGTTGAATTTCAAGATACAAATGTGGAAACTTCACTTTTATGTTAGCGGCCTCTTGAGAATTATCAGATTTCTTACTCCTAAGCCGCTGCAGAGTGGTGTATAATTCTTTCCCTCGACCAACAATGCCTGCAGGATATTTTATTGATTAAAAAAGCACTTTATGCTTGGTTTGAAAAAAATCAGGAATAGGACTCACCAGCCATCTAGGGGATTCAGGAATGAAGAATATACCAAAAAATTGCACAAAGCATGGAAAAACAGCTGAAATTTGACAGTATAGAACACACATTTTTCAAATAGGAAATACTATAAGCTACAAGTAAGTAAAAGAATATGTTACCAATTAGAGCCAGATGCCCAGGACACAAGAGTTCCAAGAACATATGTTAGGGAGAAGCCACAAGTAAGCATCAACTGTAGGCATCACAGAATATTATTAAGAAGTACAATGAGTTGGACTTATGGAACACATTCTGCAATAGTTGAATTAATTTTACCTGATTAGCCGATGTTAGGTCCTCGAATATTGTTGGTGAAATTTCCGCAATATATCTAGGCCCCTGCCTTGTAACAAGAATGCAAGTGCTGTTTATGCATCAACCATAAAATTGACTACTATACAATGAAAATTTTATATAATACCGCATAAGAAAGATGCAATTCCAAATCCAGAGACACTCTCCCAATCCAGTGACCAAGGCGCCTGTCAACAAGCATTTTAATTATCAACCTCGAAGGAAAGAAAATTAAAGATATATAGCAGTACATTGATTAAGAATCTAAGATTTAGGCCTCGCAACCGACAGTGCTTATTAATTTAAGTACAATTGCGGAGAGGAAATTATACAAACAGAAATGCACCTGGGAGAATGCTATGTTAGCCAGCCAAAGATGAAGAAAAAATCTGCCAGCCACATTCCTGCTTGACAGGATCACTAAATTATTGGAAAAGTTAGTGGCTATATGTGATATCTAAAAATGTAACAGAGAAACTTACTCCCTCCGACCAATGGGGTCAGTTATTTCCCCATTTATTAATGAACCTAGAAGTGCTCCAATCGCTAATACAGACAAAAACAGAATACTGCACAATGAGAAGAATTAAACTGTCACAAACAGGGTACTTGAGTTGGATAGCTAGTAAAAAAAAAGGTGTAACCAAAAATTAATATATGCTTACTGTGCTACTGAGAGGCCGAGCTCTTCATGATTCCAGATTCAGCAGGCGACGAATATCCTGTCTAAAAAGCAGTCGTATAAACAGTTATATACTTGCTAATGAAGTGTCTACTGGATTCTGACACACCGTTGAGAGTCTCTAACTTAAATTATGTTACTTACTGCACAGCCAAAGGCAAAAGTAATGCACATGGTAATGAAAGTGCTGAAAAAAACGACAGGTGTAGCGGAAGAATCAGTTTGATCAGTTGTGTCATCGCCATTGCCAATGCTATAACAATATGAGCAGGTTCAAGAATTGAAGAGCTTGGCAGCAGTCCTTCCAGTTTTCTCTCCCCCATATTATCTTTTCTTGTAAGAGCATAAAAGAGAAAAGGGACAAGAAGAGTAACAGATAGGATTTCTTCTTCCCTCTTTATTTTGGCCTTAGACATTCAGAGGAGTCACAAGTCTCTGCTAACTCTCCTAAAGCATATGGTAAGCATCTATTCAAATTTCATAGAGAGTGACCACTCATTTACTTTCATAATTTTCAGAAGCAGCAGGTCCCGCAGTGCACTGCTTTTCTATACAGATCAAAATGCCTTTCTTATAATTCTTTAGAATCTTTTCTTTTTTCAGATGCAGCAGGTCCCGCAGGGCACTGCTTTCTATATACAGATCAAAATGCCTTCTGATAATTCCTTAGAATCTTTTCTTTTTTCCTAAAAACTTGTAAAAAATCAATGGAACTGTTTTTAGCCCCCAATTCATTTTACCTCCCACTTTCAAATTCTTTTGTTTTAACAAATTTAACTTAATTTAATTACTAAAAATAATATTCAATTTCAAATACACGCATACTCTATATCTTAAGCGTAATGAGATGCATAGACATAAAATTCTAGTAATCTTTGCGGATCCATGCATTGCCTTTTGATTCTGGGCTTTTTTATGTTGCTATTGTTCTGAACGGGGAACTAGAAATTTACATATATGGATTCAATCATTCATATGACGTAAATCTGTCCTGTATAACTGTCTTTATGCATGTGAACATATTCCCCATTCAAGTGTGCGATTATGTACTAGCAGGTGGGCGTTACCATATTCATATGTCAGTGCTTGATTGACAGAACACAATAATTGGAAAGAGAGATTACATGAACCACTATGAGATTGAACACCCTCTCAAGGAGATTTGAATAATAAATTTCTAATAAAAAAAATTACTACCACGGTAACGTAGTTCTTCTGATTCTTTTATTGCTGTAACTGACAGACTAAACACCGACTAATCACCTATGAACAAGGAACAAGATACACACCAAAGACATTTGAAACTCATTTATTGTAAAACCCCATTTAATCATATATATATTCGCTTTGGTTTGTGTTATAAGGAGGGACTTTTCTGTCAAATTTTAAAGTTTGGTAGTGATGAAAATGAAGAAATGGAAGCTGTTGGGGGTTGCATGTAACAAGGGCACAAAATTTGGACATTTTCGTAAAGAAAAGCTTATGTGGCGGGTTAGATTGAAATTTAGAATTTTGGGGGGCATATAATTTCAGAAAAAAAAATTTTGTTTAAAAGAAGAAGAAAAATGGGCAGTTCGCCCAAAAGAAGAAAAAGAAAAAAAAAAAAACAGAGAAGAAGAGAGAGGGAGAAGAAGAAGAAGAGAGGAGAGAAAGGAGAGAAGAAAGAAGGAAAGGAGAAAGAGAGAAAGAATAAGAGAGAAAAGATAGAAGAGAGGATAGAAAGAAAGAAAGAAGAAAAAAGAAAAGAAAAAGGGGAAGAGGAGAATGGATTTCGGCTGAAAATGGTAGTGAGAGAGAAGAGTGGAGGAGTGCAGGGGAGTTCGGGCTGAGTTAGAATTGTGAGTGAAAAACGCATTAAATCCTTCTAAAGTTTGCATTTTTCAAGTTGCATGTTACTTGATGTTTATTTTTTCAAGCATTAAAGTTATGTTTAAATGATTACTTGGATATTGTTGTACCATAGAGATGAGTTGTGGATGGTGTGATTTGAAGAGTAGATGGAGAAAGGTTTATAAATAGGCAGAATTAGAAATGTTGA
Organism: Pistacia vera; assembly: GCF_008641045.1. Classification (NCBI taxonomy): domain Eukaryota; kingdom Viridiplantae; phylum Streptophyta; class Magnoliopsida; order Sapindales; family Anacardiaceae; genus Pistacia; species Pistacia vera. The sequence goes on along the minus strand of NW_022196024.1, from coordinate 1,231,616 downwards.
ACTTGGCATGCATGTGTGCACTTTATGCATAAACATAATGTTTGTGAATAGAAAAGAAATAATTAGGGAAATGTATGTGGATATGGTGGCTGACTATTGTGGTTAACTGAAATTGGAGATTTAATGCATAGTTTTTATACGGGTAGAGCATATATGTTGATCCTAAAGAGCCAAGAGTATTAAAGTTGTTTTTGGTTATAAAAAGTATGCTGTGAATTCTGACAGCCTAAACTTCTGAAAATTTTAATATGTTTCGGGTTTGTAAATGAGCTAAATTTCAGAATTTTGTTTTAGACTTATTAGAGATTGGTTGAAAATTGATTTCACCCCAAAATTCGAAGTAATGGATTTTTTATTGAATTTGAAAATCTGCTATGAAATTCTGGAATTCATGTTTTCTGTAGAGACATGATTTTTCAGAACTGAAATAATGCACTTATACTTATCCAAATTGAGTGATTTTAAATTCTGGTGAATCCTATATGTGTCTAGTTTAATTCGGAGAGTTTCAGAGGTTTAGATTAAGGGCTGAATTGCTATGAATTTTACAAGTCAGTAACCTCAATTCTGGAAACATTGGAGATTTAAATGAGTGAAAGAAAATTATGTTTTAAATAGTTATTGATTCTGAAATGACTTGAAAATATTATGGATCAACATATATTTGTCTTGAATGCCCCATTGAAATTATAGCTGATTTGGTGAGTGGATTAAACCAAATCTCTTCCAAATCCTTAAATCCATGCTGCATGTTAACTTGTGATTTTATTTTAAATGTTTTGATGAAGTTTGGTATATAGATATATGTATTATGCTATATGAAAAAATGCTGCTGTTGAGAGTAGAGAATTGGTTGAATTGTTACGGGTTGAGGATCGTGATGTTGGTAGATGGTTTCTTGGTAAAAAGAAAAAGAGAAGGGGTGGATTCTGCAGTTTTGAAAGTATGTTTTAAAACTTGCATTCTACCCCCATTTTGATGGATTTCATACGATTGGCATGATTTACTTTTATATGAAATGTGGATATATCTTATGATTAGTGATGGGACATATGCTATGGAAATGTGATATTGAAAGTAATTTTAATCTGGGTTAAACTGTCAGTTTAAAAATGTTTGGAAATTTTCAGTTTCACCCCGGATGTGATTTTGAATATTATGTCATATATGTATGATTTATAAGCACTTACGAAATATGCTCTTGACTTACATGTTACTTGAGATTATGCATGAGATGTTATGGTGTTAAAACCACCTACGAAGTACCCATCCCCAGTTTTCAGGCTCTGCCCAGCGATGCAGGATTCGCTGGGTATGAATATTTGGTCTTCAGGCTCTGCGCATGCGTATTGGATATTTAGTGCTCTGCCTAGGCGTTGAGTTTGTCCGCCAGGTATTGAGATGGTTTTCTTCGGCTCTGCCCGCGCGGATGATAGATCTTGCCGGGTATTGAGATGTATTTCCAACTTGCCTGTGTGTGGGATGCCCACCAGGTATCGAGATTTTTCCCAGGGTACTAGTTGTGGTGAGAACCTTTAGTATCGGTTTACTGTTTCGAAACAGGAATCAGTTTAAAGTTTTCAGATACAGCCTACAGTTTTCAGTATCAGTTAATAGTTTCAGTTTTCAGTATCTGATGGATAGTTTGCATTGTTTATGAAACAGTTGATGTTGTAGATGATTTATAGAAAACATGTCTTTAGAAGCATAAGCATTTACAGCAATCTTTTTTAGTTCTCATAAAAGAATTTTCAGCATTTAGTAATGAGTAGGATTCAAATTGTTGTCAGTTTAATTGATCAGATTATAATACTTAGAACAATTAGAAATAAGTTATGATGCAACATGGATGATTAGCTGCCACCGTAAAAGAATGTCGGAATCATGTTGTTTTCTGTATTTTTATAAAAACTTTGCATGCCATAACTTTTGTTTGACGAATGTTTTTCCAAACTCCCCCTTTTCCCCACCCATGAGTATTTCAGCTCACCCCTTTTTTTTAAATGTTTTTTTTTTTCCCCCACCAGGACCTTTCGGAGACGTGCCGAGTAGTGAGCCTCGCTCAGGGTTGTGCCACGTGTTGACATCTTTATTTGGGTTTTATATTTACGTCGCATTGTAAAATTTGGACTTTCGTTTCAGAAACTCATGTTTTCCTTCATGTATTTCCTTTTGTTTTATGTTTTGATATTGTTAAAGTGGAAAACCTGATACTACAATTTTCCCTAACTCTTTTCTTTTAAAACGAAAGATGATGCATGTCTTTTTTTTTTTGAGATGTTGGAAATGGAAATACTATGAGTTATTCAGGAAAAATATGTTTTAAACAAGTTTCGTAGTTTTTTCACATGACACGTCTCGGGTATTGAGTCTTGTGGGAGCGCCGGATCTAGGGATGAGGAAATTCGGGACGGTTGTGTCATTTATGCTGCAGATTGAAGGGTGACACCAATGTCAAAGATGAACCTAAAACTTTATTCTTGAAAACGAATCAGGAGTACTAATGAGTTAGTAAACAGATAGATATAAGGTGTGGGAGCAAATTGAAACTTCATCCCTCCCAGTTAATTTTCCTCACCTACCACCTGTGAATCAGTGCTTGATTGACAAAACAAATATGGAAGGAGCTATTCATGACCCACTCTGAGATTGAACATCCCTCTCAAGAAGATTCGAATAAATTTCTAATCAAAAAATTTACCACAACGGTAACAGTAGCCGTAAATAAACCTTTCTTTCTCATCTTCGATTACACCCAGGCAGCAAATTCTTCTTCCTTCGATTTTCACATTCTCAACTGGAGCAATCTCACCCTTCCTATCTTGCTTCTATATGCTCCATTCTTTTACTATTTTACTAAAAGTTTTAATCACTTGCCAAGTTGATTACACCTAAGCGGAATGGATTGCTAAGTTGATAAGTGTCAATTATCATAAACGTAAAGCAATCAAATATGAACCAAAATAAAGAACACCAGATTTTACATGGTTGGCAAGATGATACATTTATGGGACCAATTCTAGATGAAGCTAATCCACTAAAATATAACTTTTCAATTATACAAAGTCAAAGACTAAGACTTAATTGCAATGCAAGAACACTCCCCTGTCTTGCAATGCTTCAATCTCTATCTTTGGTCAAACTAAATACTACCGTAGCTAGCTCCATGAACCCGAAACACCCGGTCAACCTGAGATCTCTCAAGGTACATGATAGGTCCCAACAAATATTCAAACGAAAAGTGAACTGTTTTTTCTCTTCGGGTGAGAAAGTACCGGAAGGTTTTGAAACAAAATGATTACTTGCCTCATTGTAATTTTCGGCTACTTAAATAAGCAAAGTCACTTACAATAAAAGGGAAACTATTAGCTAGTAACTGACTACAACACACGTAAAACAAAGTTGCAAATACAAGAAACAGAACATAACTGACAGAAATGAAATGGACGTAAAACTCGAACCACTGAGAACCCACTCGCACGTAAAACTCTCAACTGCCATGGCCCAATCCATTCCTGCTCTTCGTTTGCTAGATCAGCAAGCAACGTTCTTCACGTCACAGCTATCCCAAGTATTTGGGATTTGGCTTACGGCCCTTCTCCAAACGTCGGGCCTAAACATACCTTCCCACAAGTGGATAGGTCAAATTCGGAAACAGCTCCATAACTTCTTTGTTGGCTCCCACGTTACCTCCTCGGCTGGAAGGTGTTTCCAGTTACTAGGCTTTCTACAACACCGGGTGCCTTACTTGATCCAACAGTAGTCTAAAATGTTTGTGGCTTCAATAAGACTACCCCTTCATTGGTGAATGGTGGTAACTCGGCCTATGGCGTTTCAGTGTTGTCCCCGTTGTCTTGGTATCGTTTGAGTAGTGACACATAAAACACTAGGTGATGCGCGTCTCTTCCGGTAATTGTAACTTATATGCGACAGGCCCGATCTTCTCTAGAATCTGTAGGGTCCATAAAAACGGCTAGTAGTTTTTGATGGACCCGTTTGAAGACCGTTACTGGCGGTATGGGTACAGTTTCAAAAGTATCCATTTGCCGACATCGAACGAAATATCCCTTCTCTTCTTATCTGCCATCCGCTTCATTCTGTTCACCGAGTTCGCTAAGTTGGCCTTCAGTTGCCATAGCAGTTCATCTCGGCTTATGAGTTGCTGATCAATTCAGTACCGGTGAGTCCGTCTTTGTACGTCAGAAGGGGGCGGCAATCTTCCATACAGCGCCTGAAAAGGGGTCATCCCTGTCGAAATATGGTAGTCGTATTATACAAATATTCGCCCAAGGTAAATAGCCGCTCCATTTCCGTGGCCACTGTAAAAAAACACCGAAGATATTGCTCGATGCAGCAATTGATGACTTTCGTCTGGCCATTCGTCTGCGGGTGGTTTGCGGGACTGAGCTGTAGTTTGGTGCCCGACAGCTTGAAAATTCTTTCTAGAAGTTACTGATGAAGATTGGGTCCCAATCACTAACAATTGATTGGGGCATGCCGTGAAGCTGATTGATGCCTTCCACAAATTTTTCTGCTACAATTTTTGCAGTAAAAGGAATGACTTAAAGTAAGGAACTGAGCGGACTTACTAAGTCTGTCGACAACCACCATGATGGTGTCCTTCCCTGCGAAACCGATAGGCCCTCAATAAAGTCTAAGGTGAGTGTCGTCCTACTTGGCATGGTATTGGCAGCGGTTGAAGAAGCCCAGCTGGAGCTAATGTCTCGGCTTTTATTTTCTGGCATACCTCACATCCTTGACGTAGTCTTGCACTGATCTATGCATCCCAGGCCAATAAAAACTACTGCCCCAATTTCTTGTACATACGTAGGACGCAATGACCCCCCACCTTGGTGTTATGCATTTCGTAACAGTTGGCCCTTAAGGTGGCATCGTTCGGAACAATGACCCTTCCTTTATATGGTAAAAGCCCTTGGCGCCATGATATGATCCTCCAGGTTGTTCAGTGGCCACCAGAACTTTGACTGAATGTACTGGTCTTCTTCTGCAGCTTTTTTAATTTCCTCCGATAAGCTAACCTGCGGAAAGAAAATATGGTGAAGAATGGGACTGCCCTGTTTTCGAGAAAGAGGCATCAGCTGTGGAGTTCTCACGGCCCGGTCTGTATTTTATTTTGTAATCGAGCCCAAGAGCTTAGCAACATTTTTGTTGCTCCAGAGTTGCTATTCGTTGCTCTAGAAAATAATTGAGACTACGTTGATGGTCTGATATAGAATTTTTGGCCTAAAAGGTAAAGCCGCCAGGTGCGTATGGCTTCGCGATAGCCAACATCTCCTTAGCGTACGTTGACCAGGATTTCTTGGTCACTCCGAGGGCTCGACTCAGTAGCCACTAGTTTGCCTTGTGAGACAGGACCACTCCAATTCCTTCCCTGGATGCGTCTGTTTCAATAGTGAAAGCATCGTTGAAGTTTGGCATGGCTAATGTGGTGTGGTCGTCATGGCCTGTTTAAGAGCAAGGAAGGCAGTTTCAGCTTCTCATGCCATCCGAATTGACCTTTCCTGAAGATTGTGAGAGGCCGAGCTATAATGCCGTAATCTTTGAGACCTTCCGGTAATAACCTGTCAAACCTAAAAACTCATGTAGTTCCGAAATGTTGTGGGTCGAGGACAGGCTACCATAGCAGCAATTTTATTTCATCCTTTCACGCCCTGACTAGTGATGATGTGCCCCAAGTAACTCCAATTCTTGCTGCCCAAATGCACATTTGCTAGCTTTACAAAGAATCTGTGCTGCCACATATTTTGAAAGTCTGCCTACATGCACTAAATGTGATCCCAATTCGCTATAGATCAAAATATCATCAAAGAAAAACTAATATGAATTTTCGAAGATGATGTCGAAAGATGGAGTTCATGATAACTTGGAATGTTGAGGCGATTTAACATAAGCTGAATGGCATAACCAAGTATTTGTAATGTCCATTATGTGTTGGAACCAGTTTATGGATATCACATGGTTTAACTCGTACCTGATGGTATCCCGCCCTCAGATCAAGCTTGGTAAATAAGAAGCACCGTATAGCCATCCAACATATCATCATGTGGGGATTTGAAATCGGTCTTTAATGGTTACGGATTGAGCGCGCGATAATCTATGCAAAAGCGCCAATTCATGTCTTTCTTTTTTACAGCAAGGGGTGACGAGAAGGGGCTAGTGCCCCGTCGACAAGCAGATTGCAGCATATCTGAACCTGTTTCTTGATCTCGTTCTTTTGATAATGCGCATACCTGTAAGGCCGTACATTAATCGGTTCGGTTCCTTCCTTAAGGGCTATGTCGTGGTAAATCTCCCGTGTTGGCAGTGAGCTTGAGGGCTCTGTGAACAATCTGAGAATTCCTACAATATTTCCCGCATGCTTGAATGAATTTCTCTTGTGGTTTCGATGGGAACTTGTAAGCATAAAGCAAACAGAGCATGGCTAGGACGAATTTCTTTAGTTAACTCTTCGTTGATGCTACTTGGATATTTTGCCCGTCAATGCCTACCAATCTCTTGGTTTGGTTTCCCCACATGAATTTCATGGTAACTGCCTCCAATCACACACCACGGATCAGCTAATCAGGTACACACTACAAAACCACAACGAACTTAATATATTGATTCTGTTAGGGAGACTAACACACTTCGGTGTTAAATTACCCATTTTTAAAGTGCAGCGGAAGATTTTACCAAGTTGATTAATGGTTATAACGTGCAGCGGAAGTATTACCAGTTGTTTAAAGATTTCCTTTTTAACCACATCAAACACAAGCGGTAAAGAAAGCACACAAGCATATACATAGTTTGGCTAAACCACCTAGCCTACGTCCATGGGACCTCATCAATCGAAGCTAATCCACTATAACAACAAACATTACAAGATATCACTCAGAGTTGATTTGAGCTACAGCAAAGATAACTCCTTCTTCTACGTTACACTAAACACCACCCTCTGAATCTCTAATGTTTCGTCGCTTCTAGGATCACTCCACACCAGTAACACTCCCAACAACGTTGAGCTCCACCCAAGCTTTAGTCACTGAAGACACCACAACATCAGCAAAGGAATCACGTTCTAGCTACCATTCACAATGAAGATAAAAACAAAGAAGTTCCTAGCACAAACCCTATAAAGAACCTAACAAGAAACTCTCTGAAAAGTTCAGAGCACCAATGAAATAGAATATTCAGGTTCAAAGAAAAAAACAAACAAGGAAGAAGATGACTTTCTTTTAGCTCAAAAGATGAAGGATGATAAGTGTTTAGCACAAAAACATACGGGGAACTTTACGGAAAAAACTCTCTGAAAGTTTCAGAGACAAGGCAAAAAAAACATAAAGGTTAGTTCACAAAGAGCAGAATGAAGAAGTTATAGACCAATTTCGTGCTCCTCAATTCTTGCCAAGTCAGTAAACAATACCTAACAATGTTGGTCCAACAATAAAAAAGATTCCATCTATCTTTTGGGCCACAACCAAAAAGGGGAAAAGGCTGATTTTCCCGGATCACAAACGTATTGGGACACTTGTAAGTAGTCCTCATGACAGCACAAAAGATGCAAAGAAAATATCTTAGCTATTAAGGATAAAACACAACTTATGAAAAATGAGTCGACATGCGATTTAGCATAGCAGAAAGGTGTGCACACACACGAAGTAAATGTGAAATGAAATAAAATGCATATGTCTGAATAAGTGTGCAAGCACACACCACTGTGAACACACGTGAAATAAAAAATGCAAAAGGCATAAGCATGACATAGCTAAACACGTGGAGGACAAAAACAATTCCAACTTTTTGTTGGACCACAAACATATCTTTTCTCTTTCTTGCGGGACCGCATAGAAGCCTTAACACCTTTTAGGACACATAAGGAAATTGTGACACATGTAAAGTTAGCTCTCACAAGAATTCATAAATTAAAAAATACTTGATGAGCAAGACAACAAAGAGAAAATGCCACATGGCAAAATATGTCACCATAAACATAAGTTTGACAAAAATTCAACAATCCTCCCCCTTTTCAAACTTATGAACCAAGCACTAAAATGATCAAAGATCAATACATACTTGTCTCATAAAAATAACCAACATCACATAATGAAGATAAATATCAACCAACATAAGAGTGGTCATAAACAAATATGAAAGACAAGTATGACACTAAAAAACCATAAAATGGTTAAGCATATTAACAAACAAGAAAAAGAAAACTCCCCCTAAGAGAGTCAACATGAAAACAAAGTAACTTCATTAGTTCAACCAAGAGAAACAAAATTCTGGAGTTAATTCACAGTGATGTTTTTAGGCCCACTCCAGTGGGAATCTGTTGGAAATCTAGGTATTATGTATTTCATGATGTTTTTCTAGATACAATTGGGTTTTTTCAGATGCAAGTTTGAAGCTTTTGAGAAATTTCAAGAATTTAAGCTTAGTTGAGAATCAGTTTGACAAGAAGATTAAAGCTTTGAAACTGATAATGGTAGTGAGTTTTGCTCTGATAAGTTCGAGCAGTTTTTGTGCGACACACGGAATTGCAAGGCAAAAACTACACTTACATGCCTCAATAGAATGGAGTGGCTAAACATCTCAATCAATCCCTGTAACAACCCATTCTAATAATATATATTTCCCTTTGGTTTTGTTATAAGGAGGGACTTTTTTCGTCAAATTTTAAAGTTTGGTTAGTGATGAAACGAAGAAATGGAAGCTGTTGGGTTGATGTAACAAGTGCACAAAATTTGGACATTTTCGTAAAGAAAAGCTTAGGTGGCGAGGTTTATTTGAAATTTAGAATTTTTGGGGGGCATATTATAATTTTAGAAAAAAAAAATTTTGTTAAAAGAAGAAGGAAACTGGGCAGTTCGCCCAAAAGAAAGCAAAAAAGAAAAAAAAAAAAAAAAAAAAAAAAGAGAAGAAGAGAAGAGAAAAGGAGAGAAGAAAGAAAGAAAGGAGAAAGAGAGAAAGATAAGAGAGGAAAAAGAAGAGAAGAAGAGGATAGAAAGAAAAGAAAGAAGAAGAAAAGAGAAAGAGAGAGAGGAAATGGATTTTCGCTGAAAATGGTAGAGTGAGAGAGAAGAGTAGAGGAGAGTGCAGGGAGCTTCGGCTGAGTTAGAATTGTGAGTGGAAAACGCATTAAATTTTTCTAAAGTTTGCATTTTTCAAGTTGCATGTTACTTGTGTTTATTGTTTCAAGCATTTAAAAGTTATGTTTAAATTGATTATTTGGAATATTGTTTGTACCATAGAGATGAGTTGTGGATGTGTTGATTTGAAGAGTAGATGGAGAAAGGTTATAAAATAGCAGAATTAGAAATGTTGAACTTGGCATGCATGTGTGCATTTTATGCATATACATAATGTTTGTGAATAGAAAAGAAATTATGGGAAATTGTATGTTGGATATGGTGGCTGATATTGTGGTTAACTGAAATTGGAGATTTAATGCAATAGTTTTATACGGGTAGAGCATATATGTGATCCTAAAGAGCCAAGAGTTATTAAAGTATGTTTTTGGTTATAAAAAGTATGCTGTGAAATTCTGACAGCCTAAACTTCTGAAAATTTTATATATGTTTCGGGTTTGTAAATGAAGCTAAATTTCAGCTATTTGTTTTAGACTATTAGAGATTGTTGAAAATTGATTTCACCCCAAAATTCGAAGTATGGATTTTTTATTGAATTTTGAAGCTATGAAATTCTGGAATTTCATGTTTTCTGTAGAGCATGCATTTTTCAGAACTGAAATAATGCACTTATACTTATCCAAATTGAGTGATTTTAAATTCTGGTGAATCCTATATGTGTCTAGTTTAATTCTGAGAGTTTCATGGGTTTAGATTAAGGGCTGAATTGCTATGAATTTTACAAGTCAGTAACCTCAATTCTGGAAACGTGGCAGATTTAAATGAGTTGAAAGAAAATTATGTTTTAAATAGTTATTGATTCTGAAATGACTTGAAAATATTACTGGATCAACATATTTGTCTGAATGCCCCATTGAAATATAGCTTGATTTGGTGAGTGGATTAAACAAATCTTCTCCAAATCCTTAAATCCATGCTTGCATGTAACTTGTGATTTTATTTTAAATGTTTTGATGAAGTTGGTATATAGATTTATAGTATCATGCTTAGATAAAATGCTGCTGTTGAGAGTAGAGAATTGGTTGAATTGTATACGGGTTGAGGATCGTGGTTGGTAGATGGTTTCTTGGTAAAAAGAAAAAGAGAAGGGGTGCTTCTGTCAGTTTTGAAAGTATGTTAAAACTTGCATTCTACCCCCATTTTGCTGGAATTTCATACGATTTGGCATGATTTACTTTTATATGAAATGTGGTATATATCTTATGATTAGTGATGGACATAGCTATGGAAATGTGATATTGAAGTAATTTTTAATCTGGGTTAAACTGTCAGTTTTAAACAGTTTGGAAATTTTCAGTTTCACCCTGGATGTGATTTTTGAATATTATGTCATATATGTTATGATTTATAGCACTTACGAATATGCTCTTGACTACATGTTACTTGAGATTATGCATGAGATTGTTATGGGTGTTAAAACCACCCTACGAAGTACCCATCCCCCAGTTTTCAGGCTCTGCCCACGGATGCAGGATTTCCGCTGGGTATTGAGATATTTGGTCTTCAGGCTCTGCGCATGCGTATTGAGATATTTAGTGCTCTGCCTGGGCGTTGAGTTTGTCCGCCAGCGTATTGAGATGGTTTTCTTCAGGCTCTGCCCGCGCGATGATAGATCTTGCCGGGTATTGGAGTATATTTCCAGCTCTGTGTGTGGGATGCCCACCAGGTATCGAGTTTTTCCCCAGGGTACTAGTTGTGGTGAGAACCTTTAGTATCGGTTTACTGTTTCGAAACAGGAATCAGTTTAAAGTTTTCAGATACCAGCTCCGTTTTCAGTATCAGTTAATAGTTTCAGTTTTCAGTATCTGATGGTAGTTTGCATTAGTTATATGAAACAGTTGATGTTGTAGCATGATTTATAGAAAACATTGTCTTTAGAAGCATAAGCATTTACAGCAATTCTTTAAGTTCTCATAAAAGAATTTTCAGCATTAGTAATGAGCTAGGATTCAGAAATTGTTGTCAGTTTTAATTAGTCAGATTATAATACTTAGAACATTAGAAATAAGTTATGCATGCATACATGGATGATTAGCTGCCACCGATAAAGAATGTTCATGGAATCATGTTGTTTTCTTGTATTTTTATAAAAACCTTTGCATGCCATAACTTTTGTTTGACGAATGTTTTCCAACTCCCCCTTTTCCCCACTCACTGAGTATTTCAGTTTACCCCCTTTTTAAATGTTTTTTCCCCCCCACAGGACCTTCCGGAGATCGTGCCGAGTAGTGAGCCTCCGCTCAGGGTTGTGCCACGCGTTGACATCTTTTATGTGGGTTTTATATTTACGTCGCATTGTAAAATTTGGACTTTCGTTTCAAGAACTCATGTTTTCCTTCATGTATTTCCTTTTGTTTCATGTTTTGGAATGTATAGTATAAGTGGAAAACCTGATACTACAGTTTTCCCTAACTCTTTCCTTTTGTAAAACGAAAGATGATGCATGTCTTTTTTTTTTTGAGATGTTGGAAATGGAAATACTATGATGTTATTCAGGAAAAGTATGTCTTTAAACAAGTTTCGCAGTTTTTCTACATGACACGTCTCGGGTATCTGAGTCTTGTGGGAGCGCCCGGATCCTACGGGATGAGGAAATTCGGGACGGGTTGTGTCAATCACTATTAGAGAAAGATAGATGTATGCTGAATACCACAGATTTGGGGCCTGAATTTTAGGCTGAAGCTACTACAATGGCTTGTTATTTGAAGAATCGGTCTCCTACATCTTCTGTTAAAGACATGATGCCATATGAAGCTCTGTCTGGTAAGAAGCCTAATCGGTCCTTTATTTAGGTTTTTGGTTGTGATGCGTATGTACATGTGTCAAAGGAGAAGAGAAGCAAGCTTGATAGTAAATATGAGAAATGCAAGTTTGTGGGGTTTAAAGATGGCATCAAGGGGTACAAGCTATGGAATCCTATGAGTAGAAGCATCATCTATAGTAGAGATGTTATTTTTAGAGAAGTAAACAACCTGTGGGAGCTCTTGAAGATCCTAAATAGTCAAAGAAATTTCAGTTCGATGTGACTACAGTAGAGCAAGAGGAGGAGGTGACTCCTAATGTTGCTATAGAGACTGATAATGTAGAGTCTATAGAATCTAATCATGAAGATAAATTTGATAGTGTGGCTAATGAGGGTTTTGTGGATGGTTCAGAGGATGATTCCGATGATGAAGTGGTGGTGTCACTAACTTTGAGAAGATCTACAAGAGTTAGAAGGGCACTAGTTCGTTTCTCTCTAAGTGTTGTGAGTGGATTGCATGCTTTGAATGTGATGGGTCATGAACCTAGGAATGTAAATGAAGCAAGAGCCATGGAAGATGCAAATCTGTGGGAGCTTGCAATGAATGAAGAGATGCAGTCACTATACAAGAATAATACATGGGTTTTATGTAAATTGCCTAAGGATAGGAAGGCAATTGGTTGCAATTGGGTGTTCAAAAGAAAGCGGCAGGCCAATGGAACAATTGCAAAGTATAAGGCGAGGCTCATTACAAAGGGATTCTCATAGATTAAAGGTGTTGATTATGGTGAGATTTTCTCTCCTATGGCCAAGTTAACATCAATCAGGTATGTTATATCTATTGTCTCTGTGTATAATCTTGAAATTGAGCAACTTGATGTAAAGACAACATTCTTAGGAGGAAATTTACATGAGGCAACCTGAGGGGTTTGTATGTAAAAGGAAGGAAGACTTGGTGTGTAGGTTAAGGAAGTCTCTGTATGGGCTTAAACAATCACCAAGGATGCGGTACCAGAAGTTCGACTCTTATGTTCTTCAGCATGGTTTTAGCCACAACAACATGGATCACTGTGTGTATGTAAAAAGGTTAGAAAATGTCTTTGTTATTTTAACCTTATATATAGATGATATGTTGCTGATAGGAAATAACAAAGAGTTGATACATTCTATGAAGGGTTTGTTGGCTACACAATTTGACATGAAGGATCTTGGAGCTACAAATTTTATTTTGGGTATGCAGATTACAAGAGATCGTCAGAGTTATAAATTGTGGTTAGAGCAGAGAAAGTACATTGAGGAGGTGTTGAAGAAATTTAACATGGCAGACTGCAAACCTATGAAGATTCCTATGACTTTGGGAGTGAAATTGTCTACTAGTCAATACCCTAAGTCTGAGGAAGATGTTGAAGAAATGACACATCTGCTGTATGCTAGCGCTATAGGTAGTTTGATGTATGTCATGGTGTGCACGAGACCTGATGTTGCACAAGCAGTGGAAGTTTTAAGCCGATTTATATCAAATCTTGGCAAAGAGCATTGGAGTGTTGTAAAGAAGGTTCTTAGATATCTGTGTGGGACCTCTAATTTAGCATTATGTTATGGGGGCATGGCTATTGGGGATGAGCTAGATGTGATAGGTTTTGTGGATGTTGATTGGGGAGGTGATCTCGATGGTAGGCATTCTACAAGTAGGTATGTATTCACTCTATTTGATGCTGCTATTTGTTGGATGAGTAAAAGGCAAAGTATTGTAGGTTTGTCATTGACTGAGGCAGAATACATGGCATTGACATATGTTGGCAAGGAAGCTATGTGGCTTCAAAGATTGAGTTTAGAGCTTGGTTTCAAGCTTGATGTTGTGAATTAAGATAGGGTGTGACAATCAAGGGGCTATTTACTTAGCCAAGAATCCTGCCTTTCATTCACGATCAAAACACATTGACATACAATACCATTTTATCAGGCAAAAGGTGGAGGAAAAATTGGTGTTGTTAGAGAAGGTTGATACACTTGTTAATGTTGCAGATTTTCTTGCCAAGGCCGTGAGCTTAGCAAAGTTTACATGGTGTGTTGATGAGGTAGGCCTTCATTGTGTGAAGTATTCACCAAGTGGGAGAATGTTGGAGTTGTCGACTACTTCAGCATTAATAGGCTATGCAAACGCATTCAAGGGTCCTGTTGTAGGATTTTTTTAAGTCATTAATTCTTTGTTGGGTTTGGACTTAGGAATAGGAATTCTTGTAAAACTAGGTTTTGTCACTTTAAACCTAGTATTTAAACATATTTTTCTCTTTTTATGAGTGTGATAGCAATCATACGATAATTTATTCATTGTAAACGAGAGAGGTAAGCAAGTATTACAATAATATTGACTCGGCTAGATATAGCCCATATTGGGTGAACTAGGGTAAATCGTGCATGTTATTTTCTTTTTGTTTACTATATGTGAATTGTTTTACTGTTATTTTGTTCTTGCTGTTGTCTCTATTTCGTTCATACATTTGGTAACTAAATACCCTTGCTTCCCATCCTCTCTATGTTGCTTTCCTTTTATACTCACATAGAAATATTTATGTATTGGCTACTTCCATGGGCAGGTACATTTTTCATATTGGCTGGTATTTGTGCTTCAGTTGTCCTATTTGTTGCACTTGGGAAATTCAAGCATCCCTTACATATTTTCCTAAATGAGTAAGGCGAAATTAGTATACATAATAGAATTGGAATGTATCATTTGCTACAAAAACTTTAGACTAATAAGAGGTCTTTGTTGTACGATGGCTACGATTGTCGATATACTGCCTATTTCTTCTAAGTAACAATAAATGTAAAGTTGTTGATTTTGTCCCGAGTTTGTGTTACTCCAGCCATTATAGAGTTTGAAACAAGAAATACAAAGAGTTTGAAAGAAGAGGTTTAAGACAGAGATCTTGAGGTTTGAAAAAGAGATGTCGAGAATGTATTATAAATTTACCTGTTGCTTTCCCATCTCTATTAAGTCCTACCCGCCGATTATAAAGTCCTCACCTTGGCTTTCCCTTCGCTTTCCGTTGATCCTCACTTGACATCATTTTCGCAGCTGTCAAGCTAAGAGAATCATCAGAAAAGCCCCGTCAGACCAAACCTATAAAACTACTTTATATGCCAGAATGACCAGTCTTTATGCGGAACAAGTACATCTGATTCATCGACTAGAGGAGGGAAAAGGTAGCTGAAGCAGTTACTGTTTACTTCTTTTTAAATCTTTTTTTGAATTTTACTTGCTATAGACCGCGCTCGGCCCCGGCCCGTTGTGAACAACTGTCAGTTATCAGAAATAGATACATGGGCCTCAGATCTTCGAGGTTTCCCATGTATTAGATTCATTAAATTTCCCTCACGCCTTATTATGTATAAGTCCGATCTAGCAGTTTAGCGACGGCCGAAATATAATTAAGAAATGTTATAAATTATAATTAATTAACTAATCATTTAACTATATGTAATGTTATAATTGATTAATATGATATTTAACTAGTAATTTATTAATGTTTTATCAATTTATCATATATATATATTAATTAGTAATTTATTATAGATATGCTTGAACTTGATAATTGAGTTAATAACTTAATAAATTATTGCTCAATCAAATATACTATTTATTCAAAAATAATTATTTTAATAACATTGAAATGTAAAACACTTTTAATTGGATCAAATCCAATTATCACTTAATTATCAAACTTATATTAAGTATTATAAATATATAAAGCTAATATGGTGTAATTTATATGTAATAGTATAATTGTTATCGTATTTATTAATTAGGTTATTCTAAAAATTTGCTTTTTCCATTTTAAATTTTTTATATGTAAATAATGAAACCCTTCATTATCACATTTCACATATCATTTATGTCCAAGTTGCAAAACAGGCCAAACAAGTTCCAAAACAATTCCAAACGGTTCCAAAACAGGCTCCAAACAAGTTCCAAAACAAATGAAAAAAAATTATTTAACTAAATACCTCAAAAATTTCCATCCGCAAGGGTTTGGAACTGCCACCTAATAATGTTTGAAGAGTCAATGTTAACATCCGCTCTCCATTCTTATCTCTGCTGTTGTAGGATAGATACGATTGCCGATATACTGCCTATTTCTTCTAAGTAACAATGCAAATGTAAAGTTGTTGATTTTCCCCGAGTTAGTGTTCCTCCAGCCATTATAGAGTTCAAACAAGAAATACAAAGAGTTTTAAAGAAACAGAGTTTAAACGAGATCTTGAGAGTTTTGAAAAAAGAATGTCAGCGTATTATAAATTTACCTGTTGCTTTCCCATCTCTATTAAGTCCTACCCGTTGCGATTAAAAAGTATCTCACCTTTGGCTTTCCCTTCGCTTTCCGTTTGATCCCCACCTGACATCAATTTTCGTAGCTGTCAAGCTAAGAAAATCGTCAAAAGAGGCCCCGTCAGACCAAACCCACAACAAACTACTTCATCATGCCAGAAAACCAGTCTTTATGCGAGCAAGTACATCTGATTCATCGAGTAACAGGAGTGAAAAGGTAGCTGAAGCAGTTACTGTTTACTCTTTTTAAATCTGTTTTATGAATTTTTACTTTTACGTACCGTGCTCAGCCTCAGCCCGTTGTGACACTATCAGGTTATCACAAATAGATGAAGGGCCTCAGATCTCGAGATTATCCCATGTATTAGATTCAGTACATATCCCTCACGCCTTATTATGTATAAGTCCAATCTAGCCTTTAGCGACGGCCAAAGTATAATTAAGTAATGTTATAAAATTATAATTAATTAAGTTATAATTTAACTATAATACAATGTTATAATTGATTAAGTTTGATATTTACTATAATTAAATTTATTAATGTTTATCAATTTATCATATATAATTATTAATTACAAATTTATTATAGAAACTTAGAACTTGATAATTGAAGTAAATAATTAGTATGTTATTACTCAATCAAATATACTATTTTATTCAAAAACTAATTATTTAATAACATTAAAAATGTAAAACACTTTTAATTGGATCATAATTCTAATTATTCACTTAATTAATCAAATCTTTAATGTTAATGTATTATAATATATTAAGCTTTTAATATGGTGTAATTTATATGTAATATATAATTGTATTCGTATTTTATTTATTAAGTTATTCTAAAAATTTACCTTTTTCTATTTTAATTTTTTTTAATGAAAAATAATAGAAACCCTTCATTATTCCATTTGACGCATATTAATTATAGTCTGTTCAAAACAATTTCAAAACAATCCAAACAGTGTCCAAGCAGGTCCCAAAAAGGTTCCAAAACAGGTACCAAACAGGTTCAAAACAAATGACAACAAATATTTAACTAAATACCTCAAAAATTTCCAAATCCGCAAGGGTTTGGAACCACCACCTAATAATGTTTGAAGAGTCAATGTTAACATCCGGCTCTCCATCTTATCTCTGCTGTTGTACGATGGATACGATTGTCGATATACTGCCTATTTCTTCTAAGTAACAATGTAAATGTAAGTTGTGATTTTGTCCCGAGTTAGTGTTACTCCAGCCATTATAAGTTTAAACAAGAAATACAAGAGTTTGAAAGAAGGAGTTTAAGATAAGAGATCTGGAGAGTTTGAAAAAAGACATGTCGAGAATGTATTTAAATTTACCTGTTACTTTCGCATCTCTATTAAGTCCTACCTTCGCGATTATAAAGTCTCACCCTTTGGCTTTCCCTTCGCTTTCCGTTTGATCCCCACCAACATCAAATTTTCGCAACTGTCAAGCTAAGAGAATCGCCAGAAGAAGCCCCGTCAACCAAACCTACAATAAAACTACTTCATCATGCCAGAATGACCAGTCTTTATGCGAACAAGTACATCTAATTCATCGACTAAGAGGAGGAAAAGGTCGCTGAAGCAGTTACTGTTTACTTCTTTTTAAATCTGTTTTTTGAATTTTTACTTGTTATAGACCGTGCTCGCCCCGGCCGTTGTGAACAACTGTCATTTATCACAAATAGATACAAGGCCTCAGATCTCGAGGTTATCCCATGTATTAGATTCAGTAAATTCCCTTACGCCTTATTATGTATAAGTCCGATCTCGCGTTAGCGATGGCCGAAATATAATTAAGAAATGTTTAAAATTATAATTAATAACTAATCATTTAACTATAATGTAATGTTATATTGTTAAGTATGATATTTAACTAGTAATTAAATTATATAATGTTTATCAATTTATCATATATAATATATTATTAGTATTTTATTATAGTATCTTAGAACTTGATAATTGAAGTCAATAACTTAATAAATTATTACTCAATCAAATATACTATTTTATTCAAAATAATTATTTTAATAACATTGAAAATGTAAAACACTTTTAATTGGATCAAGTTCCAATTATTCACTTAATATAATCAAAACTTTAATATTATTGTATTAAATATATTAAAGCTTTAATATGGTGTAATTTATATGTATAAGTATAATTGTATTCGTATATTTATTTAATTAGGTTATTCTAAAAATTTAACTTTTTCCATTTTAAATTTTTTATATGTAAAATAATAGAAACCCTTCATTATTCACATTCACAAATATTTCATTGTAGTCCAGGTTGCAAAACAGGTTCCAAACAAGTTCCAAACAATTCCAAACAGTTCCAAAACAGGCTCCAAACAAGTTCCAAAACAAATGAAAAAAAAATTATTTACTAAATACCTCAAAAATTTCCAAATCCGCAAGGGTTTGGAACGCCAGCCTAATAATGTTTGAAAGTCAATGTTAACATCCGGCTCTCCATTTTTATCTTTGCTGTTGTAGGATGGATACGATTGCCGATATACTGCCTATTTCTTCTAAGTAACAATGCAAATTTAAAGTTGTTGATTTTTTCCCGAGTTAGTGTTACTCCAGCCATTATAGAGTTTCAAACAAAATACAAAGCGTTTTAAGAAAGAGAGTTTAAGACAAGAGATCTTGAGAGTTTGAAAAAAGAGATGTCGAGAGCGTATTATAATTTACCTGTTGCTTTCCCATCTCTATTAAGTCCTACCCGTTGCAATTAAAAATATCTCACCTTTGGCTTTCCCTTCGCTTTCCATTTCATCCCCACCTGACATCAAATTTCGTAGCTGTCAAGCTAGAAAATCGTCAGAAGGGCCCCGTCGGACCAAATCCACAATAAAACTACTTCATCATTCCAGAATAACCAGTCTTTATGTAGAGCAAGTACATCTGATTCATCGAGTAAAGAGGAGTGAAAAGGTAGCGGAAGCAGTTACTGTTTACGTCTTTTTAATCTATTTTTTGAATTTTTACTTGTTATGGATCGTGCTCGGCTCTAGCCCGTTGTGACACACTATCAGGTTATCACAATAGATAACAAGGGCCTCAGATCTCGAGGTTATCCCATGTATTAGATTCAGATATATCCCTCACGCCTTATTATGTATAAGTCCAGATCTAGCCGTTAGCGACTGCCAAAGTATAATTAAGTAATGTTATAAAATTATAATTAATTAAGTAATCATTTAACTATAATAATATTATAATTTATTAATTATGATATTTACTATAATAAATTATTAATGTTTATCATTATCATGTGTAATTAATTAATTCCAAATTTATTATAGATATACTTAGAACTTGATAATTGAAGTAAATAACTAAATATATTATTACTCAATCAAATATACTATTTTATTAAAAAAAATTATTTTAATAACATTTAAAATGTAAAACACTTTTAATTGGATCATAATTCCATTTATTCACTTAATTATCGAAACTTTAATATTAATGTATTTTAATTTATATGTAATAGTTAATTGAATTCGTTATTTATTTAATTATGTTATTCTAAAAATTTAACTTTTTCCATTTTAATTTTTTTATATGTAAAATGTAGAAACCCTTCATTATTCACATTTCACAAATATTTCATTGTAGTCCAGGTTCGAAAACAGGTCCAAACAGGTTCCAAACAGGTTCCAAACAGGTACCAAAACAAATGAAAACTTATTTAACTAAATACCCCAAAATTTCCAAATCCGCAAGGTCTGGAACCGCCAGCCTAAATGTTTGAAGGTCATGTTACATCCGGCTCTCCATTCTTATCTTTGCTGTTGTAGGATTGATACGATTGTCGATATACTGCCTATTTCTTCTAAGAAACAATATAAATGTAAAGTTGATATTTTTCCCCGAGTTATGTTACTCAGCCACCATTATAGAGTTTGAAACAAGAATACAAAGAGTTTAGACAACAAATCTGGAGAGTTTGAAAAAAGAGTGTCGAGAGTGTATTATAAATTTACCTGCTGCTTTCCCATCTTTACTAAGTCCTACCCGTCGCGTTATAAAGTATCTCACCTTTGGCTTTCCCTTCGCTTTCTGTTTGATCCCAACCTAACACAAATTTTCGTAGCTGTCAAGCTAAGAGAATCGTCAGAAGAGCCTCACAGACACCCTAACTAAACTACTTCATCTGCCAGAATGACCCATTTTTTATGCAGACAAGTACATCTGATTCATCGAGTGAGAGGAGCGAAAGGTAGCTAAAGCAGTTACTGTTTACTTCTTTTTAAATTTGTTTTTTGAATTTTTACTTGTTATGGACTGTACTAGGCCTTGGCCCGTTGTGAACAACGGTCGGTTATCACAAATAGATAACAAAGGCCTCATATCTCAAGGTTTCCCATTGTATTGAATTCAGTAAATATCCCTCACGCCTTTTATGTATAAGTCCAGATCTAGCCGTTAGCAACGGTCAAAGTATAATAAGTAACGTTATAAAATTATAATTAATTAAGTATCATTTAACTATAATGTAATGTTAAAATTGACTAAGTATGATATTTAACTAGTAATTAAATTTATTAATGTTTATCAATTTATCATATATAATTAATTAATTACTAATTTATTATAGATATACTTAGAACTTGTAATTAAAGTAAATACTAATATTATACTCAATCAAATATACTATTTTATTCAATAATTATTTTAATAACATTAAAAAGTAAAACACTTTTAATTGGATCATAATTCCAATTATTCACTTAATTAAGCAAAACTTTAATATTAAGTATTATAAATATATTAAAGCTTTTAATATGGTGTAATTTATATGTAATAAGTATATGTATTCGTATATTTTTAATTAGGTTTTTCTAAAGTTTAACTTTTCTATTTTAAATTTTTTTATATGTAAAAATAAGAAACCCTTCATTATTCAGATTTCACAATATTTCATTGTAGTCCTAGTTCCAAAACAGGTTCCAATAAGCTCCAAAAAATTCCAAACAGGTTCCAAAAGGTTCCAAAACAGGTTCCAAAACAAATGAAAACAAATTACTTGACTAAATACCTCAAAAATTTCCAAATCCGCAAGGGTGAGGAACCGCCAGCCTAATAATGTTTGAAGAGTCAAGATTACATCCGGCTCTGCTTCTTATCTTTACTGTTGTAGGATCGATACGATTGTCGATATACTGCCTATTTCTTCTAAGTAACAATATAAATGTAATTTGATATTTTTTCCTGAGTTAGTGTTACTCCAGCCATTATAGATTTTGAAACAAGAAAGCAAAGAGTTTAAAAGAAAGAGGTTTAAGATAAGAGATCTGGAGAGTTTGAAAAAAGATGTCGAGAGTGCATATAAATTTTACCTGTTGCTTTCCCATCTTTATTAAGTCATACTCGTCGCGATATAAAGTATCTCACCTTTGGCTTTCCCTTTGCTTTCCGTTTGATCCCCACCTGACATCAAATTTTCGTAGCTGTCAACTAAAGAATCTTCGGAAGAAGCCCCCAGACCAAACATATATAAAACTACTTCTAATGCCAAATGACCAGTCTTTATAGAGCAAGTACATCTGATTCATCGAGTAAGAGAGTGGAAAAGGTAGTTGAAGCAGTTACTATTTACTTCTTTTAAATCTGTTTTTTGAATTTTTACTTGTTATGACCGTGCTCGGCCTCAGCGGTTGTGAACAACTTTCAGGTTATCACAAATATGTAACAAGGGCCTCAAATCTCGAGGTTATCCCATGTATTAGATTAAGTATATACCCTCAGCCTTATTATGTATAATCAGATTTAGCCGTTAGCGACGGCCAGTATAATTAAGTAATGTTGTAAAATTATAATTAATTAACTAATCATTTAACTATAATGTATGTTATAATTGATTGAGTATAATATTAAATAGTAATTAAATTTATTAATTTTTATCAATTTACCACGTATAGTTCATTTTCTGTTTTTTTATCCGCACGGTGACTGAATAGGCATATTTATGCGGAAAAGGCTAAAAGATCTATCCTCTGATTGCCTCACAAAGACCTCTGTTAAGCCTGCTCAGACAATAGAAAACACATATATATCTGAACCATAATTTATACACATAAAAATATATTAAACTTCAGAATGAGAAAATTTAGTTGAATTTCAAGATACAAATGTGGAACTTCACTTTTATGTTAGCGGCCTCTTGAGAATTATCAATTTCTTACTCCAAGCCGCTGCAGAGTGGTGTATAATTCTTTCCCTCGACCAACAAATGCCTGCAGGATATTTTATTGATTAAAAAAAGCACTTTATGCTTGGTTGAAAAAATCAGGAATAGGACTCACCAGCCATCTAGGGGATTCAGGAATGAAGAAATACCAAAAAATTGCACAAAGCGGAAAAACAGCTGAAATTTGACAGTATAGAAACACATTATTCTAAATAGGAAATACTATAAGCTACAATAAGTAAAGAATTGTTACCAATTAGAGCAAAGATGCGCCAGGACACAAGAGTTCCAAGAACATATGTTAGGGAGAAGCCACAAGTAAGCATCAACTGTAGGCATCACAGAATATATTAAGAAGTACAATGAGTTGGACTTATGGAACCACATTCTGCAATAGTTGATTAATTTTACCTGATTACCGATGTTAAGGCTCCTCGAATATTGTTTGTGATTTCCGCAATATTCTAGGCCCCTGCCTTGTAACAAGAATGCAAGTGCGTGTTATGCATCAACCAATAAATTGACTACATACAATAATTTTATATAATACCGCATAAGAAATGATGCATTCCAAATCCCAGAGCCACTCTTCCCAGATCCAGTGACCAAGCCGCCTGTCAACAAGCATTTTAATTATCAACCTCGTCAAGGAAAGAAAATTAACTGATATATAGCAGTACATTGATTAAGAATCTAAGATTTAAGGCCCGCAACCGACGCTGCTTATTAATTTAAGTACAATTGCGGAGAGGAAATTATATCAACAGAAATGCACCTGGGAATGCTATAGTTAGCCAGCCAAAGATGAAGAAAAATCTGCCAGCCCATCCCTGCTTGACATCACTAAATTATTGAAAAGTTATTGAGGCTTATAGTGATATCTAAAAATGTAACAGAGAAACTTACTCCTCTCCGACCAATGAGGTCAGTTATTTCCCCATTTATTAATGAACCTAGAAGTGCTCCAATCGCTAATACAGAAACAAAAACAGAATACTGCACAATAGAGAATTCAACAGTCACAAACAGGGTACTTGAGTTGGATAGCTAGTAAAAAAAAAGGTGTAACCAAAAAATTAATATATGCTTACTGCTGCTACTGAAGGCCGAGATCCTTCATGATTCCAGATTCAGCAGGCGACGAATATCCTGTCTAAAAAGCATTCGTATAAACAGTTATATCCTTGCTAATGAGTGTCTACTGGATTCTGACACCCATTGGAGTCTCTAACTTAAATTATGTTACTCTACTGCACAGCCAAAGGCAAAGTAACTGCACATGGTAATGAAGTGCTGAAAAAACACAGGTGTAGCGAAGAATCAGTTTGATCATTTGTGTCATCGCCATGCCAATGCTACTAACAATATGAGCAGGTTCAGAATTGAGAGCTTGGCAGCAGTCCTTCCAGTTTTCTCTCCCCATATTATCTTTTCTTGTAAGAGCATAAAAGAGAAAAGGGAACAAAAGAGTACAGATAGGATTTTCTTCCCTCTTTATTTTGGCCTTTACGACATTCAGAGGAGTCACAGTCTCTGCTAACTCCTAAAGCATATGGTAAGCATCTATCAAATTTCATAGAGAGTGACCACTCATTTAACTTTCATAATTTTCAGATGCAGCAGGTCCCGCAGTGCACTGCTTTCTATACAGATCAAAATGCCTTTCTTATAATTCTTTAGAATCTTTTCTTTTTTCAGATCAGCAGTCCCGCAGTGCACTGCTTTCTATATACAGATCAAAATGCCTTTCTGATAATTCCTTAGATACTTTTTCTTTTTTTCCTAAAAACTTGTAAAAAAATCAATGGAACTGTTTTTAGCCCCCACCTAATTCATTTTTACCTCCCACTTTCAAATCATTTTTGTTTTAACAAATTTAACCTTAATTTAAATTACTAAAAAATATTTCATTTCTAATACACGCATACTCTAATATCTTTAAGCAGAGAGATGCATAGACTATAATTCAGTAATCTTTGCGGATCCATGCATTGCCTTTTGATTCTGGGCTTTTTTATGTTGCATTGTTCTGAACGGGGAACTAGAAATTTTACATATATGGATTCAATCATTCATATGACGTAAATCTGTCCTGTATAACTGTCTTTATGCATGTGAACAATATTCCCCATTTCAAGTTGTCGATTATGTACTAGCTAGGTGGCGTTACCATTATTCATATGTCAGTGCTTGATTGACAGAACACAATAATTGGAAAGAGAGATTACATGACCACATGAGATTGAACACCCCCCTCAAGGAGATTTGAATAATAAATTTCTAATAAAAAAAATTACTACAACTTAACGTAGTTCTTCTGATTCTTTTTGCTGTAACTGACAGACTAAACCCCGACTAAATCACCTATGAAAAGGAACAGATACACACAAGACATTTGAAACTCTTTATTGTAAAACCCATTCTAATCATATATATATTCGCTTTGGTTTTGTTTATAAGAGGGACTTTTCTGTCAAATTTAAAGTTTGGTTAGTGATGAAAAGGAAGAAATGGAAGCTTGTGGTTTTGCATGTAACAGGGCAAAATTTGGACATTTTCGTAAAGAAAAGCTTATGTGGCGGGGTTAGATTGAAATTTAGAATTTTTGGGGGGCATATATATTTCAGAAAAAAAAAATTTTGTTTAAAAGAAGAAGAAAACTGGCAGTTCGCCCAAAAGAAGAAAAGAAAAAAAAAAACAGAGAAGAAGAGAGAGGGAGAAGAGAGAGGGAGAGAAAGAGGAGAAAGAAAGAAAGAAAAGAGAAAAGATAAGAGAGAAAGATAGAAGAAGAATAAAGAAAAGAAAGAAAAAAAGAAGAAAAAGGAGAAGAGAGGAGAATGGATTTCGGCTGAAAATGTAAGTAGAGAGAGAAGGTGGAGGAGAGTGCAGGGAGCTTCGGCTGAGTTAGAATTGTGAGTGAAAAACGCATTAAATCCTTTCTAAGTTTGCATTTTCAAGTTGCATGTTACTTGATGTTTTTGTTTCAGCATTTAAAAGTTATTTTTAAATTGATTACTGGAATATTGTTTGTACCATAGAGATGATTTGTGGATGTTGTTGATTTGAAGAGTAGATGGAGAAAGGTTATAAAAGGCAGAATTAGAAATGTTGAACTTGGCATGCATGTGTGCACTTTATGCATATACATATGTTTGTGAATAGAAAAGATTATGGAAATGTATGTTGATATGGTGGCTGACTATTGTGGTTACTGAAATTGGAGATTTAATGCAATAGTTTTATACGGTAGAGCTATATGTTGATCCTAAAGAGCCAAGAGTTATTAAAGTATGTTTTTGGTTATAAAAAGTTATGCTGTGAAATTCTGACAGCCTAAACTTCTGAAAATTTTATATATGTTTCGGGTTTGTAATGAAGCTAAATTTCAGATATTTTGTTTTAGACTTATTAGAGATTGGTTGAAAATTGATTTCACCCCAAAATGAAGTTTGGATTTTTTATTGAATTTTGAATTCTGCTATAAATTCTGGACATGTTTCGGTAGAGCATGCATTTTTCAGAACTGAAATAATGCACTTATACTTTCCCAAATTGAGTGATTTTAAATTCGGTGAATCCTATTTGTGCTAGTTTAATTCTGAAGTTTCATGAGGTTTAGATTAAGGGCTGAATTGCTATGAATTTTACAAGTCAGTAACCTCAATTCGTGAACAGTTGGCAGATTTAAATGAGTTGAAGAAAATTATGTTTTAAATAGTTATTGATTCTGAAATGACTGAAAATATACTGGATCAACATATATTTGTCTTGAATGCCCCATTGAATTATAGCTTGATTTGGTGATGGGATTAAACCAAATCTTCTTCCAAATCCTTAAATCCATGCTTGCATGTTAACTTGTGATTTTATTTTAAATGTTTTGATGAAGTTTGTAATAGAATTTATATGTTTCATGCTATATGAATAAAATGCTGCTGTTGAGAGTAGAGAATTGGTTGAATTGTATACGGGTTGGGATCGTGATGTTGGTAGATGGTTTCTTGGTAAAAAGAAAAGAGAAGGGGTGCATTCTGTCAGTTTTGAAAGTATGTTTTAAAACTTGCATTCTACCCCATTTTGCATGGAATTTCATACGATTTGGCATGATTTACTTTTATAATGAAATGTGGTATATATCTTATGATTAGTGATGGACATAGCTATGGAAATGTGATATTGAAAGTAATTTTTAATCTGGGTTAAACTGTCTTTTAAAACATGTTTGGAAATTTCAGTTTCACCCCTGGATGTGATTTGAATATAGTCATATATGTATGATTTATAAGCACTTACGAAATATGCTCTTGACTTACATGTTACTTGAGATTATGCATGAGATTGTTATGGTGTTTAAAACCACCCTACGAAGACCCATCCCCCAGTTTCCAGGCTCTGCCCACGCGATGCAGGATTCCGCTGGGTATTGAATATTTGGTCTTCAGGCTCTGCGCATGCGTATTGAGATATTTAGTGCTCTCCTAGCGTTGAGTTTGTCCGCCAGGTATTGAGATGGTTTTCTTCAGGCTCGGCCCGCGGCGATGATAGTTCTTGCCGGGTATTGAGATGTATTTCCCACCTCTGCCTGTGTGTGGGATGCCCACCAGGTATCGAGATTTTTCCCCAGGGTACTAGTTTGGGTGAGAACCTTTAGTATCGGTTTACTGTTTCGAAACAGGATATCAGTTTAAAGTTTTCAGATACCAGCCTACAGTTTTCAGTATCAGTAATAGTTTCAGTTTTTCAGTATCTGATGGATAGTTTGCATTAGTTATATGAAACAGTTGATGTTGTAGCATATTTATAGAAAACATTGTCTTTAGAGCATAAGCATTACAGCAATCTTTAGTTCTCATAAAAGTTTCAGCATTTAGTAATGGCTAGGATTCAGAAATTGTTGTCAGTTTAATTGATCAGATTATAATACTTAGAACAATTAGAATAAGTTATGCATGCATACATGGATGATTAGCTGCCACCGTAAGAATGTTCATGGAATCATGTTGTTTTCTGTATTTTATAAAAACCTTTGCATGCCTAACTTTTGTTTGACGAATGTTTTCCAACTCCCCCTTTTCCCCCACTCACTGAGTATTTCAGCTCACCCCTTTTTTTTAAATGTTTTTTTTTTCCCCCCACCAGGACCTTCCGGAGATCGTGCCGAGTAGTGAGCCTCCGCTCAGGGTTGTGCCACGTGTTGACATCTTTTATATGGGTTTTATATTTACTTCGCATTGTAAATTTGGACTTTCGTTCAAGAACTCATGTTTTCCTTCAGGTATTTCCTTTTGTTTTATGTTTTGGAATGTATAGTATAAGTGAACCTGATACTACATTTTCCCTAACTCTTTCCTTTTGTAAACAAAGATGATGCATGTCTTTTTTTTTTTAGATGTTGGAAATGAAAATACTATGATGTTATTCAGGAAAAATATGTCTTAAACAAGTTTCGTAGTTTTTTCTACATGACACGTCTCGGGTATCTGAGTCTTGTGGGACGCCCCGATCTTAGGGATAGGAAATTCGGGACGGGTTGTGTCTTTATGTCGGCAGATTGAAGGGTGACACCATGTCAAAGATGACTAAAACTTTATTCTTGAAAACGAATCAGGAGACTAATTGAGTTAGTAAACAAGATAGAATAAGGAGTGGGGAGAAAATTGAAACTTCAGCCCTCCCAGTTAATTTTCCTCACCTACCCACCTGTGAATCAGTGCTTGATTGACAAAACAATAATTGGAAGGAGCTATTACTTGACCCACTCTGAATTGAACATCCCTCTCAGAAGATTCGAATAATAAATTTCTAATCAAAAATTTACCACAACGGTAACAGTAGCCGTAAATAAACCTTTCTTTCTCACTCTTCTTGATTACACCCAGGCAGCAACTTCTTCTTCCTTCGATTTTCACATTCTCAACTGGAGACAATCTCACCCTTCCTATCTTCTTCTATATCTCCATCTCTTTACTATTATACTAAAAGTTTTAATCACTTGCCAAGTTGATTACACCTAAGCGGAATGGATTGCTAAGTTGATTAAGTGTCCATTATCATAAACGTAAACAATCAATATGAACCAAAATAAAGAACACCAGATTTTTACATGGTTTGGCAAGATGCATACATTTATGGGACCAATTCTAGAGAAGCTAATCCACTATAATATACTTTCAATTAATTACAAAGTCAAAGACTAAGACTTAATTGCAATTGCAGACACTCCCCTGTCTTGCAATGCTTCAATCTCTATCCTTTGGTCAAACTAAATACTACCGTAGCTAGCTCCATGAACCCAAACACCCGGTCACCTTGAGATCCTCTCAAGGTACATGATAGGTCCCAACAAATATTCAAACGAAAAGTGAACTGTTTTTCTCTTCGGGTGAGAAAGTACCGGAAGGTTTTGAAAACAAATATACTTGCCTTCCATTGATAATTTTCGGCTACTTAAATAAGCAAAGTCACTTACAATAAAAGGGAAACTATTAGCTAGTAACTAGCCTACAACACACGTAAAACAAAGTATGCAAATAATAAAACAGAACAAACTGACAGAAATGAAATGGACGTAAAACTCGCAACCACTGAGAACCCACTCGCACGTAAAACTCTCAACTGCCATGGCCCAATCCATTCCTGCTCTTCGTCTGCTAGCAGGCAAGCAACGTTCTTCACGTCACAGCTTATCCCAATATTTGGGATTTGGCTTACGGCCCTTCTCCAAACGTCGTGCCTAACAATACCTTCCCATCAAGTGGATAGGTCCAAATTCGGAAACAGCTCCCATAACTTCTTGTTGGCTCCACGTTACCTCCTCGCTGGAAGGTGTTTCCATTGTACTAGGCTTTCTTCAACCACCTGGGTGCCTTACTTGATCCAACAGTAGTCTAAATAGTTTGTGGCTTCAATAAGACTACCCCTTCATTGGTGAATGGTGGTAACTCGGCCTATGGCGTTTCAGTTTTGTCCCCGTTGTCTTGGTATCGTTTGAGTAGTGACACATGAACACCTAGTTGAATGCGCGTCTCTTCCGTGTATTGTAACTTATATGCGACAGCCCGATCTCTCTAGAATCTGGTAGGTCCAAAAAACGGCTAGCTAGTTTCTGATGGACCCGTTTGAAGACCGTTTACTGGCGGTATGGGTACAGTTTCAAAGTATCCATTTGCCGACATCGAACGAAATATCCCTTCTCTTCTTATCTGCCATCCGCTTCATTCTGTTCACCGAGTTCGCTAAGTTGCCCTTCAGTTGCCATAGCAGTTCATCCTCGGCTTATGAGTTGCTGATCACTTCATGTACCGGTGAAAGTCCGTCTTTGTACGTCAAATAGGGGGCGGCAATCTCTCCATACAGCGCCTGAAAAGGGGTCATCCCTGTCGAAATATGTATGTCGTATATACAAATATCCGCCCAAGGTAAATAGCCGCTCCATTTCCGTGGCCACTGATAAACAAAACACCGAAGATATTGCTCGATGCAGCAATTGATGACTTTCGTCTGGCCATTCGTCTGCGGGTGGTATGCGGGACTGAGCTGTAGTTTGTGCCCGACAGCTTGAAAAATTCTTTCTAGAAGTTCTGTGAGATTGGGTCCCAATCACTAACAATTGATTGGGGCATGCCGTGAAGCTGATGATGCCTTCCACAAATTTTTCTGCTACAATTTTTGCAGTAAAGGATGACTTAAAGTAAGGACTGAGCGGACTTACTAAGTCTGTCGACAACCACCATGATGGTGTCCTTTCCCTGCGAAACCGATAGGCCCTCAATAAAGTCTAAGGTGATGTCGTCCCCTACTTGGCATGGTATTGGCAGCGGTTGAAGAACCCAGCTGGAGCTTGTCTCGGCTTTTATTTTCTGGCATACCTCACATCCCTTGACGTAGTCTTGCACTGATCTATGCATCCCAGGCCAATAAAAACTACTGCCCCAATTTCTTGTACTACGTAGGACGCCCCAATGACCCCCCACCTTGGGTGTTATGCATTTCGTTTTAACAGTTTGGCCCTTAAGGTGGCATCGTTCGGAACAATGACCCTTCCTTTATATGGTAAAAGCCCTTGGCGCCATGTATAGATCCTCCAGGTTGTTCAGTGGCCACACGAACCTTTGACTGAATGTACTGGTCTTCTTCTGCAGCTTTTTTAATTTCCTCCGATAAGCTAACCTGCGAAAGAAAATATGTGAAGAATGGGACTGCCCTGTTTTCGAGAAGAGCATCAGCTGTGGATTTCTCACGGCCCGGTCTGTATTTTATTTTGTAATCGTAGCCCAAGAGCTTAGCAACCCTTTTTGTTGCTCCAGAGTTGCTATTCGTTGCTCTAGAAATAATTGAGACTACGTTGATCGGTCTGAATATAGAATTTTTGGCCTAAAAGGTAAGCCGCCAGGTGCGTATGGCTTCGACGATAGCCAACATCTCCTTAGCGTACTGTTGACCAGGATTTCTTGGTCACTCCGAGGGCTCGACTCATGTATGCCACTATTTTGCCTTGTTGAGACAGAACACTCCAATTCCTTCCCTGGATGCGTCTGTTTCAATAGTGAAAGCATCGTTGAAGTTTGGCATGGCTAATGTAGGTGTGGTCGTCATGGCCTGTTTTAAGAGCAAGGAAGGCAGTTTCAGCTTCTCCATGCCATCCGAATTGACCTTTCCTGAGAAGATTGGTGAGAGGCCGAGCTAAATGCCGTAATCTTTGACGACCTTCCGGTAATAACCTGTCAAACCTAAAAACTCATGTAGTTCCGAAATGTTTGGGTCGAGGACAGGCTACCATAGCAGCAATTTTATTTTCATCACTTTCACGCCCTGACTAGTGATGATGTGCCCCAAGTACACTCCAATTCTTGCTGCCCAAATGCACATTTGCTAGCTTTAACAAGAATCTGTGCTGCCACAATATTTTGAAAGTCTGCCTTACATGCACTAAATGTTGATCCCAATTCGGACTATAGATCAAATATCATCAAAGAAAACTAATATGAATTTTCGAAGATGATGTCGAAAGATGGAGTTCATGATAACTTGGAATGTTGAAGGCGCATTATAACATAAGCTGAATGGCATAACCAAGTATTTGTAATGTCCATTATGTTTTTTGGAAACCATTTTTATGGATATCACATGGTTTAACTCGTACCTGATGGTCCCGCCCCCTCAGATCAAGCTTGGTAAAATAAGAAGCACCGTATAGCCATCCAACATATCATCCACTGTGGGATTTGAAATCGGTCTTTAAGGTTACGGCATTGAGCGCGCGATAATCTATGCAAAGCGCCAATTCATGTCTTTCTTTTTTACCAGCAATGCGGTGACGAGAAGGGGCTAGTGCTCCGTCGCACAAGCCCAGATTGCAGCATATCTTGAACCTGTTTCTTGATCTCGTTCTTTGATAATGCGCTACCTGTAAGGCCGTACATTAATCGGTTCGGTTCCTTCCTTAAGGGCTATGTCGTGGTAAATCTCCCTGTTGGCAGTGAGCTTGAGGGCTCTGTGAACAAATCTGAGAATTCCTACAATATTTCCCGCATGCTTGAATGATATTCTCTTGTGGTTTCGTATGGGCAACTTGTAAGCATAAAGCAAACAGAGCATGGCTAGGACGAATTTCTTTAGTTAACTCTTCGATTGATGCTACTTGGATATTTTGCCCGTCAATGCCTACCAATCTCTTGGTTTGGTTTCCCCACATGAATTTCATGGTTAACTGCCTCCAATCACACACCACGGATCCAGCTAATCAGTACAACTAAACCACCAACGAACTTAATATTATTGATTCTGTTAGGATTGACTAACACACTTCGGTGTTAAATTACCCATTTTTAAAGTGCAGCGGAAAGATTTTACCAAGTTGATTAATGGTTTATAACGTGCAGCGGAAGTATTACCAAGTTGTTTAAAGATTTCCAATTTTTAACCACATCAAACACAACGGTAAAGATAAGCACACAAGCATATACATAGTTTGGCTAAACCACCCTTAGCCTACGTCCATGGGACCTCATCCAATCGAAGCTAATCCACTATAACAACAAACATTACAAGATATCACTCAGAGTTGATTTGAGCTACAGCAAAGATAACTCCTTCTTCTACGTTACACTAAACACCACCCCTGAATCTCTAATGTTCGTCGCTTCTAGGATCACCCACACCAGTAACACTCCCAACAACGCTTGAGCTCCACCCGCTTTAGTCACTGAAACACGCTACAACATCAGCAAAGGAATCACGTTCTAGCTACCATTCAACAATGAAGATAAACAAGAAAGTTCCTAGCACAAACCCATAAAAAGAACCTAACCAGAACAACTCTCTGAAAAGTCAGAGCACCAATGAATAGATATTCAGGTTCAAAAAGAAAAACAAACAAGGAAGAAGATGAACTTTCTTTTAGCTCAACAAAGATGAAGGATGATAATGTTTAGCACAAAAACATCGGGGAACCTTTACGGAAAAAACTCTCTGAAAGTTTCAGAGCACAAGGCAAAAACAAACATAAAGGTTAGTTCACAAATGAGCAAGAATGAAGAGTTATAGACCAATTTCGTGCTCCTCAATTCTTGCCAAGTCAGTAAACAATACCTAACATATGTTGGTCCAACAATAAAAAAGATTCCATCTATCTTTGGGACCCCAACCAAAAGGGGAAAAGGCTGATTTTCCCGAGATCACTAAACGATATGGGACACTGTAAGTAGTCCTCATGACAGCACAAAAGATGCAAAGAAAATATCTTAGCTATTAAGGATAAAAACACTTATGAAAATGAGTCAGACATGCGTGTTACATAGCAGAAAGGTGTGCACACACACGAAGTAAAATGTGAAATGAAATATAAATGCATGTCTGACATAATGTGCAAGCACACATCCCTGTGAACACACTTGAAATAAAAATGCAAAAGGCATAAGCATGACATAGCTAAACACGTGGAGACAAAAACAATTCCAACTTTTTGTTGGACCACAAACATATCTTTCTCTTTCTTGCGGGACCGCATAGAAAGCCTTAACACCTTTTAGGACCACATAAGGAAATGTGACACATGTAAAGTTAGCTCTCACAAGAATATCATAAATTAAAATAACTTGATGAGCAAGACAACAAAGAGAAAATGCCACATGGCAAAATATGTCACCATAACATAAGTTTGACAAAAATATCAACAATCCCCCCCTTTGTCAAACTTATGAACCAGCACTAAAATGATCAAAAGATCAATCCATACTTGTCTCATAAAAATAACCAACATCACTAATGATAGATAAATATCAACCAACATAAGAGTGTCATAAACAATATGAAACAAGTATGACACTAAAAACCATAATTGTTAAGCATATTTAACAAACAAGGAAAAAGAAACCTCCCCTAAGAAGTCAACATGAAACAAAAGTAACTTCATTAGTTCACCAAGAGAAACAAAATTCTGGAGTTAATTCACAGTGATGTTTTTAGGCCCACTCCAGTGGAATCTGTTGGTAAATCTAGGTATTATGTATCTTCATTGATGATTTTCTAGATACAATTGGGTTTATTTCATGCATAGTCAAGTTTGAAGCTTTTGAGAAATTTCAAGAATTTAAGCTTTAGTTGAGAATCAGTTTGACAAGAGATTAAGCTTTGCAAACGTAATGGTAGTGAGTTTTGCTCTGATAAGTTCGAGCAGTTTTTGTCGACACACGGAATTGCAAGGCAAAACTACACTTACATGCCTCAATAGAATG
Organism: Pistacia vera; assembly: GCF_008641045.1. Lineage (NCBI taxonomy): Eukaryota > Viridiplantae > Streptophyta > Magnoliopsida > Sapindales > Anacardiaceae > Pistacia > Pistacia vera. Next base: position 1,197,447 of record NW_022196024.1, on the reverse strand, counting down.
AGTGGCTAACATCTCAATCAATCACTGTAAAACCCCATTCTAATAATATATATATTCCCTTTGGTTGTTTATAAGGGGCTTTTCTGTCAAATTTTAAAGTTTGGTTAGTGATGAAAACGAAGAAATGGAAGCTGTTGGGTTTGCATGTAACAAGTGCACAAAATTTGGACATTTTCGTAAAGAAAAGCTTAGGTGGCGAGGTTATATTGAATTTAGAATTTTTGGGGGGCATATTATAATTTTAGAAAAAAAAAATTTTGTTTAAAAGAAAAGAAACTGGGCAGTTCGCCCAAAAAAGAAAAAAAAAAAAAAAAAAAAAAAAAAAAAAACAGAGAAGAAGAAGAGAGAAAAGGAGAGAAGAAAGAAAGGAAAGGAGAAAGAGAGAAGATAAGAGAGAAAAGATAAAGAGAGGATAGAAAAGAAAGGAGAAGAAAAGAGAAAGGAGAAGAGAGGAGAATGATTTCGGCTGAAAATGGTAAGTGGAGAGAAGAGTAGAGGAGAGTGCAGGAGCCTTCGGCTGAGTTAGAATTGTGAGTGGAAAACGCATTAAATTCCTTTTCTAAAGTTTGCATTTTTCAAGTTGCATGTTACTTGATGTTTATTGTTTTCAAGCATTTAAAGTTTGTTTAAATTGATTATTTGGAATATTGTTGTACCATAGAGATGGTTGTGGATGTGTTGATTTGAAGAGTAGATGGAGAAAGTTTATAAAATAGGCAGAATTAGAAATGTTGAACTTGGCATGCATGTGTGCATTTTATGCATATACATAATGTTTGTGAATAGAAAAGAATTATGGGAAATTGTATTGTTGGATATGTGCTGACTATTGTGGTTAACTGAAATTGGAGATTTAATGCAATAGTTTTATACGGGTAGAGCATAATGTTTATCCTAAAGACCAAGAGTTATTAAAGTATGTTTTTGGTTATAAAAATTATGCTGTGAAATTCTGACGCCTAAACTTCTGAAAATTTATATATGTTCGGGTTTGTAAATGAAGCTAAATTTCAGCTATTTGTGTTTAGACTTTAGAGATTGGTTGAAAATTGATTTCACCCCAAAATTCGAAGTATTGGATTTTTTATTGAATTTTGAATTCTGCTATGAAATTCTGGAATTTCATGTTTCTGTAGAGCATGCATTTTTCAGAACTGAAATAATGCACTTTACTTATCCAAATTGAGTGATTTTAAATTCTGGTGATCCTATATGTGTCTAGTTTTAATTCTGGAGAGTTTCATGAGGTTTAGATTAAGGGCTGAATTGCTATGAATTTTACAAGTCAGTAACCTCAATTCTGGAAACAGTTGCAGATTTAAATGAGTTAAAGAAAATTATTTTTAAATAGTTATTGATTCTGAAATGACTTGAAAATATTACTGGATCAACATATTTTGTCTTGAAGCCCCATTGAAATTATAGCTTGATTTGGTGATGGATTAAACCAAATCTTCTTCCAAATCCTTAAATCCAGGCTTGCATGTTAACTTGTGATTTTATTTTAAATGTTTTGATGAATTTTGGTATATAGAATTTATATGTATTCATGCATTGAATAATGCTCTGTTGAGAGTAGAGAATTGGTTGAATTGTATACGGTTGAGGATCGTGAGTTTGGTAGATGGTTTCTTGGTAAAGAAAAAGAGAGGGGTGCATTCTGTCAGTTTGAAAGTATGTTTTAAAACTTGCATTCTACCCCCATTTTGCATGGAATTTCATACGATTTGGCATGATTTACTTTTTATGAAATGTGGTATATATCTTATGATTAGTGATGGACATAGCTATGAAATGTGATATTGAAAGTAATTTTTAATCTGGGTTAAACTGTCATTTTTAAACAGTTTGGAAATTTCAGTTTCACCCCTGGATGTGATTTTTGAATATTAGTCATATATGTATGATTTATAAGCACTTACGAAATATGCTCTGGACTTACATTTTACTTGAGATTATGCATGAGATTGTTATGGTGTTAAACCACCTACAAGTACCCATCCCCCAGTTTTCAGGCTCTGCCCACGCGATGCAGAATTCCGCTGGGTATTGAATATTTGGTCTTCAGGCTCTGCGCATGCTTATTGAGATATTTAGTGCTCTGCCTGGGCGTTGAGTTTGTCCGCCAGGTATTGGATGGTTTTCTTCAGGCTCTGCCCGCGCGATGATAGATCTTGCCGGGTTTGAGATGTATTTCCCAGCTCTGCCTGTGTGTGGGATGCCCACCAGGTATCGAGATTTTTCCCCAGGGTACTAGTTGTGTGGAACCTTTATACGGTTTACTGTTTCGAAACAGGATTCAGTTTAAAGTTTTCAGATACCAGCCTACAGTTTCATATCAGTAATAGTTTCGTTTTCAGTATCGATGGATAGTTTGCATTAGTTATATGAAACAGTTGATGTGTAGCATGATTTTAAAAAACATTGTCTTTAAAGCATAAGCATTACAGCAATTCTTTAAGTTCTCAATAAAAATTTTCAGCATTTAGTAATGAGCTAGGATTCAGAAATTGTTGTCAGTTTAATTGTCAGATTATAATACTTAGAACAATTAGAATAAGTTATGCATGCCTACAGGATGATTAGCTGCCACGAGAAAGATGTTCATGGAATCATGTTGTTTTCTGTATTTTTATAAAAACCTTTGCATGCCATAACTTTTGTTTGACGAATGTTTTCCAACTCCCCTTTCCCCACTCACTGAGTATTTCAGTTTACCCCCCTTTTTAAATGTTTTTCCCCCCCACCAGGACCTTCCGAGATCGTGCCGAGTAGTGACCTCTCGCAGGGTTGTGCCACGCGTTGACTCTTTTATGTGGGTTTTATATTTACGTCGCATTGTAAAATTTGGACTTTCGTTTCAAGAACTCATGTTTTCCTTCATGTATTTCCTTTTGTTTCATGTTTTGGAATGTATAGTATAAGTGGAAAACCTGATACTACATTTTTCCCTAACTCTTTCTTTTGTAAAACGAAAGATGATGCATGTCTTTTTTTTTTTGAGATGTTGGAAATGGAAATCCTATGATGTTATTCAGGAAAAGTATGTCTTTAAACAAGTTTCGCAGTTTTTCTACATGACACGTCTCGGTACTTGAGTCTTGTGGGAGCGCCCGGATCCTACGGGATGAGGAATTCGGGACGGGTTGTGTCAATCACTATTAGAAAGATAGATGTATGCTGAATACCACAGATTTGGGGCCTGAATTTTAGGCTGAACTACACAATGGCTTGTTATTTGAAGAATCGGTCTCCTACATCTTCTGTTAAAGACAGATGCCATATGAAGCTCTGTCTGGTAAGAAGCCTAATCGGTCCTTTATTTAGGTTTTTGGTTGTGATGCGTATGTACATGTGTCAAAGGAGAAGAGAAGCAAGCTTGATAGTAAATATGAGAATGCAAGTTTGTGGGTTTAAAGATGGCATCAAGGGGTACAAGCTATGGAATCCTATGATAGAAGCACCATCTATAGTAGAGATGTTATTTTTAAGAAGTAAACAACCTGTGGGAGCTCTTAAGCCTAAATAGTCAAAGTTCCATTTCATCCCCACCTGACATCAAATTTTCGTAGCTGTCAAGCTAAGAAAATCGTCAGAAGAGGCCCCGTCGGACCAAATCCACAATAAAACTACTTCATCATTCCAGAATAACCAGTCTTTATGTAGAGCAAGTACATCTGATTCATCGAGTAAGAGGAGTGAAAAGGTAGCGGAAGCAGTTACTGTTTACGTCTTTTTAAATCTATTTTTTGAATTTTTACTTGTTATGGATCGTGCTCGGCCTCAGCCCGTTGTGAACAACTATCAGGTTATCACAAATAGATAACAAGGGCCTCAGATCTCGAGGTTATCCCATGTATTAGATTCAGTATATATCCCTCACGCCTTATTATGTATAAGTCCAGATCTAGCCGTTAGCGACTGCCAAAGTATAATTAAGTAATGTTATAAAATTATAATTAATTAAGTAATCATTTAACTATAATGTAATATTATAATTTATTAAGTATGATATTTAACTAATAATTAAATTTATTAATGTTTATCAATCTATCATGTGTAATTAATTAATTCCAAATTTATTATAGATATACTTAGAACTTGATAATTGAAGTAAATAACTAAATATATTATTACTCAATCAAATATACTATTTTATTAAAAAAAATTATTTTAATAACATTTAAAATGTAAAACACTTTTAATTGGATCATAATTCCATTTATTCACTTAATTAATCGAAACTTTAATATTAATGTATTATTTTAATTTATATGTAATAAGTATAATTGAATTCGTATATTTATTTAATTATGTTATTCTAAAAATTTAACTTTTTCCATTTTAAATTTTTTTATATGTAAAATAGTAGAAACCCTTCATTATTCACATTTCACAAATATTTCATTGTAGTCCAGGTTCGAAAACAGGTCCAAACAGGTTCCAAAACAGGTTCCAAACAGGTACCAAAACAAATGAAAACAAATTATTTAACTAAATAACCCAAAAATTTCCAAATCCGCAAGGGTCTGGAACCGCCAGCCTAATAATGTTTGAAGAGTCAATGTTAACATCCGGCTCTCCATTCTTATCTTTGCTGTTGTAGGATTGATACGATTGTCGATATACTGCCTATTTCTTCTAAGAAACAATATAAATGTAAAGTTGATGATTTTTCCCCGAGTTAATGTTACTCCAGCCATTATAGAGTTTGAAACAAGAAATACAAAGAGTTTAAGACAACAAATCTGGAGAGTTTGAAAAAAGAGATGTCGAGAGTGTATTATAAATTTACCTGCTGCTTTCCCATCTTTACTAAGTCCTACCCGTCGCGATTATAAAGTATCTCACCTTTGGCTTTCCCTTCGCTTTCTGTTTGATCCCAACCTAACATCAAATTTTCGTAGCTGTCAAGCTAAGAGAATCGTCAGAAGAAGCCTCATCAGACCAAACCTACAATAAAACTACTTCATCATGCCAGAATGACCAATTTTTATGCAGAGCAAGTACATCTGATTCATCGAGTGAGAGGAGCGAAAAGGTAGCTAAAGCAGTTACTGTTTACTTCTTTTTAAATTTGTTTTTTGAATTTTTACTTGTTATGGACTGTACTAGGCCTTGGCCCGTTGTGAACAACTGTCAGGTTATCACAAATAGATAACAAAGGCCTCATATCTCAAGGTTATCCCATGTATTAGATTCAGTAAATATCCCTCACGCCTTATTATGTATAAGTCCAGATCTAGCCGTTAGCAACGGTCAAAGTATAATTAAGTAACGTTATAAAATTATAATTAATTAAGTAATCATTTAACTATAATGTAATGTTAAAATTGACTAAGTATGATATTTAACTAGTAATTAAATTTATTAATGTTTATCAATTTATCATATATAATTAATTAATTACTAATTTATTATAGATATACTTAGAACTTGATAATTAAAGTAAATAACTAAATATTATTACTCAATCAAATATACTATTTTATTCAAAAATAATTATTTTAATAACATTAAAAATGTAAAACACTTTTAATTGGATCATAATTCCAATTATTCACTTAATTAAGCAAAACTTTAATATTAATGTATTATAAATATATTAAAGCTTTTAATATGGTGTAATTTATATGTAATAAGTATAATTGTATTCGTATATTTATTTAATTAGGTTTTTCTAAAAGTTTAACTTTTTCTATTTTAAATTTTTTTATATGTAAAATAATAGAAACCCTTCATTATTCAGATTTCACAAATATTTCATTGTAGTCCTAGTTCCAAAACAGGTTCCAAATAAGCTCCAAAAAAATTCCAAACAGGTTCCAAAAAGGTTCCAAAACAGGTTCCAAAACAAATGAAAACAAATTACTTGACTAAATACCTCAAAAATTTCCAAATCCGCAAGGGTGAGGAACCGCCAGCCTAATAATGTTTGAAGAGTCAAGATTATCATCCGGCTCTGCATTCTTATCTTTACTGTTGTAGGATCGATACGATTGTCGATATACTGCCTATTTCTTCTAAGTAACAATATAAATGTAAAGTTGATGATTTTTTCCTGAGTTAGTGTTACTCCAGCCATTATAGAGTTTGAAACAAGAAAGGCAAAGAGTTTAAAAGAAAGAGAGTTTAAGATAAGAGATCTGGAGAGTTTGAAAAAAGAGATGTCGAGAGTGCATTATAAATTTACCTGTTGCTTTCCCATCTTTATTAAGTCATACTCGTCGCGATTATAAAGTATCTCACCTTTGGCTTTCCCTTTGCTTTCCGTTTGATCCCCACCTGACATCAAATTTTCGTAGCTGTCAAGCTAAAAGAATCTTCGGAAGAAGCCCCGTCAGACCAAACATATAATAAAACTACTTCATAATGCCAGAATGACCAGTCTTTATGTAGAGCAAGTACATCTGATTCATCGAGTAAGAGGAGTGAAAAGGTAGTTGAAGCAGTTACTATTTACTTCTTTTTAAATCTGTTTTTTGAATTTTTACTTGTTATGGACCGTGCTCGGCCTCAGCCGGTTGTGAACAACTTTCAGGTTATCACAAATATGTAACAAGGGCCTCAAATCTCGAGGTTATCCCATGTATTAGATTAAGTATATATCCCTCACGCCTTATTATGTATAAGTTCAGATTTAGCCGTTAGCGACGGCCAAAGTATAATTAAGTAATGTTGTAAAATTATAATTAATTAACTAATCATTTAACTATAATGTAATGTTATAATTGATTGAGTATAATATTTAAATAGTAATTAAATTTATTAATTTTTATCAATTTACCACGTATAAGTTCATTTTCTGTTTTTTATACGCACGGTGACTGAATAGGCATATTTATGCTGGAAAAGGCTAAAAGATCTATCCTCTGATTGCCTCACAAAGACCTCTGTATAAGCCTGCTCAGACAATAGAAAACACATATATATCTGAACCATAATTTATACACATAAAATATATTAAACTTCAGAATGAGAAAATTTAGTTGAATTTCAAGATACAAATGTGGAAACTTCACTTTTATGTTAGCGGCCTCTTGAGAATTATCAGATTTCTTACTCCTAAGCCGCTGCAGAGTGGTGTATAATTCTTTCCCTCGACCAACAAATGCCTGCAGGATATTTTATTGATTAAAAAAGCACTTTATGCTTGGTTTGAAAAAAATCAGGAATAGGACTCACCAGCCATCTAGGGGATTCAGGAATGAAGAATATACCAAAAAATTGCACAAAGCATGGAAAAACAGCTGAAATTTTGACAGTATAGAACACACATTATTCTAAATAGGAAATACTATAAGCTACAAGTAAGTAAAAGAATATGTTACCAATTAGAGCCAAGATGCGCCAGGACACAAGAGTTCCAAGAACATATGTTAGGGAGAAGCCACAAGTAAGCATCAACTGTAGGCATCACAGAATATTTATTAAGAAGTACAATGAGTTGGACTTATGGAACACATTCTGCAATAGTTGAATTAATTTTACCTGATTAGCCGATGTTAAGGCTCCTCGAATATTGTTTGGTGAAATTTCCGCAATATATCTAGGCCCCTGCCTTGTAACAAGAATGCAAGTGCTGTTATGCATCAACCATATAAATTGACTACTATACAATGAAAATTTTATATAATACCGCATAAGAAATGATTGCAATTCCAAATCCCAGAGACACTCTTCCCAGATCCAGTGACCAAGCCGCCTGTCAACAAGCATTTTAATTATCAACCTCGTCAAGGAAAGAAAATTAACTGATATATAGCAGTACATTGATTAAGAATCTAAGATTTAAGGCCTCGCAACCGACAGCTGCTTATTAATTTAAGTACAATTGCGGAGAGGAAATTATATCAAACAGAAATGCACCTGGGAGAATGCTATAGTTAGCCAGCCAAAGATGAAGAAAAAATCTGCCAGCCACATTCCCTGCTTGACAGGATCACTAAATTATTGGAAAAGTTAGTGAGGCTTATAGTGATATCTAAAAATGTAACAGAGAAACTTACTCCTCTCCGACCAATGAGGTCAGTTATTTCCCCATTTATTAATGAACCTAGAAGTGCTCCAATCGCTAATACAGAAACAAAAACAGAATACTGCACAATGAGAAGAATTCAACATGTCACAAACAGGGTACTTGAGTTGGATAGCTAGTAAAAAAAAAGGTGTAACCAAAAAATTAATATATGCTTACTGCTGCTACTGAGAGGCCGAGATCCTTCATGATTCCAGATTCAGCAGGCGACGAATATCCTGTCTAAAAAGCAGTCGTATAAACAGTTATATACTTGCTAATGAAGTGTCTACTGGATTCTGACACCCAGTTGAGAGTCTCTAACTTAAATTATGTTACTTACTGCACAGCCAAAGGCAAAGTAACTGCACATGGTAATGAAAGTGCTGAAAAAAACGACAGGTGTAGCGGAAGAATCAGTTTGATCAGTTGTGTCATCGCCATTGCCAATGCTACTAACAATATGAGCAGGTTCAAGAATTGAAGAGCTTGGCAGCAGTCCTTCCAGGTTTTCTCTCCCCATATTATCTTTTCTTGTAAGAGCATAAAAGAGAAAAGGGAACAAGAAGAGTAACAGATAGGATTTCTTCTTCCCTCTTTATTTTGGCCTTTACGACATTCAGAGGAGTCACAAGTCTCTGCTAACTCCTAAAGCATATGGTAAGCATCTATTCAAATTTCATAGAGAGTGACCACTCATTTAACTTTTATAATTTTCAGATGCAGCAGGTCCCGCAGTGCACTGCTTTCTATATACAGATCAAAATGCCTTTCTTATAATTCTTTAGAATCTTTTCTTTTTTCAGATGCAGCAGGTCCCGCAGTGCACTGCTTTCTATATACAGATCAAAATGCCTTTCTGATAATTCCTTAGAATCTTTTCTTTTTTTCCTAAAAACTTGTAAAAAAATCAATGGAACTGTTTTTAGCCCCCACCTAATTCATTTTTACCTCCCACTTTCAAATTCATTTTTTGTTTTAACAAATTTAACCTTAATTTAAATTACTAAAAATAATATTCAATTTCTAAATACACGCATACTCTAATATCTTTAAGCGTATAATGAGATGCATAGACTATAAAATTCTAGTAATCTTTGCGGATCCATGCATTGTCTTTTGATTCTGGGCTTTTTTATGTTGCTATTGTTCTAAACGGCGAACTAGAAATTTTACATATATGGATTCAATCATTCATATGACGTAAATCTGTCCTGTATAACTGTCTTTATGCATGTGAACAATATTCCCCATTTCAAGTTGTCGATTATGTATTAGCTAGGTGGCGTTACCATTATTCATATGTCAGTGCTTGATTGACAGAACACAATAATTGGAAAGAGAGATTACATGAACCACTATGAGATTGAACACCCCTCTCAAGGAGATTTGAATAATAAATTTCTAATAAAAAAAATTTACCACAACGGTAACAGTAGTTCTTCTGATTCTTTTATTGCTGATGGTTTTGGTGTACAAAAGGGTCTTGGAGGGGGATAAAAGTGGTGTTTGGATTGAATGGATGTAATGGGTTTTGTTGGTTTCAATTTGCTAATACTGTAATAAATATTGAGATAGAACTGACAGACTAAACACCGACTAAATCACCTATGAACAAGGAACAAGATACACACAAAGACATTTGAAACTCATTTATGCTGCAGATTGAAGGGTGACACCAATGTCAAAGATGAACCTAAAACTTTATTCTTGAAAACGAATCAGTAGTACAAATTGAGTTTGTAAACAAGATAGAGATAAGGAGTGGGGAGCAAATTGAAACCTCAGCTCCCTCCCAGTTAATTTTCCTCACCTACCCACCTGTGAATCAGTGCTTGATTGACAAAATACAATAATTGGAAAGAGCTATTACATGACCCACTCTGAGATTGAACATCCCTCTCAAGAAGATTCGAATAATAAATTTCTAATCAAAAAATTTACTACAACGGTAACAGTAGCCGTAAATAAACCTTTCTTTCTTACTTCTTCGATTACACCCAGGCAGCAACTTCTTCTCCCTTCGATTTTCACATTCTCAACTGGAGATAATCTCACCCCTCCTATCTTGCTTCTATATGCTCCATTCTCTTACTATTATACTAAAAGTTTTAGTCACTTACCAAGTTGATTACACCTAAGCGGAATGGGTTCCTAAGTTGATTGAGTGTCCATTTATCATAAACGTAAAGCAATCAAATATGAACCAAAATAAATAATATCAGATTTTTACGTGGTTTGGCAAAATGCATACATTCATGGGACCTAGAATGAAGCTAATCCACTATAGCATACTTTTCAATTTAATTACAAAGTTAAAGATTAAGGCTTCGTTTGCTTCACATATTGGGAAAACTTTTTTAGTTTTCCCAAAAAAATTAAGTTTGTTTCACCTATTTTCCAAAATATAATTTTAAATTTTTTAATTTCCTTTAATTAAACAATCCCCAAAAAAATTTTAGAAATTGACAAAAACACCCCAGCAACCCAAATTTACCAGATTCCGACCACCACTGTCAGAAGCTAGCCGGAATTTGAGGTAATGGCGCACTACCGATTGAATCTAGCCAGAGCTGATAGTGTGCTAATCTAGCCTTTTCCGGCCAAAGATCTGACCGTCAATGGCCAGATCTTTGGCTGTTGACAGTCGTCAACAACGGCCAAGATAGGGTCGTCGTTGACCATCAACGACGGCCGTATCTTTGGCCGTCGTTGGGAAAGGCCATATCGACCCACGACCGGCAAGATCCAGTCAGTCATGCTCCGATACGGTGACTCCGGCCACCCTCAGGTAGTGGTTGCCGGTTGTCCTTATTTAATGGGTGGGTTGGGGGTGTTTTTGTTAACTTTTAATATTTTATTATAGGAGTGTTTAGTAAATAAACAAACATAGGAGGTATTTTTATTAATTTTCAAATCCTACATCGTAATACCCGCCCAATTCAACTTTTTTCAAAAAAACTTTTCTAAAAAATATAAAAAAGTGAACCAAACGGAGCCTAAGACTCAATTGCAAGAACACTCCCCTGTTTTGTAATGCTTCAATCTCTACCCTTTGGTCAAACTAAGTACTACTGTAGCTAGCTCCATGAACCCAAAATACCTGGTCAATGTTGAGCTCCTCTCAAGGTACAACAATGAAGATCCACTTCGGTTGAACAAGCTCAACAAGCTTCAAATCTCATCTACATAACCAAATGTATAGAGAAGGACATTTTCAAGGAACTTTGTTGAATTGTATTTGTAAGCTTAACTAAGCATAAAAAACTGATAAAAACAAAAGAAAACTTTAGAAATATTCAAAGTACTTTCTAGGAAATAATCAGGCTTAAAAACCAATAGCATTGGAGAAGAGTTTATATAAAGAAAATTCAGCCACTGCAAAGGGACAGGTGGCTAACAAGAAAACTTTATGAAAAGTTTATTCCATTTCTCTTGGGACCACCAATCAAAGAGAATAAACTTTCTAGCTCATTGTGTGACAATTTGATAAGTGTTATGGACCACAACAATAACTCATAAAGAGAATAATGACAGCTCATGAGAATATTGAAATACAAAACGTATTTTAACAAAAAAATCTACCAGATGCATTGTGACCACTCTGACTCTAAGATGCTCACAAGATATAACAGAAGAATAACTTAATTGAAGGTGGTCACTTTGACAGAAGGTCAACACATTGGAAATTTAAACAGAATGATTGTGCTAAAGACAAAGTAAGGTGTTCATACTATGACTAGTGTCACCACACTAGATTCATAAGTTGACAAAATAACTTACATAGACAATTCTTTTTGTTGTAACAATATATGCAAATCCATGGCAATTTTTAAGTATTGTTGTTTGTGAAAGGTGTTTAATGGAGTTTCAATTACAATGTGTTTAATTGAAGAATTGTATGTTTCAATTCATTGATATCAACTACAACAGACATTATACAGGGAGAGAACGATCCACTAAATCGCCTAATTATGTCAGTTATAGATTACACAATATACTGACATAATTAGAAGACTATACAATATCAGGAGTATCTAAGACTGACAAAAATAGGAGATTACTAAATATTTAGTGTATCTCAACACTCCCCCTCAAGTTGGATCATAGATGTCAAACTTGCCCAACTTGTCTAAGACTTGTGAGAATATACATTTAGAGATAGCTTTGGTAAGAATGTCTACCAATTGATCCTCTGATCGAATCTTGGGCAATTAAATAATCTTTTCATCCAGTTTTTCCTTGATGAAAAGTCTATCTACTTCAACATGTTTGGTACGATCATGTTGAACTAGATTGTGAGCAATATCACATGTTGCTTTATTGTCACAATACAACTGGATTGGTTGATAGCCCAAATCTTGCAAGAGAAATCTTAGTCACAAAACTTCACAGATCCCAAGTGCCATTCCCCTAGATTCTCCTTTAGTGCTTAAGCATGCCACACCATTATGTTTTTTGCTTCTTCATGTCACTAGATTGCCACCTACAAAGGTGAAATAACTAGAAGTAGATCATATGTTATCCACAGCTCTAGCCTAATCAGCATCAGTATATGCATTCACATTTTGGTAATCCTTATTTTTAGAAAATAACAGGCTAAAAAACTGAGAAAAACAGCATGTTAGGCCTTTGCGACTTTTTGCTCATTTTTTCCACAGATTTCTAGCAGGCTCGAGAATGCTATTTACTGATTGGATGGTAAAGAAAACACTCAAAAAATAATCCTTGATTCACCCATAATTAAGATCCATTATATGCTAAAAAACTAAGTAAAACAAGGCACAAGGCCCATACTACATTTCACTTATTTTATCAACAAATTTTCAACAAGCTCGAGCATGCTATTTACCTAACCTCAGTATTGATTAGACGATAAAGAGAATACTCCAAAAATGGACCTCGATTCACCCATAATCGAGATTCATTATAGGCCAAAAAACTGAGTAAAACGGGGTTTCAGGCCAATACGGCTTTTTGCTCATTTTATCAACAGGTTTTCAAAAGGCTCGAGTATGATATTTACCTAGCCTCAATATTGATTATATGATAATGAAAAAGCTCCAAAAATAGTCTACGATTCACCCATAATCAAGATCCACTACAGGTTGAAAAATTGAGTAAAACGGGGCATCCGGCCTATGTGACTTTTTGCTTGTTTTATCAACAGATTTTTGATAGGCTCAAGCATGCTATTTACCTAACCTCAGTATTGATTAGATGGAGAAGAAAATACTCCAAAAATAGTCCTCAATTCACTTATAATTGAGATCTATTACAGGCTGATAAACTGAGTAAAATGGGGTATTAGGCCTATGCAACTTTTCTATTTGTTTTATCAATAGATTTTTGACAAGCTTGAGCATGCTATTTACCTAACCTCAATATTTATTAGACATAAAAGAAAATGCTCCAATACTAGTCCTCGATTCACCGATAATCGAGATCCACCATAAGCTGAAAAACTGAGTAAAATGAGGTATCAAGCCTATGCGGCTTTACTATTCGTTTTATCAATAGATTTTTGACAGACTCAAGCATTTGTTTACCTAACCTCGGTATTGATTAGACAACAAAGAAAACGCTCCAAAAATAGTCATTGATTCACCCATAATTGAGATCCATTATAGTCTAAAAAAACCAAGTAAAATGGGGTATCAGGCCTATACGCTTTTTTGCTCCTTTTATCAATAGATTTTTTACAGGCTCAAGCATGCTATTTACCTAACCTTAGTATTGATTGGACAGTAATGAAAATGCTCCAAAAATAGTCATCGATTCACCCACAACCGAGATCCATTACAGGCTGAAAAGCTAAGTAAAATAGGGTATCGGGCGTATGTGTCTTTTTGCTCGTTCTATCAATAGATTTTTGAAAGGCTCGAGCATGATATTTACCTAACCTCGGTATCGATTAACAAAAATGCTCCAAAAATAGTCCCCGATTCACCCATAATCGAGATCCAATACAGGCTAAAAAACTGAGTAAAACGGGGTATCAGGCCTATGCGGCTTTTTGCTCGTTTGATCAATGGATTTTTGACAAGCTTGATAATACGGTTTACTTAACCTCAGTATTTCTTACTGGTAAATAAAACGCTCAAAAATAGTCTTTGATTCACCCATAATATCCATTACAGGTTGAAAAACTGAGTAAAATGGGGTATCGGGCCTATGCGACCTTTGCTCATTTTATCAATAGATTTTTGACAAGCTCGAGCATGCTATTTACCTAACCTCAATATTAATTAGACGGTAATAAAATGCTCCAAAAATTTTCCTTGGTTCACCTATAATCGAGATCCAATACATGTTGAAAAACTAAGTAAAATGAGGTATTGAGCCTATGCGGGTTTTTGCTCATTTTATCAACATATTTTTTGACAAGCTCGAGCACGCTATTTACCTAACCTTAGTATTTATTAGAAAAAAAAAATGCTCCAAAAATAGTCCCCAATTCACCCATAATTGAGATCCATTACAGGTTGAAAAAATGAGTAAAACGGTCTATCGGGCCTATGCGGCTTTTATGTTTGTTCTATCCACATATTTTTGACAGGTTGGAGCATGCTATTTGCCTAACCTCAATATTGATTAGATAGAATAAAAGGCTCAAAAATAGTCCTCGACTCACCCATAATCGACATCCATTGCAGGCTGAAAAACTAAGTAAAATGGGGTATCGAGCCTATCCGGCTTTTATGTTTGTTGTATCCACAAATTTTTAATAGGCCCAAGCATGATATTTACCTAACCTCAGTAATGATTAGACAGTAAAGAAAAAAAATCCAAAAATAGTCCTCCATTCACCCAGACTCGAGATCCATTACAAGCTGAAAAACTAAGGAAAACAGGATGTCGAGCCTATGTGGCGTTTTGCTAATTTTATCCATGGAGTATCAATAGGCTAGAGCATGCTATTTACTTAAAATTAGTATTGATTTGAAGAAAAGGAAAACGCTCCAAAAATAGTCCTCGATTCACCCATAATCGAGCTAAAAAATTAAGTGAAACGGGGCATCGGGCCTATGTGGCTTTTTACTCGTTTTATCAATTAATTTTTGATAGGCTGAATCATGCAATTTACCTAACCTCAGTATTGATTAGATGGTAAAGAAAAAGCTCAAAAAATAGTCCTCAATTCACCCATAATTGAGATCCATTGTAGGCTAAAAAACTAAGTAAACGGGGTATCAGGCCTATGCAACTTTTTGCTCGTTTTACCAATAGATTTTCAACAGGATTGTGCATGCTATTTACCTAACCTCATTAATGATTAGGAGGAAATGAAATCACTCCAAAAATAGTCCTTGATTCACCCATAATCGATATCCATTACAAACTGAAAAACTGAGTAAAATAGGGTATAGGCCAATACGGCTTTTTTGCTCGTTTTAGCAACACATTTTTTATAGGCTCGGGCACGCTATTTACCTAACCATAGTATTGATTAGATAGAAAAGAAAATACTCCAAAACTAGTCCTCAATTCACCTGTAATCGAGTTCTATTACAAGCTAAAAAATTGAGTAAAACGGGGTATTGGCCCTATGCTACTTTTCTTTTAGTTGTATTCACTGATTTTTGATAGACTCAAGTATGCTATTTACCTAACCTCGGTATTGATTAGACAACAAATAAATTGATCCAATAATAGTCCTCGACTCACCCATAATCGAGATCCATTACAGGTTGAAAAACCAAGTAAAACGAGCTATCAGGCCTATGCAGTTTTTTGCTCATTTTATCAACATATTTTCGACAAGCTCAAGCATGCTATTTACCTAACCTTAGTATTTCATAGATGGAGAAGAAAAAACTCCAAAAAGAGTCTTCAATTCACCCATAATCGAGATCCATTACAGGCTGAAAAACTAAGTAAAACAGGGTATCAGGCCTATATGGCTTTTCTGTTTGTTTCATCAATAGATTTTTGACAGGCTCGAGCATGCTATTTACTTAACCTCAGTATGGATTAGATGGTAAAGAAAACGCTCCAAAAATTTTCCTCAATTCACCGATAATCAAGATCCAATATAGGCTAAAAAACTAAGGAAAATGGGGTATTGGCTTATACAGCTTTTTGCTTGTTTTATCAACAAATTTTCAGCGGGCTCAAGCATGCTATTTACCTAAGCTTAGTATTGATTAGAAGAAAAATAAAATGCTCCAAAAATAGTCCTCAATTCACCCATAATCGAGATCCGATACAGGTTAAAAATTTGAGTAAAATGGAGTATCAGGCTTATGTAGCCTTTTGCTCGTTTTACCAATAGATTTTTGACAGCCTCAAGCATGATATTTACCTAACCTCAATCAATTATTGTTAGAGTGGGTGGCCTAGAGCCAATCAATTATTATAGAATGACTCTTTGTAATAATGTTTATTTATCAATAAAAGACATTTTCTTCTATATCATGTAAATCATAATTATATATATTGATATATGTCCTTAGGATGGTAGAACCGTGACGAGGGTATCAAGTGTTTCAAATCTTGATAGTGAGAATGCTATGATCACATATGGTGGCTATTCTAGAAATGTCCATAGTCCCAATATTTTTCTGACCAAGAACACAAATAATACGGTAAGGCTATCATAATGTTGAACGACCCTATTGAAAGATAGTGGCTGATCTCACTTGTCAAGGTTGTTTGGTAACACCTGGGGCAACACATGGGTGCTTGCTGTAAGCAAGTTCATTGGACAGACTCACCAGAGGATTCCATATGGATGGTAACCCTAGTGTCTATGGAATAAATCCTCTAATAAATGGTGGTGCATGTGATCCTTAAACTTGAGATCACCAGAGTGCCTTCTGCACCAATTGGTGTAGTTTGACACTAGCCCAGCGTAATTCTACTTAGGACTATTAGAACGCTAGTGATTGGCTACATCAAGAAGTGTATCAGGACTATGGTGCATCGACAAAGGGTTCATCATTCCTGGGTACGGAAGAATTTATCTCACAGCACAATTCAGTAAATGGCAAGGACACTAAATTTGTGGGCACAGTGGGATTGAGTTGTTACTCAATCTAATTTATTATCCCAGTCATTGTTCCTGTAATTGAATATAATGATATCTGAGGTTGACACTATTTTTGTACCTTAGCCTTGATGAGTTAGTGAATGATGAAAGGATTTGATTGCACAATAACCATATCGTTGATAGGTAGCTATTTTGCTGAATTTGAATCTATCAGGTAGCCATTATGCCTTGCTAGGGGCCAATCTTGGTCTGTGTGTAGTGAGACAATTGATTGGTGTCAATCGTGAGACTACATGTCACACACTTAGAAGATAATTTAAGAAACAATATGTGAAAGGTATTTTCGTCTTTTAAGACAAAAGGGTATTTTAGTAATCTCACAGAGTAATTAAATTTGTTAAGGTTATTGCATGTATTAAATTTTAATATTGAAATTAAAATTGGTGACATTATATTTAAATATGTGTGTGCATATATTTAAATGGATTATTATTATGATTAAATGTTAATATATTTTAATATATTAATATTTATGAGTTTTTAATAATAATAATAATAATTAATAATTAATAATTGATAATTAAAATACCAATTTAGCTTGTTTGGCTACAAGGCTGGATTAGAGTTGGAACCCATGACTATTCCTAAGTGGAATAGGGTTGTAATTAGCTACACTATATAAGGGCAACTTAAAGTAAAACGTATAGAGATAATTTCAATAAATTGAAAAACCCAAGCCACCCTACATGTTTTTCATCAATTTTTGTTGGAGAAAAAAAAAATTATGTTCTTTGATTCTTGAAGCCATCAAGAGGATCTAGCAAATCATCTTTTTTGTTCTTCGGATTATCTTCGTGTGGATCAACGTTCGTTCAATTCCAATCTCAAATCGGTAGCAACATCAAAACCTTGAAAGAGCCTCCAAACGTTGGTATTTTATTCTAAATCCTTGTATGGATTTTTGTTGATTTCAATATGAAACATGTAAAACGTACATTAATCAAACCCTAGTCATGAGAACAATAGTAATCGATGAGCAACAATTTTTGTTTTTTTGCTGCGTTGTACCTCGATTTACTAACAACGGTATCAGCGCCTAGGGTTTTGATAATATATATCTTAATTAAATTGAACTGATTGGTTTCCTATATTGATTGCTAGAATTGCATGTTTAGGTTTTTTTCAATCTATTCAATTGTTTAAATGTTGATGAATGTGTATAGGTTCGTTTTCACGTTTTAACACATGAATAGTTTTGGATATACGATTTGAGTCGCGGTGTTGAGTTTCATAGAGCTAGAAAAACCAGCACACATTGCAGCGAAATAATCCTTTGCCATGGCATGATCGGGTAAGTGATTGGAACGCACAAACAAGCTGTAGTGAAATAAAACTTCGTCACGGCATAACAACGTTGTGAGATTGCGTATCGTGCGATTTGAGCCGCAATGTTTTTTTTTTTTTTTTTNAAATTTTCATAATTTTGAAACCTTTTGTTTTATTTTTATTTTTTTTAATGTGAGTTCAGTAATATTGTATGGCACGAAGGGTCTTGAATTTTATTAAAAATTGAACTTTTGACCGTCCATTTCACAGTCTCCAATTTATTAGATTAAATGCAGGGATTCACAGATCAAGCCTTGTGATGAACCCAATGTTATATACAACTAATTATAATCGACATGTGTTAAATATGTTAATGACTGACTTTAAAGATACTTGCAATGTCGGTGTGGATCAATTACTTAATGTTTCAGGAAATGAAATTATGAAAGGATGAGAGAAAAGTAATTGTTATTTCAATGTTTCCAAGAATAGAAGTTGGAAAGTAGGAATTAATTTATTGTAATAATTAATTTATTGGAAAGTTGGAAAGTAGGAATTAATTTATTGTAATAATTAAATTGCTTAAAGTTACCCGTTTTATCTCCTAAAGTTACAAGTTAATCCCTTATTGTAAGTACATGCTTTTTTCTTGCGTCAAACGTTTATTACCCAAAGTTGCAAGTGTAATCCCTTTTTGCAAGTGTTAGAACCTTTTGCAACATATTGATTTTTAACACATTTTCATACAAAGGCATATCCTTTTATCTCATTTGTGCCAAAAAATGAATATGCTAATTCATATTGTGATAAAATAGCTATGGGATAACAAATGTTTTTTGTAACTGATCTGGATGTTGTATGTGGATAAAATAGATAGAGCTGGATAATAAATGTTTTATATATATTGATTAGAATGTTATGTGGATAAAAAAGAGAAAGCTGGATAAAAAAATGTTTTTTTGTATATTGATTTGAATGTTGTGTGGATAAAATAGAGAGAACTGTAAAAAAATATGTTTTCCATATATCAATGTTTTATGTATATGTACTCTGAATATTGATAACAAAGTATTTTTTTTTTCCTTAAATACTCTTAATCACCTTAAATCATGATTATATATATCTATATATACAATATTATGTGTATAAAGTCTCGTATAGAATGTTTTAATATATATTTATATAGGTAATCAAGTATAAAGTCTTGTATAGAATGTAAGGGTGGCAAAATCATTTTTGGCTCCTAAACCATATTTTTTAGAGGGAAAACAATTTACATCATTGACATTGCGAAAGGATGAGAGAGAAGTAATTATTACTTCAATGTTTCCAAGAATAGAGGTTGGAAAGTAGGAATTAATTTATTGGAAAGTTGGAAAGTAGGAAGTGTAATCCATTTTATCTCCCAAAGTTGCAAGTGTAATCCCTTATTGCAAGTACTTGTTTTTTTCTTCTGTCAGACCTTTATCACCCGCCAAAGTTGCAAGTGTAATCCCTTATTGCAAGTGTAAGAACCATTTGCAACACATTGATTTTCAACACATTTTCATACAAAGGCACACCCTTTTATCTCATTTTTGCCAACAAATGAATATATTAGTTCATATTGTGATAAAACAGTTGTTGAATAAAAAATGTTTTTTGTAATTGATCTGAATGTTGTGTGGATAAAATAGATAGAGTTGGATAAAAAATGTTTTATGTATATTGCTTGGATGTTGTGTGGAAAAAAANGAGCATGCTATTTACCTAACTCAATATTGATTAGATAGAAAAGAAAACTCACCAAAAATAATCATCCATTCACCCATAATCGAGATCCAATATAGGCTAAAAAACTAAGTAAAATAGAGTATCGGGCGTACACGGCTTTTTGCTCATTTTATCAACAAATTTTCGATAGGCTCAAGCACGCTATTTACCTAACCTTAGTATTGATTAGCCAAAAAAGAAAACACTCCAAAAATAGTCCTTGGTTCACCCATAAACGAGATTCGTTATAAGCTAAAAAACTAAGTAAAACAGGGTATCGGGCCTATGCAGTTTTTTGCTCGTTTTATCAAAAGATTTTTGAAAGGCTTGAGCAAGCTATCTACCTAAACTCAGTATTGATTAGAAGGTAAGGAAAACGCTCTGAAATAGTCCTCGATTCACCCATAATCGAGATCCATTGCATGCTGAGAAACTGAGTAAAACGGGGTATTGGGCCTATGCAACTTTTTTGTTAGTTTGTCCATATATTTTTGACAAGCTGAAGCATGATATTTATCTAACCTCAATATAGATTATATGGTAAAAAAAACGATCCAAAAATAGTCCTCAATTCACCCATAATTGATTATCAACAAGCACGAGCATGCTATTTACCTAACCTCAGTATTGCTTAGAGATTAAGAAAATGCTCAAAAAATAGTCCTCGATTCACCTATAATCGAAATCCATTATGGGCTGAAATACTGAGTAAAACAGGGTATCGGCCTATGCCCTTTTTTTCTCATCTTTTTCATAGATTATCAATAAGCTCGAGCATGCTATTTACCTAACCTCAGTATTGATTAGAGATTAAGAAAACACTCAAAAAATAGTCATCGATTTATAATCGAGGTCCATTAAGGCTGAAAAACTGAGTAAAACGGGGTATCAGGCCTATGTGGCTTTTTGCTCATTTTATCTACATATTCTCAACGGGCTTGATCATATAGTTTACCTAACCTCTGTATTGATTAGGTATAAAATAAAATGCTTAAAAAAAAGTCCTCGATTGACCCTTAAGCGAGATCCATTCCAGGCTAAAAACTAAGTAAAACAGGTAATCAGGCCTATGCAAGTTTTCTGTTTGTTTCATCAACAAATTTTTGACAGGCTCGAGCATGCTATTTACCTAACCTTAGTATTGATTAGGCATAAAAGGAGACTCTCCAAACATAGTCATTGATTCACCCATAATTGAGATCCATTACAAGCTGAAAAATTAGTAAAACGGGGTATCAGGCCTATATAGCTTTTTGCTCATTCTTTTCATAGATTTTCAACAAGCTCAAGCATGCTATTTACCTAACCATAGTATTGATTTGACAGTAAAGAAAGCACTTTAAAAATAGCCCTCGATTTACATATAATCGAGATCCATTACAAGTTGAAAAACTGAGTAAAATGGGGTATCGGGCCTATATAGCTTTTCTGTTTGTTTTACCCACACTTTTTCTATAGGCTCAAGCATAATATTTACCTAACCTCAATATTGATTTGAAGGAAAAGAAAATGATCCAAAAGCAGTCCTCGATTCACGCATAATTGAGACTCATTATAGGCTGAAAAATTGAGTAAAACAGGTATCGAGCCTTCACCACTTTTTGCTCATTTTATCAATAGATTTTCAGCAAGCCTAAGCATGATATTTACCTAACCTCAGTATTGATTAGTAGGAAAAGAAAACAATCCAAAAATAGTCCTCGATTCACCCATAATCGAGATCCATTACAGGCTAAAAAACTGAGTAAAACAGGGTATCGGGCCTATGTGGCTTTTCTATTTGTTTCATCAATAGATTTTTGACAGGCTCAAGCATGCTATTTACCTATCCTCAGTATGGATTATATGGTAAATAAAATGCTCCAAAATTGTTCCTCGATTCACCCATAATCGAGATCCATTACAAGCTGAAAAATTGAGTAAAATGAGGTATCGGGCCTATGCTACTTTTTTCTCATGTTTTCCTTAGATTATCGACAGGCTTGAGCATGCTATTTACATAACCCTAGTATTGATTAGAGGTAAAGAAAACACTCCAAAAATAGTCCTCGATTCACCCCTAATCAAGATCCATTACAAGTTGAAAAATTGAGTAAACGAGATATCAGACCTATGCGGCTCTTTGCTCATTTTACCAAAAGATTTTTGATAGGCTCGAGGATGTTATTTACCTAACCTCAGTATTGATTAGGTGGAAAAGGAAATGCTCCAAAAATAATCTTCAATTCACCCATAATTGAGATCCATTGCAGGTTGAAAAACTAAGTAAAACAGGATATCAAGCCTATGTAGCTTTTATGTTTATTTCATCAACATATTTTTAACAGGCTTGAGCATGCTACTTACCTAACCTCGGTATTGATTAGGAAAATAAGAAAATACTCAAAATATAGTCCTTGATTCACCCATAATCGAGATCCATTATAGGCTAAAAAATGAGAAAAATGGGGGCCTATGCAGCTTTTTACTCGTTTTTTTCACAGATTTTTTATAGGGTCAAGCATGTTATTTTCCTAACCTCAGTGTTGATTGGATGGTAAATAAATCACTCCAAAAATAGTCCTCAAATCACTCAAAAACGAGATCCATTATAGGTTGAAAAACTAGGTTAAACGGGATATCAGGCCTATGCAACTTTTCGGTTTGTTTTATCCACAAATTTTTTACAGGCTCGAGCATGGTATTTTTCTAACCCTGCGTTATTATTTCGATTCCCTAAGGTATGAAATTCTACCCTTACAAGTAGTTTTCTTTTTTGAATGGAAGGGTAAAATGGTCAATTTGCATGCATTTCGAGATGTGGCCGTTATAAAGTGTAAGGGGTGATGTCATTGAAGAGAAATGAGGGTAGAATGGTCATAAAGTAGATTGATAGGGTTAAATGGCTTAAATGGTAACCAAGGGTATAATGGTCTTTTCACACAAATTCATATGAATTAAGTATCTATAAAAGTGCACTAAGGTTAAATTAGTCATTTACCTAATGGGATTACTTAATTACCAAGTGTTTAAAAGAAGTCAAATGGCATTAAATGAGTGATAATCATTATGTTGTGGTAGAAATGACCAAAACGCCCTTATATGAAAAATTTATGCCAAATGACCCTTATATCTAACTTTTAATGACCAATCACAATAGAATAGTAATAAAATAAATATCTATAGGTTTTAAGAGAGAAGATTCAGCCTAGTACACCCCAAATGCATCTTCTTCTTCTTCCTCTCTCAAATCCACCATAAAAGCCACTAATCCAAGCATTTTCTTCTCAAATTTTCTTAGGGTTCCAATCATTTTCTTGAAGGAGATCAAGATACACCTTAAGTAAAACAATCAAACACTTAACCCATTAAAATCCAAACCACAATCAAAACCCTAACCCAAAAATGGTTAGTTCATAGCTAGATTAACAATGCAAAAACGAAAAACAGAAATAATCAAGTTCAACATAATGAAACTGAGATAAAAGATCAGAAATCTCCCTAAAAGATGAATCCCTTAGTTAGAATCGAATCTTCACCCTTGTTACAATCCAAAAATCGCATCAAAAACTCATCCAAAGAATATGTAAAAGCTGTTTAACCTAAAAACGAAGACCCTCGAACAAAAGGCTTAGTTTTCCTTTTATACCTTGCCCAAAAACACGCACAAAATGAAACTGTGCGTTTAACAAAACTGCAAATAATGATCGTCGCCGCGGCGAAGAAGAATTCTTCGCCGCAGTGAAGAAAGAAACAGATCTAAAGCGTCTGGAGTACTTCGCTGTGGCGAAGGACAAATCTTCGCTGGGGCGAAGCTATTTGACGAGTTCTGAAATTACAGAACTACCACTCTGCTTGCTTCTTCGATTCCTTCTTCGATTTTCGATGCTCTCCCTTTGGAACAAGGCTCATCGTGCTTTATCCTGCTTCAGAACTCTCCTAACTTTTGAGATACGCTAACTTTTGAGTCAAAAACTTTCAATTTTGTCCTTATTTGCATAAATTGTCCATTTTAACCTGAAACACAGAATGTAAAGAATTAAACAACAATTCAGGTCAAAATGCACCAAAAAGTACTTGAAATCCGAATAAAAGACAAAAGAAAACTGTATAATCCACGGATTATCAGATACTAGTTTCCAAACGGACAAAGATAATTATCGATCATAATCAGGGTTTGTATTTTGTCTCAATGGGGGTGCAGTGAGCTGGAAGAGCTCCAAGCAAAGCACTATAGTAGACTCTATTATGGAGGCTGAATATATTGCATTAGTAGATGCGGCCAAAGAGGCAGTCTGCATTAAGAAGTTCGTTACTGAACTTGGTGTGGTTCCTATGATTGTTGATCCTATAGACGTCTATTGTGACAACAATGGAGCAATTGCTCAAGCCAGGGAACCATGGTCTCATCAAAAGTCTAGACACATACTCGGACGATTCCATCTCATTAGAGAGATAGTTAAGAGGAAAGATGCATAGATATGTAAAGTGCATACTGACGACAATCTCACAGATCCACTAACAAAGCCTCTGTCACAGCAGAAGCAAGAAAGGCACTTGAGATCATTTGGTATTAAATATATGAATGATTGGCTATAGTGCAAGTGGGAGATTGTTAGAGTAGATGCCCTAGAGCTAATCAATTATTGTAGAATTGACTCTCTGTAATAATGTTTATTGATCAATAAAAGGCATTTTATACTATATCGCGTAAATCATCATTGTATGTATTGATATATGTCCTTAGAATGGTAGAACCATGACGAGGGTATCAAGTGTTTCAAATCTTGATAGTGAGAACCCTATGAGCACATATTGTGGCCATTCAAGAAACGTCCGTAGCCCCAGTACTATTCTAAAGTAAAGGGCACAGATAATACGGTAAGGTTATCATAGTGTTGAATGACCATGTCAAAAGGCAGTGACGGATCTCACTTGTTAAGGTTGTTTGGTGACAACTTGGTGCAACACATGGGTGCTTGATGTAGGCAAGTTCACTAGACTGACCTACTAGAGGATTCCATATGGATGGTAACCCTAATGTCTATGGAACAAATCCTCTAACGAATAGTGGTGCATGTGAACCTTAGACTTGAGATCACCGGAGCACCTTGTGCACCGATTGGTGTAGTTTGACACTAGCCTAATGCAGTTCTATTAAGAGCTATCAATATAGTGGTGATTGGCTGCATTAAGGAGTATATCAAGACTATGGTGGATAGACAAAGGATTCATCACTCCCAGGTATGGGAGAAGTTATCTCACGATGTAATTTCGTAAATGGCAATGACACTAAAACTGTGGCCACAGTGGGATAGAGTTGTTACTCTATCCAGTTTATAATACAAGTCATTGGTCCAGTAACTGAATACATAATATCAAGAGTAACCGAGGTTGACACTATTTTTATGCCACGGTCTCGTCGAGATAACGGATGTTGAAAGGATCAGATTGTACGGTAACCATATCGTTGATAGGTAGCTGTTTCACTGAATCCGAATCTATCGGATGGCCATGATTGTAACGCTCCACTTGAGGTACGTAGTTAAGATTTGTTGTATTGCTTGAATGTTTATTGTCCTACCCTCAATTGAGTTTGTATGTTGTTATTTTTTATTGGTTGGCCCTTGGTTGAATGTATGAGTTGAGTTTATGGAGTGTTTGCCCTGAAATTGGTTGAAACTTGGAGAAATTTCTAAATTACAGTCTTCGCCGGGGCGAAGAAAAGTCTTCACCGAGGCGACGTCGACTTTGTAATTTTTCGTCGGGGCGATGAAACTTTCTTCGCCGCAGCGACGGGATGGCAAAAAAATTTCTTGAGGTTTCAAGAGAATTCTCCATATGGGTAAAATGACGTTTCTACCCCTAATTAGCAGGAAAAGTAGGGAGTAAAATGTAAAGAAATTTCATGGAGAATGTGTTGGAGTTGGGGGTGTGATTGTAATGAATTTAAGGACAAAGATGGAATTTTCAAGGAAGAGCAAGGGCAAAATGGGAAAGAGTGGTTATAATATGAGCTAAAAAGGGATTAAGTTTAACAAACACTTCATTCTTCTTCTTCCACCGCCATTCCCATTCACTACTTTCTCTCAACTCTTCATTCAATCTTTCAAGAATTTTAGAGGGCTTTTTGAATGGTTTTGGTAGAAAGTTAATCTAAAGCATCCTAAGGTAAGGATTCTTGCTTTAGATATGAATTTATTTATAGATATGCTGAAGTCTTATAGTGTTGTTGGTTAAAGTTGTAGAGAAAGGACTATCTACCAAAGGAAAAGAAGTTATGGTGGAGTCACTCAATCACAAGGTAAGTAAATCCAACCTAAGTTGAGATTTAATGAATTCATTTGAGATTTAAGAATTCATTTGAGTAGAGATTTGTGTATGTATGTGTATGAATTATATTTGTTGAGAAATTGAGATGAGATGAGATGAGTAGTTATTTATGATTATTGAATATGTTTGAGTATGAGAAGTGTTGACCTTCCATGATGTTGAGTTGGGTTGATAGAAGTTGGAGAGAGTTTTGAGCAAACCCTATGGGAGTTTTTTTCCTTGACAGGAACTTAGAGTGTATGAGGGAGTTTTCTCCCATTTTTTGATGATTAAAGAAAGGAGAAGAGTTATAGTTAAAGTAGAGTTATATAAGCACATGAGTTGTTTGATGAAATGCTTCAGAGAGGTATAAGTAAGAGTAGAGAACCTTAATTATTGCTATATGGCATAATTGCATTTCATTAGTGCATTAATGAGCATGAGTCATTCATATGCATTAATTGTGCATTGGAGAGGTAGCTTGAGAAAAAGTAGAGAATTTTGAGAAGTAACTACTTTAAGAGTAAAGAGAATGAGAGATTAAACACTAGAAAACAAAGAGAGAAAGGTGCTAAAGAGTAGAATAGAGTAGGTTGTACGATGGGGAACCCGTGAGTAATGGGTAGACTATTCCCGCATGTACACTGCAATGAGAGAGCGGCCTGAGTATTAGAAAGAAAAGTGGTATGGCCCATGAGAGTGCATGCAGATGAGGGCTATACCCGAGAGTACCAAAAAGAGAGACTAAACACTCACATGGCCAAGGGTTCTGAATCCATGCATAACCGAGCCCGATCAGTTGAGAATGAGTAGAAGTCACGAAGAGCGGGAATGAGTCCCGGCCATGCCTCTGGTAAGATAGGGCCGTGACTTACGGAAGAGAATTAGTAGAAAGAGAAAACAGAGAGAAACATAGAAGAGAGAGTAAATGAGGCTTGTAAGGAAAGAGTTAGAGTGATAGAGTTACGGGGATAAATGAGTAGAGGGTTTACTTACTGAGCATTATTTGTGCTCACCCCATTGTTTTTCTATGTTTTTGCAGGATCTAGGTGAGGACGCAGTCGGATGGATGTCGGCGAGCGAGGAGAAATAGCTACACTGTCCACATAGTTTTTGATAGTTTTTGTACATGATGCTAACTTTTTGTAAAGAATGTATATGTTTAATAAAAGAAAAATTTTGGGCCCAACTATTTATGTTATTATACATGTATTTTATTAGATATATTTTACGAGCATATGAATAAAAAGCAGTTATTACAATGATGCCTTGCTAGGGGCCAATCTTGGTCTGTGTGTAATGAGACGATTAATTGGTGTTAATCTCGATACTACACACTACCGCTATGATAAGGAGCCTACGGGTCACCCACATAGAAAATAATTTAAGAACCAGTTTAGAAGAAGGGTGTTTTCGTCTTTTTAGGCAAAATGGTATTTTGGTAATCTCACAGTGCAATTAAATTTGCTGAGGTCATAGCCTTTATTTAATTTGATATTAAAATTAAATAAGTGAGATTACGTTTAAATATGTGTTCGCATATATTTAAATAAATTATCATTATTGTTAAATGTTAATATATATGTATATATATATATTGTAAATATATATTAATTGAATTTAATTGAGATAATGATAAATTAAAATTAAAAATATCTTAAAGGGGATGTTTAGATACAAGGGGTGTTTGGGTTGGAGCCCAAGCCCATTCCATGATAGAATAGGGTATAGTGTGCACTATATAAGTGCGCACTTTGTAAAATATTTTAATTCACTCATTCAATCATTGAAAGGAAAAATTCCAGCCCCTTAAACACTCTCACACCAGATTGCATTCTTTGCTAAAATCAAATACACTTTGTTTTCTTCTTGGTTCTTAAAGGCTATAGAGGATCTACCAAATCCCTCTTTAGTTCCTTGAGGTTATCCTCGTGTGGACTACACCAGTTCGATCCTACACTTTGTCGGTAGTGAAATACGTTCAAAGATAAGTTGGAGGAGCCTCCAAACGAGCGTATGATTTCTTAAACTTTAAACTGATTTTTCTGTAGATTCCATTATTATGTATAAACTGTAATTTTTGTGCCCTGATCTTGGTTCTAAAGAACGATCCATTGTTGTAAATGTTTTTTGTTTTTCTGCTGCCATGTTTGATCGTTTCCTAATAGTCGCCACGTACATACTACAAGTGTACTTCTCTACTATGCCTAGTGTCACGGGCTGGGAGTTTCACACCCAAAAGGCTAACCTATTAGGTGGAGGGACTCCCCCCATTTATAAGCCCAAGACTTCCCCAATACGCTTCCAATGTGGGATTTGTAACATTCTCCCCCACCCAATCCTATGACGCCCTCATCACAGGTACGGCCCCCTACCTACCCGTCCACCTCACTCTTGTGTGGACCCACAATCACACGTGAATGCCCCTATGTGGGCGCTTGGTGGGACATCAAAAGACGGATTAGGTATGCTCTGATACCACTTGTCACGGGCTGGGAGTTTCACACCCAAAAGGCTAACCTATTAGGTGGAGGGACTCCCCCCATTTATAAGCCCAAGACTTCCCCAATACGCTTTCAATGTGGGATTTGTTACATTTACTTGTCACGGGCTGGGAGTTTCACACCCAAAAGGCTAACCTATTAGGTGGAGGGACTCCCCCCATTTATAAGCCCAAGACTTCCCCAATACGCTTCTAATGTGGGATTTGTAACACTAGGACGTGTTTTTCAACCTTCACTTTGGCGAACAAGCAAAACTGTCATTTTAAGTCTACCCATCACCATTAAGGAAAACTCCAATGAAATTTAACCTCCCACTAGTAGAAGTGTACCCTTTACTTTGGCGTAAAAGGTTTCGACGAACAGTGGTTTGATTAAACCCATGGTGATGGAAGGCATACACATGACTTAATATACTTTATTTGAGGGTTTTTATTTTATGTCTCACCAGTTTTATTATCTTTGTTAGAATGACATCGTTTGGCATGTTATTAAACTTCAACCTTAGCATTCATTCTAAGAAAAATAAAACGTGCCGGTACATGGCCCAACTAAAACCAATTTCCTCAAGCCTAGAGGAATCAATGGGTCACCTAGGGGTCCTGTAAAAAATATCTTGAGTCTTCAAGTATGATTGCCGCATCCTTGCTCCGTCTTCCAGTACGTTACAAAATACATCATACTAAATTTACAGTAAAATTAATGTTACACTAATTTTACATTAATAAATTTAGAAACCTCGATTTACATTCGAAGGGAATGAGATGAGAAGAGAATGTACATCAAGAAGGTAGGAGAAAGGCAGGGTACGCATTCCCTATTAAAAAAATTACAATCATACATACCCAAAAATACTTTAAAACATTCACCATAGGTATAAGGCCCATGCACCAGGCACCATGCAATTTTTCCAACAAGAATTATTGCATACATTCAAAACAATCAATTTTGAATTGGGTGGGTTGATTTATAAAAATTACCCTCTTGGATTTGCATAATTACGCATGATCCAGCATTAAAAACGCTATAGCAAAATTCACACCACGACCTGGTTTTATCATGTCGCGGCGCACAGTAGGAATGGTTTGCACCTTAGCGAAGTTTTATTTCCCCATGGCGTAAAACCAGCGACTCACGTTTTTTACGACGCATTCGCACTGTGGCGTATTACACTTACGCCGCAGTAAGATCTCACGATTTAGTGTGCTACTTCGTCGTAACCACACCACGGCGTAGTTTTATTATGCCATAGCACAAATGCACATTTTTGCATTTCATGACGCTTTCACGCTACAGCAAAGTGTTATTTCACCATGGCTACAATCGCGCGATTGCGCGAATACACTGCAGAATCACGCCGCGACATAGTTTTATTACACTGTGGCCCAAATGCATAAATTTAGTCGCTCGACATTTTCCCACATTTGCACTGTGGTGAAGTTTTATTTCACCGCGACGCATTTACATAACTCTGGATTACAAAACTCTAGGCCGCAGCTTAGAAGAACTGCCCATGGTGTAAATCATCGTTTCCAGATTACTATTCATGCTCGTATCACAAAGACGATCCAATGCAAATCCCTCAACGAATCCAATACATCAGTTATTCAATTTAAGCAATATTAACAGATTAATAAACCAAACATGCAATATTCAGCAATCAATTCAGTTAATCAATCAAAATATTATTAAAATATATACATTCAAGGCCCTAGGCTCTTATACCACTATAAGTAAATCGATGGGGTAAATGCAACGGAAAACGAAAAATTTTCCCATTGATTACTCTAATAAACCCATGATCATGGTCTGATATGTATATATTTTACATGCTTAAATTGAAATAACATAAATCCAAGCAAGGATCAGGTCATACCAACGTTTGGAGGCTCCATCAATATGTCTGAACGCGATCTCACTACCGATACAAGTGTAGGAACGAACTCACATTGTCCACATGAAGACAGTACAACAGAGACCAAAGATTGGTTTTGCTAGAACCAATCCTTGGCTTTAAGGGTTCAAGGATTTGGAAGGGTGAAGTAAGGAAGAGAGAAAAAATTATCTCTAAAAGCTTTTACTCCCCACGGCTGAAGAATGAATGATTCAATCAAAAACCTATTCAACCCTTTTTTTATATAAAAAGGAAAGTATCAATTCCACCCCCAAAGTTTAGCAACAGCCCAAACTTAGGTGGAACCGCACATAGGTCTTTGTTTAATTATTTAATTAAATATTAATATTAATATTAGCTTCAATAATTAAACTCGTAATTTTGCTAAATTGTTCCAATAAAATTGGACACAGGCTACAACCTCAGTAAATTTAATTACATAGCAAAATTACCAATATGCCCTTTCATCCAAAAGACGAAAATACCCTTCCATGGTTAACTACCCTTAAACTATCTCCTTAGTGTGTAACCCATAGGCTCCTCATCATACCAACAGTGAGTAATATCGTGATTAACACCAATCAATCGTCTCACTACACACAAATCAAGACTGGCCTCTAGCAAAGCATCATGGCCACCCGATAGATTCGGATTCAGCGAAATAGCTACCTGTCAATGATATGGTTACCGTGCAATCAAATCCTTTCATCATCTATTATCTCATCAAGACTGAGGCATAGAAATAGTGTCAACCTTAGTTATCCTCGATATATTTATATTTAGTTACTAAACCAATGATCGGAATAATAAATTAGATTGAGCAATAACTCAATCCCATTGTGATCAAAGATTTACTATCATTGTCATTAGTTGAATTGTGTCGTGAGATAACTTCTCCCATGCCCAAGAGTGATGAATCCTCTGTCGATCCACCATAGTCTTGATACACTCATTGATGCAGCTAATCACTATCATATTGACAGCTCTACATAGAACTGTGTTGGGCTAGTGTCAAATTACACCAATCAATGCACAAGGCACTTCGGTGATCTCAAGTCTAAGGATCACATGCACCACCATTCGTTAGAGGATCTGTTTCATAGACATTGGGGTTACCATCTATATGGAATCCTCTAGTGGGTTAGTCTAGTAAACTTGCCTACAACAAGCACCCATGTGTTACACAAGGTTGTCGGCAAACAACCTTGACAAGTGAGATCAGCCACTGCCTTTCAACAAGGTCATTCAACACTATGATAGTCTTACCGTATTATTTGTGTCATTGGTTAGAATAATACTGGGGCTGCAGACATTTCTAGAATGGCCACCATATGTGCTTATAGGGTTCTCACTATCAAGATTTGAGACACCTGATACCCTCATCACGGTTCTACCATCCTAAGGACATATATCAATACATACAACTATGATTTACATGATATAGTAGATAATGCATTTTATTAATTTATAAACATTATTACAAAGAGTCAATTCCACAACAATTGATTGGCTCTAAGGCACCTACTCCAACAACGACAGGGTCGGTCTCATCGAAAACCTAATGACAAAATGAGCAAAAAGACGCATAGCCCCGATACCCCATTTTACTTAGTTTTTTAGCCGATAATGGATCTCGATTGTGGATGAATCCAGGACTATTTTTTGAGCATTTTCTTTTGCTTATAATCAATACTAAGGTTAGGTAAATAGCAGGGTCGATCTTATTAAAAACCTAATGACAAAACAAGCAAAAAGCCATATAGGCCCGATACCCTGTTTTACTCATTTTTTCAGCCGATAATGGACCTCGATTGTGGGCGAATCCAGGACTAGATTGTGAGCATTTTATTTTTTTCCTAATCAATACTAAGGTTAGGTAAACAATAGGGTCAATCTCATTGAAAACCTAATGACAAAACGAGCAAAATGCCGCATAGGCCCAATACCCTGTTTTGCTCAGTTTTTCAGGCAAAAATAGATCTCGATTGTGGCTGAATCGAGAACTACTTTTGAGTGTTTTCTTTTTTGTCTAATCAATACTGAGGTTAGGTAAACAGAAGGGTCGATCTCATCAAAAACGTAATGACAAAACGAGTAAAAAGTCGCATAGGCCTAGTACCCCGTTTTACTCAGTTTTTTCAACCGATAATGGATCTCGATTGTGGGTAAATCGAGGACTATTTTTTGAGCATTTTATTTTCTATCTAATCAATACTGAGGTTAGGTAAACATCAACAATCAATTCACCCACAATCGAGATCCATTACCGGCTGAAAAATTGAGTAAAATGGGGCATTGGCCCTACGTGGCTTTTTGCTCATTTTATCCACAAATTTTCGACAGGATCGAGCATGCAATTTACTTAACCTCAGTATTGATTAGACAGAAAAGAAAACCCTCCAAAAACAATCATCGATTCACCCACAATCGAAATCCATTACCGGCTGAAAAACTAAGTAAAGATGGGTATTGGACCTATGTGGCTTTTTGCTCGTTTTATCTACATATTTTCAATAGAATCATGCTATCTACCTTTGGCATGGTGGTAAAGAAAAATCTAAAAATGTGAACAAAAAATTAAAGGAAGGGGGGTGGGGGGTGGGTGGGGGGTTGGTTGTGGTGGAATGAAATTGAGTGAGATTGGGTGTGGATCTCCGGATCATATATGCCCTATTCAATTATAGACAAGCCCGAGCTCATAATGGCCCAATATCCTCATTCTTTTTTTTGTTTTTTTATAGAATTACAATTTTATCCTAATTCTTATGGTTTTAAAAGAATATATATATTTTAATAACGTAAATCTCTAACGGAGAAAAATTTTGTTAACCTCATTTTAAAAAGAAAGTTTTTAAGCGTGTATAATTCTCATAATCAGTTTTTTATATCTCGCTGATAAATAATAAGTGATTAACTCTTAAAATACACCAAAAATTCCAGTACCCTTCCCTATTTTCATTCACATTCCTATTAGGCCCTATCTTCCATCATAAATAGGACTATAATAGTATTTCAAAAAATTATTAATAATGGTTCTTAATTCATATACATTGTTATTCAAAAAATTTAGGAAGGATTTATAAACATTCATTATTTTGCTTAAGATAAAAAATCTTTTAATGTCTCTTGTTTCTACAAAGTTATAAACTCAAAAATCTTCCCATTCCTTTCCTCTTTTTATTCCGGTTCTATTTCTATTCGAGTTACTATATCTATTGTCATTCTTATTCCTATTTGGGTTCCTATTTCTATTCCAGTTCTTATTCTTATTTTAGCTCTTATTCCTATTGTTATTCCTTTCCAATTCCTCTTATTCCTATTAAGTTTATTCTATTCCTATTCATGTTCTAGTTTATGTTCCTACTCTTATTCCGGTTCTTATTCTAATTGCGGATCTTATTCTAATTCTAGTTTTTACTCTAATTCTAGTTCTTACTCTTATTCTAGTTTTATTCTAATTCCGGTTCTTACTCTTATTCTTGTTATTATTCCTATTCGGTTTACCATTCCTATTCGAGTCACCATTCCTATTGGGTCACTATACCTATTTTGATCCTTATTCCTATTCGAGTTACTATACCTATTGCCTTAATTATTCCTATTTGGGTTTCTGTTTCTATTTTGGTTCTTATTTTTATTTTAGCTCTTATTGTTATTCTCAATCGTATTTATATTCCTGTTCCCATTGCCATTCCCTTTCACTTTCACTTTCCCATTGCCATTCCCATTCTCTTTCCCATTCCCACTACCATTCCCTTTCCTTATCCCTTTCCCTTTCCATGAAGTGATATCAGTCTTTGCTTTTATTATCGTTGTGTAGTCAATACTTGTTGTAACTTCAAGGCAACAATTCAACCAACTCAACATACAAACTCAATTTAAGTTGAAACAATAAACTTTTAACTAATACAACAAGTCTTAAATACGTACCTCAAGTGGGATATTACACCAATCAATCGTCTCACTACACACAAATCAAGATTAGCCTCTAGCAAAGCATCATGGCCACCCGATAGATTCTGATTCAGCGAAATAGCTAACTGTCAACAATATGGTTACCGTGCAAACAAATCCTTTCATCATCTGTTATCTCATCGAGACTGAGGCATAGAAATTATGTCAACCTTAGTTATCCTCGATATATTTATATTTAGTTACTAAACCAATGATCGGAATAATAAATTAGATTGAGCAATAACTCAATTCCACTGTGATCAAAGATTTACTATCATTGTCATTAATTGAATTGTGTCGTGAGATAACTTCTCCCATGCCCAGGAGTGATGAATCCTCTATCGATCCATCATAGTCTTGATACACTCCTTGATGCAGCCAATAACTATCGTATTGATAGCTCTGCATAGAACTGCGTTGGGCTAGTGTCAAATTACACCAATCAGTGCACAAGGCACTTCGGTGATCTCGAGTCTAAGGATCACATGCACCACCATTCGTTAGAGGATCTGTTCCATAGACATTGGGGTTACCATCTATATGGAATCCTCTGGTGGGTTAGTCTAGTGAACTTGCCTACAACAAGCACCCATGTGTTGCACAAGGTTGTCGACAAACAACCTTGACAAGTGAGATCAGTCACTACCTTTCGACAAGGTCGTTCAACACTATGATAGCCTTACTGTATTATTTGTGTCATTGTTTAGAATAATACTGGGGCTACAGACATTTCTAGAATGGCCACCATATGTGCTCATAGGGTTCTCACTATCAAGATTTGAGACACCTGATATCCTCTCATTGTTCTATTATCCTAAGGACATATATCAATACATACAACTAAGATTTACATGATATAGTAGATAATGCCTTTTATTAATTTATAAACATTATTACAAAGAGTCAATTTCACAACAATTGATTGGCTCTAGGACACCTACTCCAACAACAACAGGGTCGGTCTCATCGAAAACCTAATGACAAAACGAGCAAAAAGACGTATAGCCCCGATACCCCATTTTACTTAGTTTTTTAGCCGATAATGGATCTCGATTGTGGGTGAATCCAGGACTATTTTTTGAGCATTTTCTTTTCCTTATAATCAATACTAAGGTTAGGTAAATAGCAAGTCGATCTCATCAAAAACCTGATGACAAAACAAGCAAAAAGCCTTATAGGCCCGATACCCCATTTTACTCATTTTTTTAGCCAATAATGGACCTCGATTGTGGGCAAATCCAGGACTAGTTTGTGAGCATTTTCTTTTTTTCCTAATCAATACTAAGGTTAGGTAAACAGTAGGGTCAATCTCATTGAAAACCTGATGACAAAACGAGCAAAATGCCGCATAGGCCCAATACCCTGTTTTGCTCATTTTTTCAGGCAAAAATGGATCTCAATTGTGGCTGAATCGAGAGCTAGTTTTGAGTGTTTTATTTTTTTTTCTAATCAATACTGAGTTAGGTAAACATAAGGGTCGATCTCATCAAAAACCTGATGACAAAACGAGCAAAAAGTTACATAGGCCCAGTACCCCGTTTTACTCAGTTTTTTCAACCGATAATGGATCTCGATTGTGGGTAAATCGAGGACTATTTTTTGAGCATTTTATTTTCTATCTAATCAATACTGTGGTTAGGTAAACATCAACAATCGATTCACCCACAATCGAGATCCATTACCGGTTGAAAAATTGAGTAAAATTGGGCATTGGGCCTACGCGGCTTTTTGCTCATTTTATCCACAGATTTTCAACAGGATCGAGCATGCGATTTACTTAACCTCAGTATTGATTAGACAGAAAAGAAAACCCTCCAAAAACAATCATCGATTTACCCACAATCGAGATCCATTACCGGCTGAAAAACTGAGTAAAGATGGGTATTAGGCCTATGCGGCTTTTTGCTCATTTTATCTACAGATTTTCAACAGAATCATGCTATTTACCTTTGGCATGGTGGTAAAGAAAAGTCTAAAAATGTGAACAAAAAATGAAAAAGGGGGGGTGGGGGTTTATGATGGTGGGGATGGGTTGTGGTGGAATGAAATTGAGTGAGATTGGGTGTGATATGCCCTATTCAATTATAGACAAGCCCGAGCTCATAATGGCCCAATATCCTCATTCTTTTTTTGTTTTTTTATAGAATTATAATTTTATCCTAATTCTTATGGTTTTAAAAGAATACATATATTTTAATAACGTAAATCTCTAACGGAGAACAATTTTGTTAACCTCATTTTAAAAAGAAAGTTTTTAAGCATGTATAATTCTCATAATCAGTTTTTTATATCTCGCTGATAAATAATAAGTGATTAACTCTTAAAATACACCAAAAATTCCAGTACCCTTCCCTATTTTCATTCACATTCCTATTAGGCCCTATCTTCCATCATAAATAGGACTATAATAGTATTTCAAAAAATGATTAATAATGGTTCTTAATTCATTACACGCTATTCAAAATATAGGAAGGATTTATAAACATTCATTATTTTGCTTAAGATGAAAAATCTTTTAATGTCTCGTGTTTCTACAAGTTATAACTCAAAATCCCCATCCTTTCCTCTTTTTATTCCGGTTCTATTTCTATTCGAGTTACTTATCTATTGTCATTCTTATTCCTATTTGGGTTCCTATTTCTATTCCAGTTCTTATTCTTATTCTTATTAGCTCTTATTCCTATCGTTATTCCTTTCCAATTCCTCTTATTCCTATTAAGTTTATTCTATTCCTATCATGTTCTAGTTTATGTTCCTACTTTATTCCAGTTCTTATTCTAATTGCAGATCTTATTCTAATTCTAGTTTTTACTCTAATTCTAGTTCTTACTCTTATTCTAGTTTTATTCAATTCCGGTTCTTACTCTATTCTTGTTATTATTCCTATTCGGGTCACCATTCCTGTTCGAGTCACCATTCCTATTGGGTCACTATACCTATTTTGATCCTTTTCCATTCGAGTTACTATACCTTGCCTTAATTATTCCTATTTGGGTTTCTGTTCTATTTTGGTTCTATTTTATTTTAGCTCTTATTGTTATTCTCAATCGTATTTATTCCTTTCCCATTGCCTTCCCTTTCACTTTCACTTTCCCTTGCCATTCCCATTCTCTTTCCCATTCCCATCACCATTCCCTTTCCTTATCCTTTCCTTTCCATGAAGTGATATCAGTCTTTGCTTTAATTATCGTTGTGTGTAGTCAATACTTGTTGTATGTAGAACTTCAGTGTGACTTAATTACTTGTATAGGTTTTTTGTGGTTCTTGCATTTGGAGGAGGAGCACAGGGCCGTCTTAGAATATTTGTGACCCTAGGCAAGTTACTTTACGGGCCTTCTAATAATATAAACATATATTAAAAAATTTATTTCAAATTTAATTTTCTTGCCTTTTGAGATGCAAATCATTAGGATGGTGAAGAACAGATGCTGGAGAAGCGATGGGTGGTGAAATTGGTGATTCCAATGTCAGGATTGACGGAAAAGACTTGAGAAGTCACGGCCCAAAAGGTATCGATGTCGGCGATTAGCAGAATAAATAAATAGGTATGATAGGGGGTTTTGGGGTTTTGGTGAGAAGGCAGATGGGAGGAATGGTGGTGTTGGGGAAGGCCAACGATGCCAAGTCCATGCTGAAAAGGTCGGAAATGGTTATCGCACGTGGTGGAGCTAGGTTGCAAGATTCTTAAAAATGGCTAAATTGAGGGCTATCAAGGTTGGAAAAACACTTGGAAACAATAAAGTGATGGTTCCGATCTATTTTGGTGAAAAATTCGATCGAAATTAGCTCTGAACGGTCGACGGCGGAGAGGGGTGGAGATGATTTATGTGAATGTTAATTTGTGGTTAAATTTTGGATTGAATTGGGGTGAGTAATTTGAGACAAGTAATGACCATTTATCTTTCCTTGTTAAAAGAAATTTAATGTGTTAATTTAAGGGTGTAAATTAAAATATATGAACACTAGATTACAAACTTGTCATTTCGTCAAACTTTGTGTGGGAATATTATAGTAAAAAGTTAATAATAAATTTGGGCCTTTTTTTTTTTTTTTTTTTTTTTTTTTTTTAGCCCTTTGGCTAGATAAGAAATTATATACTTTTTTTATTTTTAAATTATTAAAAAAATTATAAAAAATTTGGCCCTTTTCGGCCTTATTTTTTGGGGGCCCTAGGCAATTGCCTCACTTGCTAGGGGTGGTAAATAGTTAACCGAACCGTTTATCCAAACCGAAAACCGGACCGGTTTCGGTTAAAAACCGAATGTAAACCAAACCGATTTTCGGTTTGGTTACCGGTTAACCGGTTTTCAAATTACCCTTAAATCCTTAAATTCTTCAATGTTTCATTCAGTCCCTAAATTCAATATTACTATTTTATATATAATTTCATATTTCTCTTGTATTTTGTATTATTGTTGTATCTTTTTATGAAAATACATTTCTATTTTAACATTAAGAAAAAAAAATGAGATACCAAACAAGAAAATTCATTCTATACCATTCACATTTCCTTGTACAAACACTCAAAATTACTCTTTAGATTACATGAACGAGTCAAATTAAAAGATTCATGCATCTCCCCCCATCCACTACCCTCTATAATCTCCTCTCTCTCACTCCTATCAAAATTTATGCTCTGGGTTTAATTACTGAGAAAGTCGCACTTTGCATCTGTTTTGAGAGAGATTGAGAAGATATAGAAGCAAAGAGTGAGCCAACCCCAACACATCCCCAGCTTAACTGACCTCTCTTTGGAATCAAACGCCCTGAAGAAAATCTGGAGAAGATAAAAAACACCGCCATTGTTCTCCTAGTATTCTCGCACTTGCCACTTATATCTATTGGAGAAATACAACAACGTTGGAACAAAGAAAAGAGTGAGTGAGAGAGAGATATTTGATTAGTCATGTTTGGTTTAGTGCACTTGGTTGGTTTATGTCTGCTCAAGCCTCACGGTGGGTCTGCTCACTTCTCACGATGGAGTCTGCTGGTGTGCTGGGTGCTGGCGAACGACGAACGTAGATCAGGGTGATTGACAGTGGAAGGAGTCAGCTCTGCTCATAGCTCACGATGGAACTGACGAACTGTGATGGATGGACTGTGATAGAGTCCGCGGTGGAAGACTGGAACTGCGCCGAACTGGAGTCTGGAACTTTGGAAGTGACGAACAGACGATTGAGGATTGACGAAGTAAATGTGAAGTTTTGAAATTTTCAGATTGAGAATGGAGGCAGAAAGATGAATGTGGATGGAGTAGCGTGACTACGTGAGGACTGTGACTGAGGAGTTAAAAAGAAAAATTTGCTTTTATCTTTAGGGTTAAATCGGTTTAAAAACCGGTTTTCAGTTAACCGTTTTGAATTTGTTTTCAAACCAAAAACCGATCGGTTTTTCCGGTTTTTTGAATTCCCCAAACCAAAAACCGAATCGATTTGTAAAAAAACCAATTTTCGATTCAGTTTCTGGACTTTTTATCCCACCCCTATCACCTGCCTACCCTTGAGGAGCAGAAGAAACATACCAAGTTTGAGGCATGCAAATTTCAATAATGATATCCATTAATTGTAAAGACCATCTATGCGTAATTTACTTTTTCAAACCTGGTGTTAATCTACATTATACTTATGTGTGTGCAATAATCACATGTTATTATTTAATTCGTTGGTTCGAAATATGCTGGGGTAATTTGCATTCTTTCTTTTAAAATTATTTGGTATTAATTCTTGATATTGGGTGACTCTGAGTATTTTTGGAGCGTTTTCTTTACTGTCTAATCTATACAAGGTTAGGTAAATAGCATACTCGAGTGTCTCGAAAAATGTATAAATGAGTAGAATACCATTGACCCGATACCCATTTTACTCAGTTTTTAGTTTCTCGACCTATATGATATCGATTAGGGGTGAACGAAACTCTTTTTTAATCTTTTTCTTTACCGTCAATCTATACTGAGTTTAGATAAATAGCAGCCTTGAGCGTGAAAAACTGTGTATAAAACAGTAAAAACCACATTGATCTGATACCCATTTACTCTCTTTTTTTTCTTTTTTTTCAGCATATAAAAAGTTGAAAATATACTACTTCAATGTGAAATCGTTCAAAGATAGACGATGATGAAAATAACGATTTTTCAGTGTAGGGAATTTATTATGCTTGTTTTCAAGCTTTTAACACACTTTGATTGGCCTCAAGTTTGTGAGAAAGCTAGAAACAAAGGCTACTTCATGTTGAATAATCTCTTTGAAATCAGATGATGGTCGCACATAAGGTTTTCCGGTGTAAGCGGCTTTTGACACGCTCGTTTTCAAGCTTGCAGCACTCCCATTGTGTGAAAAGTTTGTGAGCGAGACTCAAGGTGGAATACTCTCAAGTATAGGGAATTTTCTAGATGCCCATTTCAAGGCTGTAGCACTCGGATTGTCCTTAAATATTGGGAGTGAGGTAGAACAGAATGACGAGAGCTCTTAATTCCATGTGTTGGAATATAAGGTGTTTTCGATATAGATTTAGTAAAGTTTTATAAGAAGACTTTAGTATTGATAAACGAATTAAATATGGTAGCTTCCTATTAGTATGGTGGCCGAACGACTGTGCATACCCGATTTACCGTAACGACAAGTTGGTACCCAAAGGTTTGAAACGACAAATAGGTACCTTCCGTCATATTCTGTTACTGATTTCTGTTTATTAATAGTGAAAAGACTAAAATGCCCTTCAAAGTTTCAATTTTAGTTTTTTATATTTAAAATTTCTAAAACCCCCTAATTTTCTAATTTAATTAAACACCCCATATATAAAAAAGTTTGTTAAATAACAAAAACACCCCCAGTGCCAATTCCGGCCACCATCGCGGAATCTGGCCGGAAAACTACATTACGACAGACCCTCGGTCTGTGTCGTAACGTGCCGATCTGACCTTTTCCGCCAGATCCTGCTGATCTGGCCGGAAAGGGCCAGATCTACTGCCAGATCTGGCCTCGACGCCGCAGATGGAGTTTTGCGGCGTCGACGCCAGATCTAGCTATAGATCTGGCCTTTTCGGCCAGATCAGCCACGGTCTGGCCGGAAAGCCAGATCGTGCGTCACGACACAGATCCGACGGGTCGTGTCGTAACGCAACTTTCCGCCAGATTCCGCGGTGGTGGCCGGAACTGGCACTGCATGGCGGGGTGTTTTTGTTATTTTACAAAATTTTTATACATTGGGGTATTTAGTTATTGTAAACTTAGGGGGTTTTTTGAAATTTATAAAAAACTAAATTCAAACCTTTAAGGGCATTTTAGTCTTTTTACTATTAATAAACAGTAATAAACAGAAACCATTAACAGAACATGATGGAAGGTACCTATGTCGTTTCAAAACCTTTGGACCAACTTGTCGTTACGACAAACCTTGGTACTGTAATGTGTTCTCCCTTA
Source organism: Pistacia vera (assembly GCF_008641045.1). Classification (NCBI taxonomy): domain Eukaryota; kingdom Viridiplantae; phylum Streptophyta; class Magnoliopsida; order Sapindales; family Anacardiaceae; genus Pistacia; species Pistacia vera. The sequence continues at coordinate 1,155,302 of NW_022196024.1, read as the reverse complement.
GTATGGTAGGTAATCTGGAAACTCTATTTTTTAATGCCACGTATGATGCAGTTGTTGGGAAATAATAGATATATGAGTGATGATAAGAGATCTTATCTGATACATAATATACACACTACTAGAATACAAAGGCAGAGGAGAAAATCAGGGTGTGACAACGATCCTATCCAATGTAGCTGTGGCAGAGGCAGAGTGAGGGTCCAATAAAATATCCGAGATGTAAGGGAAGATATTCGTTTATTTGAAGAGAATGAATCCTTGATGATACTGTTAGTAATATGCTTTGCTCTACTAAACAAGAAAACAGATATGTAAACATCAAAGAAAGTAAAAACATAACATTACGTGAGGTCAGGTGGGGCTACCATACCAATCAATCAAATTATAACCATTTGCATTCCTCATCATCATCCACTACTCCAAAAACCAACATGGGACTGACCTTATCCGTCCCCTTTTCTTTCTTAATACTGTAATGTTTTGATTTTTTTTTTTTTTTTTTTTTTTTTTAAAATGAAATGGGTAGTTGGGTCTTCCTTTAACCGCGTTTAGTTACAAGTTATTTCAGAGTTCAGACACCAGCACAGTAGAGTAATTAATAATGAGAAAGAAAAAAACAACCCCATAAATACAAAGATAGGGATAATATTAAAATGGCTTAAAAGTATTAAAATATGAGCAAGTAGTAGTGGTAGTGGATTCCAAATTACAAACCTATTATCATCTAATCTACTCTGGCTCAATCTTCTGCACTATAATACAACGGTGGAGAAGGAGGAGCCATTTTTTTTTCTTTTTCTTTTTATATGTAATCGGTTTATTCTGTGGGAGTATTGGTTATGAATTTTATTATGGAATTTGGGAATTCTTGCTTCTCCTTTAATTACTTTAATTATTCTTCTTGTTATAACTTTCATTTTTGTTCAAGATCAAGGTCATCATCATCGTCGTCGTCGTATTCCTTGTGTCGTGGAAGTAACTACTCAAAGCCCAATACTATTCTGGAAAATTTCATGTTCAAACCATCCTCTTGTTGCAATATCATTACTGCTGCGTCTTCTTTTACTTTCTTTATTAGAGAAGACGCCTGATTATTCATCAATCTCATTTTTCTTTTCTTTTCTTTTCTTATGTGTACATTATTTCCCTTCGCCATGATTAACATTAGTACTAGTTTCCCGGCAGCCACGTCTGCAACTATGGCAATCTACGGCGGTTTCTATGATCATCAGTCCATCTCCATGAGGTACAATTTCTTTATTAACTAATTAATTTGTGTAATTGTTATTGGGAGTAGGAATTTGATATGTTTAGTTTATGTAAAATGTAATTTAGTATATGATTAGAGATGGAAGAAGGATTTGTAGTAGGCAACCCCCAATATCCGTTTATTCTTTACGATCATCAGGTATGATCATGATCAACGTCCTTGTTGTTGGAATAACAAGACCAACAAATCAAAATCAACGGTGATGATGATGACAAGGTCGAGGAGTAGGAGACATTTCCCTTCGATTTCAACTACTTCAGCTTCACCAGCTTCTGCTTACCCTCTCTTTAGCAATCAGCTAACCAAAGACTCGTCCCGTCACCCTATTTACCAGGAGGTTGATTTGATTTGTAACCAAAATGATATTGTGGATATGCAACTTTTGTCTACAGTTACTACTTTTAATTTCACTGTTGTTTCTTCATACTTCTCATTTATTGTGCTGCTACTACAAATATCAGGCTCTTAAGACTGCAAGACAAAAGTTCACTCAAGAGATCTCCTTCCAGTCCAAGGACAAAGACATCTCTCTCGCTAAGGTATATATTTCTCAAACTAATGCATATATTTCTATTGTTTCAAGATTCTATTTCATTTATTATATCATATTGCAGGCTTTGCTCTATGTTGCTGCTGAAGATGAGGCCTTTATAGCTTACAATCGAGAAATGGATGCTCGTTCAATGATGAATGAGAGGAGAAATGCGTCGGTCTCAGCTGATTCCGAGGACTGGAAACATGTGGACCAAATGCCTTTGGCTGGAAAGAATATATCTGAGTGGCTAAGTGTGTTGGACACTATTGCCAAGGAAGTTGAAGCAGAACTAGTTTACAGAGACATTGGTTGCCATTTGGTTGCAGTTTTGGAAGCAGTGAATGTAGTTCTTTTTGAGTGTAGAGGCTTCAAAAGGTCACCTGTTCTTGTAGATTCTAAGTACTCATACCTACACTCTGTACTAAGCTCTGGGTGTGGCAGTGGTATAGTGCTATCCTGCTTCTTTTTTAAATCAGTAGCTACTTGCTTTAATGCATTTTTGCCATCTTCCCTTTGATTCTCCATATACTCTAGATTAGCTGACAATGTAATTTCCTTGCTTACAGCAATTTTGCTTAGCATAATTTACATTGAAGTTTGTCGACGACTTGGTCTGACTATTGTGGGATCTCGAGTTGGGGAAGATTTTTTGATATGGCCCCAAACGGGGTACCCAGAGGTGCTTTAATCTTGCAAGATTTGGTATAACTTAATTTGATTGTGCATACTTGCCAGTGCCTACTTTTATATTGCAATGTTGATGTCTTTTCTTGTCAGTGTTATATACCCAGTTGGAAAAGCCAACAGTTTCAAGTGGAGCCTGAAGTTTTATGTATTTTTCTATTGGCTGTAAGGTAGCTTGAATTTGAACTCATTGAATTTAACCTTTTCTCTCTCCAGGAGCTGTTCAAAGTAACTTCAGGACACAGCTTGTTTGCAATTGTCAACGGAAGGTGTGTGGAGGACCCTAGATCAATGGCATCTGATTTAACTGGTAATTCACTTTTAGGGCTTGAAATAGCTACGAAGCGAGACATTATTGGAATTGCTCTTGCCAACATGATTGTAAGTTTTAATCTTGCCAATTTATAATATATAATTCTTTTAATTGATCACAGGATTTGGTTACTCTTATCGGTAGACAGTATTTGTTCCTCGTAGTATTATTCCTGAATTTTACACATATAATCTGAAGTAAAATTAATGAACTGCAGAGGCTTCATTGGAAACGTGCTTCAAGATCAAGCCATGGGTTGATGCTGACTTCTCCACTTAGGCATGTTCACGATGCTAATGACAAACTTAACAAGATCAATAACTCAAATTTTCCTTTGTTGCGGCCTCGGGATCTTAGGTAAAGCTCTGAAACATTTTTATGGTATTAGTTACCATTTTTAGGTTGTTCCACATTTTCACTGGCTCAAATTTGTAAATTCCATGCTTTAATTGATATTACAGTTGAATATTGACCTATGATATCGTTTCAATAAGTCCAGTATTGGAGAAGAGGGTCATTGTGCAGTTCTGTTTTGCTAAAGTGCCTTGTTTAAAGTTGTGACATTCAGCTTATGAATGCTGAGGTTTTAAATTTTGAGTGTGCCAATTCTTTATATGTTCTTACGTTACAAATTACTGTTCCAACCTTTAAAACAAATTACTGTTCCAACCTTCTTTTTAAAAGAACTAATAATCACATATAAAGCTGAAGACTGAAGTTTTTGCTTATTTTGAATAACACTGGAATACATGGATGTTAAATTCTGGTTATGCTGTCACATGACAGAGTCTTTGCAGCTACTAAAATGCTGCAGCTTGATGTCATTAATAAATCTGTTTGCATATTGTTCAAGCCTCTCTTCAAAGTACTACACTCTGAGTTGTGCTCTTGGGTACAAAGTTATTGCTTGATAATGATTTGCAAACCATCTTTCAAAGTTTTGTGATTCTGTTAATGATTTGCATACTCCTTGCTACTTGCCCTTACTGAGAGACATGTAGCATATACTGTTTAAATAATTTTATTTTTGAGAACCTTTAAAATTGAAAGCAGGTTGTCCTTGGTGAGTAGTCAGAGATTTGATATAGATCAGTGGCGGAACTGCAGAGATAACAAAGGGGCCATTTGCTCCCCTCTAACTTTATATTATTTTGAAAATTTTCTTATATTTTAGCACTATATTGGGTATGAACCCCCCTTCTTCCCCTTCTTGTATTTATTTATTTTGTTAGTTTTTTAACTTATTTTTCAAGTGTCTCATGTTTTCTTACGTATAACCTATTTCCATCACTAGGATAATCAGTAAATTTATCTAATTTTTTGAAATATAAAATTTCTTCCACCAAAAATGTATTCAACGGGACAGTTGATGTTTAATGTTCTCATCATGCCACACTTGTGTGCTTATTGTTAAATGTTATGTCTGTTGTAAAGTTTGCTGTGTAACATGCCTTTGTGAGGTTTTTTCTGTTTTCTCGTTACAAAGAACGTAATATGCCTTTGTTAGCTTCAAATTTTATATTTTTTGCCTACTTTGCTGTGCACTATGCCTTGGATAGGTTTTTCTGTTTTCTCATCATAAAGAACGCAATATGTTTTTGTTAGTTTTTTTCTGTTTTCTCATCATAAAAAAGTAAATCAATAAGTTGTATCAAGGCTATTTAACTTATCCAAGATTGTATACTAATTTTCAGAAAAGTTGCCTTTTTAAAATGAATTTGTTAGCATCTGTTTTGAAGATAGACCCTTTGGATAAGGTATATCTTGCTCTTCTAATCTTTGGTGGCAGAATGTGGAGTATGGATTNTTTAATGTTCTCATCATGCCAGACTTGTGTGCTTATTGTTAAATGTTATGTCTGTTGTAAAGTTTGCTGTGTAACATGCCTTTGTGAGGTTTTTTCTGTTTTCTCGTTACAAAGAACGTAATATGCCTTTGTTAGCTTCAAATTTTATATTTTTTGCCTACTTTGCTGTGCACTATGCCTTGGATAGGTTTTTCTGTTTTCTCATCATAAAGAACGCAATATGTTTTTGTTAGTTTTTTTCTGTTTTCTCATCATAAAAAAGTAAATCAATAAGTTGTATCAAGGCTATTTAACTTATCCAAGATTGTATACTAATTTTCAGAAAAGTTGCCTTTTTAAAATGAATTTGTTAGCATCTGTTTTGAAGATAGACCCTTTGGATAAGGTATATCTTGCTCTTCTAATCTTTGGTGGCACAATGTGGAGTATGGATTCTGTTTTGAAGTCTTGTTAAGATGAAATGGTGAATTCTACTGAGATTTGTTAGTATATGATCTAAAAGACCTCTTTTATGTATATAATGTTTAAAGAAATATTCTTTTGCAGGCTTGCTATCATGGCTTCAGAAAGATTGTTGATTCTGCAGCCACATAATTGGGCTTTGAGGAGAGACCATGGCATGATGCTGTATTATGATAGGTTTGAATTTTGGAATTTTTACTTTTTTGCATGGTCGGAATTGATTCGGTTGATTGAAAAATAAAATATGATGGTGAATGGCAGGGAGTATGGAGAGGCGGTGCAAGAGCTTAGCATTTGCATGGCCTTTGCCCCAGAAGAAGAATCAGAAGTTCTAGAACCATTTGTTGAGAAATTGCATTTATTGCGTCTTGAATCATCATGGAAGTCTTTGGGACATGCAGATGCAGGCCAGTTGACAGTTCCATGACTTCATTTGTAGATAATCTATTTTCTCTCTATCTGTGTAGAATGGATAAACTCATGTTGTTGTGACTTCTAACCGACTTCATATATGCTCTACCTCAACCACTTTGAGTTGCTGTTTTTTTTTAAGCAGAAGCTCAGAATTATAATGATAAAGACATTTCCAGCTTTTAGTTAGGACAAGATCCACTTCCAATTAGGCTGATCCTTTAATGTTCACATACATGCTAACCAATTTAACCACATATAAACACCTCTCTTTTCTTAAAAAGATATTTCCGACGATCTTTTTTATGCATTTCTGCATATGGCTATTTTTTGTAAATAATTATTATTTAAAACGGTTGTTTTTGAGAAAACAAAAAAAACAAAATTCATGTTTTATTTGTAAAAGTAATTAAGGTGTAATAAATGGTTATTTTTATAAACATGAAGGGTTTAAAAAATAATCATTTTTGCCCCAAAAAAAATTGGGTTTTGATAATTGCTATTTGTGTAAAACAATTTAGGGTTTCGATAATTGCTATTTTTGTAAAGAACTTCAGGGTTTCGATAATCTGTTATTTTTGTAAAAAATGTTTAGGATTCTGATAATGGCTATTTTTGCAAGAAAATTTAGCTCTCCCTTTGGTTCACTATTTTTACCCTATTATTCAGTCCTATCCAAATACATATTTGTTTCAATATTCAAAATTCTCTTCAAAATACAATACTATTTTATTCAACTCAATATATTTATATTATTTTTAATCCCCTAGGTTTGTGAATTTAACTAAACACTCCAAACAATAAAAGTTTATAAATTAACAAAAACATCATCACCCAGACACCCACCCACATTTGTCAAATTCTAGCCACCACTGTTGGAAAGTAGCCGGAATCTACCGTAATGGTGCACTATCGGCTAGATATGGTCGGTAGTACGTCGATATGACCTTTTTCGGCCAGATCTACAGTCGCTAGATCTGGCCAAATCTTTTGGCCATTGACGACAACCATATCTGGCTAGATTTGGCCATCAATAGCCAAATCTAGCAACCATAGATCTAGCCCTTTCTAACCAGGTTCATGGTAATTCTGACCGAAAAAGGCTAGATCTACGCACTACCAGCCATATCTAACCGATAGTGGTTGGTAGTGCGCCATTATGTTAAATTTGGCAAATGTGGGTGGGTGTAAGTGTTTTTATCAATTTATAAACTTTTATTATTGTGTATATTTAGTTAAATTAACAAACTTAGGGATTAAAAATAATCTAAATATTTTCAGAAAATTCTATTAAAAAATGTACAAAAAGCCTCTCAGAATACTACTCAACTCAACTTTTTCCAAAAAATTATTCTAAAAACTCTTAAAATAGTGAACCAAACAGAGCCCTAAGATTGTGATAAATGGTTAATTTTGAAGAAAAGTTTTCTGATAATGGTTATTTTTTAACGCTGTGGGAGGCTAGATTCGACCTCCTTGGCCTCCCCCAACTCCGAGCGGCCGTATATGGCATAGTGGTTGATAGGAGAGGGGAAGGAGAAGAAAGAAAGGAATAAAAAGAAGAAGGGGAAAAGGAATTGAAGAAAAAAAAAAAAAAGGGAAGGAAAATGAAATAAAAAGGGGGTAAAGAGAAAGAAAAAACCATTTTAGTTGGTTGGTTGGAATAAATTAATGAGTATTTTATATTAATATGTTTGGTGGGGAGAAATAAATTGGTTGATATTTATATAAATTACTATATTGCCTCTTTTTTTAAATATTAATATAATATTATTTTTATTATTATTCTTGAATAATTTTTTAACCCCCTCTATTTCAGATTTAGCTAAAACACACTAGCAACTAAAAGATTTTAAAACTTAACAACAACACCCCCACCGAACCCAAGCCACTGTCTGTGGCTTACCACCACCGTCGGCAACGACGACAATTGAGATCTGGCCGTGAAAATGCTAGATATTTGGCCATGAAACGACAATCGTTTCATGGCCACAGATCTGGCTGTTTTCAAATGGCTAGAAATGGCCTTACTAACGCACAACCGGTTAAATCCAGCCGATCGTGCGCTATTCTGTCACTGTCAATGATGGTGACCAAATCCAGCCATCACCTTTGGGTAATTTTTTTAAAGTTTAAGAGTATTTATGTCTTAAAAAATTTGTATATAAGGATAAAATAGTCTATGAATATATTTGTAAATTAATTTCAAAATAAGGGTATTTTTATCCAAAATTTTTATTAATAAAGGATAAAATTGTAACAAAATTAAGATTACCAAATAATCTTAAAATACTTAAGAAAATAAAAATAATCAGATTATCTCATATATTATCAATAATATATACTATTAGTTTTAAAAGATTATCAAAATTGAAATCTTATACATATTACTTAACTAATCAAATAATATGAGAGCACGTTACCTTAATCTTAATTACCCCAACCAACCACACCGTTATAATATATTTAGTTGGTATTTGACGTGTTTCTTGCAGAGAGCAGAGAGCATGGTAGTGAAGTAGAAGGGAATGGGGTGCGCTTGCTGGCCCTTGTTCCTTTCTGGAACTTGGGTTTTCACCCCAATATCATCACTCACTAACAGAACCTCACCCATCATACCTCTTGTGCTTTGTTCACATTCTAAACATCATATTACTAATTCCTTAAAGTTTGAAAAGTATCATTTTCATCCCCGGTTAGCCATTGACGACATCGATTACGGGGGTTGGAGCAACAACAACAACAACAACAACAACAACAACAATAACAATAATAATAGTAATTCTTGGTGGTGGTGGTGGCACGACGGAGATGATTCTTCTGAATCTTTTTATCAATTTCCCCCCTTCATATTATCCCTTCTATATTGTTTCTATCACTTCCAATTGGCCGCGGCACTCGCAACAACTCAAGACAAAGACAACGACGCTGTTTGGGAAGTCAAGGGAAGCAAGTGGACAAGACTCATCCCTGATTTTTCAAAAGATGCATTTGTTGTTACAAATGCAACTGCAGGTGAAGTATCATTATCATCTATGTTATCTGTTGGAAATTTATGGTATCAGTGCAGAGACCTCTTTATGCGGCTGATGCTCCCCGAAGGTTTTCCTGATAGCGTTACCAGCGATTACTTGGACTACTCTCTTTGGCGAGGCGTACAAGGCGTTGCCAGCCAAATTAGTGGTGTTCTCGCCACTCAGGTCTTCTACCTAAACTAGCAATCTATTTGAAACATTCCTAGTACGGTTTGTTAAGCTGTGCATGTAGCCACGATAGATTATTGTTTCTTTATGTGGTATGTGATTTAATTTCCAATGTTGTTAATCTCCTAACAAATTGCGTGTTTTGTAGGCGTTGCTTTATGCTGTTGGATTGGGGAAAGGGGCTATTCCAACGGCAGCTGCCATCAATTGGGTGCTCAAAGATGGAATTGGGTATCTTAGCAAAATTATGTTATCAAAATTTGGAAGGCATTTCGATGTTCATCCCAAAGGGTGGAGATTGTTTGCTGATCTTTTGGAAAATGCAGCTTTTGGGTTAGAGATGCTAACTCCTGCTTTTCCACATTATTTTGTTGTCATTGGTGCAGCTGCTGGAGCCGGACGCTCTGCAGCTGCACTCATTCAGGTAAACCTCTTTACTTGTACTTACAGGATTATGATCTATTTGTTCTGTTTCAAAAGTTCCAATCTTAATATACAATTGGCAAATTTCCATACATCACATGAAAAATGAAGAGGAAGAAGAAGAAGAAGAAGAGGTTAAATTTGGAAAATAAAAAGTGTAATGAGGTTGTTGATCATGTTTTAATTAATTGGTGGATTAGGTGCTTATACTTGGTTGGAGATTGTGATTTACCATTCTAGATGATACCACTTCATCTCCTGTGCTTTGATATTTTAAGATGAGGAAATTGGATTATTTTTCCTAAAACAAATTTAGACAAGCTTCATCTGGTGTTCAATCGTTCTCAGATATTTTCATGTCTAAAGTTGGTGTTGTGTTCATTTTTGTCTGCTTTTCCAAACAATTTCAGCAACTGAGAATGTAATGATGCCCTGTTGTTTTCCTTTCTCACATTGACCCAATATAGAATATACATTTACTGAAAGTTGGCATCCATCAATTCACAGGCTGCAACAAGGAGTTGTTTCTATGCTGGTTTTGCAGCGCAAAGGAATTTTGCTGAGGTGAAATGCATTTCCCTTGCTATTTATTTGTTCAATTTTTTATTCTTAAGGAAGCATGGAAGCCTCTTCTGTTAGTGGGAATGTAATTTTTTGTAACATGCCATAGTAATGTCTTTTTGTAATACTCGAATCTGTTAAAATACCCTGGTCTGCCAGTATATATTTTTCTGAAAGGAATTATTAATTATAGGTAATCGCTAAGGGTGAAGCTCAAGGAATGGTGAGCAAATCTATTGGTCTTATGCTAGGTATAGCACTGGCTAACCACATAGGCTCCTCTACACCTTTTGCTCTTGCTTCCTTCGGTGTTGTCACATGGATTCACATGTTCTGTAATCTGAAGTCGTATCAGTCTATTGAACTCAGGACTTTAAATCCCTATCGCGCAAGTAATATATCTCCTCTTTCATTTCTTTTACTTTCCTTTATTCTCCCTCTTTCATCGGAAGTGTTGTGGCGATGATATTTTTACTTTTACACTTGAATTTTATAATGAATTAGTTTGTACAATGCCTGAATTAGTCAAAAAGACCTAGGCACCTAGCATAGTTTTTGTAGATGCTTAAATGGTTTGCTGTACACAACACTAGTAGACTTATCTATGTGATACGTAATTGTATGAAGAAACATTATAGCAAGGAGCTCTACTTTGACTGGAATGTATTGGCAAGAAAGTTTAGTGGCTCTTGGTTCCTTGACCTATGCACAAACCTTCCCAAAGACTAGGCTAGTGCCTTTAAACTTCCTAGCTTAGTTCCATCCCTATAGAATGTATTTAAACACTTTAGTTATGAGAAAAAAAATAGGTATTATGATTTTGCTTTTACTGGAGAAAGATATCTTGTATGCACTATTCAATAATTATCAGTATGATTAGAAGTTATTTGAAGAAAGATGTGATTTGCATTCCTCAGTTTGAATATAAGCCCATTGATTTGCATGCTAGTGTATTATTTCCTTTTACTTAATAATAATAATAAATAAATAAAACCTTTTTATTTCATTTACCATTGAATTATCTTTGATAATTATGGTTTATTTCTCAATTCTGCTCCTAATTTGTTTCAGATTTGTATTGGTTTTAGGGTGGGTTTGATTTAGTTTAACAAATGGGTTAGATTCACTAGTACTTTTAAAAGTACTTCTGAATGTATTTTTGTTTACATGCCTTTCTTTCTTGTACTTTTCCCTTGGAAACCAGTAGAAAAATAAAATTGAAAGATGTAAAACTTACAAAAAGAAAGATGTAAGATATATTTATATATATATATATATATATATATATAACTTCTCAATAATAATACTCTATATAGGAATAACCTCCATATAGTCATAAAAAATTATGGTCCCAACTTGGGCCAGTTATAAATAAGAATAAATTTCAAATTGTAATAAGTTATAATTTTTTTAGGTCCCGTCTTAAGGAACTTGCTTCTACATAGTAATAATTATATGTATATTGCAAAAAATATATGCTATGTTACATTAAAGCTTTAAGATGAAATAAAATATTTATCTATAGTTGTTTGGGACAATGATTTATACTTTAGAGTTGTTACCACATCTTTTAGTAATACTCTATATAGGAATAACCTAAACCCTAAACCCTAAACCCTAAACCCTAAAAATAGTAATAATCTATATAGGAATAACCTCCATATAGTCATAAAAAATTATGGTCCCAACTTGGGCCAGTTATAAATAAGAATAAATTTCAAATTGTAATAAGTTATAATTTTTTTAGGTCCCGTCTTAAGGAACTTGCTTCTACATAGTAATAATTATATGTATATTGCAAAAAATATATGCTATGTTACATTAAAGCTTTAAGATGAAATAAAATATTTATCTATAGTTGTTTGGGACAATGATTTATACTTTAGAGTTGTTACCACATCTTTTATCTTTCGGGTACGTAATAAACCGCCAGCATGGACACCTTCTTGTTGAAACCAAAATATTTCTAGCTCTCAAGCATGTTTAAAGCTTCTTAGCATGAAATTTTTGGTATTTCCGTACTATCATCCTCTAGATTATCTTTTTCCCCTTCTTGTCTAATTCCAGTAATGATTTCTTTTTCATTTAAAACATACACGACTTGTTGCTCATTTGGATTATTGAGGAAGACATTAATATACATTTGATTAGTGTAGTGAAGTTGTCGAATCTGATCACTTAATTTTACAGTGACTTGACTCTTTGATTACCATTTCCGTACTATCCTAATGCTACTAAAACAATGAATTGAAATCCTAATACTACTAAAACATGAATTATAAAATAAGAAATCAAAACTATAATTCTTATAATTATACCTCTATTAAATTATAACTTCCTTATAGTAATAAATTTAATTAGCCCCAACATTATAACTATAGAGATGCTCTACTGTGTGTGTATATATATATATAAATGTAAAATACTTAGATAGTGGATCAAATATCCACTACTACAAAATAACCCATCTGCTAAAGGCTTAAAAACTTGGATAGTATATACACGTATATGAAACTCAGTCTTTATAAAAGAGAAAAATAGAAAATGTGGGAAAAAAAATTCGGTAAAGTCAGCTACATGGTGTTGTAATATCAACAAAGACCATTGATATGGCTGTGTAAAATCTGAACAGTGTATATAAATTGCCACTGCTGTTCCGAATTTGTTTAAATTTACGCTATCTTAACAAGAGTCAAGTAGAGAGCCTCTTCATTTGGCAATGGGCTATTTCAAGTTAATCTTCTTGTTGGAATCTGTTTTCTACCCTTGATAATTATCTAAGAATACAAATTCCTAATAAAAGAAGTCAAATTGCCCGGTTTGGTGGTTGTCACCTCTCCATTTGCAAACTTTACAAATTTGTTTAAAGCATGTAGCTTCGAAATTTGGCCAATTAATGTGTTCTAGAATTTTATGATTGACCCAAACTGCCCTATTTCGGTGTTTTCTTCATTCTCTTTAACTATAAATTCTGTGGTGGACACTGTACACCTTTACACCAGTGTGATATCATTTCGACTGGATTATCTGGCATTGTTCAGAATTGCTCATATAACAAAGAAACATAAATTATTATCAATGTTGTTGCGATCATCATCATTACTGTTGTGGAGTTTTTTGGTTCATTTTATATACTGTTTCAACAGGTTTGGTGTTCAGTGAATATCTCCTTAGCGGCCAAGCTCCTCCAGTCAAAGAGGTCAATGATGAAGAACCACTTTTTCCAGCTTTACACTTCCTAAATATAAAGCCTGCAAAGAAAGTAAGTTGCTTTTATCTTGTCTTCCCTCTGTTGTTAATATTTCTATCCTGAAGAAAAGGGGATTATACAAAGCAAGAAATTTTAACAACCCATATGATTGGGAAGCCCATGTGTGTCTATGCCATGGAAATGCAACACTTTTGACATGCTTGAAACACCTGATATTGCATTCCAGATGACCTTACTTGTGAGGTCAAGGTCTCAGATGTCTTTTCTTAAAGTTATTCAGTTTGCTGTCAGTGCTGCTCAGCTAATCTTTCTGTGCGATAGCAACACATCTCTTTGAGGTCCTCCCCTATAGCTCTATACTATGCAGAATATTCACAAACATCAATTACTACTGCCCAGTGCCCATTTATGAATTCAAGTTCTTGATTATTGTTTGTGACCTGGTGAGGTGCGAGCCTGGTGGATTTGTCACAGAGCCTTATAAGGATTTTAGCCGTAGTTAGAACAAGATAGTGGTGTTGTTGGTCCCTTTGACATAACATTCTCAGCCGCCTCTGGTCCGGTTGGAAAGAAACCTGTAGCCAGTGACACGTGATTCAATGATCAAACCATTCATCTTAAAATTTATCTTAAGCCTGACCTGGAAGTTTGGATATCTATTTAAATCTATTTAACTGTGATCCAATACACTCAAATAGTGCACTATTAACGTTAGCATTTTTTTTCTTTTTTGGGGGGGCAGAAAATTATGAGATTTACTTGTGAAACAGATTATAAGGATAATAGGAAGATGTGGATATAGGTGTGTGTTTTTAATTCTTTAATACGATTCTTATTAATGAGGTTCCATTTTCAGTTACAATCAGTGGTTCTATCTTTGGAAGCAAAGGATGCAGCTGCTGAAATTGAGTGTCGGCTGCAGCTGGGATCGAATCTCAGTGATGTAGTTAGCAACAGGGAGGATGCCCTTGCATTGTTCAATTTATATAAAGATGAAGGCTATATTTTGACTGAGTATGGGGGAAAATTCTGTGTAAGTAAACTACCTTCTTGGCTTCTTGTCATTGCTTTAAGTTTTTATGTTTTTTATTTTTATTTTTTTGGTTTCATGCGGGTACCTTTTTCTTTATGCACCTATAAATTAGATGAGTGGCCTATGGATCCTTCATCAAAGTCCACATTGGATTTTTTGACTTATGATCAGTCCTTGCTATTAGAAGTTAGAAAATCTGAATACTCATTGCAGGAAAGGTCTGCGGTATCGTGCAAAATGATTGGTGTACTTGCATAATGGTCTGCATTTGATAATTAAATGAGTAAATTACCTTATGAATAATTGTCTGGTCTGTAATGAACAATTTTCAGCCATTTTGAGTGCTCATGTGATGGCTAAGACACATGAGGAGGCTTATGAGCATGGTTAGTGTTTCATTTTCTATATTCCATATATTTCAATAGTACAACCTAACTAAAATATATACACACACTTAACAATTACATATATACCCTTTACACTACATATACATAGTTTCCAACACTCCCCCTCAAGTTGGAGCATATATATCTATCATGCCCAGCTTGTTACAAATATAGGTTATCCTTTTACTAACTAGAGACTTCGTGAAGATGTCAGTTAATTGTTCCCCTATTCTAACATGATTAGTAGCAATTAGCTTTTGTTCAAGTTTCTCTCAAACAAAGTGACAATCCACTTCTATATGCTTAGTCCTCTCGTAAAAGACTGAATTGTTTGCTATACGTATGGCTGCTTGGTTGTCACACCACAAGTCCATAGTCCCTGGGTCACCAAACCCAATTTATCTAAGAAGATGTCTTGTCTATATAAGCTCACACGTAACTTGTGCTATAGCTCGATACTCAGACTCTGCGCTTGACTTAGCTACAACCGGTTGCTTCTTACTTTTCCAAGAAATAAGATTTCCTCCAACAAAAATACAAAACCCAGTCACATACCGTCTATCCACAAAGGATCATGCCCAATCTGCATCTGAAAAACCTTCTACCTTATTATAACCATGATCACTGTAAAGAATCCCACGTGTAGGGGCTCATTTTAGATACTTCAAAATATGGAGGACCACTTCCCAATGAGATGTCCTAGGAGATGACATAAATTGACTCACTACACTCACTGAAAAAGCAATATCTGGACGGGTTACTGTAAGGTAGTTTAACTTTCCAACTATCTGTTTGTATCTCTCTGGATCACCAAACATCTCTCCATCCTCAGCATTCAATCTCACATTAGGAACCATAGGAGTGTCCGGCTTAGCCTCACTTAGACCCATTTCGGTCAACACATCTAACACATACTTGCATTGAGAGAGAAAAATCATTTTCTTACTTCGAGAAACCTCGACTTCTAGAAAATACCTTAAAGTGTCTAAGTCTTTTGTGTGAAATTTGGAAGCCAAAAAGTTTTTCAAACTCTGAATGCCAACATCATCACTGCCAGTGATTACAAGTCATCAACATAAACAACCAAAAGAATGATGCCAGAACTGGATTGCTTATAAAAGACAGAATGATCATAAGCACTCCTATGCAAACCAAACTGAATCACCACTTCGCTAAACCTCCCAAACCACACACGTGGAGATTGCTTTAAGCCATATAAAGATTTCCTCGGTTTGCATACCTTTCCTGACTCCTTCTGAGCAACAAACCCCGGAGGTTGCTCCATGTAAACCTCTTTAAGAAGATCACCATGTAAAAAGGCATTTTTTACATTAAGTTGGTGAAGAGGCCAACAATATGAAGCTGCAAGAGAGATGAATAGTCGAATAGAGGTCATTTTAGCCACTGGGGAGAATGTCTCAGAATAATCAATACCATACGTCTGGGCATAACCCTTAGCAACCAACCGAGCTTTCAATCGAGCCACAGTCCCATTGGGATTAGCCTTCACTGTGAAAACCCATTTGCACCCAATAGCCTTTTTATTTTCAGGCAACTCCATTAGAACCCATGTATCATTATGTTCTAGAGCCAACATCTTTTCTTTCCTGTAAAATACTTAGATAGTGGATCAAATATCCACTACTACAAAATAACCCATCTGCTAAAGGCTTAAAAACTTGGATAGTATATATACGTATATGAAACTCAGTCTTTATAAAAGAGAAAAATAGAAAATGTGGGAAAAAAAAATTTGGTAAAGTCAGCTACATTGTGTTGTAATATCAACAAAGACCATTGATATGGCTGTGTAAAATCTGAACAGTGTATATAAATTGCCACTACTGTTCCGAATTTGTTTAAATTTACGCTATCTTAACAAGAGTCAAGTAGAGAGCCTCTTCATTTGGCAATGGGCTATTTCAAGTTAATCTTCTTGTTGGAATCTGTTTTCTACCCTTGATAATTATCTAAGAATACAAATTCCTAATAAAAGAAGTCAAATTGCCTGGTTTGGTGGTTGTCACCTCTCCATTTGCAAACTTTACAAATTTGTTTAAAGCATGTAGCTTCGAAATTTGGCCAATTAATGTGTTCTAGAATTTTATGATTGACCCAAACTGCCCTATTTCGGTGTTTTCTTCATTCTCTTTAACTATAAATTCTGTGGTGGACACTGTACACCTTTACACCAGTGTGATATCATTTCGACTGGATTATCTGGCATTGTTCAGAATTGCTCATATAACAAAGAAACATAAATTATTATCAATGTTGTTGCGATCATCATCATTACTGTTGTGGAGTTTTTTGGTTCATTTTATATACTGTTTCAACAGGTTTGGTGTTCAGTGAATATCTCCTTAGCGGCCAAGCTCCTCCAGTCAAAGAGGTCAATGATGAAGAACCACTTTTTCCAGCTTTACACTTCCTAAATATAAAGCCTGCAAAGAAAGTAAGTTGCTTTTATCTTGTCTTCCCTCTGTTGTTAATATTTCTATCCTGAAGAAAAGGGGATTATACAAAGCAAGAAATTTTAACAACCCATATGATTGGGAAGCCCATGTGTGTCTATGCCATGGAAATGCAACACTTTTGACATGCTTGAAACACCTGATATTGCATTCCAGATGACCTTACTTGTGAGGTCAAGGTCTCAGATGTCTTTTCTTAAAGTTATTCAGTTTGCTGTCAGTGCTGCTCAGCTAATCTTTCTGTGCGATAGCAACACATCTCTTTGAGGTCCTCCCCTATAGCTCTATACTATGCAGAATATTCACAAACATCAATTACTACTGCCCAGTGCCCATTTATGAATTCAAGTTCTTGATTATTGTTTGTGACCTGGTGAGGTGCGAGCCTGGTGGATTTGTCACAGAGCCTTATAAGGATTTTAGCCGTAGTTAGAACAAGATAGTGGTGTTGTTGGTCCCTTTGACATAACATTCTCAGCCGCCTCTGGTCCGGTTGGAAAGAAACCTGTAGCCAGTGACACGTGATTCAATGATCAAACCATTCATCTTAAAATTTATCTTAAGCCTGACCTGGAAGTTTGGATATCTATTTAAATCTATTTAACTGTGATCCAATACACTCAAATAGTGCACTATTAACGTTAGCATTTTTTTTCTTTTTTGGGGGGGCAGAAAATTATGAGATTTACTTGTGAAACAGATTATAAGGATAATAGGAAGATGTGGATATAGGTGTGTGTTTTTAATTCTTTAATACGATTCTTATTAATGAGGTTCCATTTTCAGTTACAATCAGTGGTTCTATCTTTGGAAGCAAAGGATGCAGCTGCTGAAATTGAGTGTCGGCTGCAGCTGGGATCGAATCTCAGTGATGTAGTTAGCAACAGGGAGGATGCCCTTGCATTGTTCAATTTATATAAAGATGAAGGCTATATTTTGACTGAGTATGGGGGAAAATTCTGTGTAAGTAAACTACCTTCTTGGCTTCTTGTCATTGCTTTAAGTTTTTATGTTTTTTATTTTTATTTTTTTGGTTTCATGCGGGTACCTTTTTCTTTATGCACCTATAAATTAGATGAGTGGCCTATGGATCCTTCATCAAAGTCCACATTGGATTTTTTGACTTATGATCAGTCCTTGCTATTAGAAGTTAGAAAATCTGAATGCTCATTGCAGGAAAGGTCTGCGGTATCGTGCAAAATGATTGGTGTACTTGCATAATGGTCTGCATTTGATAATTAAATGAGTAAATTACCTTATGAATAATTGTCTGGTCTGTAATGAACAATTTTCAGCCATTTTGAGTGCTCATGTGATGGCTAAGACACATAAGGAGGTTTCTGAGCATGGTTAGTGTTTCATTTTCTATATTCCATATATTTCAACAGTACGACCTAACTAAAATATATACACACACTCAACAATTACATATATACCCTTTACACTACATATACATAGTTTCCAACACTCCCCCTCAAGCTAGAGCATATATATCTATCATGTCCAGCTTGTTACCCTTTTACTAACTAGAGACTTCATGAAGATGTCAGTTAGTTGTTCCCCTATTCTAACATGATTAGTAGCAATTAGCTTTTGTTCAAGTTTCTCTCGAACAAAGTGACAATCCACTTCTATATGCTTAGTCCTCTCGTAAAAGACTGAATTGTTTGCTATATGTATGGCTGCTTGGTTGTCACACCACAAGTCCATAGTCCCTGGGTCACCAAACCCAATTTCTCTAAGAAGATGTCTTGTCCATATAAGCTCACACGTAACTTGTGCCATAGCCCGATACTCAGACTCTGCGCTTGACCTAGCTACAACCAGTTGCTTCTTACTTTTCCAAGAAATAAGATTTCCTCCAATAAAAACACATAACCCAGTCACAAACCGTCTATCCACAAAGGATCATGCCCAATCTGCATCTGAAAAACCTTCTACCTTATTATAACCATGATCACTGTAAAGAATCCCACGTACAGGGGCTCATTTTAGATACTTCAAAATATAGAGGACCACTTCCCAATGAGATGTCCTAGGAGATGACATAAATTGACTCACCACACTCACTGAAAAAGCAATATCTGGACGGGTTACTATAAAGTAGTTTAACTTTCCAACTATCTGTTTGTATCTCTCTGGATCACCAAACATCTCTCCATCCTCAGCATTCAATCTCACATTAGGAACCATAGGAGTGTCACAAGGCTTAGCCTCACTTAGACCTATTTCGGTCAACACATCTAACACATACTTGCATTGAGAGAGAAGAATCTTTTTCTTACTCCGAGAAACCTCGACTCCCAGAAAATACCTTAAGTGTCCAAGTCTTTTGTGTGAAATTTGGAAGCCAAAAGTTTTTCAAACTCTGAATGCCAACATCATCACTGCCAGTGATTACAAGTCATCAACATAAACAACGAAAAGAATGATGTCAGAACTAGATTGCTTATAAAAGAAGAATGATCATAAGCACTCCTATGTAAACCAAACTGAATCACCACTTCGCTAAACCTCCCAAACCACACCTGTGGAGATTGCTTTAAGCCATATAAAGATTTCCTCAGTTTACATACCTTTCCTGACTCCTTCTGAGCAACAAACCTCGGAGGTTGCTCCATGTAAACCTCTTTAAGAAGATCACCATGTAAAAGACATTTTTTACATCAAGTTGGTGAAGAGGCCAACAATATGAAGCTGCAAGAGAGATGAATAGTCGGACAGAGGTCATTTTAGCCACTGGGGAGAATGTCTCAGAATAATCAATACCATACGTCTGGGCATAACCCTTTACAACCAAACGAGCTTTCAATCGAGCCACAGTCCCATTGGGATTAGCCTTCACTGTGAAAACCTATTTGCACCCAATAGCCTTTTTATTTTCAGGCAACTCCATTAGAACCCATGTATCATTATGTTCTAGAGCCAACATCTTTTCTTTCATAGCCCTTCGCGACCCATTATGAGTAATTGCTTTAGACACAGAATTGGGAACAGACACAGAGTCTAAAAAGGCAATAAAAGACTTGGAAGATGAAGACAAAGTGATCGGAAACAAATGAGGAGATAGGATAGGTACAAGAGCGCTTACCTTTACGAAGAGCAATGGGAAGATCATGATCATGGTCATAGGAAGGAGGAACCGGATCCAAGGGCGAGGCAGTCGATAGAGGCAATGGATCAGATGTTGCTGCAGGTGTCTCATGGTGTTGGTGAACCCTACGAGAGTATACCTGGGTGATAGGAGGACAAGATGGTAGAGGACTATGATGGGTAATGTTGTAAACAAGAAGATCATCAGGGGGTGTTTCAAGAGAAGTAGATGAAGTGGAGGACTCAACATATGGAGTTGTTTCAAAAAAGGAAACATCAGCTGAGATAAGGTACTTACCTAGGACAGGAGAAAAACAATGATAACCCTTCTGATATCGGGAATAACCCAAGAATATGCACTTGAGGGACTTAGGTTCAAATTTTGATACATGAGGTCTAACATCTTGAACAAAGCACGTGCACCCAAACACTGTAGGAGGAAGAGAGAATAAAGGCTATGATGGAAAAAGGATAGAGAATGGGATTTGACCACTCAAAACAGAAGAAGGCATGCGATTGATCAAGTGACATGCTGTAGAGATAGCATTTGCTCAAAATTCTGTAGAGACTTTCATGTGAAAAAGGAGAGTACGAGCGACTTCTAATAAATGACTATTTTTGCGTTCAGCAATTCCATTTTGCTGAGGTGTATAAACACATGATGATTGATGAATAATACCTCTAGTAGACAGAAAGGAGGAGAAAGGAGCAGAAAAGTATTCTTTGGCGTTATCACTTCTGAGAATTTTAATAGATGAAGTAAATTGATTTTGTATTTCAACATAAAATGTACAAAATATGGAGAATAATTCAGAACAATTTTTCATAAAGTACAACCAAGTTACACGTAAAAAATCATCCACAAAAATAATAAAGTATCGATATCCAGACTTAGACAACACAGGGCAAGGACCCCAAACATCAGAATGTGTAACATCAAAAGGGGCTGTGGCCTTTTTGTTTATCCTAGGGCTATAGGACACTCTATGGTGTTTTCCAAACTGACATGCCTCACACTCAAGGTGTGACATTGACCCTACAGTAGGACACAACCTTTTCAAAATGGGAAGGGGAGGATGACCAAGGCAACCATGTAATATGGGTAGAGATGAATCACCGGTACACACAACAGGTTGAGAGCCAGGAGTGGAGACATCATCGAGCATATACAGGTCACCTGATACACGGCCCCTACCAATAATCTGCCTCGTCTCAAGATCCTGAAAAATACAATGAGTAGAAAAAAAGAAAACACCACAATTGAATGCATTAGTAATTTGACTAACAGATAAAAGATTAAAGGGAAAATGAGGAAGGCACAGGATAGAGGAGAGAGACATAGATTTGTTGAGACGGGCAGTACCACATCCAATAATAGGTGCAGTAGACCCGCCAGCTAAGGTAACGGAAGACAAATTGGGAGAAAGTGTAAATGAGGAGAGAATACCTGTATCGCCCGTCATATGGTGGGTAGCACCAGAATCAATGCCCAGTTACTACTAGAAGTGGACAAACAGATTTTAGGATTACCTAATTGGGTTAATGTAGTGGTAGTCGATGGGATGGATGACTGGGAGCAAGAATTCTGAGTGAGACGAGCATATTCTACTGCAGAGATAGTAACCAGTGATGGGGTGGGTAAGAGACCATCTTGAGTTGCAACATGAGCAAACTTCTGAGTGTCTTACATATTCAAGGGTTTGCCATGGAGCTTCCAACAATTTTTTTTTTTTTTACGTGACCACCCTCAGCATCACGACGAAAGCAAGTACGAGGGCTATTATCACGATTGTTCCCGGTATCACGACTTGTCCCTTTGTTACCTTTTCCATCACTAGACTTTATGCTAGTTAGGGCCGCATGATCAACATTAGGATCCTTAAGGGTTTCTTTGTCCTTAGACACTCCTCGATTTTCCCCCTTACTAACTCTAAGAAGTCGAGCAAAGAAGAACGACGAAGAACAGTCGCTGGAAAAAGAGAAACGAAAGTCGCCAGAGATAACAGAGGTCGCCGGAGAGATCAGGGGAACAAAGAACAACGAAGAACATATTCAAACGTCGCCGGAAAAAGAGAAGCTAAGGGCAGACGTCTCCGGAAAAAGAGAAACCATGGACAAAGATGTCACCGGAGATCGTTGGTCGCCGGAAAACAGAAACAAGGAAATGGGTTTAAGGTTTAAGGGTTCACACGTCGTCCAAGAGCTCTGATACCATGTTTCATTTTCTATATTCCATATATTTCAATAGTAAAACCTAACTAAAATATATACACACACTCAACAATTACATATATACCCTTTACACTACATATACATAGTTTCCAACAGTTAGAAAGTATAAAATCTGGGAACAAAGTCTTAGCATAATCACTATAACATATCTTTCTGAGAAGACTGTATTTCCTTTTAGAGTCTTCTACTTTATTTTATTGAGAAAAAATAATCTGAAAAAAAAAATGAAGCCCAAGATCAAGAATGATTTTGACATTACCATTAATTAGAAGAATGAATTAATAGGAACATGGGGTAAAATATTTCCTTTCTTTTCTCTATTTGGGCAGCATCGAACTGTTGATAAAAGGTGGCAAGCTAATGTTCTGAAATTTTTTCTATTTCTAATGGAATTACTGGCTTTAATCAGGTTGTTCTTAAAGAAAGTTCCTTACCTCAAGACATGCTGAAGTCATTGTTCCAAGTCAATTATCTGTACTGGTTGGAGAGAAATGCTGGAATTGTAGCAAGAGGTGCCTCTACGGACTGCAGAAAAGGTGGAAGGCTACAAATATCTCTAGAGTATGTGCAAAGGGAATTCAACCATGTCAAAAGTGACAGTGCAGCAGCAGGTTGGGTCACTGATGGACTTATTGCAAGACCTTTGCCTAATAGGATTCGTCCTGGTTATCTGGAGTCTTCAACTTCAAGTTAATGGCATGATACACCATAAATTCTGTTTTTCTTCTGCAATGAGTTTCATGGCTTCCTATGAGCTGGCAAAAGGAAGAGAAAATGCTTTGAAGATCATTTGGGAACCCATTGATATGTTGACCATGATTTTGTTAAACTAGCCATTCCTCGTAAATTTTTTCATACGCAAAAGAATTTAGTTTCAGAACTTTTGAGGTGATGTCCATTATTGGGGATGGCCTGACATCTATCAAGATAAAAGTAGTCAGTCCATTGGAAAGTAAGTTGCGAGACTGTTTCTTACAGATTTTTCTTTTTTAGGAAAGAAAATACAAAAATGTTGATATTTGATCACTGTATTGGCTATACTTACCCAGTGATTTTGAGCACTAGTTTTGAGTTAATTATTAGTATCTTTATTTACTGATGATATGGATCTACTTGCATTAAAAAAATGTGAATTGTAAACATTTAACAGGTATCCAACCTGATTGGTTCGCTGGATGAAGAGGAAGTTATGCAGGCATGTTTGCAGTGAGCAATATTGTTACCACAACTATTGTGAGGTTAGAAGAATAGATGGAAAGATCATTGGTGACAAACACTTATATAGAACCCGGAATTGTTCTTTCTGGAATGATAATCATCCTACTATCAACTTACTAGTCCTTAGGACCAAAGATTGTCTTTACTTTGGGAAAGTTATTGTAGAAATCTTTTCATTTTTTTTGGTTAAATACAACTAGAGTTACCAAACCAAAAAAAAAAAAAAACTACGGTATGGGGTGTTGATTGGTTTAGAATTGGAGCAAAGTAAATTGCCTTAGTGAAACTAAAACTAAAACCTCACAAGTCCCATAGATAATGAAAGAGGTGAAGAAACTATGGGAGGAAGTGAGGGAGCTAAGCCTTGGAAACAATAGTGAAGTAGAACGCCTAAACTCTGCACCAACACCTCTGCAATTCCTTAGAGATCATGTCTCTCAAAACAAACCCTTTATTATTAAAAAACCCAACCTCCATTGGCCAGCTTTTTCTCTTTGGCCCCAACCCTCTTATCTCTCCAATAAACTCTCTTCATCTCTCGTCTCTGTCCACCTTACACCTAATGGCCGCGCCGATTCAATCGTCAACCACCTGGGTTCCTTATGTTTCGCCTCTGCGCACGTGGAGCGCATGCCATTTGATGAAGCTATAAAACTTGTATCGAATTCGAATTTGCAAGATTCTAAACTTGTGGCTTACTTACAACAGCAGAACGACTGCTTCCGGTCTGAGTACTCTGTTTTGGGTTCAGAATGTGATGAACATATTCCTTGGGCTACTGAAGCTCTTGGATGTTATCCTGAGGCAGTGAATCTTTGGATTGGGAATCATTTGTCAGAGACTTCTTTTCATAAAGATCATTATGAGAATCTCTATGTGGTTGTTTCTGGTAAAAAGCATTTTCTTTTACTTCCTCCTACTGACGTCCATCGTATGTACATTCGTCAATATCCTGCTGCTAATTACTCCTATTCCCAGGTAAAACATGAGTTGTTTGATATGGATATGGAAATTTTAACGAAACTCTTTTGCTTAAATGCGCTCGAAAATATTTTCTTGATACAATACTAAACACTAAATGGCAAAAAAAAAAAAAAAAAAAAAAACCTTAGAAAACAAAATTTGAATATGACCTTAAATAGATTTTTTAAAGTGTCTTGGTTTTTTAAACTTATTTTCATCCTAAATTACATTGCGCTTGTTGATAGAACAATATGATACCTTGGATGTTTTTGCATTGTAGGATGTGGGAGAGTTTACAGTGGAACTTGAGAGGCCGATGAGATTTGTACCTTGGTGTAGTGTGAACCCATATCCATCTCCGGAGACTAGAGAAAGTGAAATGGCTAAATTTCCATCGTTTTTTGACGGGCCTAAGCCATTTGAGTGTACTGTCAATGCAGGAGAGATTCTTTACTTGTAAGATTTGTTTCCTTCTTCTTTTCTTTTTTTTTTCGTTCATATTCTTTTCTTTATGAGAATGCATTTGCAGTTTATTGCACAACATTTCAACTTCAGTTTTTTCTTCTGGGATGGCTTATAAGCTGTAATTCATTTAGGACAAATAGCAAGTGAGAGGTTTTTGGAGTAGTGAGAAAAATTGAATTTTCGAACTTAAGTTTTAAGAATTGGCAATTTAACATTCATTTCATATTAATTATGTTAAGAAGACACCTGGTTTTTATGGGCAAATAAAGATTTTGAATGAGTTAGGATGTTGCTAATATTTATTTTTATCACATTGGCTACATTTTGATGAATGAATACTTTACACTTGTATTTAGATAGAGTAACCAAGTAATCAGTGTAATGCATGGTTATATATATATATATATATATATATATATTTCTCTTAGTTGCATTCATGTTATGAAACCTTCACTAGGAGTTTCTTTAGGCATCAATTTGGTATAAATGACATTGGTGAATAATAAGAAGTTGCCATTATCATCTGAGTTTCTTGGAGAGCTTCTTATGTATCTTGCATTTGAAGTGTTAAGTCTTCAGAAGACTAGGAAAAACATCTTCCTAAGAAATGTCTGTTCCATCTGGAAGGGAAAATCACCTTGATTATTTTTGTTTTAGTTTAATAATTGCTGTTTGTTCTCTTTGATATTTGTATCTTTTCAAATGTCTAAAATGTAACTGTAGAATTATCTATACTTATATCTAAATTGAGATAGAAAATTTGGCCAAAGTTTGGTCAAATTATTTCATATACTAAAGTTCGTTGGTGCCAGTGGATCCAGCAGTTGAACTTCAGGCCCTCTAATATGGCAGGACTGTTACAGTTTCATGATCATGATCATGATCCCTATACTTAAGTTCATTATCGTGCTGTTTATTTTAATGGGTTTGCTGAGTAAAATGATATTCACAATTACGTGAATTAAGATTTTAAAGCTGAAATTAAATGTAATTTTCTTAGACTACTTTCAAATGGTTGAATTGGGGAAAAAGATTATAGGTATACATATTTGAAGCACGAGTGGAATAGAAATGCACTTGGGCTTAGATTAACTGCTTTTGTAAAGCTGATGGTAATTCTGAGGTCAATCTGGTGGAATTAATGCAGGCCAAGTATGTGGTTTCATCATGTTAGGCAGAGTCCAGATGACAACGGATTCACTATTGCAGTAAACTATTGTAAGACGGAGCCTCTTTTTTATGTCCTTAGATTAAGATTATGTTAGACATAAATTGTTGTATGTGTGGCAGGGTATGATATGCAATTTGATATCAAATATGCATACTTCAATTTCTTGCAATCAATTCATTACAAATCACCCCATGGTCCAACATTGCTAGAAATTGAATGTGGAGTCTCGGGATCTGTTGCATCTGCACCAAATGAAGGGGAGGCTGATAAAGTGACTGAAGATGAATGAGCACAGATGTGATGAGACATTGTGTTTGTCTCTCCCTTTGTTTCCCTATATGTGTCTGTTAAAATCATTCCTGATGAACTCTTCTAAATTTCTAAATCTATAACGAAATTGCTGTATCTCAAAAAGCAATTTGTTGGGTGGATAAATATTTTCATATTTCATCCATTACACTTTATTAAGCATTGTCCCTTCATATTCTTTTGGGATGTGAGTTTCCAAAAGATAGGCTGGATGTACTGGATTTTTTATCTTCAGCATGCTCTTCTATTAATTTGATGTGGGTATGAATGGTAAGAAATTGAATTGGATGTTATTCTTTCTCTTGATAAACGGCTTGTCTTATAAGTTGACTCTCCCTGATCCAGAAGGTATAAATAATTTGTGTTTTGTTGTGGAAAGATGGTGCTGATATTCTAGAAGATAACCGTTATGGTCTAGAAGAACAGTGCAAACTCACGTGTGGCCCGCTCTATAAAGTAGTTAAGACTAGAGCTGGGCATTTGGGTCACACGGAGTTTGTCACGGTTCCAAATGCCCAGCTCTAGTCTTAACTACTTTATAGAGTGGGACAAACTCAGCTGGGCATTTGAGACCCAAATGCCCAGCCTAGTCTTAACACTTTATAGAGGCGGGCCACACGTGAGTTTGTCACTGGGCCAGCTTCAAAAACCGGTCCTAAGACCGGTCCTCCGATCCCAGCTCCAAAAACCAGTCCTAGGACCAGTCCTTGGGAGGACCAATCCGGACCAGGCCTAAGGAGGAGAGTCGGGCCTCCACTGGGCCCTCTCCAAGGCCGGGCCTGGGCCCAAATTTTTTTTACTTTTATCAATTTAGTCTTTTGTAAAATTACATGAAACCCCCTAATAAGTATAAATTTAGGATTAAATGAAATTTTATAAAATTTATTTAAAAAAAAAAATTTAACCGTTGGCTACCAACGGTGCAACTCACACCAACGATTAATTTATATAATTATAAGTTTTTTTTTTTCATTTTTCCCCTAAAACTACACTATAAATAACCTAAACCTTTAATTTTTTTCACACCAATCAATCTCCATTCTTTTATTCTCTCAATCTCTCTATTCCAATCTCCAATCAATTCATTCAATTTATATTATAATTATTATTATTATTCAAATTTTTTTCTATTTTCAATATCATCATAATTTCATTTATTATTTATTTTCATTTTAATTATTTATTATTTATCATAAATTTATAATGTCTTCCCCAAATGAGTTTTACGTTCCATCCACCGAAGAAATTGAAGCCTTCAATCCATTTTCACATTTCCTTCAAAGGATGCAGCTGTAATCCACAACCACATTCGGTCGAGACGAAGTATAGCCAAAACATGTGAGCTACGAGTCAACGGCACAGACATAGCCCAACCCCCCGACCGTCAAAGAGGGTCGTGTACGATGTCTGGTGATACTTCACCAAATCAAAACGGCCAAAGACAAATGGGGAGGGGGAAGGATCGTGTGGGATATGTAATTTATGTGGAACCATTATGGGGCTGAGAAGGGGACTTCGACGATGCGACGACACGTAGAGAAGAAGCATCCCCAATAAATGCATCTTCAAGCGGATCAGGTAGACAAATTCAAACTCAACTTAATTAAGTCACAATCCTCAACTCTCTCAACATAGCAATACAATACACCTGTTGCACGAGAGGAAATAGCAAGATATATAGTTGTACGGACTCTCCCATTTGTTTATTGAAAATCCTTTTTTTGTTAATATGGTTAAAACTGCATTTTGTCCAGCATATACCCCTGTTAGTAGAACTACAAGTAGAAGAATATACTAAAACTTATAACAAAATAAATAATAACTTAAAAACGAATTTCAAAATTTTAGGAATATATCTATTGCACTATATCAGACATATGGGCTTGTAGATCAAAAACCGATTTTTTAACTGTCACAGTACATTTCTTAGATCATAATTGGGGTTTACAACAAAAATTGATAGGTTTTAAACCATTATATGAAAAACATAGTGCTGAAACTATTTATTTTACAATTCTTGAAGTTTTGCAAGAATATTATTAACTGATAGGTTGTAGCGCTAACGCTTGATAATGCAGCTGCTAACACCGCGGCAATATCTTTATTTGAAAAGAAATTGGATCCGTGGTGAAGACAAATTTTATCACCAGAGATGTGTTGTCACATCATCAATTGATAGTTAAAGCAGGTTTAAATGTATACATTAAAGATGGAGAGGGTGCGTAGAGCTATCGGATTTTCGTCGGCGGTAGTATAAATATGGCAGGAGTACGTCAAATATTGTAAGCAAGAGGACCCACCGGTTCGACCTTTGAAGTTATGTACAGACATGCCTATCGTTGGAACTCTACCTACTTGATGTTGGAAAAAACTTTGCAAACGCGAAACAAATTACAGATTTTGTCAACCGAGAACTATCAGAGGAAGTGTCAACTATAATGATTGGGCGGTTTGTGAACCTTTTAATTCATTTCTTAAAATTTTTTATGATGCTACTAATACATTAAGTGGTTTTATATCCAACTACTAATTTAGTGTTAGATATTTTAGTTCAAATTGCTAAAACTTTTGATCAATATAGATATAATAACATTTTAAGTGAAATTGTTTCAAGTATGGAAGAAAAATATAAGAGATATTGGTTAGATATTCCATTCTTATATGGATTAGGTCTTTTTCTAGATCCTAGGTTTAAATTATCCGTAGTTAACAGTGTAATTATGAGTTAGGCCATTATTTAGGACATGATTATACGTCTTATTTGACTGACTTTAAACACACAATTGGATAGGCTTTTTTCTTATATAAGAACAGATACAATGGAAATAAAAGTGGAGGTGGAAGTGGAAAGTCTATGAGAGGCGATCAGGACTTGATGTAGCCCTCCCTCAAGGATCAAGCAAGTAGGGTATGTGGGACGTGGCAAAAGCTCCAGCTCTAGCTCCAGCTCGTACATACATAGAGCAATGAGATGACTCTACCTACAGGTGGACTTGACCTTTCTGACGATGAAGGAGTAACTGAGCATGGATATTCTCAATGGTGGAACCAACAAGAAAGTCATTCCCCATATATCCCAAATGGCACGTGATATTTTATCTGTGCTGGTTTCTACAATTGCATCCGAGTCAACATTTTCAACGAGTGGTCGGATTGTTGAAGGCAGAAGATGTTCTTTAACCGATGAGATGATGAAGTGATAAAGTGTTTACGGGATTTGATCATGCAGAAAGAAGACTACAACAGCACCCTGAAGATCCCGAACTACTCGAACTCTTTAGGAATACAGATTTGAAAATGTAACTAGTGTTGACGATGAAATTGAAGATGAATAATTTAATTAAAAAAAATTTTAATTGTTTATTTGGAAGCGTGAATGGTGGAAATGGAATATTACATTTATGTTAAAAATTAAAATTAACTATTTAATTATATTTTTTAAATTAATTAAATTTTTAGAAACTTACTAATCAACCCCTAAAAAAACTAAAACCCCTATAAAATGTTGTTTTGTCCCCAAAATATAAAAAAAAAATTAAGGAGGGAAAATAAAATTTTCCAAACCCCATGGACCGGTCCTGGGCCATGGGACTAGTCCCGACCAAGCCTAAGACCTAGTCCGGGTCCTGGGACCGATCCCAGGCCCATGAGAGACTGGTCCCATTTGGGACCAGTCCCAAACGGGCCCAGGCCTGGGCCGCAAGGACCGGTCCCTTGCCCAACTCTAGTTAAGACTTAAGAGGTAGAGGTAGTGAAGTGTGCTCTGTTTTTGTCAACAAAAATGAAAATTTTATCATCCCCCAATTCCTACCCATTTATTATTTCTCATTCATCTTTCACTTCCAGCACCAAATTAATTAACCCTCCATCTTCCCTCACTCACCCCCTCAACTCCTCACTAGAAATTCAACTACCTCTATCCCTACGTTCCCCAAACCAAAAACTGATTAAACAGAGAAGGCTGAGAACTAAAACTAAGAACATTCCCACAACCACAACCACAACCACAACCACAGACATTATACGCATAATGGTTGCCCTTCGCCTTCCCATACCACCTGACATGTTTACTTCTCTAGTTAAAGACTGCACCATCAAAAAAGACTCCAACGGAGCTATAGAATTATACTCTTACATCATCAACAACAACAACAACAGAGTCTTGAAACCCACGGTACTCTTGCTCAACCGTCTCCTTCTGTTGCATGTCTCCTGCGGCCAACTCTACACTGCCCGTCAACTGTTCGATCAAATGTCTCTTAGAGATTTCAACTCTTGGGCTATCATGATTCTCGGTTACATTGACATAGCCGATTACCAAGAGTCCATTGCCCTCTTTGTACAAATGATGAAGCTGCAACAACAGGAGTTGGTATTCCCTTCCTGGATTATAGTTTGCATTCTTAAGGCTTGTGTGTGCACCATGAATATGGGATTGGGAAAGCAAGTACATGCTTTGTTGTTTAAGTTAGGTAGTAGTAACAACATTTCTTTGACGGGTTCGTTGATTAACTTTTATGGCAAATTTAGATGCTTAGAGGATGCTAATTTTGTCTTTAACCAACTTAACCGTCATAATACTGTTGTTTGGACGGCTAAGATTGTTAACAACTGTAGGGAAGGACATTTCTTTGATGTTTTTAATGATTTTAAGGAAATGGCAAGGGAAGGAATTAAGAAGAATAGTTTCACCTTCTCTACTGTTCTTAAGGCATGTGCTAGGATGGATGATGATGGCAACTGTGGCCAACAGGTGCATGCTAATGCTATCAAACTTGGGCTGGACTGGGATGTTTATGTGCAGTGCGGATTAGTTGACATGTATGGAAAACAGGGGTTACTGGGAGATGCCAAAAGGGTGTTTGCAATTATGGATGATAACGAAAACGTTGCGTCTTGGAATGCCATGCTTGTGGGTTATTTAAGGAATGGGTTTTGTGTTGAGGCCATTAAGTTTATGTATCAGATGAAAGCAGCTGGAATTGAGGTGCAGGAATCGTTGATCAAAGACGTGAGGATTGCTTGTGGTAGTGGTAGTAATGTTCTTGGAAACAGGGCCGAACAAACTGTTATGGAGAGTAAATAACTTAACACCATTTCTTTCGATTATACATGGATGGCTTGCCATAGCTTCTTGTCCTTCTATGCATAGAGCAGAACCCTAGCTTTAATATAGTAGCAAACTAGACCATAACTATAAATCTTTTCATCCCTGCTGGTGAGAGACTGCTTCTGTGGGCATGAAAAAATGGGTACACTGACTCAACTATGTGCCATATGCAACAACATGTCACTCTTTTATCTTTTAATTCCAGTAATGTTTCAGAACACTGATTCAGTTATGATGCGAATTCACATTCAAGGCAACCCATTAATCTTCATATGAGCCAAGCAAAGTTTATGGGAAAAGCCATTCATGATTCTAGAAGCAATTCGGCAAAGGCATCAAGTTACTAAGCTTGAAATCTTGAACGGCAACAATTAGGTTTGATATGGGTCGTACCACATGAGGAGAAACTATTAGCTGGTTTACATACCATTATACAGCTACTGCTGTGTATGTTGAACAGATATAATATGCTACGGATGAGGTGTGTCCGGATATTCTGTATTTGAATTACATTTATGAATGTATTATCATTGAAACAAAGTGGTAACCAAAGTCTTTCTGTAGCATATTATCTGTTTTATTCAAGCACTTGGAGCAAGGTTTGATTTACTAGTTGAAGTGGCAGAGCTTTTGGAGTAAATAATGGTAAACATCCCTTTAGATATGGTTATCAATTACAAGGTTGGTTCCAGATGGTCTGTTGATGCCTACTTTAGTTCGGAGAAAGAGTATCACTCAAGTCAGCACATCTCGAATGATTGAGTGTTCTTGAAGAATTTTCAACGTGAAATTCATAGAAGTATAAGATCCCAGTAATTGGTACTCATCTAAGTCTTGGATTTTGGTCACTTGGTGTTGAGAATTCTGCTTTAGAAAATAGAAAAAGATAAGGAAGAAAAATAGTATTGCTCGAGTTACTCACAATAATAATCTACTTTTAGAACTTAAGAAAGGTATTTGTTCTGGTCCTTCTGAGATGTACCTACCTTTGTTGAATAATTATATATTTGATGCTTGTAGAGTTCTTTATTCTGATGATGGATAAATGTAATATTTTGTGCAACTCAGCGTCATGGATGTCGTTATCTTTTTTCTGGTTTCTGTTGTTGCTTGGAGAGGGCTTTTTAGAGATAATGTCTCAAGCTCTCCTTCTCCGATCTGGTAAACCAATTAAATGCTATTAATCCAGTTGAAAGCATATCATAAGTTAGTTTACAAGTGCCGAAACTTTTTAAATTTGTTGGAAGTTGGATGATGGATGAGGATGAAACTTTTTATCAGCAAATTGTATTTATATGTTGATTATTCAAAGATGAAGTTCCTTTATATTTGCTTTGATCCCCGTCTAGAAATTGTGTGTGATATCATATGTTGCATTGCAGTAGAAGAGTGAAAACGGAAGAGCTAAGGAATGAAGTCTCCTTGTTTGGTTTGGTAAAAAATGAATTATCTCACTATCTGCAGGCACGATATAAGACGTTTGTCCAAAGCATATGTGGTTGATCAATGTTCCATTTAGGTTGATGTTGATGTATTAATGCAGGCTATGCTATTGGGTCCTATTATCTATATCTACTACTGAAAGCAATATCGATGGCGATGGTGATATTAAATCAGGACTAGAGGTGCATAAGAAATCTGCTGTTCGACAGTAACTAGTAGATTATTACTCATCCACATAGATGCATGGATAATAAATCCACGTTGTTTCTGCGGGTCCTAGTTTGTTAATGATTGTCCATTTCTGTCTACGGATATTTTTATTTGGTGTGATATTATACACCACAGAATTCCAGTATCTCAATAACAACGTAATAATTTATTTATTACGCTACATCGCCGTAAAATTGGAAGACAAACTTGCTTCAACTTGTTAGTAGCTGTAGATATTCAAATAATTGTTGTCTTGGAGTGTTGAATAGATGGGTAAATTTCTCTTGGTTTCATATCATTTTTATAGCAAACTTTTGAGAAACTATTACCAATGGTCCCCTGTCCATTTAAGGGTACCGAAAATATCAGTCTCAAGCCAGTTTGGTATCTTTTGGCATTGGCAGGATTCCCTCGCTTGCTGCTCATAAATATACTACCATCCATCCATCACTTGCTATGATTAAGTCCATTGGTTTCTGTTCAACAACAAATATTAACATGGATGCCTTCTCTTCTTCCTTCCTCTCCAAAATCCCCATTATCATACCAAAATCAACTACAACACCACCTTTCTTACCTTATGCTCACCACCTCAATATTTCCTCTGTTAGAATTGAAGAAAAGCCTCCAACTCAAGTCACCAAAACTACCACCACAACCTCCAACAACAAAACACTTACTCCTACAGCAACAACCCCAACCCCATCTCTAAAATCCTCACCTTCATTCCCTCCATCAACTGCCCACAAGAGACGTGTTGATCCACCAATTTCATCTATCATATTCAATTCATTTGACAACATCATCAACAACTTCATAGACCCTCCAGTCAAGTCCTCTGTTGATCCAAGACATGTTCTTTCTGACAACTTTGCTCCTGTGGATGAGCTGCCTCCGACAGAGTGTGAAGTAATACAAGGATCACTCCCCTCTTGTCTAGACGGTGCATACATCCGCAATGGCCCCAACCCTCAGTATCTTCCTCGTGGACCTTACCACCTCTTTGATGGTGATGGCATGCTTCACTCTATGCAAATATCTCAAGGCAAAGCCATTCTCTGCAGCCGTTATGTCAAGACTTATAAGTACACCATTGAGCGTGATGCTGGCTCTCCAATCCTTCCTAATGTTTTCTCAGGCTTTAATGGCCTAACTGCCTCTGCAGCTCGTGGTGCTCTTTCTGCTGCCAGATTCCTTGCTGGTCAATTCAATCCTGTTAATGGCATTGGTCTGGCTAACACTAGCTTGGCTTTCTTTGGCAACCGACTCTATGCTCTTGGTGAGTCTGATCTACCTTATGCTTTACGTTTGACATCAAACGGAGACATAGAGACTATTGGTCGCCAAGATTTTGATGGCAAGCTGTTAATGAGCATGACTGCTCACCCCAAAGTAGATCCTGAAACAGGTGAAGCTTTTGCTTTCAGATATGGCCCCGTGCCACCATTTTTAACTTACTTTCACTTTGATGCCAATGGTAGAAAACAAGCAGATGTACCTATATTCTCCATGGTTCGTCCTTCTTTTCTTCATGACTTTGCAATCACCAAGAAGTATGCAATATTTTCTGACATACAGATAGGAATGAATCCCATGGAAATGATATTCGGAGGAGGGTCTCCGGTGGGTTCAGATTCAACAAAAGTGCCAAGACTTGGAATTATTCCAAGATATGCAAAAAATGAGTCCCAAATGAGGTGGTTTGATGTTCCAGGATTCAACATCATACACGCCATAAACGCCTGGGACGAAGATGATGGTAATGCAATTGTGATGCTGGCACCCAACATACTTTCAGTTGAACACACTTTAGAAAGAATGGACCTTATCCATGCCTTGGTAGAGAAAGTAAGAATCGACCTCAGGACTGGCCTAGTAACAAGGCATCCTATATCAGCAAGAAATCTAGACTTTGCAGTTATAAATCCGGCTTATGTAGCCAAGAAAAATAGATATGTGTATGCAGCAATAGGTGATCCAATGCCAAAGATATCAGGGGTGGTGAAACTAGACGTGTCAAAAGGGGAGCGCCAAGAGTGCATCGTGGCCACCCAAATGTTTGGACCAGGGTGCTATGGAGGTGAACCATTCTTCGTGGCAAGGGAACCTGATAACCCGGACGCAGAGGAGGAGGATGGATATGTGGTGTCTTATGTTCATGATGAGAATGCAGGGGAGTCCAAATTCTTGGTTATGGATGCAAAGTCACCAAATCTTGATATTGTGGCCGCAGTGAAGCTACCCCGGCGGGTGCCTTATGGATTTCACGGGCTTTTTGTGAGGCAAAGTGACCTGGATAAGCTCTAGGAACATTGTTAAAACTAGATACCAAATAGTAATTACAAATACAAGTCGTTAGTCGTAAGACCTAATTGTAATTGATCATTATAATCATAGTTCCTGCTCCTTAAGACACAGCCTTAGTGTTAAGATGGCAAATTATGTTGCTACTCATACTCAATTGTATCAGTAAATAAAGGTTGAGAATAAATTCCAATCTGACATTATTACAGTTGAAAGATGCTTATCAACGGGACCGTCGCTTTGGCTATTGCTTTAAGCTACTGCTAAAGCAAAGTTATTATGTGTTGCAAGAATTCACTCACTGTCTTATTAAATTGATTGTATTTCACTCCACCGATTGAAAGTCAAATGAGTGACAATTATTTTTCTTCTGGAGGAAGCGGTGTGGATAGAGAGTGAGCTGAGGAAGCAACAGGTGTGGTCTGAGACGGGACAGGCGTTGTTGACACGAACTAGAGCCAGCCAACACANTAGTCATACTCAATTGTATCAGTAAATAAAGGTTGAGAATAAATTCCAATCTGACATTATTACAGTTGAAAGATGTTTATCAATGGGACCGTTGCTTTGGCTATTGCTTTAAGCTACTGCTAAAGCAAAGTTATTATGTGTTGCAAGAATTCACTCACTGTCTTATTAAATTGATTGTATTTCACTCCACCGATTGAAAGTCAAATGAGTGACAATTATTTTTCTTCTGGAGGAAGCGGTGTGGATAGAGAGTGAGCTGAGGAAGCAACAGGTGTGGTCTGAGACGGGACAGGCGTTGTTGACACGAACTAGAGCCAGCCAACACAACAGCAGCAGGCCTTGGCCTTTAGCCGAAAACAACAATTTCTAATCGACAACTCATGTTCACATTCACTGATAATTAGTATTAACTTTGCTTAAAATACAATTAATTGTTGCAGACGTATTTAAGAAGGGATAAATCTGATTAAAGATAATATTAGAAAGTGAGCTGGAGATCAACTTAAGTAATTACATAGCCATCATTCCATTTCAACTGATAAATGCATAAAACCGCATGTTAAGGGAAGAATTAACTTCGAAACTTCGAAAATAGTATCTTTCTTGTATTTCATAATGGTGTTGGTGAAAATGCAGCCTGAATAATCTTCAATAGAATACTATTACAATGCATCTTTCTGAAACAAAACTACCTCCAAATAAAAAGATGTCAATACAATGTATTGCAAGTATAATAAGTGGTTAAACTATCACCACACCTCACCAATTTGGGTAATCAATGATGGGGTAAAATTCTCAGTAAGTGACAACTAATTTTGGTCAAGTCTCTCCGACAATATCACCCGGACCGATGTCAAATAATTGGTCTAAGCTATCTTATAGACAGATGCATGCTTCATGAAAATAACTACATATTGTCATCAGCTGAGCTTTGTCCTGGTTAAAGTCATATATAAGAAGAAGCCGAACATGGAATAATTATTAGGTAGTGACTGAGGGCAGTAAACATTGCTTGGAATCTGAAAGAATGCAAGCTTTTGTTTTAATTGAGAATTTGCCAAGGATGCCTGAAATCCCTGCTGACCAAGATCTGTTCCAACATGA
The DNA here is from genome assembly GCF_008641045.1 of Pistacia vera. Classification (NCBI taxonomy): domain Eukaryota; kingdom Viridiplantae; phylum Streptophyta; class Magnoliopsida; order Sapindales; family Anacardiaceae; genus Pistacia; species Pistacia vera. Next base: position 1,118,436 of record NW_022196024.1, on the reverse strand, counting down.
TAAGACCAACTCATCATTCGCTCCATAATCATCTCCTTCTCATCAAACGCTGTAATGTGGGAAGATGTACAAAATGTGGTGGAATGCCTTACAGATCAAAATAAGAATGGAAGAAACATTCAATTTCTTTTGACATTACTTGTACAAGAGAGAAAAAAGAAATAATAACTGAATAATGCGTCTAATCATCCATGGTCATCAGAGTCATGTTTTTATTTTTTTCTTTTTTTCCTTTTTTCGTTAGAGTTTGCATTCAGGTGAGAGTTAAGAATATCGGATTTATTTAAAGTCTGATCCTTTGATATTTTGTAGGATCTATAATCATAAAATATCATTAATACTGTATAAATGTGCAAATTCTTCATTTTGTCTTAATATAATTATTATTAACACATCTGAAGCACAAGGTACCAAAGGATTAAAATCTGTGTTAATTTACTTTTCAATCGAATCTCTTTATGATACAAAAAGAATGCCTAGAATTGAATGGATAAAGCAAAACTGTAGATATTTATTTTAAAGTCCTCTTATAATGGAAAAATGTAATTTGGATAAGAAAAAACCATACCAAACTTCCGCAAGAGCATGTCCTAAACCTTTGCCATGTGTGTCTCAGCCAGTGAAGAATTAAGGTCTTCTCGAGATTGTGATCTCCTACTTTGAAGACGCATCTGACTTCTGTGAGGGGACCAGAAGGATCCCATGCTACTACTGTCAAATTGCATCTGCCCCAAGCTATTTGAAGAATAACTATGTGAAACACCACTAGTTGATGGGTACAAGGAAGACTCCATGAGCTCAATGGTGCTGCCACCAAGACCATGTCCCAAGCCAAATGCTCTTTGCTGGGAACTTGCAACTGTCGGACTCAGAGGCATCTTAACTCTGCCATCCCCTATAAAACCACAGTTGATAATGCCTTAGTAGATTGAACAAACAAAATAAGAACCAACAAGATAAAAAATCCAAACCAATAGAATAAGACTTCCTAACTAACTGGAAAGGAAAATGGTTTTAGAGAAAGAATGAGATTCACATAAGCAATGAAAGCATAGTTTTAATGATTTGGATCATGCAACATGGATTAAAAAACTAAGTCAGTAGGTAAGGTAGAAAAGAGGGACAAAACATACTCCAACAAACTGATTTAATATATAGATGAAACAGAAACAAAATACTAAATTAAAATGTAATATGGCTGTCAAAGCCTGTCGAATCACTCCAGCCTACTGCATATTGTAACTTTTCTATTGTAAAATGACATAATTCAAAGCTACTATAGAAGCTTCAACTTTTTTCAATTATATTCCAGTTCTAAAACATTAAAGTAGAAAATGCTTAATGATCAAATAAACACGATAATCATACTTTTTTATATTTTATTTAGTAAGCAGAGATCTTTATTTTAGAGTTTTAGGCTGGTGTTTTTGAGTTTTCAGTGTTTTCTAACATCTAACCACAATAATTTTGGTTTTTGTTTCAAGAATTCGTTGAATCTTGAACATCTCAATTCAACGATATTCCCACATTCAGATGACCGGATCTACCAAATGATCCCAGATAGAATCCCAATTTTAACAACCTTGATTGAATGAAAAAGATTTCCAGAGAGACTAATAAAACACTTTTAGACTTAGGAGAGACTTCTCCCTCTAACAGAAACAGATCAACAACAGAGAATAATAATAATATATAACCAGTAATTTCAAAACATGTAGCACAGTTTTACCGATATAAATGTCCACTAAAATCGTAGAAAAGCTTACCGGAGTTCATAGGACTCCAACGCTGGAACCGGAAAGGAGATGGAATATTGAGAACAGACGTAGTGGCTGTGCCATTATGCCTGAATAATGGGAGATATGTCCTCCGGAAAAATCTTGGCATCCAATTGTTGACACATGATAATGCACAAACCAGCAAAATCAGTGAAACTGAAACAACAGCAACGAGAATAATTGGATTTATCTTCATTTGGAGTATGTCATAACTGTGAATTCTCAATCTAGTAGAAAATGTCTTCCCAGCTTCCAACAGAGCAACCCCAAGGGTCCAAGTAATACTTCCAGAACCAACAATGATATGATCATCAGTGATGTGCAAACCCTCTCTTAATAATGAAACAACATATGGTGACCTAAAACAATACTGTTCAATAAAGGGCTGGGGAGGAACACTGTTTCTGGCAAGTTCCCAAGTTTTTTGACAGAACTCCCGACCCTTTTCCAGCACATCATCAAGTGCAGATTCAGAAGTCAAATTAAAAAACCGATACACAACAAAAAAGCCAGATATAGCATATAACTGGCCATTAGGGCGAGGCAAACCATCAATAAGAGCACAAGGTTGCAAATCACAATCCATTGCTGGGCTAAGATTCGACCATTCAGACAAATTAACAGCAATTTTTGCAAGTGCACTGCATTCTTCCCAGTTTGGAGCTCCAGTTAATAAAACAGAAATGCCTGACTTTCCTCCCTTACCCAAATTTTTCTCTCCAACTACAGGGTTTCCACTCTCTTGTTGATTGGAAACACAGCGAGAGCAGATGTATCGCTCCTTGTACCCAGACTGCAAGCAAGGGTGCTTAACTTCTATTTTACCATTAACTAAATCTCCATTTTTTATGTCCGGAATTCTTTTTACAAGTTTAGCTACAGACTTGTCAAATGCATCATTTAGACCATAGCCAGAAAGAGAGTAAGCACTGAGATGATGATTAACCGCACCAATCCTAAGGTTTAAGTTAGTCTCGTTATGCACTTGCTTCTCACTTTCAAATGTAACCTGCAATGACGACCCACCCAAGTCAAGTGCACCAAAAGTTGCCTTTTTGGGTATGGCCCCCAACATACCAGTGCGATAGTTCAAGGCTGTCCATCCGTAGTAAGCTTCTTCTGTGCCACTAATAATCTTAATCCATTCTCTCCGACGCAAGAAAGGTGAACTTTTTACTATGGACCAAGCATTCTCTAGTAGCCACTTAGAATCAGCTTTAGGCAGCCTCCGAACCCCAGCTGTTGCGTAGATGAAGAGAGAGGTAGTCTCATGTGCATGCTCAGGGATTTGTTTCTCTGCCCACTGTAAAAGTGGCTTTATAGCAGCCTTCAATCCAGATTTATTGTGCACCAACTTATCAAAACCCGGCTCAGTCTCCATTCGATCATAAGCACGCCCACTCTGTGAGCTAGGTTTCCTAGAAAGACCTTCTGTTAATGATTTCATGAAGATAGGGAAAGTGCCACCTTTATTGTGATCAATGGATGCCTCATAAACATAAGCTCGAGTTCCAGTACTTCCACAATCAAGCACAACATAGAATTTGGACCCTCCCTGATACAAATTAGAATAAATATACATTGAAACCATATACACTAAAAAAGCCAACAACAATAGGCTCAGTAAGATTAAGAACACTCGGACCCACTTCCTACGCATAAATGGAGTTCCACCAGACAATGCTTTCTCCTTCGAAAAACTTGAACTAAAATTTTCTCTTTGTAAGGAATTAAGTTGTTTTGAATACCTATCAATTCCAACACGAGGATCACCCTCCTCTGGATCAAGTCGACGATATGCTGAAAAATCTTGGAGCGACGATGAGAGTCGCAAATTATTCTTATTTCCAGGGTTAGAAAGGTCAAACCTATGAGCAGAACCGGTTTCGGGGGGCAATCCAGGCGACATATAAGGAACTGTAGAAGACTGTGCTGCCGAAATACGACCTGATGCAACAGAGATCAATTCTGCTAGTTTACTAAACACCATAACTTGCAGCAGAATTTGCTAATTTCGATAATTTAACATCCCACACTAATGTTAGTGTTGAAAAAACGAAATAGCTTAAGTGCCTCCTTTCAACATAGTATTCATAAAGGAAGGAACCAACACAAGTTAAAACGAAGTTTGCATAATGATTGGAATTGTGGGTAGAGAGCTGGTATCAAATATCAATTTAGAAATCCTGCAAGTAAAGATTTCACGACGAAATCTAATAAGTCCAACTACTGAGAAAACCGCAAGTAATATGAAATTAGGATCTTAAATTAACGAAAAAAAAAAAAAAGATTTTGGAAGATGGGTTGTGTTAGTTTTGAAGAGGTGAATAAAAAAAACAAGGGGAAGGACATTGTGATCTTGAGTTGAGATATATAATATACGTAAAAGGAGTAATACTAAAAATCCAAGAAAGAAGTTAGGGTTGAGAAAAGGAACACTTACAGTAAAAAAAGTGGGTGGGTGATCTATAAGTCCCTGAGATTTGTTAACAATCAGATCCAAACTAAAATGTGTGAATTGAGTCTGAGTCGACACAGGGACAGGGACAGGGACAGGGACAGACTCTTTTTACTAACAACTCACCCCCCGTTTTCCTTGTTTGTGAAATTCCTAATTCCTATATAATACTTATTATTATTGCCAATTGACCCGACCCATCACATCCCCATTTATATCGGGTTTGGGTTTATACTATTTGATTTTAAGCGATTTGCTCTTCAAACCATTGAATCCGTCCATTGAACTTTTATTATCTTTAGACCATGGATTTGATTAATCCAAAAATGTTACGTTTCCATTAAGAGAAAATATTACATACCATAATAACGTTTTACTTTTTAAAAATGAATCATAAGATTACCTTCCCAAATAGAGAGAAAATATTACATACCATAATAACGTTTTACTTTTAAAAATGAATCATAAGATTACCTTCCAAAATAGATAAGTACGATTCTCCCACAATGTCTACCCCTCCCTTTAATTTAGGCAACTTTTCTCCGTTCTAATATGATAGTTAAATGGACTTGTATGAGGCCAGTAGAGCAAAACTGTAGCCATGTGAAGAACAAAAATCCATCACAGGATGGCTTTATGAAGACGAGAAGGATGAATGTGACATAAGTAATCGCTGGAATATCCAAAGGAAAGGGAGACTGGAAAACTGTCCTTCCAAGAACTGCTATATTGTTCCAACAATATCAATAGTAACTGTCATCTATGACAATTAACTTTACATCAAATCTCATCATAGTTTTTGTCTAGTCTCTTGATTTTGGAGATAAAACATGTCCTCTCTGATGAGGAATCTTGTTACTTGATGCGTCTTTGTGAATGAGCGGTTCAGAAGGCCGACTAACATGAGCAATGAGCCCCTGAGCTGCTTGTTTTTCTATATAGGATGCCCAGGTGACCAAATACAGACCCGCAATAATTAGACATCCCCCTAAAACACTGTGTCCACAAGTCAAAAATACCAAGTAAGATCACACCATCTTTGATGATATCAACTCAAGGAAACAACACTTTCGCTTTCCATTGGATACATACAAAGAATATCAATGATCCGCAAACAAGTAAAATTGCACAAAATTGTTAGTAGTAGAAGTATTACCTTCCCAAATAAATAGGGCTTCCAAGGAAAATTCTTGACAGGAAGGCAGATGCTGCAGGTTGAAGTGGATTGTACAATGCAACCAAAGCTGGCCCCAAGATCTTATTGGACCATGTCAAGAGTCCATAATTGATAGCAGATGCAACAATTCCCTGAGAAAGCATGGAGCATTTTTCTTAACTATTCTTTTTTAAGACAAAAGCACAAGGTTCCCTTTACAATAGTTTCAAAGGTTATTCCAAGCCACCAAAATTTATGGAAAAACAAAGATCTGAAGAAATTTATGATTTCACTGATTAAGATGCTGTCAGCAATCTCTTGATTGAACAATTGGCAGGCCAAATTCAAGGGTGGATTCTTAAACCTTTATGATTGGAGAATAAATTAACACGACTGAAGGAACTTATCACTTCTAAATTAGCTGTTTCTGCTTCACTAAAGACAAAATTTAAGCCAAACAACGAAAATCCACCTGCAGCACTTATGATTAAGAAGCTGCATTATTTATGACTCTATAAACGCAAGTAACATGCAAAAAAACAAATAGGTACTCCTCAATAGAAAAAAAGAAGACAGATCATAGCTTTGCCTTGCATATAATAGAGATAGATCATTGCAATGTCATCACTATTTCATGAAGTGAGTTAGGCATTCCTCTCCTACTAACACAATCATCACCCCACTGATTCCTTCCAGTAAAACAACTAGCATTGTTATACATATACCCTGAAGATTAACAGTTACAACAAAACAACTTCTCATGAAATTATAACTAATAAAAAAGAGACAAAACTGACTAGCACTAAGTTAAGAAACAAGGTAAATGTAACTTCAATCCGAAACTTACCGCATAGATGACTGCAAACAGCTCAGACTGTGTCAAACTCCAGTCTGTTGATTCATTGGTCATAAAGAACGCTGTTATTACCATCAAAGCAGCACCAAAAACATATGAATATGCTGTGACAGACAGGCTGGCTGGATATTTCTTTAAAAGTGGTGCCTGAAATTTTTTCATAACAATAAATTGATCAGAAGAATATAATCTACAAGGAGATAGACCATTAAATCTAAAGTAATAAATTCAAAGTTAAGCTCCATGAAATACATAAGGCGATCAGCTTCTGTAATTACCTATTGAAACTTTTCATCAACAATCTCACCATATGTTTCTCATGATTTATTGGTTATCAGAAAGCTAAATCTAGTAATCATGTTAACCCTCAAGCAGAAGGGATCAGACTTTCTACATGCAACAAAAACGGCCTTAAATCTATTAAGGTTCTTAGATCAATTCCGATAAACTCTTAGTTTAACTAGGCTATCAACACAATCCCATACATAGAATACTGCTGTATAACAAAGGAGATATCCCAATACTTTTCTTTCTTGAACACTCTTAAACTTAAAAATCTGATGTCCAACCAAAACTCAATATATCATTAAGTCTTGCAAAGTTGGTGCTACATACCAATCAAAATTCCCTACATGCTTTAAAAGTTACTCTCCCCAATTAGTTTTGTCTAGGTAAGTTTAATATTCACTAAAAGCTCGCCATTCAAACCATCATCAAATTCTTGGAATGGTGTAACACATACATTGAATCCCCCAACATGGAGATGCTCTTTTATGATCAATCAGCTCCATATTCTGAATCCTTTCATATGCCATACATGAACTCTTACATAACTTACAACATGGTATGCAAAAAACAGATGGAAAAGTTTCATGAACATAAGCTAAGTTCTCATGTAGATAATGCTAAAGTGAGGCAATTACACGATTGTAAATAAGATACTAGACACATTTAGAAAAGTGAAAAATGCACAAAGAGCATCATCTAAGACTCTTAATGATAAAAATAATGCTCATCTCACTTATGTTTTTTGATTCAGCAATGAAGTCTCAATTGTAAAAATTAACTATACAATCCAGTACCTGAATGGCTAGAAAAGCAGCCATGCATATGCAATTCCCTATTAAGCATAAAACTCCAAGGTGCCACTGATCAAATCCAATCACCAGAAAACTGGACATGAACCATCCAGCAGGCTCTGGTTGACCCCTTGCACTTATTTCACTGTGCACTACAAATTCTTGGTTCTTATTTCCAAACAAAGCTGGACCACGGAATAGAACCATTAATATAGCACCAGAAACACAGACAAGGGTACCGCCAACCTTTGCTTGACCTTCGGTTTTGAGCAAATTTACTCTTTCTGTACTGCATGAACAAGTTCATACATATTATTGAACAAGCAACACCAACACTCTGCATACATGCATATAAACAGATAACAAGGGCACAAAATCAATTAAATTCAGGATAAGGTAGAAATTTGTCACTCACCCCATCATCACAGCAAAGAGAAACGTGAACACAGGAATTGCAGGTTGTGTGGCAGCAGCATAAGTTGGATTGGTGTAACTAAGACCAATAAGAAACAAAAGCTGGTTCCCAAATATCCTGATCAAAGATATAAATTAGCAACAGAACCAGATAGATCAGCCATGACCAGTCCAACAAGAATGAGTTTTACAAAATAGAGCTTACCCTGTTAACCCAAGAAAGAAGAATGACAAGAGGAAGCGTCTAGTCATAGGTTGACGGATTCTTCTATAAAGAGAAAAAAGAAAGAAACATTTCAAGTTAATGAGTTTATATATCATAAAGCATAACATATTAGTTGAAATAAAGTTGCAACCTTGAAGTATCTATTTGTACAACTAAACCTAAAGAAGGATATGTTAGGATACAGGCTTGAACAAGAAATAAGATGCTCATTGTACACAGTTCCAGGCTCTAAATCCGTTCTAATTTTCTAAGTCAGACATATTTAAGCATGGAACCACAAAATACATCTAGTAAACCACTTATCACCTAAAATGAGTAAAATATGATCATAAGTTGAGATAACGAAAGTTGAACCTTCACAAACAATCGAAGCCATAATATGGCATATGGGTATCAAAATTTAAAAACTGATCTATATTGGAATATGGATGCAACCAAAAAGATAAGATTTAGCAGGCAATGAATGTAATGAACTAGCACTATGATTGTTCGGTACTCAAAAGAATAGGAATCATAGTTAGCAATCGAAATTCAGACAATGATAATTGTACGTCAAACTAGGAAAAAAAATCGAAAATTGAAGACAAAAGGATGTAAGATATAGTTAGAACAATGCATGAAGATAAAAAAAAAAAAAAAAAGGAGAAGAAAAAGGAAAATACTTTTCACGAAAATAGGCAACGGGAGCAAGAATAGAGAGAGCAAGAAGATCACGATAAACACAAAAGACGAGCTGGTTGACTCCAACATTGAGGGCTACTTTGGTAATTACATGATAACCTCCGTAGAACAACTGAACCAAAGCCATGGCGCCATGTGCTCTCCATGTATCTTTGTCAGTTGAGGGAATTACAGTAGCAGTAGCAGCCATGGAATCTTGTTCCTGAGAAACGAAGAGAGAAGGGTTTCGTTTGGTGGGCAATAGTTGGTTGGTGAATTCGTATTGTGTCAAAAATAAGATATTATCAGCATCATAATGATCATTTGTGTGGGTTGTGCGCTTCATTTACAAGGGAACAAAGTTTTTTAAGGTAATATAGATTAAATATAATGCTGGCTTTGATCCTGATTTTGATATTTTTGTTGTTTTCTTCTGTTTCTCTCCTAAATGGGTCCCTGTTCTGTTCTGCACCGTCCCCGTCTCAGTTCATTTCTACATCAAGTATCGATTGGTAGATTGACAAATAAATTCGATTAAATTAATTAATAATTTCCCTAATTAAATTACTAATCAAAGCAAATTATTGTTAATCCTTCATCATTTTTGTTGTTGGCTTCGCGAATACAATGGGAATGTCAATTTAACTGTCTGTTTTCTAACACAAAACTGAAACAATGTTGGACGAGATGTGCATCAAAAACTGAAAATGAAATTCAAATCTCATATTTGTTTGTTCAATCACTCACGAAACAAAATACACAATTTCCTCTTTCATTGCACTTCACTTTAAAAGCAATTCATCTACGACTACATGCTATCAATGAATGTGTAAAGATGAAACAAACGAATACAACACATTTATATCCATTTAAAAAAGAAATGGTATTTTGTCGCTCCAAAAACAAATATTACAACTTTATATTCCTAAAATGGTCCTTATTTGAGGTGGAGGATGCCTTGCTAGTGACTTTGGATCTGGGTATCCATTCTCGGGAGCCATAATTGCCCTGTAAATTAGTTCATAAGCTTCGGCCAGTGACCTAGCCACCTTGATACAGGCTTCAGAACGCAATTTTGGAACCTGCATCAGCTCAAATTCAGGCAGAGAACTCTCGCTTCCCAAAATAAGCCCAAAGAAAGCCTTTAAACACTCCGAAAGAGATGCTGGAGAAGTGTCTTCTATCTCTGCCAATGGGGGCCCTGCTACTGTACTGCTGAACTCCTTGTTAAGAGAACCATGGAAGTGATGCATTTTCTGTGATAAGCCACATCTTCTTAAAATGGCATCAACTTCTTTATCCACAAGAACACGCATATGATTTTCAATCATTGATCCTAGGTTCTTCACATACTCGGCTGCAACCTCATGACCAAGTAATGGTTGTTGGATGGCACATAAGCAGTTGATAAGGAATATTTTGGAGGGAGTCTCATTATTCTGCATAAATTATCAAGGAGATTAGGATGCAAAATTATTCAGAAAATTTGCACAAAAATTACTGTTGTACATCAAGTTATTTCAGTTTACACAAAACATAAATTGCGATGCAGTCCTAATAATCAAAATATTGATTAGATTAGCTAAATATTGGTCCACTGCATCAGAAAATAGAAACCTTTTCTTGACTTCATTAGAGCATAATAAAAGGACCATTGCTTTCTTCCTAGACAAGATTTCTGCATATAATAACTTAAAATGTTTGTATTGGACATATCTACCAAAAAATGAACTGAGAAATAAATAACAATATGATCCAATTGGCACATAAATAAAGTTTTAAGTCTGACAAGCAAAAACATTAAGAGTAACCAGGGGAGCAGACGAGGAAACCTGCGTGGACAAGGTGGAGCTGCTATTGGACAAGATTGCATCAACCGAGGATTTACTAATTTGGCCCGAGTCAGAACTCATTCTACTTCTTCTTGATGAATGCCCAGCTCCCTTGGATTTGTGTGCCTCTGCTGCTTGTTCACACATCTATAACAATTGAAAGTAATGACTTTTATCTCATTAGTTAAATTTAAGAAACATGAAACTATTGCCATCCTTAACATAATGCACATTAGTATGGTTTAAAACCTGAATCAAGTTTGACATAGACTTGAATAATTAACCTGAAGTTTATCTAGAGCTTAAATATAAAAGGCTTGGAAAAATAACTTCTTCCCCAAATTCTATATGCAACATTTGGTTACACGACAAAAACCACAAGAAGAAGTAATCCCACAATATATAGTGCACTTTAAATTACTAAAATCAAACACAAACACACCTGGATGATAGGATCAAGTAAAGCAGATATCACCAGATCAAAATCAGGTTTTTTCGCAGAAGTGGGAACCATCATACTGTTATGGGTTTCAATTATCTCTAGCAGTATAGAGACTCCTTCCCTCACAGCTGGTGGTGGAGAAAGATCAACAGCTACAAGGGGTGGATACCGCAAAAGCTTTTCTCCTCGGCTTTTCAATATGTCAAAAAATGTTTTTTGGGTAGCATCCTTGAGCACCCAGAGTGTATTACAGAGAGCAGTCTCTCTCCCAAGTAAATCTGATATCTACACAACAAAGCAAAAGGTTAAATGTGAGACAGCATACAAAACAACTAGAAATACAAAAGAGGGATAGAGCTCAACTCACAGTGTAGCTATAAAACTCCAAGGTATTAAAGAGTTTATAAGAAATTATAAGACTAGGTTGTGACTGCAAAACTTGTTCAACTCTCACTTTAAATGGCCGGCAAACTCCTTCAAAAATTCTATCCAGAACAAATGTCAGGTCTGAATCAGTCTTTCCAGAATCATTCTCCAGGTTCTTAGAGAATCGGCTAGCAGTCACTCCAATATCTACTGTCGCATCTGGATCAAGTAACCCAAGGACAAGCTCCCGTTCAGATGCCAGTGCCTACATTGAAAGCAATAGAAATAATCAAAAATTTAATTTAATGTCGAAAAGATTTCAGCAAGATCAGAATACGAGATATAAAATACAACTAAAAGAGGTTTCTGTGAGCCACCTGATGTAACCACCCTAGCATGTCTCCTACATAACGTAAGGGATCATGAGCATGCACTTCAATCGGTCTTGGCAGTCCACCAGGTCCTCCGCGTGTAAGAGCACTTATAAATCTTCTAAATAATGCATTATGCCTCATATTTGCTACCTGTACAGGCAGTGAAGCGATACTCTTAAGACAAACTCCTATAAAGAACTACCAAGCATGTACCATGCTTCAGATATGTATCATTAAGCCTTAGGTTAGAATAGAATCACCTCTTCTGCACAATACTTGAAAAGGACAGGCCTTTCCTTGAGGCAGCAAACTGCTGTTTTCAAAAGCTCACCAACTTCAGGATTCTCAGTGTCACCCAACTTCCTACACTCTGCCTGAACCCACCTAGAAGAAAGGAATAAGATATATATTATCTAAACTGTTCAAGCACCATCCAAGTAACAAAATTCTGAATTAAAAAACACTGAGTTAAAGAGATGAACAGTTTTTTTTCTTTTCTCTCCAAAAGATAGAATCTATTAAAAGTTTATGAATAGTGTACAACAATAAGCTATCTACAGAGCTTTGTAAAAGACAGTATAAAAATATTTATGAATCATGCACAGAACTACTTGCATGATAATAAATTCCTCTATTTCGCTAAATAAAATCTACTGGCATCAATAAAGCATGAAACCAAAAATTTTTATAAAAGATCACAGTGTGCTTATTAGGATAGTACATAAACCAAATTTTTAAAGCCAATGGAAAAAACGATGTTACTTTATTCACCAAAGAAACTTCTCTAATAATCACATAGGCCTCACCTGCACAGGCGCTCATAGGCACCTTCTTGGTACACAGCCATCATATCCATCAGCTCCAAACCTGCACGCTGTGAGGACTCCTCAAGTGAATGATAATTCTTCTCATTTATTCAACAACCAGGAATTTAAATGGTGAAGACATGAAAGCACAGAGCAAATAACATAACTGTAAATACAACCAACATAACATATATACAAGCAGACAAGTACTTAATATTTCAACAACCAAGAATCTTAACAATTCCCATAAAAAATTATCAAGGTCAAGACTGGTTCTTCCAAGAAAAGAAGCATCCAAAGTAACATCATCTCAGACTCCAAGAGGGGTATATCATCATCAACCATCTAAAGCAAGGGAACTATTCAAACCACAGCATCTTTAGTTGTGTAACAGCAATATTGTAGAAATCTTTCGCATCACTACTCTCAGTATCTAATTCTTCAAGTTTTCAAAATCAAACAAACATCTTATAAAAATCTAGTCAAATCTCAAACCAAAGATCTCTTTTCTACACATCTAACTTCTAATATTGCTTAGGGGTTATGCATGATTGTTTTCTATTTCTATTTTCTATATTGCAAATCCAAAAACACATTAAAAATGCATTTGGTCTGGTAATTGTAAATGGGAGTTGAAAATTATAAATTAATTCTCAAAAAATTAGTGCTGAATTCGAAATTACTAAACAGTTTTAGTATTTGAAAAAAAAAAATTGAAAAAGAAATTTCTACATAATCAAATGGATTTCACTATTTTTTGTTTCAGAAAACTACTTTTAAAACACAGTACTGAACAAATTCTAAATTTTCAAAACACAAAATTCTATTTATCATTTTTAGTTACAGAACAGTTTTGCAACACTATACTGCACAGACCCTTACTTTACAAACATTTCCTACGTAGGAAAGAGAAAGACTTGGAGATTTTACCTGATGATGAGTCCTAAGCAGTACTTTGCAGTTAGCATGAATTTCTTGAACATGAGAAAGTGCCTTGAAGAAATTTTCATTTAAGTCCTCATCCCTCAGTGCATTTATCTACAGACGAATATGAATACAGTAACTTGAGTTGAATTTGGACCATAATGGAACAAAAGCATATATTAATTCAAAACTAAAGGCTTAAACTCAAACCTCTTCATCAGAGAGCTGATAATCACGAAGAAAGCAAGAAACAATCTCTTGTCTTTGTGTATTAACTTCAAGATCTCGTTTGAGTCTCTCCGTGGTTTCAATGATATTCCCGGTGGTAGCATTACAACTATTCAAAGCCTTTTCAATCCTGCCAAGTACAAGATTCATTAAATATCATTGTTGCTGTACAATAATTCAAGATGAACATGGAATAATATTATAGGATCAATATTTCGTAAATATGTAAGAATGCATGACAGCAATTAACACAAAAAGTGCCAGGATTGTCCTAAGTATTTCCAATTTCTTAGAATTCTCCCTATTCCCCCTCTATTCTCACTGGGTGTGTTTCTTTTTGTTAGATTTTCTTTCATTTCCTCACCAAACAAACACTCCTAATTGGTAAAATATACAATAGATCTTCATATCCTTTAATTAGGTCCAAACTAACCAAAACAAAGTAGGTTTCGAATAAGCAATTGACAAGTGAACTTTAAAATTCGATCTCTATGAGAGGTTTCATATAATTATAAATGAAAGTGCCAAGTCTTAAGCTAGAAAATGAAATGATAGTAAGTAACGTAAAATGAATGAGACCTGTCACAGCATTGAGCAAGCTCATTAACCTCCTCCTCAACGCGATCCAAGGCTTGTTGAGCGCCATGGGAAGCTTGAAGAAAATCGAGATTGATGGAAAGAGAGCGCTTTTCAATAGTGGATCTGAGGTTGCGACGAGTCTGTGGAGTGTTATCAGTATAGAAAGTTGAGAGTGTTTTGAGAGAAGACAGTAGATCTGGAGTTTCTGTTCTTGATTCCAATACTTTTTTCAGCTTCCGAGACAGCCCCGGCGCCAATCCCACCGTCCCCATTCTCTCCCTCCCTCTGTGATCTCCTCTTCTCCTCTCTTCTTTTCTCTATTTACTTGTCTGTTATTTTCAAACGCCGGACTGGATTCATCAATTCAGTAACAACAATTTGGGCCTTACAATTTCATGACGGGTTAAAAATAATTAAAATTTAAAACAAAATGTTAAAAATGGGAGACAATGAGAATTCCCAAACTATTGCGGTATATGAGGCACATATTAAGACTCAGAGGAAGATCATAGAATTAACCATTTCATACCACGTCATGGGTTCAATTGGGCCTTATAATTTCATAACACGTAATGGGTTGGGTTCAACTGATTTCCAGCCCACGGAAACAATACAAGAGCTGGGAGGAAGGAGCATGTAAAACAGGAGAGGTTTATTTTTAGTATTAATTTCAGAGAGAAAATCAGTTTCCCCTCGAGGCTCGACGTTTTCATTTGTGGGAAACTATACAGATTTTGTCAAAGTGCCCCCAACAGTTTCAAAATTTTGTCTTAAATGAGGACCAAAACTTGACATGGTCTAAACTCCCATTAACTATTCATTCAGAAATCGAGTAAAAAATGATATTAACCTTTTTCTTTTTCTTTTTTTTATGTGTATGGGTATGATAATTAAATATTTTGAATAGTGAGATGTCAAAAATACATTTTTTGACTATTTATTAAAAAAAAAAAAAAAAGATGTAAACATCGTCAAGAATTATGTTTGCAAGATCTTGGGTTAGTTCTAATGTTATTTGTCACGACCCATACAATATGCAAAACTATGTGTCATTTCATCTTTCATAAAACATAAACTACCCAATTATTTGATAATCATGGTTTTAAAACTCAGTCTAGAGACACTCTAAACTTGGTTTCAGCTATTGGCCCGAATTGACTCGCGATTGAACTAATGGGAACAATATCGAACCCGCTTCAACCTTCGGGTCAACAAACCGGTGGCTAAACGGGGTTATTGCAAATTTTCATTTTCCAATTTTAATTTTCAAATGAAATCCCTAATTTACTTTTCACTCTTTGCTTCGCAACTCTAAACCAAATGTTGCCACCACAGCCACACTTCACTCTTCACTCTGCAACTCTACAATGTCGCCACTCCTTCATCTCTCGTTCAACCTTTATCTCCTCTTCGTGATGATTCCCCTAGTTTGTGGTGGGTTTTGTTATGGCCTATGGTGGTGTTTTGTGGTGGATTAGGGTTTTCATGGTGGCCTGGTGGTAGTTTGTCCAGCGTTGGGCTGGTTTGGGATGGATTGCAGTTTTAGTGGCTAAGGTTTCTTAGCTAGATAGCAGGAGTGTGTTTGTTGGATTTCAAACTTGTAGGGATTGATGATTATTTCTCAAAGCTATGTTTGTTAAGTTTCATACTAGGGTTTTATGTTGAGGTCACCGGTCCAATTGGATTTCTCAAGAGTATGTATGTTATGAAATATATACGTTAAGTTTCATACAAAGGTTTCATGTTGACATCACCGATTTGACCCACCAGTTGGACCGTCCAACCTAGGGACCAATCCTTTGACCGGGTCAAGGCTTGGTCCTGGTATATAAACATTGTAGATAATGGAATGTCATAATATATATTAAAAATGACAGTTCATATTCTCTCTTTATAATGAAATAATTCATCCAATCCAAAGTTAATATTAAGTTGGTTACCATTCCATTAAAATACACAACTAGTGCCAAATATCCAAACATGAATCATTTTTGTATATATACACACAGTAGATAGAGCAATGCATGATGTATGCTACAATAATTATTTTAGATCTGCATAGCGAGGTATTTCCACTTTGGATATAATGATAATAAACAGTAATATATATGACCACACTGTTCTCTTTAATCCTCCATTACCCAGATGAGAGTGACCTTATATAATTGCCCCTACCATTAATCCCACAGAAGCCGCAACTTGTTCGTTGTTCATTAATATCAAGTATTATTCATAGAGATTAGAAGATGCATTATAAGATCTATTTATGCATGAAAGGGACACTCTTGCGCATACATTATATTTTTGAATGTTTTATCTTATTTTTGGTATATGTCGACTTTGTTTGTACTTCCCCACTACATCAATGAATGTCCAAGATACAAACCCTAAATATATATCAATTTAACACTATTTATTCATTATATAATACATTATTGTTGAACTTGTAAAAAAAAAAACATCAATACCATGATTGTATCGTGGATGGACCCTCAATCTCCTATATATATATATATATATATATAAATAAACTGACAATACTGTAAACATCAAATTGAAACATATTCCTAAAACTAAATCTGCAGATTACGTAAACACAATCTGCATATACATATTGAAATCCCCACAAAAAAATATATAAAATTAAATTGGTTAAGTGTAGATTTAGGAAATGAGTTAAGTTGGCAGTTAGTGATAGACAAAAGTGGAAAGCTACAGCAGCCGAACTCTGGATCCATATCAGTATCTCACTGATTAAGCTAGGTAGGATATATATGAAAGTTTTAGGTTGAGAATTAGTGAGTGCTCATGCTTACGTGAGAATGAGAAAGAGAAAGATGAAGAAGAAGAAGGATATTGCGCGTGCTATTGTAAGAGGTATATAAAAATTATATCGATAACCCAAGATTTTCAAGCCACACAATCATTCCTTTTATCATATCGTATATTTATTTCTTCCACTTGCAACAAACCTAAGAGCAAGAGCTCCCTACTTCTGCAATTTTATTAATTTATATCCATCTATCTCACTTACACAAGTATTTAAATCCATCAACACCAATTGATCCACAATGAGTATTAATTATTATTTCAAGAACTAATATATGATTTCAACAATAATAACGACCAACATGCTCAATGATCTCTTTCTATCTTTCTTGAATAGATAGATATATATATATATGTTAATGCTTTGAGTTGATGGTGATGAAGTGGGAGTACAACTAAAGCAAGAGCATCAAAAACATTAGAAGCACACGCGTGGTTATGTGGGTTCTCCTGTCTCTACATTAAATCTTTGAAACAAAGCTGCTACGAATTCTTCTGCTACTACCTTTTTTCCAATATTTATTGTTTATTGCTGAATTACATGTCATTCTCCTTCTCCACATCATTTCCACTAAGAATATTTTGATTGCAGAGTGACATTGTTTGGTATCTATCACATGGGTGTGTGTAATGTGTATCACACTATAAACAATATAAATTTAAAGGACACTCTCTCTGTTCATCCATCTATATATTCAACATCCACCACACATACTTATTCATTTATTTTTAAGGCTTACCAATATAGATATATATAGCTAGATACCCAGCTAATGAATATATTATGGCCAGGTATCATTGCCAAAATCACTTTTTTTTGGAGATCTCTTTCTTTAATTCATATCACTTGCGTCTTCATCATGTGATCATTTTTTTTTTTTTTTTTATCTTCTTCTTCCTGTTTCATCGTCACTTTTTCTTTTTTCTCCGGCCATACTTTTTCAATGTTTTGCATTTTATATTTCTAATTCTGTCAAGCTACATATCTTTAACTTTACATATCAATATATATAACTAAGGTCTTATAATTAGGTCTTGGCTAGCTTGCTATGATTAATATATAATCCTAGGTAGCTATATAGTCGAATCTTTATCTCCTCCGTTTAAAAACCATATATATAACTTATACTATAAGAAGGTAATGCTTTGTGATTAACAAATAACAATGAGAAAAAGTGAAAGCTTAAGTTAGAATCAAAAGAAGAATACATATGATCTATTAATAGAAGAAAGTTTTTTTATATGTATATATCAACGTACGTAAGACTAGCAGCAGCACTACATATATTCGAAAACTCCTAGATGCATCTTTTCAAGTTTGTTAGCATATCTTTCTCTCTGCCTTTAACTTACTTTATACAGATTACATAAGCATTACCATTAACACAAAGTCTGTACATAAAATGTAAAAACTCCAAATTATCTTATCATCAGCTATATTGTTGGTTCCGATAAACATAAGTAATGTATAGTTGAAGATAATGTAATAAATAAAATGTGAGTTGCCAAGTCCAGAGATAGATAATTAAAGTAGTCTTCCACCAGAACCAGTATATATATAGGTGGATGGATGTAATTACCTGCAGAAGAGATTTATCCACAATCGCAAGCGCGCGCGCATGATATTCACTCCACCAATTTTGATCAAATAATCATTCATCCCATATAAATTACTTGTTGAAGTCCCACACTAGACACGCTCAAGTCTATTGGTTTATAAGAGGGCGTAATCCTCTCATTCAACAAGGACTTACTGGGTGAAGAGTCAGACCCACCTCAAATTCTATCATAGTATCAAAGCCCAGGTGCAGTTAAGCTGAGCACTTGACCATCGAGTGAAGAGTTAGAGTCAGAAACTACCTCCATCAACAAGCATGATCCAACATATGGGCTTAACCGTAAGGGAGAGTGTTGGAATCCCACACCGACTAGACACGTTCAAGCCGGCATGATCCAACATATAGGTTTGGCCGTGAAGGGGGGTGTTGGAGTCTCACACTAACTTGGTACGCTTAAACTTACTGATTTATAAAAGGGGATAATCCTCCCATTCAACAAAGTCTTATTGGATGAGGAGTCAAACCCACTTTAAATTCTATCATTACTTACCGATTTAAGGTTTTACATAAGTTAAACGGTTGAGGAAAAGATGTTAGAATTTATAATAGAGGATAATTTTCTCATTCAATAAGGTCTTATTGGATGAGAAGTCAAACTCACCTTAAATTCTATCATTACTTAGTAATTTAAGGTTTTACATAAGTTAAACGGATGAGGAGAAAGATGTTAGACTTTACTTAGTTTAGTAATACAACAAAGAGAAAACGGAGGGGGAAGGTGGAAGACAATAATTAAAATGATGAATGAAATGAATTCCCATTATTGATGAAATTATGAGTTAAACTAATAGATAAGTGGGATTGATGGCCTCCACCAAATGATTTGGTTGTAAAACGACACTAAAATTTCCCCACTTCAAACTGGGAGTGCGTGCCACTTGTCAACTTCCCAACTTACTTCACGAAATCACTATACGACGACAATTCCAACTTTAAACCCTATCTCGCTCCAAGTATTCCATTACAAGATAACGTTTTGTATATATAAATAATATTAACTTTTACGATGATATCACTGTTTAATCAAACTCATAATCTTACCCCATACTTATAATAACTTGTACAAAAATGATTCGTGCTTTCTTCTAATGCCTTCTGGTCACTATTTAATTTAAAGCCATAAAACAGTATCTAATACGATGCTTTTTGTTGTTTTAATTACTATTAATTATTAAAGTGGAAGAAACTATATTCTATATATTTTTTTTAATCAAATTTAATTAACCTCTCTCTAAACTTTTTATCAGATACAGATCACCAAAGTAAATAAATACTCTTCACTTTGCTTATAATTCTGGTAGGACATTGCACTTATTGCTTCTTATGGTATCAGTATTAATTAATTAACAACAAATCCTTCTCCAACACATTCATCAATTGTATATATTATTATAATTAATTAATTTCAGTAAATTTTTTTTCCCCATAATTATGTTTAAAGATAGATGTCTCTAAATCAAACCCATTAATTAACAATTAATTTGTACATACTTTGATACGTGTTTAAGTTTGATTATTTTATATAAAATTCTAGCTTAATGGTGGATCTCTAGTAGTCTTACAATGATCAAAAAAGATATATATATCAGTGGAAATTGCACTATTTTTTCAAAAATTCTAATAGGAGATGATCACAAAATTCATTGAACTCAATTTGGGGTATGATTATATAGCTTTAGAAAGCATAATGAGTTGTGATATATTGTATTTGATGGCGATGGAGATTAACTGACCTTCATTATCATTAACTTTATAATAATCTTTCTCAACTTAATTAATTAATTATAAACATAATATTAAGTTGCACTACTAGTTACTTATATAGTATTCTGTGTTACTATGATATCGTCATCTAGATCAGGAAGAAAATCTTTGAATTAAGTGCGTGTCCCTGTCGATATATTATCTTATAAACAAGAAAGAACCGGCTACTTGCAGCCGAGCTATAAACTATAACTCTCATGGTTATGGAATAAATTTAGTCAATATGTATTAAATTATTTTATACATGTCACTATCGAGAGGGTCCTTATTTTGTTAGCAGTAAATAACATTAGGCATTTGATGTGAAATGAGAGAGATTCGGCATCTGGGAAATCTTTGTTTTTCTTTTTTTTATATGATATAATATGGCAGACACCTATGAGCATGAGAGAGAGAGAGAGAATCCATGCAAGATGGAAGAAGGTGGAGTGTATAGTGTATAGATAAAATTGAAGAGACGGATTGTGAAGGAATAAATGAAATAGGAAAGGGCATTAACAGAAGAAATTGCAACTCTTCTTGCATATTTATATATAAATAATAAATGTACAAGTTGGGGAGCAGAAAGAGGCTGCACTCAAAAATGATGCGCACCCAATGTGTCAAGTAGCCAAAATGTATAACTAAGTCTTCAACCTTCAAAAAAGCTGCCTGGCTCCACCCTCGGACCCCTCCATCAACTTCATTAATCTGAGTGCTCTGCACACATATTTATATTTCATATAGACAAAAATTGGAATCCCTTTGATGGGTTCTTCCTTTAATCATTTCTCTTTCCCTTGTTTAAGAAATTAAGAAAGAAGAAGACTTTTGCATAGCAGCATCTAAGTGAGGTAGTCTAACTTTTAAATGAATATTATTAAGTTATAAATATAATTTAACTAGTAATGATATAGAAAGGTCATATCGAATTTCGGTGATACGAATGTTGAAAACTACAGTAAAAAACCAATAGCAGTTGAAAAGGGAATAAAAGAATCAGTTGGCTTTACAAGGAAAAGCACCATTACTACTACTTCCACTCTATTAACAATATTTTTTCGTTTGCTTTCTCTAATCTCCAGAGGCCACCACGACGCTTAGAGATTATTCTTGTATAGTTATTTCTATGTATGTAGACTATTTGAAAGTCATTAAAATTCTTGGTGTGTAGCTATGAATATGAATATACCTTATTGCTCTCGTAAATCCAACGCAACAATGCCGTTTACAAGTTTTAATGAAATCCTTTCTATTTGTTTTGACTTTGTACGAACTCATTTGCAGAATCTGCCGAAAGAGGAAACCCAGAAAAAGCTTACTGCTAGGGGAGATGTTCATAATCCAAGAAGAAGCAACCCAGTTGCTTAACTGAAAATTCTCCTATCTAAAATAATGTAGACTAGTCAAAAACAAAGATTGATAACGATATATATATATATATTTTTCAATTTAACAAACTGAAGATATATATAAGAAAAATCTAAATACTTCTGGTCTCAATTAAAGGGTACGAATTGATGTATATCACACACATTGATGCATGCACACTGAAGGGGAGAATCAGAGAGATACTTTTGCTTTGGTTTCTTATGCTTTTCCTTTTACAGGTTTCATTTC
Organism: Pistacia vera; assembly: GCF_008641045.1. Lineage (NCBI taxonomy): Eukaryota > Viridiplantae > Streptophyta > Magnoliopsida > Sapindales > Anacardiaceae > Pistacia > Pistacia vera. The sequence continues at coordinate 1,096,447 of NW_022196024.1, read as the reverse complement.
CACTGCTGGAAATTGGTCCCAAATGCACGTACGGAACTTACAGAATACTCATCATAATGTCATTGTCCTAAGTATATTATTACTTAAAAATGTGTGAAAATAACTAAACTTGTTATCTTGTTTTTGGCTTCATTAATCAATAATCAAAGTGCTTAATTGATTAGGTAATTAATCAGGTTTATACACTACTACATCAATTTTACAGTGATAGTGACAGAGAATATATGCATAGAGGGTTTATTTCGTGTTGGAGCAAAAATGATAAAGAGATTTGTTGATGTCTAATTTATGTTATTTTATGTCGCAAATACCCATGTTCGATGGAACATCATCGGTTTAGCTTTCCCGAAAGAAAGTAAAAAGGAAAATGGAAAGAACAAAGCAAGAATAACACATGCTAAAGCTAGCCATATAGTAGTAAGAAAAGGATCACTACACACTACTATATCTATATTTAATACCCCAAATGAATTTTGGTTTCTACAAGTATTTCATTTAATCAAAATGACCCCACCAAATTACAACTTATATAAATGGATTCTGATATTTGCGAATAATATATAAAACAACTCAATGTTTACAACTAGATTTAGAGCAGTAAATTGATCAACAGTCTAAAACGAGACAAGAAACATAAGAATTGGTACATTTCACAAGTAAAGATAAAAAGAGAGTGTAAGGAGATATTGGGAGTTGGATCTATTTAGAAATGGTGTAAAAGCATGAGGGCATTTGCAGAAGAGTTAGATTGGCTGTATTATAAAATGGTGGGAAACACCATGATTGTCTTCTAGGCAGTAAGTACTACTCCATTTATTTTTCACATGCACGCAGTATAGCATATCTTTAAAGTTCCATAAATAGCAAATAATGCTGTATAAGAAATTTCTGAAATAATATACGAAAATGGGTTATGACTTAGAAACCTTAAGGTATTTGTACGTTTAGAGAGAGAGAGGTTTTGATCATGATCATGATCTTGATCTTGTCTTTGATTTGTGAAATTGTGGGAAGCACTATATATCATTGATTTGTCTACTTGGATATAATTAAGAATCTGCTTTCTTTTTTCACATGCACTCCACAAAGATTTGTGGGCATACACTATACACAGAAACAAAACAAGATCGAAAAAACAACAGAATAATATTAATATTTATGTTGACCCCTAATATGGCAAGTGTTGCTATGTTTAGTAGTATATGAATATATAAATGGTTCTTTCAATCACTATACTGGCGAGAATTAATGGTTTGCATTTGTAATTTCTGATATTCCAATTGTCATAATTTGATCTGAGCTGCATAATGAATCCATGCAACTGAAGGTGAGTATAGGAAGATGATAGAAAGAAGATGCTGATAAAGAGGAACTAAGGAAAAAGATTAGTATAAATAATGGTTATAAGAGTTGGTGTTAGAATAATATAAGGGAAAGAAGGTGGGAACCCACCATGGAGGGCATGGAGCCATAGCGCACACAAACAGGACAAATCCTCGACTCTACTATATATTTATGTGCTCTCTACTTCACTTTGGGAGCTAGGCCAAAGTTAAAAAGCAAAGCCTTAACTTCTCTCCCTTCTCTAATCATCAGCACCACCACCACTCCACCCCCCAAAACACCTACCAATCAGTAACATCTTTCATTAGTTCAATCATTTTATTAACCATGCCTCAGCTCAACTGCATAGCACCAAAATCTGAACATGGCAGCACTAGTGATCCAGTGGAAAGTAGTCTCAGTCTGACAGAGATGTCTGAGTCTCAAAACAAGGCTGTCCTTGCCTTTCCAGTACAACCAAAGCCACTCCAAGTCCCCTTGTATCCTATAACTCTCAAGGTCTCTCTTCTCATCATACCATTTATTATATTACTCTTTTATGTATCTTACCATTAGTCATTTTTTCATCATAAGGTATCTCATCTTTCTATCATGTGTGATATAGTAGTTTCTCTGTCTCTCTTCCCATAATCATATATTACTTTATTATATGAAATCATTAGTTCTTGCTAACATATAAACTTGTTTGCAGTTTGAGGAGGTGGTGTACAAAGTGAAATTGGAGCAGGGAGGATTTTGCTGTGGTGGTACATGGGGCTCCAAAGAAAAGACTATATTAAATGGAATCACAGGTATGGTATGTCCTGGAGAGCTGCTAGCCATGCTAGGGCCCTCAGGAAGTGGCAAAACCACTCTTCTGAGTGCTCTTGGAGGCCGTCTCAACGGCAAGTTGTCTGGAAAAATCACCTACAATGGCCAGCCTTTTTCTGGTTCCATAAAGAGAAGAACAGGATTTGTTGCTCAGGATGACATTTTATACCCACATCTCACTGTCACTGAAACACTTTTTTTCACTGCACTTCTAAGGCTTCCCAATAGCTTGAGCAGGAATGATAAACTCCAACATGTGGAGCAAGTTATAACTGAACTGGGGTTGACTAGATGCAGGAATAGCATGATAGGAGGGCCACTTGTGAGAGGAATATCAGGAGGGGAGAAAAAGAGAGTTAGTATAGCTCAAGAAATGCTAATCAACCCATGCTTATTATTGTTAGATGAGCCAACCTCAGGTTTGGACTCAACTACAGCTCAAAGGATCCTAACCACAATCAAAAGGCTAGCAAGTGGAGGTCGAACCATCATAACCACCATTCACCAGCCATCTAGCCGACTCTATCACATGTTTGATAAAGTGGTTTTGCTATCAGAAGGCTCCCCAATCTATAATGGTCCTGCATCTACAGCTCTGGATTACTTTTCCTCCATTGGTTTCTCAACATCCATGACTGTGAATCCGGCAGATCTCTTACTTGATCTTGCCAATGGTAAGTTCTTCAGTTCTTCACTTTTTTTACTTTTCATTTAAACTTTTATATGCGGTGAGGGGGAGGTTACTTTTGTTTAGTCATCATTTCTTTAGCTTTTCTTTAACATGAGACGAGGATATCAGTTGGCCTACTGACAGTGGTGCTTGTACCATTATGTAAGTGGAATATAATTAATATAGAAAAGACCCCACCAACCCAATCATACAAATCATCAGTTTTGTTTACTTACTATATATGTGAATTTTGAAACTCTTAAGATTAATACTATATTACATCTCATCAATACTATTTTACATGTCAATATACACACGTCTTGCATAAACATGCCAACTGATTTTGTGGACATCAAATAGTTTATATTTTAGAGATTGATTATTTCAAACTTGTTGCATTGCTTTTTGACCGACCAAAAACAGAGACATAATGTGTACAATGACACGAAATTTATGAGAAAATCCAAAATTTGCAGGAATAAGCCCCGATTTCAAGCAGTCAACTGAGCAAGGTGAGAACTTGGAACAAGAGCAGAAGTCTCTCAGGGAAAATCTCAAATCTGCTTATGAAAAGAACATTTCCGCAAGATTAAAAGCTGAACTTTACAGTTCGGAAGTGAATAACTACAGCCATACAAAAGATGCTTCCAGAAGTAATTTTGTCATTTTTTATCTTTTAGTTTTTACCTCTTGATTGACTAATTTTAACTTCAAATATATCCCTGGTTCTCTTTTCTTCTGGTTTTTAGCTAATCTGGGGTATCAATTTTGGAATGATCCAGGAAATAACCAGAAAGCAGAGCAATGGTGCACAAGCTGGTGGCATCAATTCAGAGTGCTGCTCCAAAGGGGTGTAAGGGAAAGGAGGCATGAAGCTTTCAACAAGCTTAGAATTTTCCAAGTCATTAGCGTTGCTGTACTTGGTGGACTACTATGGTGGCATACTCCATCTTCTCACATTGAAGATAGGGTAAGAATTGTTCTTTGCAGGAAAAAAAAATATGGCATACTTTGTAGAAAAATGGTGGCTACTCTAATTTTTTAATGGAGGCTAAGCAAGGCTTTCCTTTTGAATGCAGATTGCATTGCTCTTCTTCTTCTCAGTATTCTGGGGCTTCTATCCTCTCTACAATGCAGTTTTTACATTTCCCCAAGAAAGAACAATGCTAATTAAGGAACGATCTTCGGGAATGTACCGCCTTTCCTCCTACTTTTTGGCCAGAACATTTGGGGACCTGCCACTGGAGCTTGCCCTTCCAACTGCCTTTGTGTTCATAATTTATTGGATGGGTGGCCTTAAGGCTGATCCCGTTACTTTCATCCTATCTTTACTTATTGTCCTTTACACAGTCCTTGTTGCTCAAAGTCTTGGCTTAGCCATAGGTGCTATTCTGATGGACATAAAACAAGCCACTACTTTAGCTTCAGTTACAACTCTTGTTTTCCTGATAGCAGGAGGATATTATGTTCAACAAATCCCACCCTTCATTGTGTGGCTGAAGTACTTGAGCTATAGCTACTACTGTTACAAGCTTCTACTTGGGGTTCAATACAGTGAGGATGATTATTATGAGTGCTCAAAGGGAGAGTTGTGCAGAGTTGCAGATTTTCCTGCTGTTAAGTCAATGGGGCTGAACCATTTGTGGATAGATGTATGTATTATGGCTCTGATGTTGGTTGGTTATCGACTGGTTGCTTATATGGCACTGCATCGAGTGCGATTGAGGTAAAGTTAGCATAGGTCACATTCCCTCAAATGTGACGATTTGAAGAGTTTTCTCCTTCTTCAACTGAGGAATAATGTTAGGCTTAGATGGGAATCATGTGAGACTTTGGATCAACTTACCTTGAAGTTGATTTATTTTATTAGCCTTTTTGTTGTAGTCTAGATAATACTAACTTGAAGTTTTAATTTCAGAATAAAATTATACCATTCTCAACAAAATCATTTCGCTTTAGAAAAAGAAGGAAGGAAAAGCACATACATTTCTCACCTTGAAGCCCCTTATGATCTTCAGAATGATTTCTGGAGCTTCTCGAACCAAAAGACGTTTTACTCCTGCAAGTAAAACAAGTGAGGCAAAAAAAGAGAACAACAAATCATTGTTTCCACTTCTGTTAATGTAGTAATTGATAAGAAAAGGAATATGGAACATAAGTCACACCAAAAAGTTAATTACCAAGTTCAAAATGTAACACAAACATATCTTCTGTCTTTTTGTCTTCTTTAAGCAATAAATCAAACAAGACGTCATAAAAATGAAACAAAGGTATGGTTGTCCTGGAGACTGCTAGCCATGCTAGGGCCCTCAGGAAGTGCAAAACCACTCTCTGAGTGCTCTTGGAGGCCGTCTCAACGGCAAGTTGTCTGGAAAAATCACCTACAATGGCCAGCCTTTTTCTGGTTCCATAAAGAGAAGAACAGATTTGTTGCTCAGGATGACATTTTATACCACATCTCACTGTCACTGAAACACTTTTTTTCACTGCACTTCTAAGGCTTCCCAATAGCTTGAGCAGAATGATAAACTCCAACATGTGGGCAAGTTATAACTGAACTGGGGTTGACTAGATGCAGGAATAGCATGATAGGAGGGCCACTTGTGAGAGGAATATCGGAGGGAGAAAAGAGAGTTAGTATAGCTCAAAAATGCTAATCAACCATGCTTATTATGTTAGAATAGAGCCAACCTCAGTTTTGTACTCACCGACAAGCCTCCCTTTCTATTTGTTTTGACTTTGTACGAACTCATTTGCAGAATCTGCCGAAAGAGGAAACCCAGAAAAAGCTTACTGCTAGGGGAGATGTTCATAATCCAAGAAGAAGCAACCCAGTTGCTTAACTGAAAATTCTCCTATCTAAAATAATGTAGACTAGTCAAAAACAAAGATTGATAACGATATATATATATATATTTTTCAATTTAACAAACTGAAGATATATATAAGAAAAATCTAAATACTTCTGGTCTCAATTAAAGGGTACGAATTGATGTATATCACACACATTGATGCATGCACACTGAAGGGGAGAATCAGAGAGATACTTTTGCTTTGGTTTCTTATGCTTTTCCTTTTACAGGTTTCATTTCCACTGCTGGAAATTGGTCCCAAATGCACGTACGGAACTTACAGAATACTCATCATAATGTCATTGTCCTAAGTATATTATTACTTAAAAGTGTGTGAAAATAACTAAACTTGTTATCTTGTTTTTGGCTTCATTAATCAATAATCAAAGTGCTTAATTGATTAGGTAATTAATCAGGTTTATACACTACTACATCAATTTTACAGTGATAGTGACAGAGAATATATGCATAGAGGGTTTATTTCGTGTTGGAGCAAAAATGATAAAGAGATTTGTTGATGTCTAATTTATGTTATTTTATGTCGCAAATACCCATGTTCGATGGAACATCATCGGTTTAGCTTTCCCGAAAGAAAGTAAAAAGGAAAACGGAAAGAACAAAGCAAGAATAACACATGCTAAAGCTAGCCATATAGTAGTAAGAAAAGGATCACTACACACTACTATATCTATATTTAATACCCCAAATGAATTTTGGTTTCTACAAGTATTTCATTAAATCAAAATGACCCCACCAAATTACAACTTATATAAATGGATTCTGATATTTGCGAATAATATATAAAACAACTCAATGTTTACAACTAGATTTAGAGCAGTAAATTGATCAACAGTCTAAAACGAGACAAGAAACATAAGAATTGGTACATTTCACAAATAAAGAGAAAAAGAGAGTGTAAGGAGATATTGGGGGTTGGATTTATTTAGAAATGGTGTAAAAGCATGAGGGCATTTGCAGAAGAGTTAGATTGGCTGTATTATAAAATGGTGGGAAACACCATGATTGTCTTCTAGGCAGTAAGTACTACTCCATTTATTTTTCACATGCACGCAGTATAGCATATCTTTAAAGTTCCATAAATAGCAAATAATGCTGTATAAGAAATTTCGGAAATAATATACGAAAATGGGTTATGACTTAGAAACCTTAAGGTATTTGTACGTTTAGAGAGAGAGAGGTTTTGATCATGATCATGATCTTGATCTTGTCTTTCATTTGTGAAATTGTGGGAAGCACTATATATCATTGATTTGTCTACTTGGATATAATTAAGAATCTGCTTTCTTTTTTCACATGCACTCCACAAAGATTTGTGGGCATACACTATACACAGAAACAAAACAAGATCGAAAAAACAACAGAATAATATTAATATTTATGTTGACCCCTAATATGGCAAGTGTTGCTATGTTTAGTAGTATATGAATATATAAATGGTTCTTTCAAACACTATACTGGCGAGAATTAATGGTTTGCATTTGTAATTTCTGATATTCCAATTGTCATAATTTGATCTGAGCTGCATAATGAATCCATGCAACTGAAGGTGAGCATAGGAAGATGATAGAAAGAAGATGCTGATAAAGAGGAACTAAGGAAAAAGATTAGTATAAATAATGGTTATAAGGAGTTGGTGTTAGAATAATATAAGGGAAAGGAGGTGGGAACCCACCATGGAGGGCATGGAGCCATAGCGCACACAAACAGGACAAATCCTCGACTCTACTATATATTTATGTGCTCTCTACTTCACTTTGGGAGCTAGGCCAAAGTTAAAAAGCAAAGCCTTAACTTCTCTCCCTTCTCTAATCATCAGCACCACCACCACTCCACCCCCCCAAAACACCTACCAATCAGTAACATCTTTCATTAGTTCAATCATTTTATTAACCATGCCTCAGCTCAACTGCATAGCACCAAAATCTGAACATGGCAGCACTAGTGATCCAGTGGAAAGTAGTCTCAGTCTGACAGAGATGTCTGAGTCTCAAAACAAGGCTGTCCTTGCCTTTCCAGTACAACCAAAGCCACTCCAAGTCCCCTTGTATCCTATAACTCTCAAGGTCTCTCTTCTCATCATACCATTTATTATATTATGTATCTTACCATTAGTCATTTTTTCATCATAAGGTATCTCATCTTTCTATCATGTGTGATATAGTAGTTTCTCTGTCTCTCTTCCAATAATCATATATTACTTTATTATATGAAATCATTAGTTCTTGCTAACATATAAACTTGTTTGCAGTTTGAGGAGGTGGTGTACAAAGTGAAATTGGAGCAGGGAGGATTTTGCTGTGGTGGTACATGGGGCTCCAAAGAAAAGACTATATTAAATGGAATCACAGGTATGGTATGTCCTGGAGAGCTGCTAGCCATGCTAGGGCCCTCAGGAAGTGGCAAAACCACTCTTCTGAGTGCTCTTGGAGGCCGTCTCAACGGCAAGTTGTCTGGAAAAATCACCTACAATGGCCAGCCTTTTTCTGGTTCCATAAAGAGAAGAACAGGATTTGTTGCTCAGGATGACATTTTATACCCACATCTCACTGTCACTGAAACACTTTTTTTCACTGCACTTCTAAGGCTTCCCAATAGCTTGAGCAGGAATGATAAACTCCAACATGTGGAGCAAGTTATAACTGAACTGGGGTTGACTAGATGCAGGAATAGCATGATAGGAGGGCCACTTGTGAGAGGAATATCAGGAGGGGAGAAAAAGAGAGTTAGTATAGCTCAAGAAATGCTAATCAACCCATGCTTATTATTGTTAGATGAGCCAACCTCAGGTTTGGACTCAACTACAGCTCAAAGGATCCTAACCACAATCAAAAGGCTAGCAAGTGGAGGTCGAACCATCATAACCACCATTCACCAGCCATCTAGCCGACTCTATCACATGTTTGATAAAGTGGTTTTGCTATCAGAAGGCTCCCCAATCTATAATGGTCCTGCATCTACAGCTCTGGATTACTTTTCCTCCATTGGTTTCTCAACATCCATGACTGTGAATCCGGCAGATCTCTTACTTGATCTTGCCAATGGTAAGTTCTTCAGTTCTTCACTTTTTTTACTTTTCATTTAAACTTTTATATGCGGTGAGGGGGAGGTTACTTTTGTTTAGTCATCATTTCTTTAGCTTTTCTTTAACATGAGACGAGGATATCAGTTGGCCTACTGACAGTGGTGCTTGTACCATTATGTAAGTGGAATATAATTAATATAGAAAAGACCCCACCAACCCAATCATACAAATCATCAGTTTTGTTTACTTACTATATATGTGAATTTTGAAACTCTTAAGATTAATACTATATTACATCTCATCAATACTATTTTACATGTCAATATACACACGTCTTGCATAAACATGCCAACTGATTTTGTGGACATCAAATAGTTTATATTTTAGAGATTGATTATTTCAAACTTGTTGCATTGCTTTTTGACCGACCAAAAACAGAGACATAATGTGTACAATGACACGAAATTTATGAGAAAATCCAAAATTTGCAGGAATAAGCCCCGATTTCAAGCAGTCAACTGAGCAAGGTGAGAACTTGGAACAAGAGCAGAAGTCTCTCAGGGAAAATCTCAAATCTGCTTATGAAAAGAACATTTCCGCAAGATTAAAAGCTGAACTTTACAGTTCGGAAGTGAATAACTACAGCCATACAAAAGATGCTTCCAGAAGTAATTTTGTCATTTTTTATCTTTTAGTTTTTACCTCTTGATTGACTAATTTTAACTTCAAATATATCCCTGGTTCTCTTTTCTTCTGGTTTTTAGCTAATCTGGGGTATCAATTTTGGAATGATCCAGGAAATAACCAGAAAGCAGAGCAATGGTGCACAAGCTGGTGGCATCAATTCAGAGTGCTGCTCCAAAGGGGTGTAAGGGAAAGGAGGCATGAAGCTTTCAACAAGCTTAGAATTTTCCAAGTCATTAGCGTTGCTGTACTTGGTGGACTACTATGGTGGCATACTCCATCTTCTCACATTGAAGATAGGGTAAGAATTGTTCTTTGCAGGAAAAAAAAATATGGCATACTTTGTAGAAAAATGGTGGCTACTCTAATTTTTTAATGGAGGCTAAGCAAGGCTTTCCTTTTGAATGCAGATTGCATTGCTCTTCTTCTTCTCAGTATTCTGGGGCTTCTATCCTCTCTACAATGCAGTTTTTACATTTCCCCAAGAAAGAACAATGCTAATTAAGGAACGATCTTCGGGAATGTACCGCCTTTCCTCCTACTTTTTGGCCAGAACATTTGGGGACCTGCCACTGGAGCTTGCCCTTCCAACTGCCTTTGTGTTCATAATTTATTGGATGGGTGGCCTTAAGGCTGATCCCGTTACTTTCATCCTATCTTTACTTATTGTCCTTTACACAGTCCTTGTTGCTCAAAGTCTTGGCTTAGCCATAGGTGCTATTCTGATGGACATAAAACAAGCCACTACTTTAGCTTCAGTTACAACTCTTGTTTTCCTGATAGCAGGAGGATATTATGTTCAACAAATCCCACCCTTCATTGTGTGGCTGAAGTACTTGAGCTATAGCTACTACTGTTACAAGCTTCTACTTGGGGTTCAATACAGTGAGGATGATTATTATGAGTGCTCAAAGGGAGAGTTGTGCAGAGTTGCAGATTTTCCTGCTGTTAAGTCAATGGGGCTGAACCATTTGTGGATAGATGTATGTATTATGGCTCTGATGTTGGTTGGTTATCGACTGGTTGCTTATATGGCACTGCATCGAGTGCGATTGAGGTAAAGTTAGCATAGGTCACATTCCCTCAAATGTGACGATTTGAAGAGTTTTCTCCTTCTTCAACTGAGGAATAATGTTAGGCTTAGATGGGAATCATGTGAGACTTTGGATCAACTTACCTTGAAGTTGATTTATTTTATTAGCCTTTTTGTTGTAGTCTAGATAATACTAACTTGAAGTTTTAATTTCAGAATAAAATTATACCATTCTCAACAAAATCATTTCGCTTTAGAAAAAGAAGGAAGGAAAAGCACATACATTTCTCACCTTGAAGCCCCTTATGATCTTCAGAATGATTTCTGGAGCTTCTCGAACCAAAAGACGTTTTACTCCTGCAAGTAAAACAAGTGAGGCAAAAAAAGAGAACAACAAATCATTGTTTCCACTTCTGTTAATGTAGTAATTGATAAGAAAAGGAATATGGAACATAAGTCACACCAAAAAGTTAATTACCAAGTTCAAAATGTAACACAAACATATCTTCTGTCTTTTTGTCTTCTTTTATCAATAAATCAAACAAGACGTCATAAAAATGAAACAAAAACTAGGAAAGTAGAAGGCAATAAATGGTGTAAAATCATTGAAGTTGGGTGGAGAGCCATGCAAATGAGAAATGACAGCAAAAATTCTTGTCATTTTCTACTTGAATATAGTGAATTAATGGGAAAGGACAACCCTTTTCTTCTCCAAAAATGATCATTGAGAACAATGAGACGTGGCAATCTGAGTAGGCCGTAGCTTCCAATAAAGGAACATAATAGACCACCAAGTCAAAGTTGAACGGCGTGTGTGAAAAATAAATATTTAGTCGGCAGAATACGTCAGTGCGGATGAACTACATCTGTAACCTAATTTAGCAGGAAAACGTGCCCATGTTTCTGAAGATACTCTTTGTTCACCGATTTATATCACATCATTCAATGCTTTAGCAAGCCACTATTGAGCTAAGCTAAAAACAGATAAGGCTTTTAACAACAGTTACCCTTTGGTGTTATTTTTCTCTAATGACTTTCTGAATTCATTTTTATTCTGATAGATGTATAGGATATGTCCTGTGTACTCTCCTTTAAAGACATCACACAACAGAGGGATATGTCCTGTGTACTCCTTTAAAGACATCACACGACAGAGGGATATGTCCTGTGTACTCCTTTAAAGACATCACACAACAGAGGATTCTAGTGCCGTTAACATTGAAGCTTGAGATGGACAGGAACTAACTATTGATTAGGAAAATAAAGAAACCTTAATTACTGCAGCATAAAAGTTAGTCAAAGTTGCAAAAATGGAACTTTTACACAGATGTTGACTAATTATAACGTTTTCACAATCTTTAGCAGATAAAAACTGAGGCATCATCATATATGGGAAAAGGGAAATCAAAGTATGTCTTTCAACTTAACCGCCAACATAAAAATGGCTGCCGCTGGACTCTTTATTCCGCAACAAGAGTTTGTACTTGTCTTCTCAAAACTGGGTCGTTTCTTGTTTTGGAGAATTTGGGCCAAAAGCCCAAACTATATAGTTAGACTATTGGGCTTTTATTTGTCTGGTAGGAATAATAACAATATACCCTCTATAGTTATTTTAAATTTATTAAATCCATAATGTTTCAAAATAATGAAAAGATCCCTTATTGTGTCATGTCATATGTATACAAGATTGAAGTGATGAAACCCTCAACAACAAGGTGTTTCTTGTTATTAACCCTTGTTTTATGTGAACGAAATTGAGTCGACGACGACGAGAATCTGAGTGGTGAGAATGGAGGGGGAGGAATTCGAAGGCGGAGTAGGGAAGAGATTGAAGAAATTCACCGAATCAGGGGAAGTTGATTATAAAACAAAAGCAGGAACAGCATGGAGTCATTCATATCTAAACCAGAAACCATGGCATCCACTTTCTTATCCTAACCAACGCCGTAAGTGGATCGCTGAACAGATACACTCTAACAAACAACGCCGCAACGAAGAAGTCGCCCGCGAAGTATTTACTATTTACAGTCAATTTCTTTCCTTTTTTTTTTTTTTTTTTCCCTTATTTCATTACTCAATACTGAAACTTTTAATTTTATTTTTTTGGTATTTTTAGTATGCCCAAGAGCAGGACTTCTTTCGCCAGACTGCTCTCATCTCCAAGAAAGACAAGGACAAGGTACCTTCGTTTAGCTCTTGTTTCATATACAATTTTAGTACAATTCTTCGTATTTTAGTGCAAGATACAGTTCATTTTCTACAGATTTTAACTCTGAAAAATCTCTGTTTAAATGTTAGAAAAAGATATTTTCGGATGTTATAAATATTGAGATATTAATTTTTGAATATTTGTTTAGCACCTGTGTGGTATAAAATTTAAATGCAATTCTAACTTCTTGTAAACAAGGAATATAAAAACTTTTTAAAAGTATAAAATTTAAATGCAATTCTAACTTCTTGAAAACAAGGAATATCAAAACTTTATGAAAATGCAGTTGTTGTCAGATACAAAAACTAGTGTAAAATCATTAAAAAAAAATTGAATGAGTTTGTTTCTTAGTTTTCTATAGTTTTAAACTTTGAACTATGTATTTTTAGACCTCACCCGAATATTCTTTTATGTCTTCTTCTACTCTGATTATTTGGTGTAGATGGAAACTATGCAAGCTGTTAGCTTCATGTATGTTCGACCACCTGGTTATAATGCTGAAAGTGCTAAGGCGGCCGAGATTGAAGAGGAGAAGAAGAGACAAGAACAAGTTAACACATCTCAAGACTCACCTGCTCCTGCAATGTACTGTTTGTTATTATTATTGCTTTTGAATTTTGGTTTTTGTTATAATTTTCTTTGCATTTGTTTCTGAATGTGATGTGTTATTTGTTTGTCTTCTAGGCAATCAGAATCTCTGCCTGTGGGTGAAGATAAGAAAAAATCTAGGCCTAAAGATGTTTTCGGACGTCCTTTACCCACTGAAGAAGAATTTGAAGTCCTTAAAAATGCTCCACGGTATGTTTAAATTCAGCCTAGATATTTTTTTCCTCTAGTAACATACATCTTTATGCTTTGCTTCTGAACTGAGTTGTAAATCTTTTGATCAGGACAATATATGACTGTTTAAATTTGTCTAGGCCATTTATCTAAACCATGATATAGTTTCAAGGTTTTTGCTATGCCACTGCTCAGCCCTAACCAAAATTGTATATTATTTAATGAAACATTTTCATCATTTGTTCTCCTGAGCCGGAAGCTGCAGTTATTTTCAAGAGAATAAATATCTGACAAAATTGTTTAACCTGACATGAATTGTTCAAAGGGCACTTATAGCTTTTTCACAAATACTATTAGAGGTACAGGACTGTTAGTTGCATTTGCTTTGAATATGAATAGGCTGGAGACAGGTGCTCCTGCAAGGGTAAAACCATTTGGTGTTGAAGTGCGCAACGTCAAATGTTTAAGATGTGGAAATTTTGGGCACCAAAGTGGTGATCGTGAATGTCCATTGAAGGATGCTATAATGCCTAATGAAGAGAGTAGATTGAAAAGAGATGACCCCTTGACCGCTATCTTGGCTCGTACAGATCCTACTGAGGTTAGCATTATTCCTGTGTCAGTTGTCTACAAATTAAGTGGTCTTTTGCATAACCTGACTTCAGAATTGTGCTTGAAAAGTATAACTCCATGCTTCTTTTCTTTTTTTCTTTTTTTCCTTATTACTACTCTTCTCTTTTGATTTCCAGTTGCTACTGTATAGGTGTATGTGTGAAACTAAGTATTTTGATCCCCTTTACAAGGCTGGAAATAGAATTTTAGGCACAGGGTGTAATTGATAAAACTTTACTAAAATTGTAACTGCAGTTGCTGAAAAATATTTGTGTAAATCTGTCAGATAACAAGCTTCGAAGGAAAACCTAGAATCTCTAATTCTTTTGTTGGTACATGGAGAAAGCATTCTAGAAATCAGTATGCATGAAAAATTAGCCACTAACAATTTAGATATTTGAAGCTGCCAAAGACTTGTAACTTTATTTTGCACTTGTGTTCAAGGCTTGGACAAGCACATTTATATTGTTTCTCCTTATTTGAGCCTTTTGCTTGCCTTCTTCTCATTTCTGAAAAAGTGGGAGCAACAGCTGCTTACTGATGCAACTTCTTTCCCTGCAGCCTCTCAAGTGGGAGCTGAAGCGACAACCAGGAAATTTTAGTCCTCCTCGTGGAGGGTTTAGACCTGATGATCCCAATCAGCAAATAGTTGCTGAGGACATATTTGATGAGTATGGAGGTAAATGGCTTTTTTTTTTTTTGTTGTGGCCGAAATTTTTACTATATTTATTCTATGCATGCTGTATTGAATGAAGCATTCTATTTATCCTTTTTCGCATATTCTAGGGTTTCTTGGTGGGGGTGATGTGCCTGAGTTGTTGACCAACCTGTCAAGCAAACCTCGAAAGAAATCCAGAAAGAAAAGTAAGCACAAAAGGCAGTCATCACCAAGTAGTAAAGACTTAAGAGTTCCTGATGAAGATGGGTCATCTTCACCTTCTGACAATGAAGAGAAGAGGTCAAAAAAGGAGAAAAAACATAAGAAAAAGCAGAAGCGGAGGTATTCCAGATCAAGTTCATCCAAAGATTCAGAATGTGATTGGCATCCCAGAAAAGGCAGACACAAGCACTCTTATTCATCTGACGATTCTGACTCTGAAAGGCTCAATGAAGTTAGAAGGAGCAGGCAAAGGAATCCTTATCCATCCGAAGATGACTCCGATGAACATCATATGAACAAAGAAAGCAGACACAAGCATTCTTCTCGCTCTGAAAATCTAGAGTCTGATAGGCGTTATAGATTAAAAAAGAGTGGGCAAAAGCATCCTCTCTCATCTGAGGATGACACTGACCGGCTGCATACAAGTGAAAAGAACAGAAACAAACATTCTAATTCATATCAAGACTCAGACTCTGGTAGGCATCGGAGAAGTGAAAAAAGCAGGCAAAAGCATTCTTACACAGCTGTAAACGACTCTGATCGGCGACATAGAAGTGAAAAGAGCAGACACGAGTATTCTTATTCACGGTCATATGAAGAATCTGACTCCTATGGACATCGTAGAGGTAAAGTTGGCCGGCATCAATAATAGTACCGTCAATTTATGGAGTCAATAACTTTTAAGCCGTGGCCCTGACAGGAAGAAGCTAAGGATGCTGTTTATCTTTATTTGTATCATTTTCAATCTTGTATTCTGTCACTCAGGTTCTCAAGGGTTGACACAATCATTACATCAATTAGTATGTGATAAACTGATAATCATAAATCAAAGCATTCATTTTCTCTTATCCTATGTTTTTCACTTCATCTCTATAAAATTTGATGTCATTAACATATAGAATTTGATGTCATTGTACACGTGAAGGATGGAAAGCCTGACTAATCCACTGAAAAAGGAGAAAGAGAATGCCTAAATAAAGATTAAAAATGTTTCAAGATTTTGTAAATGATATTTTTCAATATTTTATTATTGTATTTTTAACCTATTAATAATTAATTTAAATTAAGGTTAAAATTATAAGAAATATGAAATAAAAATATAAAATTTTTGTGTGTGTTTGTTTTATTATTTTAGGTAGTATTTTTGAAATATTATTGGTAGGTAGAGTGCTTTATTATACCAGATTTTGGTCATTTTCTAATGATGGTGACTAAAATCTAGTAAATGTGGATGAAACGAGGATGTTTTTGTTAATTTTTAAATTTTTTTTATGAGTATTTAGTTAAATTAATAAACTAAATAGTATATAATAGTATTTTAGAAAAAGAAACATATAATTTCACTAAGAAATAGTATTAATAGAATGGGAAAAAGTAATTAAACAAACCGACCTATGATACGGGTAATTATAAGTAGGGTGTGAAAAGAGACTATTCGGTTTAAGAAGTCGGCTTTTTAGAGAGCTTTCACTACAGGAAGCCCAAAGCAAATTGAAGAAGATGGCTGCGAGAGGAGGAAGCAAAGCAGCGATGGGGGCGGTGAAGGGCGGAGCCCTTAAATTTGGTGGTGGGCCTTTTAAATGCAAATTCAGAACCAAATCAGCTTTGCCTTCTCCTTCTTCTGAGTTGGGCAAGTTCTTGAATATTCCCGAGACGGCTCGTTCGGAAACTTCCAAATTGATCACCAAGTTCATCAAACTCAACAATCGCGAGGTTTTTCCTTTTATCGACTTTCTGATAGCGGAGAAATTGTTAGATTTAGGGACGAACCCTTTCTCTCCTGCCGAATTTCTTGTGATTTCTTAGCTTATGTTGCTTGTAATACTAGGTGTTCGATGATTGTCCTAACTGAATGTTTCGAATGTTTTTTTTTTTTTTTTTTTTGGGCTTTATAATTTAAATTGCTGCTATTTGGGTTATAGATGTTTCCGCCATTTGCAATAAACATGGATTATTTGCATTAATTTTTTTTTATTATGATATGTATTCATTATATTATTGCTATTTCCACAATATTTGATATACATAAATTATTGTTTCTATGGAGATATGACCATAATTATGATCACATGTATGGGGAGTTTGTGGTAGAAAGTTTTTTTGGTCTTTCGGCAAAACACTAGCAGACAGTCATTCTTGTTGATAAGTACTGGTAGCATAAGATAATCTCACATCTATTTAGAACATCCATGTTGATTCCATATTATACACTTTGTTGTTGTGCCAGAAGTATATTTGCATCTCAAAAATTTGTTTATTGTTCATAAGTAATCCTCTTTCCTCTTCCATTCCCATTTCATGTCTAGAAATTATTGGCTGTGACATTTCTATGATTCTTTTGCAGAACCCTGGAATGAAGAAGGACATGCTTGGTGAGGAGAAGCTGAGGTCTATATTGTCTGGGAAAGACAAAGTTGGGATTCCGGAGATTGCCAAATTGCTGTCCGGGCAATTTGTCAAAACTCGCTACAGCCGCCGATAGTTGCCTGGCTTGATTTTGTTTGAACTGTTGTGCTACTAATAAAATTGTGGCGTAGTCAGAATATGCTATAAAAATTGAGGAACATAACTTGATGGGCATATTTGTTTGAAGTTGTAGTCAGACATTCAGTGTATGGTTTAAATCTGTTTGTGATAATTTCGTAAGTTATTATTATAGCTTTTTGGGAGAATTTTTCTGCTTCTTCAAGAGAATTGTATTCTGGAGAAAATATTAGCAAGCTGAGGATGAAGTTTTTGTCTTTGTTTCTAATGCCTCATGAGTTCATTTAATTTGAAGAGTTTGGGAATTTTTTATTTGGGAAAAAAATCGAAGGTAGAAAGCAAGCCTGCTGGAAAATGGGATACGAATACATTTGATAAAGCCATTAGGATGATTGAACATTGGCAAACACAGGGTTGCTTATGCTTGTTTCTGTGATGATTTGTTGATTGCAAGCCGTAACTTCCATTATCAGTCTTACACACAGGATTTTACTTACAATTGCAAACTATACAAATGTTCAATGAAATGCTCTTTTCTGCATCATTCTGATTGGCACATATGTGTCATTATTTAGAATCTAACAAGCAATGAAGCTCTGAATGTGAACTTGATAACCAGAATTAGAGAAACAATATAACCATGGGAACAAAAGTAGCACGTGCTGTACGTTCAGAAACAAAGAATGCTTCCCATGAGCCTACCATTGAAGCCCATTTATATGCCGAGTCATGGAATTCTTCATTTCATTCTCATCTGTGCTGAACATCACAAAATTTTGGGGAATATCAAAAAATAGTAACATATTTAGTACAGATAAACGTGCTTTAATAGGATGAAAGGGAGGAAATTTAAATCCCAAGTTTGGATTTAAAACAATTACACTGAAAAGCGCAGGTTTTTTTTTTTTTAATTTAAAAATCTGACGTGGCACTCTTAATTGTAGCTAAACATGCAAAAAAAAAGAGGACTAGAGTGAAAAGATTGAAACGTATATGGGTAATAGTATAATTAATAGAAATTTGTTTAAATTTTGAAAATTAGAAAACAACCCCCTCCCTTCAAAATCGCTTAATCGAGTAGTATACCTAAAAAACGATTGATGAAACACCTTCCATTTCACTGCGATTTTCGACGATAAAAGTTCCCTATTTCCTGCCAATATTCAATCCTAAAGCTTCGTTACACAAAGTCATAGCTGATATTCACAAAGAGAAGGAAAACCCAACCCCACTCCAAATCCTAGACTTCGGAAGCGGCAATTGTTCAAAGGTTGTTGAAGAAGACGCTCTGGTGGATCATCCAATGAGTGAAGGCGGTCCAGAGGCAGATGAGACAATGGCAGCACAAGAATAGAGAGAAGAATCGGAAAATGGTTCTGAAGAGGAGGATGTCAGTGAAGAAAAAGTATGTTTTTTACTGGCGGCTTTGAATTTGATGAAAAAATTGATTAGTTTGTGCGAATTTGGGGGATATGTAGTTGGTTTTATTGTTACGGTAGTTGTGGTATTTTGTCGAGCAGTTGGCGAGCATCAGGGAAGTGGCTTTGCTTGGGTTCTAAAGGATGGGGGAAGGTAAGGGAGGTCGTAGGGAGGTTGTTTGTGGGAGGTTAGAGGGTTGGGGATAGCAGGAGGTGGCGGAATAGGGGGGCTAGAGGGCCATGCACAGTTGCGTGCACACAGTTGTGCGTGGCTAGCCCTACAATATGTAGGGCAGCCCTCCAACCCCCCTATTTCGTCACCTCCTGCCATCCTCAATCATTTCCAGTCTTGAACCTGCCATAACAACCTCTGTAAGGCCTACATTGGCTTCCCTAGTCTTCTAAAGCCAAAAACACCCATTCCTCGATGCCCTCAAAGCCTATATCCCCCAAATTGGTAGCCTATTTGTTGTTTTGGTTCTTTTTTTTTTTTTTTTTTGTTTTGTTTGCTGATATTTAGTTTATATCGATTGTGCAGATTTTCCAAAGGTAAATTATAATGACTATGGGTTAGAGCTTGTAAGCGATAAGATACCGTACTTCCCCGTAAGGGTGACAATTAGGTCGAGTTGGAAAGTTTTTATGAGAATAATGGAGATTTTGGAGGAACAAAGGAAGGGTATGGACTGATTCAAAGATAGTTGTTTCTGTCATTTTGCAAACATCGGAGAAAATTGGAAAAAGGCGTTTTGGGGGCAGGGAGTGCATTATATGTTGCTACACTCAATTAAAAGCCAAGAAAAAAAATGAAATATGGTTCGTGGTGGATGGGAAGCCACTACGTTTTGGGATGATGGAATATGCCCTTATGACAAGCTTAAGATGTGGGGCATTTCCAGATGCGGAAGAGCAAGAGAGAATAATGAAAAGTAGGGCAGTCGATAAATTGGCTAGAAAGGTTTTGGGGGGGGAAGGCGTCTATTACAGGATGTAATTTAGAGAAGAGGTTAGGAGAAGATAGGGTATGCCTCTTTAGAGAAGTTCAAGATGTGTCTGGTATGGTTCGTGCATTCGATTCTAATGGCTTCTGACTCAACAAAAGCCATTACTATGGATTGGATGAAGTTTGCAAGCAACATGGACTTCTTTAATGCTTATCCGTGGGGACAGTTATCATTTTAACTGACCATTGACTCCCTGCATGGAAAAGGCATGGACGTCTTTAATGTTTATCCGAATATACTGGATCGCTTAAGCGATTTTAGGTCTTGCTTAAGTGATCCATTATATTTAATCTTAGTCGCTTAAGTGATCACGTACAAACCAGAATCAAGATCACTTAAGCGATTTTTCATTTTTACCCTTGGTCACTTAAGCGATCAAGTCCAAGGCAAAACCAAGTCACCCCAAGTGTACGATCGCTTAAGCAATTCTTCTCTTTTACCCTTGGTCACTTAAGTAATCTATGATTGCTTAAACGATCATGTCCAAGGCAAAATTAAGATCATTGAAGCGATTCTTTAATTTTAGCCTTGGTCCACCAAGGCCATTTTGCTTATTATCTCCTCGATCTTTTGATATTGTGCGCGTTTGAGTGAGAAATTATATTCCGTATTACGGGTTAGCTCTATATTTAATCATAACCATCCATATTTGTGAAATGAGGTATGTTTCTACTAATGTGTCACATTCATAACTAATTCAGTAAATTGATTGATTGATTGACTTGACACGACAATTATATTGATAATATTTATTTTGCTTGTCTTACTTCTTTGGGTAGCAATTAGTGACGTATACAGGTAATATGTGAAATTTTACTTACTTAAACCCTTTTTAAAATGGATGAAAAATGAAAAATAATTAATTTGATTTAATATGATATAAAAGATTATTTATTCAAGGTAACAATTAAATTTAGAACATAAAAAATTGAAAATAACAAGTCTTCAACAGTTGGCCTTGACAACTCTCTCGATTTCATCCTTCTTCTTGTGACATAACTGGAAATACAGGGATATAAAATCAATTTAATGCACCACAAAAGAAAAACATAATAACTTCATCAGCTTAAGCGATCGAAGATCGCTTAAGCAATCTACTAGTCATATCTGCATATATTCGATCACTTAAGCAATCTACTAGTCATATCTGCATATAAGAGAAGATCGCTTAAGCGAGCTTTTGTCACTTAAGCGATCTGGTGTTCACCAGATCTGATTTGAGTAGCAGATCGCTTAAGCGACCAAGGATCAATTAAGTGATATGGTGTTAACCAGATTTGATTTGAGCAGGAGATCATTTAAGCGATCTATTGTTCAGAGCTACAGATAAGAGTAGATCGCTTAAGCTATCTTCAGTCGCTTAAGCGATCTGATCTTATCTGCAGATTGCTTGCTTTCTTGCTTCTATTCGATTTGAACCTAATTTCCTAGATCTGCATGTGATTGATTCTAGCAACTGCTTCTCTTATGGCCAGGTTGCTTGTAAATTGAGCACTTATTCATCATCCGGGGAACCTCACAGACTGATGGAATACACTTAACTATTTTTCTCCCCTTTTCTGTCTTCTTGAATGGCAGATGAATGATAATGTCTTCTGGGGGAACATGATATATCGTTTCTGAATAAACAAACATGTAGTGGTTTGCCATATAGAGAGGGAAGCAAATTTCCATGCAAATTCTTAAACCAAAATCCGGCTTCTGTTAGTGTTTCAGTGCTGCTAGTGCACGAGGACAAGGTAAACGTTGAATGTTAAACACTTCACAGCTGCAAGTTTTACTAAGAAAGTTAACTAGGGCATCCGGATCATAGCTACAGACGGTGAACTCTTGAGCATTGAGACGATAGGTAAATAGTGCATTTGACAGTTCCATACGTTCTCGCAATAATTTTTCAGTTGACGGAACAAGGGTTGTGGTAAAATTATCTGACTCTGTATGACACTCATGGAACCATCGTGACAATGTCCTCTGGATTGCATAAAAAATGGCAACAATTGGAAACTCTCTTTCTATTAACAACTTCAAATTTATGGACTCGGCTATATTCATGGTCATGACATCGAACCTTCTTCTAGAAAGTAAGTTATACTCTATCGCTCGAAACCAACATCATGCTCAAGATACTTAGCAATTCTATCATCCTTTATTCGGATTTGCCGAAAGTGCTCCTCAAACTCATCAACTTAATAAGCTTTTGTTACCCTGTCATAGTATGTCTGAAAGAGGCCAAGACACTTAAACTTTTGTTTTATGTTCTCGCCAAGGAGTCTCATATAGAATTCGTGATGTGCTTAAGGGTAAATAGTGGCAATCTCCTTCTTTATAGAGTTGTGTCTATAGGATATTATGCACAACTTGTCACTGTCAGGCAATATTGTAAGTAATTGCTGGAAAAACCAATTCCAAGACTTGTCGTTCTCAGAGTCAACCACACACCATGCAACGGGATATGTGTGATTCTCACTTTCCTGTGCAGTGGCCACCAACAAGTACTTTCATACTTTCCCATCAAAAAGCAACCATCAACAGCCAATACCTTTCTCGTGTTTACAAAACCCCTTAGCAGCACCGTAAGCAACAAAAAAATATTTAAACCTTATATTGTTGTCCCACTTCAAAGCCGTCTTGCTACCTTGGTTTGTCAACTCAAGCATAGAATGGTACGCTTCTAATACTGTGTACCTATGCTCTGGCTGCCTTTCACAAAATCTGGTGCATGTTGTCTCCCTTTCTAGCATTTCTAGTAACTAACATCGCTTCCCAACTCTGTGAGCACAAGTCTCTGAATGTCCTTAGAAGATAGACCTTTCCCTTCAACAAATTGACTTTTGACAAATTGTCCAATAATATCAACAGAGGTTTGTCGAATGCTCGCCTGAAATATGTCCCAACCCACATATGTGCTCACGAGTATATGTGCTAACAATAAATTTTTCGGACTCCGCCAACCTTTACAATAAACCTGCCACTTGCACTTTCAGTCATGACATGCAACTGTCACTACTGATGAATTAAACTTTTTGGTAATGAACTCAAAATTACCTCTCACGGCAACATGTTTTAGCTTCCTCACTACTTCTTCCTTGCTGTCAAATAAATAACCTATGCACAAGTCTGATCCATTAGTAAAAACGCGAGGTGATTCACTACTACCCGCAATTGCCACCTCTGAACCTATATAAACGACCATATTGTTCTCTTCCTCAAAAACTATACCTTCTGCAAAATCTGTATTTATAGAAATCATTGCATCTGCGGGAACATGTATGGGGTCCTCCTCGCTCAACATTTTCATTTTGTCTCACATGACCAGCCTCTTCTACAATGTCCCCCTCACCACCCAAATCACCGCTTAATCTTGATTTTTCATCAAAGAAATCAATGCCCTTGTAGTTAAAATTAAAACCAACATTCTCCCCACCCAAATCATCGCTTACTCTTGAACCAACTTCCAAAGCTTTATCCACAATCGAAACCGTTAAAATCGGCCTCGAACCATTATCGCCCACATCAAGCATAAATAACTTCACATCTTCATCAGACATTAATACAATAGGGGGTATCTTAAAATTTGCAAGAGCTTTGGTTAAAACATACTTCACAACTATATCACTACGTGACAACTTAACCCACCTCTTCTAATGATTTCTTCAAACAACTCATCAAAACTAACTTCTGTACTCACAGCAACTGCTTTAACTTGTTCGCTCTTCCCAATCCACTTCCAACAACTTTCTTCCTCCACCCACTCACCAAAATATTCAACACCCAAAACCATTTGTCCCATGTCTAATAATAGCCAAGTACCTATAATGCAAGAAAACAAAAATTATTAACCGATATATTAAGGGTTAACAGATTTTAAAAAGCATCTTCAAAGTCACTTAAGCAATGTGGTGTATTACTTAAGCGATCTAGTATAAATAAGCTTGATCATTTAAGCGATCTTATGTCATATACTTGATCACTTAAGTGATCTGCCATCTGCTGCATTATACTAGATATATCAGATTGCTTAAGCGATACACAAGATTGCTTAAGCGATCCATCAGATCTAGAATACATTTTCAGTCATCTCCACTTACAATCAGTGCTACCATCCTCAACTGCCCACAATGCAAGAAAATATTCAACAAAATTCACTCATTTGAACTTGCATTATATCAAACACAATCCAACAACCTAAACAACTAAATCAAAATCATAATCTAAACCCAATCCACCATTATATCTTTGTAAATCGAAATTTAAAATGCAAAGAGGAGATACACATACCTGGACGAAGTGTCAGGATGGGGAGGAGGCAGATCTTTGGCGGAGAAGAAGTTAATGGCAAAGGAAGAAGAAAATGTTAATGGCGGAGGAAGAAGAAGATGTAGACGAAGCTTAGAAGAACAACAACGAGGGGAGGTGCATTAATGGCAGGAGGAAGAAGAAGAAGATATTTGGGTTTGTTTGCAAGAATTTTAGGTTTTTTGAGATATATTATAATTTTTAAAAATTACTTACTTTAAAACTACATAATTTTTAAAAGATTATGTAGTTTTAAAGTATTAAGTAAATAGTCTTATTATTGATTAAGGATAATTAAACATAATTAGTAGTTAATTATGTTTAATTATGCTGATAATGCAGCACGCCTGAATGGTGCGAAGGGTAAGAAAGTCTTTTAGCGCAAAATTTTCAAACTTGCGGGGTATATATAGCTTTATGTAGAGTCATTTGTCATTTGTGAAACAAAACCCTTGCCTTTTGTCTTTCCCAGTTCTAGGGTTTTTAGTGGAGTCAGTGAGGTATTTGCAGGCAAAAGAAGAGAGTGAAATGGCAGCAACAACAATGTGCAACAGGGTATTTGGAGGATGCAGGGCACTGATGGCAGCAGCCAAGTCATCTTCATCAGCAGCAGCCAAGTCATCTCCGTCAGCAGCAGCCAAGTCATCTCCGTCAGCAGCAGCCAAGTCATCTCCGTCAGCAGCAGCTGTTGGCTCGGAGAAACCCAAAAAGGGGATTATGAAACCGGTTTCTGTATCTCCACAACTAGGAAGGTTTATTGGAGCCAACGAAGCTTCTCGTGTTGATGTTGTCAAGAAAGTCTGGCAACATGTCAAACTCCACAACCTCCAGGTGCTTCCTAAGTTTTCGCCTTTATCAAATATTTTGATCATACATTGCTACATCATTTGCTGTTTCGCTTGTTTAGCATGTTATATAATAACCAAGTTGAGTTTTCGTCCACTGAAGTTTGTTGAATAAATAAAGGAACTCTTTTTTGGAATGTTAAAAAGCAGGATTCTTGAGAAAGTATATGAACTTTTTTTTTTATGGTGATTTAGAGATCTAAAGCTGAAGAGTAAAAACTCAATGCTTAGTTCAAAAGTAAAAGAATAATAAAATTTATGGTCAATGGAGCCGGGTTGCTTAATAATTGGTTTCCCTCAATGATTAGGCTAGTACTTGCAATGTTTTTTTATTTTTTTTAAGAAAGATTTTTTCTTTTATTTAATGCTTGGTTATAGTCAGAACACCATGTAGAGTATATAGCTAATAGTTCTTAATGATCATAGTTGTCTTTCTTTTCCCGTGGTGGGAATCTAAAAATCCTTGGTGAGGTTATTTAATCAGTCTATCGAATGTGCATGTTTTATAGTTGTTCTTCTTTCCACAACTATCTTAAGGCAAATAATAAAGTGCTAATTATATATTGAAATATGAAATTAACAATGAAGAGGGATTCATACCTTGTCCTTCTTGTTTTTAAAATTTCCCCTGAACATTAACTTTGGTCAGTTATATTTCTCAAGACTGTAGCAAGACATATAGGATTTAAACCTTATATTAACTTTAGAGGGGATCCTTTTAATTTATGTTTGTGCCTGGGGCCCAGACCATGGTTTAACCAAATAAGTTGGGGAATCTATGATTATATTTTAACTTCCCCTTCTATGGTTATGGTCCTAATATTTC
The DNA here is from genome assembly GCF_008641045.1 of Pistacia vera. NCBI lineage: Eukaryota > Viridiplantae > Streptophyta > Magnoliopsida > Sapindales > Anacardiaceae > Pistacia > Pistacia vera. The sequence continues at coordinate 1,070,657 of NW_022196024.1, read as the reverse complement.
TTTTCTTTGCTAACCAACAGTTGTGGATAAAACAAGTGGTTTGAGTTAATGTTATTGTTGAAGTTGACTCTCCCATGTTTTGACCGATTGAGTGTGATATTTTAGGATCTAACAATCTATTATAATCAAAATTTATATGAAAAAAGAACGCAGTTTTCACACAATCATGAAATTAGGAAACTAGCATGCCTACCATTTTTGTTTTGTCATTTGTAATGTTTTGTAGAATACTGTACATGACATTATGCTCTGATGTTTTGTAGAATCCTGCAAATAAGAGGGAGATTCGTTGTGATGAGAAGTTGAAGAGTATTTTCAACGGAAGAGACACCGTTGGCTTCCTGGAGATTGCCAAATTGCTATCCCAGCATTTTGTGAAATCTGCCTGATGCTGTTCTTTCAAATCAGTTTATCTGGGTTGTGGTTTGGTTTTGGATGTACCCTGTAGTTTAGACTTATGAACCCTTAAATCGTAGATTTAGCACAAGGCCAGAAATCCATGTTCATTCAGCTATTGAGATGTGATACGGAAAAGGTTTCAAATAGATGTGTCAAGACATCTGATTTTCACTATGGTAGTATCTTGGGTTTGGTTACAGTGAAGATGGATGTAATTTGAACGATTAGTTTCTAAACTGGTTATGAATTGTTAGATTCATTTTCATATTGTGCTTCTTTCTGCTTTAAGTTTGATATAAAATGGTGTTTATATATGCATGTATGCTTCAAACCAGGATTGATAACCAGCACCATTAAAAGAAGAAAAAAAATGCTTACCCAAGGGAAGAAGACTAGATGCAAGACATCTGTTTTAACTTGATTTGTTTATATAAATGTTACTAATATTTGTGAAATTGCAGAAAAAGGGGAATCTTGAATGATTCACAAGAACAGAGACCATTGCATTTTCTACAAAGCTATCGAAATTTCAATTATAATTATGTAATCTCATTGGTAAGCCAAGATATTTAGAACTGGAACGACAGATCTGTTAATAATATATGGTGTAGACTACTTGTCGGTTTTAGTTTTTACATTTAAATTACCAGATAACCTGTGGGCTGGTGGAGTTGGAAAGTCAGTAAAGTTTTCCGTAGAGTACGGGTAGGCCCATTAGGGAAGTGGCGTGTCATCTAGACCGTCCATCTATCTCTGTTAGCTTATCCTCGTATGATCATGGAAGGGTTTTGTTTGGTTTTCACCTCCCAAAATAAAAATTTAAATAAATAACTAAAATTCCGGCCACCACCACCAGCATCGTCCGATCAGATTCTGGTTGTCTCCGTCTCCGATCTTCCATTCATGACGTTGTCAGACGATGAAGACGCGTCCTTAGCTGAGTTTCTCGAATCTGAAGTCCTCTCTGAAGCCTACGATGCCGACGCCGATACCGAGGTTCTACTCGTTTTAGCAATAACAATATCGTTTTCTCTTATACCATATTAATGCTTTGTCTGTAAAATAGAAAGAGAGGAAATTGAAGGAGGATGAAGAAGAGCCAAAGAAGAAGAAATTGCGTGTAGAGGAAGGTTCAAGCTCAGGTTCAGGTGCAGATCCGGCGAGAATTGCGAGTGGAATTTTGAGCAAGATTCCTCCCGAACTATTTCCCCACATACTCAAATTTCTCTCTTCTGAGGTTGTATATATCAAAAAATTGGATGTTGATTTTGATCATTTTTCAGAACGTTGTCTTTTTTATCTTTAGAATGTAAAAGTTGTGTTTTTTTCTTATGGCAGGACCTTGTATCGTGTTCACTGGTTTGTAGATTCCTTAATTATGCTGCTTCTGATGAGTCTCTGTGGCGTCGCCTGTGAGTTTCAGTTGATTTTCTGCGTATTCATGCTTTGTATGTAAAGTGAAGATGTGGTCATGATTAAATCCGTGCTTATTTTTGTTTTTGTTTGGGCAGATACTGTATGAGATGGGGTCTGTTGCCGCCTAATAAGAGTTTGCGAGTTTGTGCTTGGAAAAAGCTTTACATTCAGGTTTCTTTTCTTTTTTATTTTACTCTATTTTTATTATTCTGTTGTAAGTTAGCATAAGGATTATGAATCATTGCACTTCAAGATTGGTTATTTGCATAAAAGTTTATAAGGGCAAACATGTTCATATTGGTGTCTGCATATAAGAAGAAATGTGCCATTTTTTAAACTTATGAAGTGCTCTTACTAGTAGGGAAATGTGATTTTTATGGAAGTACTATAAATTATTCCTTTATTTTTCTTAATGGTAAGAGTTGAGCTCTAAACTTTGTTATTGTGGTTACATCCTAACCAGTTTTACTAAAAGGGAACATCTATAGTTTTGGGCTTAGATTTCCTTGACATTACATTTCTAAGTGTGTTTGGAAGTTGGATTTTTTTTTTTCAAGATATTCTTGGCTGGTCTATACCACATTGAATTCTTCATTGAAGATTAAAAAATTGTTAAAGCTGTGTAGACATTAGTCTTTGAGCAAACAATTCTTCATGTTGCAGCGAGATGAGGAAGATATGGTTGAATTTGTTAGAAATTGCTCAGCTGAGTTTAAGGAGTACTATATGCAAATGCAAGTAGCAAAGAGAAGTCAAGCACCTCTTCCTTCACAGGTAACATGTGATACTATGGCTTGAGCATCAACATTCTTTCTCATCAAAATTAAGTTGATAATGAAAAACATAGAGAATAATAATGACATTGGTTATCAAAAAATAATTTGCATAGTAATTATTAAGGAAGAAAAAAGTAAAGAGATTTTTATATCACCTCTTTTGGTACCGTAAGTTGTGTGCTTTTATGAAAACACAAATTCCCAGAGAATTTGTTTCTGGCACATTATTTGCTTGAGTTCACATGTGATATTCTCTTATTGCAGTTTATGTTCAGGCCTTATTTGCTTTTTATTGTGATGTGAAGGTGAAGGATGACAGGATAATTCTTGACAAGACAGTTGGTGATCAAGTTTCTATCTGGAAAAGCAGTCGGGGCCTGACTGATAACATGATTACTGACCATGCTTGTTCTGGAGAAACGTGTAGTTACCACCAAATTGGCAATGTATTTGTCTGTGAGAAGACTGGCTATGTTCATGGTAGGAAACACTCTGTTAACAGCATCGACCGTTTTCATCTGCATGCATGATAATGCTTACTACTTACTTTTGGAGATTTTAATGTTTCAATTTTGTCTTCCCTTTGCTCCAGTCTGTGATGATACATGCAGAGAGGTCATTTTGGACCCCAACGATTTGCTTATGGTCTGTAAAATTTCTGGGCGCTGTTTTGAAAATTTGATGTCACAAGCTGAAACAGAGTCAGATTCTGTGAGTATAAGTTTTCTGCATCTTCATTTGTTTGCTAGAATTTTGAACCATGAAAGACTAAATGGGGATAAGTTCACTGTGTGAACTAAATTTTAATTAGTTAATCTGGCTCCTACACTGTTGCTCAGGACTCGTAATTTACCTATGGATAATACCTTTTTCTGAAGTTCTCTGGGCACATAACATTCTGGGATAAACAAAGCCTGAATATATGGGCTTTCTCTGACCTGTAAATAGAGCAAAAATCCATATTGGTGCTACACTTTTTTAGGGGCATAATTTGAATGGGGAATGTTGGTTTTTCCAAGTTGTGTGAAGATGTACGTGCATGTATAGAGAGCTGCTTTTGGAAATTTATAAGAACAGTGAGAAGACATGCTTATTCTTGTCTTGAATGCCCAATATGATGGTTTTCCTCCTTGGTTCAGTCTCTCCTCTAAATAAATTTATGTGCAACATGCTAAACATGCACTTCTGCCTGGCCATCAAAAGAGGAGGAAAAAAAAAAAAAAAATACTCTTTCGGCTTTATAGCATTTATGTCATCATGCATCTACTGCAAACACTTATAGGACCCAATTTAATGATCATCCATTACGTAGGTTAGATTAGTGTTGTTTTTTATCCTGTAATTTTCTCTGATTTATTCCCCTAAATTTTCTGTCAAATTTTAGGAACAAGGTGGTGTGGCAGATGAAGCAGAGCCTTTCATGGGATCTGGCCGATTTGGTAGTAGAAGTTACTCCTACCTTGTTATCTTATAGTTTTTTTCCTTGATTTAGCGTCCTTTTTTTTTTGGTAAATATTGCTATACATCTCATTTTCTGATGTATGTATGCCAGCTCGAGCTTATACATTGGGATACAATTGTGATGATGAGAAGGAGCTGGAAGCTGCTTTGAGGTTTTGCCCGATTTAAATTACAGTTTCCTTGGAGATGTATGTATTGATCTGGTATTATAGAGCTGTTGACAAATTTCACACAACTACCTTGTTAAATATTTAAGCTTTCTCACTTTTACCGGCTGTAAGAATTAATTACTTAGTGTTAGGTAACTTAAATTATGTTTCGTGTTGATCTATCTCTTCTTTTTATAGCCATTTTATATAAAAATTGCTCCCATACAAACCCTCCGGTTGGCTTGCTCTGAGCTGGCAAGACTCTCAGAAAACCTGGGATCTTGTGGAATATGGGATGTGGCTAACTTTGTTAGGTAAATAAAATGTAACTCGTCGGCGTCGGTATTCTAGGCCAGATCTCATCGATGCCAGCGTCGAAAACCCTCCCCATCACCAAGGAATTACTCCCCTTTTCCTCTCGCCTAAAACCCATCTCACCCCACGCCTGTTAGCCTCGTTAATCGTCAGAAAAATCTCATTGTTGCTGTTGCCAGTTTTGTTCGATTTTCGGTTGATTTACTCACCGGAAATCAACTCTGTTACTACCATTGCAGTCACCGGCAATTTATATTCAAAAGCTCTAACATTTCGGCCGTCAATTGTTCGTTGATCATCCTCCCGAATCCTAGAGTTTTGGGTGAATAGGAAAAATATAAAGTTGACCCGTTGAAGCTTTCGGGTCTCGGTTGAACCGGCCGGGCCAGGCCGGGCCAGGCTGGGTTTTAAAACAATGCCCAAGAATGCATGGATGGGTTTAGTATTTATTTAGCACCTTGAGAAACAGTTAAGACTTGCCTCACATGGAAACCAAAAGATGAACCTAGCATTGGAGTCTTGTTTTTAAGTTGAGTATATGAGAGCATATTATCATGTAATCGTGATCGTTGGTCGGTATCAGAAGTTTTGTTGTTGCAAAAGATTTTCGTTCTTGAGCTATACTATAGGTATAGGGTTCATCTTGTGCAAGTTTTCATTATCATTATTGTGGCCGGGAATCATTTGTGGGTTGTCATAAAAATGAAGTAATAAGACTGCACAAAAATTTGACATCTAATTAAAAGTTGGAAACCAAACCATGCGTATTTTAAGAATCCATTCGTCGGTTTGTTTTTCAGAAAATGAATAAATAAAATCTTCATTAATGAAAGGTGAATGTAAATGAAGCCAATTGGGAGATAAGAGGCTTATACTTCCATTACCATGACTTTTTCATCCCTGTCATAAAGAATGCAAAGGGAAGATACACATAGGATGATTTTACCATTTTACATTAATTTCAATCTAAGCATAGTAAACTTTCTGATCGGAAGTCTCGGACAAGGCCCTGCTGAACAAATAAACCAAGGAATAGCTCTACTTGAGGCCAACTTGCACGCGTCCTCGTCGGCGCCACTCTGCATCTTCAGACCCTTCATTTACGCTTTAAACCTACACCTGGAACCCTATTATCCCATTATATATAACAATAATGCTACAGACACCGGGATTTTTGCACAGAAATGTTGTACCGGCCTACGTGTCTTGTGACTCACACCACACACATTGCACGTTATTAAATTTTGTTCTAGTGAACGGTCGTTCATCAAATATGGACGGCTGTTCACTTACATGGACTCCCGTCCATATTATATGGATGGGGGTCCATTTACTATGTACAGGCGTCTCCATTTAAAGGAAGCCCGTCCATCAGTAAAATGGAATAATTTTTTTTTTTATAAAAATTAGGGACGACCGTTCATAGGTTATGGACGACTGTCCCTAAATATTGGACGGGCATTCATATGTTAATGGACGCCCATCCATTAACAATTCTTTTTAAAAAATTAAAAAACATTTAGGGACGACCGTTCATCAGTTATGGACGGTCGTCCCTTCATTTTGGATGGGCGTCCGTAAGGAATTGACGCATGTCCATTATGTTGTTTTAAAAAATTAAATTAAAACTTTGGACGCCCGTCCATAAATTGTGGATGGGTGTCCCTTACGGTTGGATGGGTGTTCGTAAGGAATGGACACTCGTCCATTAGGTATGGACGACCGTCCCTTTTCTAAAGGACGGTCGTCCACATAATATGGACGACCGTCCATAATATAATGAAATGTTTTTTTAATTAATTTTTTTTATTTGCGAATAACATTAGCTTCTCCAATACGCTTCTCCAAAAACCAGTGCCAAAATTCTTCGAGAGAAAGAAAACTTCATTTTATACCTATCGCCACCTTCTGCTTCATCGTTGTCGTCTGTTTTTTGCGTCTACGTTGCGTCTACATTCCTCAGCCATTTCTTCCTCAACAGCCGTTTCTTCCTCATTTTCTAGCTCCCGTGACAAGAACGAAAGCTATAAATTTTTCATCAAACAATTTTTTACAGTGGAAAGGGAGATAAGAAGATTAAAATTTGTTCAGATTAGAAAGATTTGTTGAGATTGTTAACCAGTTTTTATTTTAGTTATGCATTTATTTAGTTTTGTATTCTATTTTGGATTGAATATATGTTATAATAGAAAAAAACTGATAGAGAATATTTGTTGGTGATTGTTATGAATCAGATTCGTGAACGCGAACACTAGTATTGGTTTTGCATTAAATTACAGAATATGGAAGAATCCAGTTTGCTTCATTTCAATGATGTTGAGGTAAATTGTGCTCGAAACCTTAACTTTTTCGTTAACAAGATTTTAAAGTTATTGTATCGTATTGTTTATTTTGATGTGTTGTATTAGTACACTCTAATTTTGTTTATTATAAAACTATTAAATGATCAGGAGAATGAACGTGATGAATTAAAAGATATGGGATGTGCAGAGGAAGAAGTGGAGCCTCATATTGGAATGGTGTTTGATTCAGTTGATAGTCTAGTGAAGTATTACAAGCGGTATGGTAACAAAATGGGATTTGAAACAATGATACGTACGTCAAAGAAAGGTGATGATGGAGAGATGAGATATGTGATAGTGGCATGTTCTTGTTTTGGGAAGGAGAGATGTTAGTCCAAAAATACCTTGAAAAAACAACATGTTGCCAAAACAGATTGTAAGAGTCAGATTAGTGCAGCTTTGAATGGTGAATGCAAATGGGAAATTAAATCAGTTGTACTTGAACATAACCATGATCTTACAAGTCTGACAAAAAGAAGATATTTCAAGGTTAACCGAACGATACAACCTTATGTGAAAAGGCGACTTGAAGTTAATGATGTGGTTGGGATTAGATCGTGTAAAAATTTTCAGTCATGTTTAGTTGAGGCATGAGGTGTAGAGAATTTGATGTTTCTACAAAAAGATTATAGGAACTACATTGAAAAAGTGAGAAAGCTACGACTTGGAGTTGGAGATGCTTCGGCAATACTCAAGTATTTTATGAAAATGCAAAAGGAAAATTCAAATTTCTGGTACATGATTGATGTAGATGAAGAGAGTCGATTACAGAATGTGCTATGGGTTGATGCTAGATGTAGGGCTACATATAAAGAGTTCGATGATGTTGTCACCTTCGACACAATGTATCTGACGAACAAGTATGATATGCCATTTGCTGCTTTTGTGGGGGTTGATCATCATGGACATTCGATGTTGTTAGGTTGTGGGTTAATTTCTTATGAGGACACTGAGACATTTGTATAGCTATTTCGTTCTTGGCTTGAATGCATGGATGTTGCTCCTAATGGAATTATCACTGATCAAAATAAGGCCATGCAAAATGCACCTCGTATATTCAAGGGTAACGATTTTAAAAAGCCACTTCAAAGTCACTTAACCCGATGTGTGTATTGTTTAAGCGATCTGGTATAAATAAGTCTGATCATTTAAGCGATCTTATGTCATATACTTGATCACTTAAGTGATCTGCCATCTGCTGCCTTATACTAGATATATCAGATCGCTTAGCGATTCACAAGATTACTTAAGTGATCCATCAGATCTAAAACACATTTTCAGTCATCTCCACTTACAATCGGTGCTACCACCCCCAGCTACCCACATGCAGAAAATATTTAACAAAATTCACTCATTTGAACTTGCATTATATCAAACACAATCCACAACCTAATAAACAACTAAATCAAAATCATAACCTAAACCTAATCCATCATTAAACTTTGTAAATCGAAATTTAAAATGTAAAGAGGAGATATACATACCTGAACGAAATGTTAGGATGAGAAGGAGACGATCTTTGGCGAATAGATGTTAATGAAAGAGAAGAAAAAAGTGTTAATGGCAGAGGAAGAAAGTTGTAGACGAAGATGTGATGAAGCTTAGAAGAAACATCAATAGCAGGAGGTGCGTTAATGGCAAGAGGAAGAAGAGAATGTGTTTGGTGTTGTTTGCAAGAATTTTGGCTTTTTGGAGATATATATAATTTTTAAAAGATTACACAGTACTTAATTAATCCTAATTAACCATTAATTATGTTTAATTAACCTTGGTCGATGAAAAATATGTTGAAAATGCAGCACGCCTGAATGGTGCGAAGGTAAGAAAGTCTTTTTCAGCTCAAATTTTCTAACTTGCGGGGTATATATGGCTTTATTGTAGAGTCATTTGTCATTTGTGAAACAAAACCCTTGCCTTTTGTCTTTCCCAGTTCTAGGGTTTTAGTGGAGTCAGTGAGGTATTTGCAGGCAAAAGAGGAGAGTGAAATGCAGCAACACAATGTGCAACAGGGTATTTGAGGATGCAGGGCACTGATGGCAGCGCCAGTCATCTTCAACAGCAGCAGCCAAGTCATCTTCGTCAGCAGCACTGTTGGCCCGGAGAACCCAAAAAGGGGATTATGAAACCGTTTTCTGTATCTCCACAACTAGGAAGGTTTATTGGGCCCAACGAAGCTTCTCGCGCTGATGTTGTCAAGAAGTCTGGCAACATGTCAAACTCCCACAACCTCCAGTGCTTCCTAATTTTCGCCTTTATCAAATATTTTGAACATACATTGCTACATCATTTGCTGTTTCGCTTGTTTAGCATGTTATAATAACCAAGTTGAGTTTCGTCCACTGAAGTTTGTTGAATAAATAAGGAACTCTTTTTTGGAATGTTAAAAAGCAGGATTCTTGAGAAAATATATGAACTTTTTTTTTATGGTGATTTAGAGATCTAAAGCTGAAGAGTAAAAACTCATGCTTAGTTCAAAAGTAAAGAATAATAAATTTGGTCAATGGAGCCGGTTGCTTAATAATGTGTTCCCCAATGATAAGGCTAGTACTTGTAATGTTTTTTTTGTTTTTTTTAAGAAAGATTTTTTTCTTTTATTTAATGCTTGGTTATAGTCAGAACACCATGTAGAGTATAATATATAGCTAAAGTTCTAATGATCATAGTTTGTCTTTCTTTTCCGTGTGGGAACTAAAAATCCTTGGTGAGGTTATTTAATCATCTATCGAATGTGCATGTTTTATAGTTGTTCTTCATTCCACAACTATCTTAAGGCAAATAATAAGTGCTAATTTATATTGAAATATAAAATTAACAATGAAGAGGGATTCATACCTTGTCCTTCTTGTTTTTAAAATTTCCCCTGAACATTAACTTTGGTCAGTTATATTTCTCAAGACTGTAGCAAGACATATAGGATTTAAACCTATATTAACTTTAGAGGGGATCCTTTTAATTTATGTTTGTGCCTAGGGCCCAGACCATGGTTTACCAAATAAGTGGGGAATCTATCATTATATTTAACTTCCCCTTCTATGGTTATGGTCCTAATATTTCTTTTCTTTGCTAACCAACAATTGTGGATAAAACAAGTGTTTTGAGTTAATGTTATTGTTGAAGTTGACTCTCCCATGTTTTGACCGATTGTGTGTGATATTTTAGGATCTAACAATCTATTATAATCAAATTTATAGAAAAAAGAACGCAGTTTTTACACAATCATGAAATTAGGAAACTAGCATGCCTACCATTTTGTTTTGTCATTTGTAATGTTTTGTAGAATGCTGTACATGACATATGCTCTGATGTTTTGTAGAATCCTGCAATAAGAGGGAGATTCGTTGTGATGAGAAATGGAAGAGTATTTTCAACGGAAGAGACACCGTTGGCTTCCTGGAGATTGCCAAATTGCTATCCCAGCATTTTGTGAAATCTTCCTGATGCTGTTCTTTTCAAATCAGTTTATCTGGGTTGTGGTTTGGTTTTGATGTACCTCTTAGTTTAGACTTTGAACCCTTAAACTTAAATCGTAGATTTAGCACAAGGCCAGAAACCCATGTTCATTCGATGTTATACGGAAAAGGTTTCAAATAGATGTGTCAAGACATCTGATTTTCACCATGGTAGATGATGTAATTTGAACGATTATTTTTCTAAACTGTTATGAATTGTTAGATTCATTTTCATATTGTGCTTCTTTCTGCTTTAAGTTTGATATATGAGTGTTTATATGCATGTATGCTTCAAACCAGGATTGATAACCAGCACCATTAAAAGAAGAAGAAATGCTTACCAAGGGAAGAAGACTAGATGCAAGACATCTGTTTTAACTTGATTTGTTTATATAAATGTTACAATATTTGTGAAATTGCAGAAAAAGGGAATCTTGAATGATTCACAAGAACAGAGACCATTGCATTTTCTACAAAGAATTTCTGTGATATCAAAGCTATCGAAATTTCAATATAATTATATAATCTCATTGGTAAGCCAAGATATTTAGAAGTGGAACGACAGATCTCTTAATAATATATGTGTGTAGACTACTTGTCGGTTTTAGTTTTTACACTTAAATTACCAGATAACCTTGAATATTGGGCTCGTGGAGTTAGTAAAGTTTTCCGTAGAGTACGGGTAGCCCATTAGGGAATGGCGTGTCATCTAGACCGTCCATCTATCTCTGTTAGCTTATCCTCGTATGATCATGCAAGGGTTCTGTTTGGTTTTCACCTCCCAAAATAAAAATTAAATAAATAACTAAAATTCCGGCCACCACCACCAGCATCGTCCGATCAGTTCTGGTTTCCTCCGTCTCCGATCTCCATCCATGACGTTGTCAGACGATGAAGACGCGTCCTTAGCGAGTTTCTCGAATCTGAAGTCCTCTGTGAAGCCTACGTGCCGACGCCGATACCGAGGTTCTACTCGTTTTAGCATAACAATATCGTTTTCTCTTATACCATATTAATGCTTTGTTTGTAAAATAGAAAGAGAGAAATTGAGGAGGATGAAGAAGAGCCAAAGAAGAAGAAATTGCTGTGTAGAGGAGTTTCAAGCTCAGTTCAGGTGCAGATCCGCGAGAATTGCGAGTGGAATTTTGAGCAAGATTCCTCCCGAACTATTTCCCCACATACTCAAATTTCTCTCTTCTGAGGTTGTATATATCAAAAATTGAGGTTGATTTTGATCATTTTTCAGACGTTGTCTTTTTTATCTTTAGAATGTAAAGTTGGTTTTTTTCTTATGCAGGACCTTGTATCCGTTTCACTGGTTTGTAGATTCCTTAATTATGCTGCTTCTGATGAGTGTCTGGGGCGTCGCCTGTGAGTTTCAGTTGATTTCTGCGTATTCATGCTTTGTATGTAAAGTTAAGATGTGGTCACGATTAAATCCGTGCTTATTTTGTTTTTGTTTGGGCAGTACTGTATGAGATGGGGTCTGTTGCCGCCTATAAGAGTTTGCGAGTTTGTGCTTGGAAAAAGCTTTACATTCAGGTTTCTTTTCTTTTTATTTACTCTATTTTTATTATTCTGTTGTAATTAGCATAAGGATTATGAATCATTGCACTTCAAGATTGGTTATTTGCATAAAATTTATAAGGGCAAACATTTTCATATTGGTGTCTGCATATAAGAAGAAATGTGCCATTTTTTAACTTATGAAGTGCTCTTACTATTAGGGAAATGTGATTTTTATGGAAGTCCTATAAATTATTCCTTTATTTTTCTTAATGGTAAGAGTTGAGGTCTAAACTTTGTTATTGTTGTTGCATCCTAACCATTTTTACTAAAAGGGAACATCTATAGTTTTTGGGCTTAATTTCCTTGACTTACATTTCTAAGTGTGTTTGGAAGTTGGATTTTTTTTTTCAAGATCTGGCTGGTCTATACCACATTGAATTCTTCATTGAAGATTAAAAAATTGTTAAAGCTGTGTAGACATTAGTCTTTGAGCAAACAATTCTTCATGTTGCAGCGAGATGAGAAGATATGGTTGAATTTGTTAGAATTGCTCAGCTGAGTTTAAGGAGTACTATATGCAAATGCAATGTCAAAGAGAAGTCAAGCACCTCTTCCTTCACAGGTAACATGTAGACTAATGGCTTGAGCATCAACATTCTTTCTCATCAAAATAAGTTCAAATTAAGTTGATAATGAAAAACATAGAGAATAATAATGACATTGGTTATCAAAAAATAATTTGCATTTATTATTAAGGAAGAAAAAAGTAAAGAGATTTTTATATCACCTCTTTTGGTACCGTAAGTTGTGTGCTTTTATGAAAACACAAATTCCCAGAGAATTTGTTTCTGGCACATTATTGCTTGAGTTCACATGTGATATTCTCTTATTGCAGTTTATGTTCAGGCCTTATTTTGCTTTTTATTGTGATGTGAAGGTGAAGGATGACAGGATAATTCTTGACAAGACAGTTGGTGATCAAGTTTCTATCTGGAAAAGCAGTCGGGGCCTGACTGATAACATGATTACTGACCATGCTTGTTCTGGAGAAACGTGTAGTTACCACCAAATTGGCAATGTATTTGTCTGTGAGAAGACTGGCTATGTTCATGGTAGGAAACACTCTGTTAACAGCACGACCGTTTTCATCTGCATGCTGATAATGCTTACTACTTACTTTTGGGATTTTAATGTGTCATTTTGCCTTCCCTTTGCTCCAGTCTGTGATGATACATGCAGAGAGGTCATTTTGGACCCCAACGATTTGCTTATGGTCTGTAAAATTTCTGGGCGCTGTTTTGAAAATTTGATGTCACAAGCTGAAACAGAGTCAGATTCTGTGAGTATAAGTTTTCTGCATCTTCATTTGTTTGCTAGAATTTTGAACCATGAAAGACTAAATGGGGATAAGTTCACTGTGTGAACTAAATTTTAATTAGTTAATCTGGCTCCTACACTGTTGCTCAGGACTCGTAATTTACCTATGGATAATACCTTTTTCTGAAGTTCTCTGGGCACATAACATTCTGGATAAACAAAGCCTGAATATATGGGCTTTCTCTGACCTGTAAATAGAGCAAAAATCCATATTGGTGCTACACTTTTTTAGGGGCATAATTTAAATGGGGAATGTTGGTTTTTCCAAGTTGTGTGAAGATGTACGTGCATGTATAGAGAGCTGCTTTTGGAAATTTATAAGAACAGTGAGAAGACATGCTTATTCTTGTCTTGATGCCCAATATGATGGTTTTCCTCCTTGGTTCAGGTTCTCCTCTAAATAAATTTATGTGCAACATGCTAAACATGCACTTCTGCCTGGCCATCAAAGAGGAGGAAAAAAAAAAAAAAAAAAAAAAAAAACTCTTTCGGCTTTATATCATTTGTCATCATGCATCTACTGCAAACACTATAGGACCCAATTTAATGATCATCCATTACGTAGGTTAGATTAGTGTTGTTTTTTATCCTGTAATTTTCTCTGATTTATCCCCTAAATTTTCTGTCAAATTTTAGGAAACAAGGTGGTGTGGCAGATGAAGCAGAGCCTTTCATGGGATCTGGCCGATTTGGTAGTAAAGTTACTCCTACCTTGTTATCTTATAGTTTTTTTTCCTTGATTTAGCGTCCTTTTTTTTTTGGTAAATATGCTATACATCTCATTTCGATGTATGTATGCCAGCTCGAGCTTATACATTGGGATACAATTGTGATGATGAGAAGGAGCTGGAAGCTGCTTTGAGGTTTTGCCCGATTTAAATTACAGTTTCCTTGGAGATTATGTATTGATCTGGTATTATAGAGCTGTTGACAAATTTCACACAACTACCTTGTTAAATATTTAAGCTTTCTCACTTTTACCGGCTGTAAGAATTAATTACTTATGTTAGGTAACTTAAATTATGTTTCGTGTTGATCTATCTCTTCTTTTTATAGCCATTTTATATAAAAATTGCTCCATACAAACCCTCCGGTTGGCTTGCTCTGGCTGGCAAGACTCTCAGAAAACCTGGGATCTTGTGGAATATGGGTGTGGCTAACTTTGTTAGGTAATAAAATGTAACTCGTCGGCGTCGGTATCTAGCCAGATCTCATCGATGCCAGCGTCGAAAACCCTCCCCATCACCAAGGAATTACTCCCCTTTTCCTCTCGCCTAAAACCCATCTCACCCCACGCCTTTTAGCCTCGTTAATCGTCAGAAAAATCTCATTGTTGCTGTTGCCAGTTTTGTTCGATTTTCGGTTGATTTACTCACCGGAAATCAACTCTGTTACTACCATTGCAGTCACCGGCAATTTATATTCAAAAGCTCTAACATTTCGGCCGTCAATTGTTCGTTGATCATCCTCCCGAATCCTAGAGTTTTGGGTGATAGGAAAAATATAAAGTTGACCCGTTGAAGCTTTCGGGTCTCGGTTGAACCGGCCGGGCCAGGCCGGCCAGGCTGGGTTTTAAAACAATGCCCAAGAATGCATGGATGGTTTAGTATTTATTTAGCACCTTGAGACAGTTAAGACTTGCCTCACATGGAAACCAAAAGATGAACCTACATTGGAGCTTGTTTTAAGTTGAGTATATGAGAGCATATTATCATGTAATCGTGATCGTTGGTCGGTATCAGAAGTTATGTGTTGAAAATTTTCGTTCTTGCTATACTATAGGTATAGGGTTCATCTTGTGCAAGTTTTCATTATCATTATTGTGGCCGGGAATCATTTGTGGTTGTCATAAAAATGAAGTAATAAGACTGCACAAAAATTTGACATCTAATTAAAAGTTGAAACCAAACCATGCGTATTTTAAGAATCTATTCGTCGTTTGTTATTCAGAAAATGAATAAATAAATTCTTCATTAATGAAAGGTGAACGTAAATGAAGCCAATTGGGAGATAAGAGGGTTTTAGTCCCATTACCATGACTTTTTCATCCCTGTCTCACAGAATAAGAAAGAAGAATTTGTATAATCCGTTAGAAGTGCATGTGGATGAGGACTGTACCTACTCACATAGCCAGGGTTCCGAATTCATGCCTCAACCGAGTCTGATTGACAAACAAGAATAGAAAAGAAAGAAGAGAAAGAATAGAAAAGCAAGAAAGAATAGAAAAGAAGAGAACAGAAAAGAAAGGAGAGAGTTATTACAATGAATGATAATGTCAACCAACTCTGGCGGTACCACCCACTACTCTTCTAGAGGAACAAGATATATCGTTTCTGAATAAGCCAACATGTAGTGGTTTGCCATATAGAGAGGGAAGCAAAGTTCCATGTAAATTCTTGAACCAAAATCTGGCTTCTGTTGGAGTTTCAGTACTGCAAGTGCACAAGGACAAGGTAAACGTTGAATGTCAAGCACTTTACAGCTGCAAGTTTTACTAAAAATGTTAACTAGAGCATCCGGACCATAGTTGCACACGGTGAACTCTTGAGCATTGAGACGATAGGTAAATAGTGCATTTGACATTTCCATACGTTCTCGCAATATTTTTTCAGCTGACAAAACAAGGGTTGTGGTAAAATTATCTGACTCTGTATGACGCTCATGGAACCACTGTGACATGTCCTTTGGATTGCATAAAAAAGGGCAATAATTGGAAACTCTCTTTCTATTAGCAACTTCAAATTTATGGACTTGGCTATGTTTATGGTCATGACATCGAACTTTCCTTTAGGAAAGTAAGCTCTACTTTATCGCTCGAAACCAACATCACGCTCAAGATACTTAGCAATTTTATCATCCTTGATTCGGATTTGCCAGAAGTGCTCCTCAAACTCATCAACTCGATAAGCGTTGCCCTGTAGTATGTCTGAAAGGGGTCAGGACACTTAAACTTTTGTTTTATGTTCTCGCCAAGGAGTCTCATACAGTATTCGTGATGTACTTAAGGGTAAATAATGGCAATTCCCTTCTTTATAGAATTGTATCTATAGGATATTATACACAACTCGTCACTGTCAGGCACTATCGTAAGTAATTGCTAGAAAAACCAAGTCCACGACTTGTCGTTCTCAGAGTCAACCACGCACCATGCAATAGGATATGTGTGATTCTCTCTGTCTTGTGTAGTGGCCACCAACAATGTACCTCTATACTTTCCCATCAAAAAGCAATCATCAACAGCCAATACCTTTCTCATGTTTACAAAACCCCTTATAGCAGCACCGTAAGCAACAAAAAAAATATTTAAACCTCATATTGTTGTCCCACTTCAAAGCCGTCTTGCTACCCTGGTTTGTCAACTCAAGCATAGAACGGTATGCTTCTACTACTGCGTACCTATGCTCTTGCGTGCCTTTCACAAATCTTGTGCATGTTGTCTCCCTTTCTAGCATTTCCAGTAACTAACATCGCTTCCCAACTCTGTGAGCACAAGTCTTTGAATGTCCTTAGAAGATGGACATTTCCTTTCAACAAACTGACTTTTGACAAATTGTCCAATAACATCAGCAGAGGCTTGTTGATGCTCGCTTGAAATATGTCTCAACCCACATGTGTGCTCACGAGTATATGTGCTAACAATAAATTTTTCGGACTCCACCAACCTTCACAATAAACCTGCCACTTGCACTTTCAGTCATGATATGCAACCGTCACTACTGATGAATTAAACTTTTTGGTGATGAATTCAAAATTACCTCTTACGGTAACAAGTTTTAGCTTCCTCACTACTTCCTCCTTGTTGTCAAATAAATAACCTACGCATAAGTCTGATCCATCAATAAAAACGTGAGGTGATTCACTACTACCCACAGTTGCCACCTCTGAACCTATATAAATGACCATATTGTTCTCTTCCTCACAAACTATACCTTCTGCATAATCTGTATTTATAGGAATCATTGTATCTGCGGAAACATGTATGGGTTCCTCCTCGTCCACATTGTAGGAATCAACCTCTTCTACAATGTCCCCCTCACCACCCAAGTCACCGTCTAATCTTGATTTTTCAACAAAGAAATCAATGCCCTTGTAGTTAAAATTAAAACCTGCATTCTCCCCACCCAAATCACCGCTTACTCTTGAACCAACTTCCAAAGCTTTATCCACAACCGAAACCGTTAAAATCAGCCTCGAATCATTATCGCCCACATCAAGCATAAATAACTTCACATGTTTATCAGACATTAATACAATAGGGGGTACCTTAAAATTTGCAGGAGCTCTAGTTAAAACATTCTTCACAACTATATCACTATGTGAGCAACTCAACCCACCTCTTCTAATGATTTCTTCAAACAACTCATCAAAACTAACTTCTGTACTCACAGCAATCGCTTTAACTTGTTCGCTCTTCCCAATCCACTTCCAGCAACTTTCTTCCTCCACCCACTCACCAAAATATTCAACACCCAAAACCACTTGTCCCATGTCTAATAATAGCCAAGTACCTATAATGCAAGAAAACAAAAATTATTAACCGATATATTAAGGGTTAACAGATTTTAAAAAGCATCTTCAAAGTCACTTAACCGATGTGGTGTATTGTTTAAGCGATCTTGTATAAATAAGTTTGATCATTTAAGCGATCTTATGTCATATACTTGATCACTTAAGTGATCTGCCATCTGCTGCATTATACTAGATATATCAGATCGCTTAAGCGATTCACAAGATTACTTAAGTGATCCATCAGATCTAAAACACATTTTCAGTCATCTCCACTTACAATCGGTGCTACCACCCCCAGCTACCCACAATGCAAGAAAATATTTAACAAAATTCACTCATTTGAACTTGCATTATATCAAACACAATCCAACAACCTAAATAAACAACTAAATCAAAATCATAACCTAAACCTAATCCATCATTAAATCTTTGTAAATCGAAATTTAAAATGTAAAGAGGAGATATACATACCTGAACGAAATGTTAGGATGAGAAGGAGACGGATCTTTGGCGAATAAGATGTTAATGAAAGAGGAAGAAAAAAGTGTTAATGGCAGAGGAAGAAGAAGATGTAGACGAAGATGTAGATGAAGCTTAGAAGAAACATCAATAGCAGGAGGTGCGTTAATGGCAAGAGGAAGAAGAAGAATGTGTTTGGGTTTGTTTGCAAGAATTTTGGCTTTTTGGAAAGATATTATAATTTTTAAAAGATTACACAGTACTTAATTAATCCTAATTAACCATTAATTATGTTTAATTAACCTTGGTCGATGAAAAATATGTTGAAAATGCAGCACGCCTGAATGGTGCGAAGGGTAAGAAAGTCTTTTTCAGCTCAAAATTTTCATAACTTGCGGGGTATATATGGCTTTATGTAGAGTCATTTGTCATTTGTGAAACAAAACCCTTGCCTTTTGTCTTTCCCAGTTCTAGGGTTTTTAGTGGAGTCAGTGAGGTATTTGCAGGCAAAAGAAGAGAGTGAAATGGCAGCAACAACAATGTGCAACAGGGTATTTGGAGGATGCAGGGCACTGATGGCAGCAGCCAAGTCATCTTCATCAGCAGCAGCCAAGTCATCTCCGTCAGCAGCAGCTGTTGGCCCGGAGAAACCCAAAAAGGGGATTATGAACCGGTTTCTGTATCTCCACAACTAGGAAGGTTTATGGAGCCAACGAAGCTTCTCGCGCTGATGTTGTCAAGAAAGTCTGGCAACATGTCAACGCCCACAACCTCCAGGTGCTTCTAAGTTTTCGCCTTTATCAAATATTTGAACATACATTGCTACATCATTTGCTGTTTCGCTTGTTTAGCATGTTTATATAACCAAGTTGAGTTTTCGTCCACTGAAGTTTGTTGAATAATAAAGGAACCTTTTTGGAATGTTAAAAAGCAGGATCTTGAGAAAATATATGAACTTTTTTTTTTATGGTGATTTGAGATCTAAGCTGAAGAGTAAAAACTCATGTTAGTTCAAAAGTAAAAGAATAATAAATTATGGTCAAATGGAGCCGGGTTGCTTAATAATTGTTTCCCTCAATGATAAGGCTAGTACTTGTAATGTTTTTTTTGTTGTTTTTTAAGAAAGATTTTTTTCTTTATTTAATGTTGGTTATAGTCAGAAACATGTAGAGTATAAGTATATAGCTAATAGTTCTTAATGTCAAGTGTCTTCTTTTCCGTGGGTGGGAATCTAAAATCCTTGGTGAGGTTATTAATCAGTCTATCGAATGTGCATGTTTTATAGTTGTTCTTCATCCACAACTACTTAAGGCAAATATAAAGTGCTAATTATATATTGAAATATAAATAACAATGAAGAGGGATTCATACCTTGTCCTTCTTGTTTTTAAAATTTCCCCTGAACATTAACTTTGGTCAGATTAATTTCTCAAGACTGTAGCAAGACATATAGGATTTAAACCTTATATTAACTTTAGAGGGGATCCTTTTAATTAGTTTGTGCCTAGGGCCCAGACCATGGTTTAACCAAATAAGTTGGGAATCTATATTTATATTTAACTTCCCCCTATGGTTTGGTCCTAATATTTCTTTCTTTGCTAACCAACAATGTGGATAAAACAAGTGGTTTGAGTTAATGTATTGTTGAAGTTGACTCTCCCATGTTTTGACCGATGTGTGTGATATTTTAGGATCTAACAATCTATATAATCAAAATTATTATGAAAAAGAACGCAGTTTTTACACAATCATGAAATTAGGAAACTAGCATGCCTACCATTTTTGTTTTGTCATTTGTAATGTTGTTGTAGAATGCTGTACATGACATTATGCTCTGATGTTTTGTAGAATCCTGCATAAGAGGGAGATTCGTTGTGATGAGAAAGAGAGTATTTTCAACGGAAGAGCACCGTTGGCTCCTGGAGATTGCCAAATTGCTATCCCGCATTTTGTGAAATCTGCCTGATGCTGGTTCTTTCAAATCAGTTTATTCTTGGGTTGGTTGGTTTGGTTTTGGATGTACCCTGTAGTTTAGACTTAGAACCCTAAACTTAAATCGTAGATTTAGCACAAGGCCAGAAACCCATGTTCATTCGATGTTATACGGAAAAGGTTCAAATAGATGTGTCAAGACATCTGATTTTCACCATGGTAGATGAGTAATTTGAACGATTAGTTTCTAAACTGGTTATGAATTGTTAGATTCATTTTCATATTGTGCTTCTTTCTGCTTTAAGTTTGATATAAAATGGTTTTATGCATGTATGCTTCAAACCAGGATTGTAACCAGCACCATTAAAAGAAGAAGAAAAAATGCTTACCGAAGGGAAGAAGACTAGATGCAGACATCTGTTTTAACTTGATTTGTTTATATAAATGTTACTAATATTTGTGAAATTGCAGAAAAGGGGAATCTTGAATGATTCACAGAACAGAGACCATTGCTTTTCTACAAGAATTTCTGTATATCAAAGCTATCGAAATTTCAATTATAATTATATAATCTCATTGGTAAGCCAAGATATTTAGAAGTGGAACGACAGATCTCTTAATAATATAGGTGTAGACTACTTGTCGGTTTTAGTTTTTACACTTAAATTACCAGATAACCTATGAATATGTGGGTCGTGGAGTTAGTAAGTTTTCGTAGAGTACGGGTAGGCCCATTAGGGAAGTGGCGTGTCATCTAGACGTCCATCTTTCTGTTAGCTTATCTCGTAGGATCATGCAGGGTTCTGTTTGGTTTTCACCTCCCAAAATAAAAATTAAATAAATAACTAAAATTCCGGCCACCACCACCAGCATCGTCCGATCAGATTCTGGTTTCCTCCGTCTCCGATCTTCCATCCATGACGTTGTCAGACGATGAAGACGCGTCCTTAGCTGAGTTTCTCGAATCTGAAGTCCTCTGTGAAGCCTACGATGCCGACGCCGATACCGAGGTTCTACTCGTTTAGCAATAACAATATCGTTTTCTCTTATACCATATTAATGCTTTGTTTGAAAATAGAAAGAGGAAATTGAAGGAGGATGAAGAAGAGCCAAAGAAGAAGAAATGCGTGTAGAGGAAGGTTCAAGCTCAGGTTCAGGTGCAGATCGGCGAGAATTGCGAGTGGAATTTTGAGCAAGATTCTCCCGAACTATTCCCCACATACTCAATTTCTCTCTTCTGAGGTTGTATATATCAAAAAATTTGAGGTTGATTTTGATCATTTTTCAGAACGTGTCTTTTTTATCTTTAGAATGTAAAGTTTGTTTTTCTTATGGCAGGACCGTGTATCCTGTTACGGTTTGTAGATTCCTTAATTTGCTGCTTCTGATGAGGTCTGTGGCGTCGCCTGTGAGTTTCATGATTTTCTGCGTATTCATGCTTTGTATGTAAAGTTAAGATGTGGTCACGATTAAATCCGTGCTATTTTTGTTTTGTTTGGGCAGATAATGTATGAGATGGGGTCTGTTGCCGCTATAAGAGTTTGCGAGTTTGTGCTTGGAAAAAGCTTTACATTCAGGTTTCTTTTCTTTTTTTTTACTCTATTTTTATTATTCTGTTGTAAGTTAGCATAAGGTTATGAATCATTGCACTTCAAGATTGGTTATTTGCATAAAGTTTATAAGGGCAAACATGTTCTCTATTGGTGTCTGCATATAAGAAGAAATGTGCCATTTTTAAACTTAATGAAGTGCTCTTACTAGTAGGGAAATGTGATTTTTATGGAAGTACTATAAATATTCCTTATTTCTTAATGGTAGAGTTGAGGTCTAAACTTTGTTATTGTTGTTGCATCCTAACCAGTTTACTAAAAGGGAACATCTATAGTTTTGGGCTTAGATTTCCTTGACATACATTTCTAAGTGTGTTTGGAAGTTGGATTTTTTTTTTTCAAGAATTCTGGCTGGTCTAACCACACTTGAATTCTTCATGAAGCATTAAAAAAATGTTAAGCTGTGTAGACATTAGCTTTGAGCAAACAATTCTATGTTGCAGCGAGATGAGGAAGATATGGTTGAATTTGTTAGAAATTGCTCAGCTGAGTTTAAGGAGTACTATATGCAAATGCAAGTAGCAAAGAGAAGTCAGCACCTCTTCCTTCAAAGGTAACATGTGATACTATGCTTGAGCTCAACATTCTTTCTCATCAAAATTAAGTTCAAATTAAGTTGATAATGAAAAACATAGAGAATAATAATGACATTGGTTATCAAAAAATAATTTGCATATTAATTATTAAGGAAGAAAAAAGTAAGAGATTTTTTATATCACCTCTTTGTACCGTAAGTTGTGTGCTTTTATGAAAACACAAATTCCCAGAGAATTTGTTTCTGGCACATTTTTGCTTGAGTTCACATGATGATATTCTCTATTGCAGTTTATGTTCAGGCCTTATTGCTTTTTATTGTGATGTGAAGGTGAAGGATGACAGATAATTCTTGACAAGAACAGTTGGTGATCAAGTTTCTATCTGGAAAAGCAGTCGGGGCCTGACTGATAACATGATTATTACTGACCATGCTTTTTCTGGAGAAACGTGTAGTTACCACCAAATTGGCAATGTATTTGTCTGTGAGAAGACTGGCTAGTTCATGGTAGGAAACACTCTGTTAACAGCATCGACCGTTTCATCTGCATGCATGATAATGCTTACTACTTACTTTTGGAGATTTTAATGTGTCATTTTGCCTTCCCTTTGCTCCAGTCTGTGATATACATGCGAGAGGTCATTTTTTGGACCCCAACGATTTGCTTATGGTCTGTAAAATTTCTGGGCGCTGTTTTGGAAATTTGATGTCACAAGCTGAAACAGAGTCAGATTCTGTGAGTATAAGTTTTCGCATCTTCATTTGTTTGCTAGAATTTTGAAACCATGAAAGACTAAATGGGGATAAGTTCACTGTGTGAACTAAATTTTATAGTTAATCTGGCTCCTACACTGTTCAGGACTCGTATTTACATGGATAATACCTTTTTTCTGAAGTTCTCTGGCACATAACATTCTGGGATAAACAAAGCCTGAATATATGGGCTTTCTCTGACCTGAAATAGAGCAAAAATCCATATTGGTGCTAAACTTTTTTAGGGGCATAATTAAATGGGAATGTTGGTTTCCAAGTTGTGTGAAGAGTTACGTGATGTATAGAGAGCTGCTTTTGGAAATTTATAAAACAGTGAGAAGACATGCTATTCTTGTCTTGATGCCCATATGATGGTTTTCCTCTTGGTTCAGTTCTCTCTAAAATAAAATTTATGTGCACATGCTAAACATGCACTTCTGCTGCCATCAAAGAGGAGGAAAAAAAAAAAAAAAAAAAAAAAAAAAACTCTTTCGGCTTTATATCATTTATGATCATGCATCTACTTGCAAACACTATAGGACCCAATTTAATGATCATCCATTACGTAGGTTAGATTAGTGTTGTTTTTTATCCTGTAATTTTCTCTGATTTATTCCCCTAAATTTTCTGTCAAATTTAGGAACAAGGTGGTGTGGCAGATGAAGCAGAGCCTTTCATGGGATCTGGCCGATTTGGTAGTAGAAGTTACTCCTACCTTGTTATCTTAAGTTTTTTTCCTTGATTTAGCGTCCTTTTTTTTTTGGTAATATTGCTATACATCTCATTTCTGATGTATGTATGCCAGCTCGGCTATACATTGGGATACAATTGTGATGATGAGAAGGAGCTGGAAGCTGCTTTGAGGTTTTGCCCGATTTAAATTACAGTTTCCTTGGGAGATGTATGTATTGATCTGGTTTATGAGCTGTTGACAAATTCACCACAACTACCTTGTTAATATTTAAGTTCTCACTTTTACCGGCTGTAAGAATTAATTACTTAGTGTTAGGTAACCTTAAATTATGTTTCGTGTTGATCTATCTCTTCTTTTATAGCCATTTATAAAAAATTGCTCCATACAAACCCTCCGGTTGGCTTGCTCTGAGTGGCAACTCTCAGAAAACCTGGGATCTTGTGGAATATGGGATGTGGCTAACTTTGTTAGGTAATAAAATGTAACTCGTCGGCGGGTATTCTAGGCCAGATCTCTCACGTGCCAGCGTCGAAAACCCTCCCCATCACCAGGAATTACTCCCCTTTTCCTCTCGCCTAAAACCCATCTCACCCCACGCTGGTAGCCTCGTAATCGTCAGAAAATCTCATTGTTGCTGTTGCCAGTTTTGTTCGATTTTCGGTTGATTTACTCACCGGAAATCAACCTGTTACTACCATTGCAGTCACCGGCAATTTATATTCAAAAGCTCTAACATTTCGGCCGTCATGTTCGTTGATCATCCTCCGCAATCCTAGATGTTTGGGTGAATAGGAAAATTAAAGTTGACCCGTTGAAGCTTTCGGGTCTCGGTTGAACCGGCCGGGCCAGGCGGGCCAGGCTGGGTTTAAACAATGCCCAGAATGCATGGATGGGTTTTAGTTATTTACCTTGGACAGTACTGTATGAAACAGCTGAAGACTCCTACTAGGTAACCAATAGAGAACTGATTGGTCTTTGTTTTTACGGAGTTTAGAGATGCACATTATCATGTAATCGTGATCGTTGGTCGGTATCAGAAGTTATGTGTTGCAAAAGATTTCTCGTTCTTGAGCTCTATACTATAGGTATAGGGTTCATCTTGTGCAAGTTTCATTATCATTATTGTGGCGGGAATCATTTGGGTTGTCATAAAAATGAAGTAATAAGACTGCACAAAAATTTGACATCTAATTAAAGTTGGAAACCAAACCATGCGTATTTTAAGAATCTATTCGTCGGTTTGTTATTCAGAAAGAATAAATAATTCTTCATTAATGAAAGGTAACGTAATGAAGCCAATTGGGAGATAAGAGGGTTATAGTCCCATTACCATGACTTTTTCATCCCTGTCATAAAGAATGCAAAGCGGAGATACACATAGGATGATTTTACCATTTTACATTAATTTTCAATCTAAGCATAGTAAACTTTCTGATCGGAAGTCTCGGACAAGGCCCTGCTGAACAAATAAACCAAGGAATAGCTCTACTTGAGGCCAACTTGCACGCGTCCTCGTCGGCGCCACTCTGCATCTTCAGACCCTTCATTTACGCTTTAAACCTACACCTGGAACCCTATTATCCCATTATATTAACAATAATGCTACAGACCCGGGATTTTGCACAGAAAGTTTGTACCGGCCTACGTGTCTTGTGACCACACACACACATTGCACGTATAAATTTGTTCTAGTGAACGGTTCGTTCACAAATATGGACGGCTGTTCACTTACATGGACTCCCGTCCATATATATGGATGGGGGTCCATTTACTATGTACAGGCGTTCTCCATTTAAAGGAAGCCCGTCCATCAGTTAAAATGGAATAATTTTTTTTTTTAAAAAATTAGGGACGACGTTCATAGGTTGGACGACTGTCCCTAAATATTGGACGGGCATTCATATGTTAATGGACGCCCATCCTAACAATTTTTTTAAAAATTAAAAAACATTTAGGGACGACCGTTCTCAGTTATGGACGGTCGTCCCTTCATTTTGGATGGGTCGTAAGGAATTGACGCATGCCAATGTTGTTTTAAAAAATTAAATTAAAAACTTTGGACGCCCGTCCATAAATTGTGGATGGGTGTCCCTTACGGTTGGATGGGTGTTCTAAGGACAGTGAATGACACTCGTCCATTAGGTATGGACGACCGTCCCTTTTCTAAAGGACGGTCGTCCACATAATATGGACGACCGTCCATATATAATGAAATGTTTTTTTAATTAATTTTTTTTATTTGCGAATAACATTAGCTTCTCACATACGCTTCTGCCAAAACACAGTGCCAAAATTCTTCGAGAGAAGAAAAACTTCATTTTTATACCTATCGCCACCTTCTGCTTCATCGTTGTCGTCTGTTTTTTTGCGTCACGTTGCGTACATTCCTCAGCCATTTCTTCCTCACAGACCGTTTCTTCTCCTCATTTTCTAGCTCCCGTGACAAGAACGAAAGCTAAAATTTTTCATCAAACAATTTTTTACAGTGGAAAGGGAGATAGAAGATTAAAATTTGTTCAGATTAGAAAGATTTGTTGAGATTGTTAACAGTTTTTATTTTAGTTATGCATTTATTTAGTTTTGTATTCTATTTTGGATTGAATATATGTTAAATAGAAAAAAACTGATAGAGAAATTTTGTGGTGATTGTTATGAATCAGATTCGTGAACGCGACACTAGTATTGGTTTGCTAAATTACGAATATGGAAGAATCCAGTTTGCTTCATTTCAATGATGTTGAGGTAAATTGTGCTCGAAACCTTAACTTTTCGTTAACAAGATTTTAAAGTTATTGTATCGTATTGTTTATTTTTGATGTTTGTATTAGTACACTCTAATTTTGTTTATTATAAAACTATTAATGATCAGGAGAATGAACGTGATGAATTAAAAGAATTGGGATGTGCAGAGGAAGAAGGGGCCTCATATTGGAATGGTGTTTGATTCAGTTGATAGTCTAGTGAAGTATTACAAGCGGTATGTAACAAAAGGGATTTGAAACAAGATACGTACGTCAAAGAAGGTGATGATGGAGAGATGAGATATGTGATAGTGGCATGTTCTTGTTTGGGAAGGAGAGATGGTAGTCCAAAAATACTTGAAAAAACAACATGTTGCCAAAACAGATTGTAAGAGTCAGATTAGTGCAGCTTTGAATGGTGAATGCAAATGGGAAATTAAATCAGTTGTACTTGAACATAACCATGATCTTACAGTCGGACAAAAAGAAGATATTTCAAGGTTAACCGAACGATACAACCTTATGTGAAAAGGCGACTTGAAGTTAATGATGGGTGGATTAGATCGTGTAAAAATTTCGTCATGTTTAGTGTGAGGCATGAGGTGGTAGAGAATTTGATGTTTCAAAAAGATTATAGGAACTACTTGAAAAGTGAGAAAGCTACGACTTGGAGTTGGAGTGCGATGTCGCAATACTCAAGTATTTTATGAAAATGCAAAGGAAAATTCAAATTTCTGTACATGATTGATGTAGATGAAGAGAGTCGATTACAGAATGTGCTATGGGTTGATGCTAGATGTAGGGCTACATATAAAGAGTTCGATGATGTTGTCACCTTCGACACAATGTATCTGACGAACAAGTATGATATGCCATTTGCTGCTTTTGGTGGGGTTGATCATCATGGACATTCGATGTTGTTAGGTTGTGGGTTAATTTCTTATGAGGACACTGAGACATTTGTAGCTATTTCGTTCTTGGCTTGAATGCATGGATGTTGCTCCTAATGGAATTATCACTGATCAAATAAGGCCATGCAAATGCAATTGAGATTGTTTTCCTTGGTACAAGACATAGGTGGTGTTTGTGGCATTAATGAATAAAACTGCCTGAAAAGTTAAGAGGGTATAAGGAATATGAAACTATAAAGTTTAAGTTGCAAAATATTGTGTATGATTCCTTTACGTGTGAAGAGTTTGAAGAACGGTGGAACCAATTTGTTGATGTGCACAATCTTCATGAGAATGCATGGTTATGTGGATTGTAAACAGAAGAGTACGATGGATGCCTGCCTTTCTTAAGATATTTTCTCGGGCAGGTATTCTACTCCCAACGTAGTGAAAGTATGCATGCATTTTTTGATGGATATGTAAATTCCAAAACTACTTTGAAACAATTTGTGGAACAATATGATAATGCATTGCGAGATAAAGTGGAAAAAGAAGAGGGGGCTGATTTTAGATCTTTTAAATCTTGGATACCTGCATAACTAATTACACTTTTGAGAAACAATTTCAAAGTGCATACACAACTGCAAAGTTTAAAGAGTTTCAAGAAGAGATTGCGGGGAAGATTTATTGTGAGTTATCTTTTCTGAATAAATGTGATTCATACGAGGAGTATCAAGCTTTAGAAGATGTTTGGTTTGGAGATAGTAGCCACTGTGTTTCGTTTGCGGTATACTTTGAAGAAAGTTCGTGTGATATTCGTTGTTCTTGTCATTTGTTTGAGTTCAGGAGGGGTTTTATGCAAACATGTCATTATGGTGTTGATTCATAAAAGGGTTTCACACGTTCCGGAAAAGTACATTTTACGACGTTGGAGGAAAAATATAAACAGATGTCATATGAAAATTAAGGTGAGTTATAATAGGTGGAGCACCAACATTGAAGGACAACATTTTGATAAGTCGTCTAATTTAATACTGACAGTAGTTGATATGACATCAAACAATGAGGAAGATTATAATGTGTTGACGGAGTTTATGATTGACATGAGGAAAAAGTTGGAGCAAAAGGAAAGTGAGGGAGGGCTTGGTAGAAAAGTGAACATCTCTTCCAGAACCGATTTGAGTAGTCAAGATGGGAACAGTCCTCCGAAAGAGGAGAATAGTCTAATTATTAGTCCACAGGTAGTTCATAGCGAAGGTCGTCCTCCATATAGAAGAAAGCAATCAAAGGTTGAAGATATTGTACGTAGGGTTAAAAAGAAAAAATTACAAAAACAAAGAATTAGTATGAGTTATACACCTATGCTTACATGATTTTTTTTTTTTTTTGAAACATTATTTACTTATTTGAAGTTTAGAATAATATCGACTTGATTATTAATGTGTTATGCTACTTTTTCGTTCATAGGATCATTAGTACAGCAATAAAAGGAACAGTTTCTTTCATGTACTTTCGTGGCCGATGCGGAAACTCAAGTGTTGTCGAATGATGTTGTTACTACCCAAGTATGTGTTATGTATGTTGTATAATTGTAATTGGCTTAAGTTTTCTATAACGTGTGCTAAATTGTGGTTGTTAAACAATGACAGATGTCCAGTGATCCAGTTCAGAATCTCACAGGACAAAGTAATTTCTATATTGGACAGGAGTTTGTAAATGATGAACATGTCTTGTTGGGAGATGTTTGATATTGTTGACAGGTTGAAGCATATAGAATTGTATTTGGTAGAAATTTTTCATGCTTTGGTTAATTTCTGCCGAATGCAGTTGAGTTGTATGCTGATTCAATTGTTTTGTTTTTAGTATTTTTGTCATTGGTTGTGTAGGGTAGTGAATTCATGATAATGATCTTAATGTAACTTATTATAAATGTTTTCAGTATATATTATCGTCACATTGCAGACTCCGATTGTAGATGAAATTTTGGATATGCATTTCATTTGAGATTTGAATTTTGATGTCTTTAGATATGTCTAGTATTACATATACATATGCATTCAAAAGAGTAGTTCACATATGTATAAACAAAAGACAAATCTATTTATAAACAAAAGACAATCTTTATCAAGAACATCCGCTGAAATCAATCTATCTATAAACAAAAGGCAAATATAATCTTCGTACGTGGAGGTTGACTGGAGGAGGCTATTGAGAAGTTCTTCATCATGCTAAAAATCTCTGTCATGCGTTCCCCAATGATGTCAACTGTTTCTTCTATTCTTGATGCAAACATGTTGAAATCACTTTGCAATTGATCATGTTGTTCTTGCATTTGCCTCTTAATACGTGAAAAATGCTCCTCTTGAAACTTTTCCATCCGCTCAAATTTGCTTTCTATTTCCTCTAAAGTATGAGAAGACATATCTTCTACATTCTCAAATAATCCAAGTTTAGTACTCATTATTCTTCTTTTGCGCACATGGACTTGTCCTTCATTAACCCCTTCTGGAACACTGACACCTTCTTGAACCGCTGCATCTTTCTCCATTTTAATCCCTAATCAAAAACCATTGTCCTGCCAATCAAACCCATTTTATTCAATGTCACATCTCCCAACACATTATTTGCAGAAAACTTAATTTTATTTGCTGCATCATTAGGGGTGATCTCAATACCCAACTTCTCACATATTAACATAACAAGCATCCCTCAATATATTTCTCATTTTTCTGCTTGAATCTCTCCTAACTTCTTAATCAATAACTTTGCTGAATTAACTTGCCTCACTACTACTGTTGCTTCCATAAACATTAAATCCTTAACTGTCACATTTCCATTTGTCTCTTTTCTACCATTAAATGTGTAAGTCAGATATCTGTGAAATACTCTCATAGCAGGATCCTTTAACTTTGTAGATTTACACCTATGTGGATGGTAAGTCCCTATCCCGAAAACATCAATCCAAGCTTGTTTGGAATCCCAGGTTCTAGATACGTTTTCCAAACCTTCAAAATCAAATCCTATCCAGGTTGCTAAATCTTGTGGTTTCACTACAAAGTTCTAATTCTTTAATCTAAAAAACATTGAATACGTCGGAAACTCGTCAGTATCTGTCTCCACAACTTCCAAACTACCAAAAAACTTATAGATCAAATACCTATATCCATCATATATAATACTGACCAACCGATCACATTTCAAATTATTAATCCAACCATTCATTTTATCACCTAAACCTAAACTTGTTAGAAGTCCTAAATCCAAACTTCTTCTAAGGCAAATATCTCTTTTCGACACGTCCTCATATTGTTTTTTATGTCGCAAGTCTCGAAATTGAATTGCAGATGACGATGTGCCTTCAAGAGGAATGGTTGTATTTTTTGCTCTCACAATTTTCTGCTTTCTTCTAAAACCTGTATACATAAAAAATTCATTATCATTATCGGTCATAACTAAATTCATCATCATTCTTTACTGTTAGTCTGCATATAAGACAATATGAAAACTTTGAAACAATGAACAAACATCCAAGTCTGTAGATTGCGGTTAATACATGGATAAGATTGCCTGAACTATAAACCAATGAAGATACATGAATCCAAAAATCAATACCAAGCTCAGAGTGATCACATAGTAGATTCATACGAAAATGTTCATGAAAACCGAAACAATGACTGATTGGCATCGAACACAAATTTCATAAAGGAATGACATAATCTGTGGGGAGACTTAAGGACCCAACGAATTGCAGCAATGAATGTATGTAATCAGGGTTAAGTTTCACCAAACTGTATATTTACATTGAAAATTTAACAAACATCATAGACTTCCACAGAATAGCCATTAATTCTTGACTAAAAAAAAAAAAAAAAAAAATAATAATAATAATAAAATAATTAAACAAACAAGGTTGGACAAATGCAAATTCATTTAAAAATTACAGTTTCTGATAATAATCTGCTCTGTATTACACAGTTCATTTTAGCCATATGAAGAATATCTATACCACCACTAATGTACAATACTCCTTACTGTGAGGCCGCAGCTATGTGAACAGCCCCTTTTTAATCTAATCATATTAAATATTCTGTGTGATTTTATTTTTATGGAAGGGGATTCTGTTAGTTTTTAAAAGTTTTATGGGAATGAAATTGCAAGATAAGGAAGCTGCTGGTGTGCATGTAACAAGGGGCAAAACCTGGAGGTTTATTCAAAAGAAATGCTGATGTGGTAGGGGTTAGCAGGATTAACCTGTAACCTAGGGGCAGAAGCATAAATTTAGAAAGATAAGATATAAAAAAGAAAGAAAAGGGGCTGATTTTGGCCCAAATGAAGAAGGAGACGAGAGCAGGGAGAAAGCGGGAGCAGAGCAGAAAAAGAAAAGTTTAAAAAAAGGGAGGCTGATTTTCGCCCAGATGAAGAAAAGAAGAAAACGGAGAAGAGAGGGGAATGGGTGCGGCTGAAAAATGGTAGAGTGGAGAGAAGAGTGGAGGAGAGTGCAGGGAGCTTCTGTTGCTAGAATTGTGGAGTGGATCTAAACTATTTTCCTTAAAAACTTAAGCTTATGCCCTTGCATGTTGATTTCCTTTTTCTACCGTCCATTTGCTTTTGCGAAATCCTTACAAGCTGATGTTTGTAAGTGGAATAGTAGAACTTTGCATAAAATCATGTTTTAGTGAAATGATTTCTATGTTTGGCATAAATGCCTTACCTTCAAATTTATTAGCTTTGATATGGTTATATTCATCTTCTGTAAACTATCTTTGGCATGCTGTGATGATTTTATATAATGAAATTTGGAAGTAAGTGTGGACATGCATGTATAAATAATTATGCCTATACAGATGTTGTTGAATGGAAAGCAGAATTTGTGTTTCCGCCTGTTTGATTTGGTTGATGATTGAGAATTCCAGCTAATTTTGGTAGGGCTGGTTTGTCTGGAAATTAATTGGTGGCAGTAATGTTGGAATGAAGGGTATGGAAATTATGGATTTCATATGATTAATTTTGACAAGCATATGTGCATTTTTATGCATCACAATGTTTGGATAGAACAGAAATATGGGAAGCAGTATGTTGGATATGTGGCTGACGATTGTGTTGTTGACTGAAATTGGAGATTTAATGCAATAGGTTTTATATGGGTAGAACATATATGTTGATCCTAAAGAACCAAGAGTTATTAAAGTATGTTTTGGTTATAAAAGTTATGCTGTGAAATTCGACAGTCCGAACTTCTGAAAATTTTATATATGTTTCGGGTTTGCAATGAAGCTAAATTTTCAGGTATTTTGTTTTAGACTTATTAGAGATTGGTTGAAATGATATTTCATCCCAAAATTCGAAGTATTGGATTTTTTAATGAATTTTGAATTCTGCTATGAAATTCTGGAATTTCATGTTTTCTGTAGAGCATGCATTTTTCAGAACTGAATAATGCACTTATAATTATCCAAATTGGAGTGATTTAAATTCTGGTGAATCCTATATGTGTCTGTTTAATTCTGGAGAGTTTCATGAGGTTTAGATTAAGGGCTGAATTGTTTGAATTTTACAAGTCAGTAACCTCAATTCTGGATACAGTTGGCAGATTTAAATGGGTTTGAAAGAAAATTGTGTTTAATAGTTATGATTCTGAAGTGACTTGAAAATATACTAGATCAACTATATTTGTCTTGAATGCCCCATTGAAATTAGCTGATTTGGTGAGTGGATTAAACCAAATCTTCTTCCAAAGCTTAATCCATGTTGCATGTTAACTTATGATTTTATTTTAAATGTTTGATGAAGTTGGTATATAAATATTATGATATATTCTAGAACAGTATATGAATAAAATTTTGAGAGTGAGAACTTGTTGAATTGTATACGGGTTGAGGTTCGTGATCTTGGTAGATGGTTCTTGGTAAAAAGAAAAAGAGAAGGGGTGCATTCTGTCAGTTTTTGAAAGTATGTTTTAAAACTTGCATTCTACCCCATTTTGCATGGAATTTCATACGATTTGGCATGATTACTTTTATATGAAATGTGGTATATATCTTATGATTAGTGATGGACATATGCTATGGAAATGTGATGTTGAAAGTAATTTTTAATCTGGGTTAAACTGTCAGTTTTAAAACATGTTTGGAACTTTCAGTTTCACCCCTGGATGTGATTTTTGAATTATTATGTCATATATGCATGTTTATAAGCACATTGTGGTATGTTCTTGACTTATATATGTTACTTGAGATTAACAAGAGATGCATGATTAAATGAGAGTTTAGTGATTTTGATAAAATACTAAATGAGAAACGAAAAAGGGTTGATTTGTCAGTTTTGGGCATGTTCATAAATCTATATTTTCCCCCCTTGGGCATAAATATCATATTTTTCAAGCAAACATGCATCTTTCATGAAGAAAGCATGTTAGACTATATATAAGAGTAAAAGTGGTTTTCAAACCACCCACGAAGTACCATCCCCCAGAGATACAGATTATTGGCTCTGCCGAGCGATGCAGGATTCCGCCGGTATGACAATTTCAGATTTTTGCTCTGCGCATGGTAGACAGATTTTATTGGCTCTGCCTGGGCGTTGAGTGGTTCGCCAGGTAAGACAGTTTCAGTGGCTCTGCCTGTGCGATGATAGATCTTGCCAGGTATGACAGATTTTATTGGCTCTGCCTGGCGTTGAGTGGTCCGCCAGGTATGACAGTTTCAGTGGCTCTGCGCCGCGCGATGACAGATCTTGCCGGGTATGACAGGTACATCCCTTGCTCTGCCTGTGTGTGGGACGCCCACCAGGTAAGACAGATTTCCCCGAGGGTACTAGTTGCGGTGAGAGTTTTCTGTTATTACATCAGAATCAGTTTTAGAATGTTCAAAAATCACATTCAGTTTTTAGTATCTGCTACGAGCGATAGCCTCAAAAGAGTTTTAGAATGTTAAGAGAGCCTTCAATATTAGCCACAGTTTTAAACTAAGATATCAGTTATAGTTTTCAGTATCAGTGAAAGCTAGTATCCAGTTTAAATTTCAGTTATCAGCATAAAGTTTACAGTATTCCAAAATCAGTTATCAGTGCATAGCTTCAGAAAATCAGTCTTCAATTTTATATCATCACAATAGTTATAATTTAGTTACCAGATTTTGTTTTGAGAGTCATGAGTGTTCATTGAATGATGGTTTGGATGTTTGTAGCATGACTATAGAGTTATTATTTTCATACTCATATGCATATTGAGCGATGACATAGATGGTTGCAGCATGACTTATAGGAAATATTGTTCCCAGAAGCATAAGCCCTTACAGTTAGTTTTAAGTTTCCAGAAAAAGAATTTTAAGCATTCAATGATGAGCTATAATTCAGAATTTGTTTTCAGCTTAAATGATGAGACAGTACTTAGAAACAATTTTAGAAAACGAGTTATACATGCATACAGGAATGATTTAGTTACTTCCATAACACGTTCACAGAATCATGTTGTTTTCGGATTTCATAAGAACTATTGCATGCCATGACTATTGTTGAAGAATGTTTTGCAAACTCTCCCCAATCCCCGACTCACTGAGTATTTCAGCTCACCCCTTTTTAGACCCTTTTTCCCAGGTTCACAGGAAGAGTCGTGCTGAGGAGTGATTCCTCTCGCGGTTGGCTCTTACGTCATCGACTCATCATGTGTGTAAAAATGTCATACTTGTTACCGCTACCGAATTATGTTTTATCCTTATGTTATCTCCTGTGTGATTATAAAGATAGAATATCTGATACCAAATTTTCCCTAACTCTTTCCTTTGTTAAACGAAAGATGATGCATGTCTTTTTTTTTTTTTTTGAGATGTTGAAATGGAAATACTATGATGTTATTCAGGAAAAGTATGTCTTTGAACAGGTTTCACAGTTTTTCTACATGACAGTCTCGGTATCTGAGTCTTGTGGGAGCGCCCGGATCCTACGGGATGAGGAAATTCGGGACGGGTTGGTGTCAACTTGGTATCAGAGCAAAGGTTTAGATTCTCGGACGTTTTCATGATGCATGCTAAAGGTGTTTGCATTTTTGGAAAGACGGAAAATTTATTTGCTGGAGTGTTGTTGTTTTTAAGAAAGAGATTTTAATTGCATTGCATGAGTCGACGTGGCCAACCACATGAAGTCCTGTGATAGAATTCGTAGCTCCTAAAGTATAGGAAGAAAAATGAGCATAAGATGAGATAGAGGATAGAAGGACTAGTTACATCACCTCAATTCGGGTTTCAGGCATAAGTTTTAATTATGGATGAGCTATGTTTTGATAAGTCGATCAGAGTGGCTCAGCAGAAGCGTAGTGGGCCCATAACCTTATAAGAATACATGTTCATGTTGAGTGTTGATGAAGAAGACACTGAATGAAAAGTTCTAAGATAATAAGCATGTGCATGACAGACGATTTTAGTGAAAGGTTTATCGAGGGAAATTGAAGGTAATTGAGATAGAGACAATAATACAACAGTATGAGAGAGAGCTTGAAATCAAAGTTAAGAGAGGGGTTTGATGTATAAAGGGTGTCGATTAAGGTTTTTAGATCATAGACTGTAAGGTGCAGTAAAGAGGTATCCTTGTATTAGAGTGCCATGGAATGAGCATGCAATGAAGAGTATACGCCAAATGTGAGAATTATAGAGGGACTCATTATCCATACTTTTTTCAGTTTGGCAAGTAAATTTCGAGGACGAAATTTCCGTTAAGGGAGGGAAAGTTGTGAAACCCCGTTTTAAATCCTATACATATAAATATTCTGTGTGATTTTTTTTTATGGAAGGGGATTTCTGTTGTTTTTAAAAGTTTTATTGGGAATGAAATTGCAAGATAAGGAAGCTGCTGGGTTTGCATGTAACAAGGGGCAAAACCTGGAGGTTTATTCAAAAGAAATGCTGATGTGGTAGGGTTTAGCAGGATTCCTGTAACCTAGGGGCAGAAGCATAAATTTAGAAAGGTAAAGATATAAAAAAGAAAGAAAAGGGGCTGATTTTGGCCCAAATGAAGGAGAAGAGACAGGAGCAGAGGGGAGAAAGCGGGAGCAGAGAAGAAAAGAAAAGTTTAAAAAAACAGGGAGGCTGATTTTCGCCCAGATGAAGAAAAGAAGAAAACGGAGGAAGAGAGGGAATGGGTGCGGCTGAAAAGTGAGTGAATGAGAGAAGAGTGGAGGAGAGTGCAGGGAGCTCTGTTGCTAGAATTGTGAGTGGATCTAAACTATTTCTTAAAAACTTAAGCTTATGCCTTGCATGTTGATTTCCTTTTCTACCGTCATTTGCTTTTGCGAAATCCTTACAAGCATGATGTTTGTAAGGAATAGTAGAACTTTGCATAAAATCATGTTTTTAGTGAAATGATTTCTATGTTTGTGCATAAATGCCTTACCTTCAAATTTATTTAGCTTTGATATGGTTATATTTCTTCTGAAACTTCTTTGGCATGCATGTGAATGATTTATATATAAGAAATTTGGAAGTAAGTGTGGACATGCATGTATAAATAATATGCCTATACCAGATGTTGTTGAATGGAAAGCAGATTTGTGTTTCCGCCGTTTGATTTGGTTGATGATTGAGAATTCCAGCTAATTTTGGTAGGGCTGGTTTGTCTGGAAATTAATTGGTGGCAGTAATGGTTGGAATGAAGGGTATGAAATTATGGATTTCATATATGATTAATTTTACAAGCATATGTGCATTTTTAGCATATTCACAATGTTGTGATAGAACAGAAATTATGGGAAGAAGTATGTTGGATATGGTGGTGATGTGTTGTTGACTGAAATTGGAGATTTAATGCAATAGGTTTTAATGGTAGAACTATATATGTTGATCCTAAAGAACCAAGAGTTATTAAGTAGTGTTTTGGTTATAAAAGTATGCTGGAAATTCTGACAGTCCGAACTTCTGAAAATTTTATATATGTTTCGGGTTTGCAAATGAAGCTAAATTTTCAGGTATTTTGTTTTAGACTTATTAGAGATGTGTTGAAATTGATTTCATCCCAAATTCGAGATAGTTGGATTTTTTAATGAATTTTGAATTCTGCTAAATTCTGGAATTTCATGTTTTCTGTAGAGCATGCATTTTTCAGAACTGAAATAATGCACTTATACTATCCAATTGAGTGATTTTAAATTCTGGTGACTATATGGTTCTGTTAATTCTGGAGAGTTTCATGAGGTTTAGATTAAGGGCTGAATTGTTTTGATTTTACAAGTCTACCTCATTCTGGATACAGTTGGCAGATTTAAATGGGTTTGAAAGATAACTGACCGCACCACGCAACCCACCCGGTATCGCAACACTCTGTATAGTACTGTGAAGCGGAGGTCGGGATCCATACCTAGTGACACCCGCCTAGACACATATTAGGCATTCACATTCATGCTCCCCCAAATTCGTAGCTAATACTTACATTAGATCGCAGCTGCCCCCCTATGAAAGTTTCTATGATTGTCATGGGTGCCCTAATCCGATCGCCGGGATGTCTACCAAATCCTCGTATATCTCCAGTATTATAGAGAGCTATACGCACGGAGCACCTCCGATGTCGGGCACGGCTTACCTCAGAGGTGGCTTAATGAGCTTATTGTAATCTGTGTTATGGGCATCAGCAAGGCCATTCTCGGGTACCGTAGAGTTCGTAAGTACTATGAATTCACGGCTCTAATGAATAGTCACATACTTGAATGATTGGCGACACGTCACCAACAGTCGCGTCCGTGTTGCATGAATACGGTGTTAGACGAGTTCAGTGAAAGAGAGTGATGGGGAAGCCAGGTTTAATGGCTGGCTAAAAGGAAAAAGAGAAGGGGTGCATTCTGTCAGTTTTTGAAAGTATGTTTTAAACTTGCATTTACCCCCATTTGCATGGAATTTCATACGATTTGGGATGATTACTTTATATGAAATGGGTATATATCTTATGATTAGTGATGGACATATGCTATGGAAATGTGATGTTGAAAGTAATTTTAATCTGGGTTAAACTGTCAGTTTTAAAAATGTTTGGAAACTTTCAGTTTCACCCCTGGATGTGATTTTTGAAATTATGTCATATATGCATGATTTATAAGCACATATGTGGTATGTTCTTGACTTATATATGTTATGAGATTAACAAGAGATGCATGATTAAATGAGAGTTTAGTGATTTGATAAATATACTAAATGAGAAACGAAAAAGGGTTGATTTGTCAGTTTTGGGGCATGTCAAAAATCTATATTTTCCCCTGGGCATAAATATCATATTTTTCAAGCAAAATATGCATCTTTCATGAAGAAAAGCATGTTAGACATATATAAGAGAAAAGTGGTTTTCAAACCACCTACGAAGTACCCATCCCCCAGAGATACAGATTATGGCTTGCCCGAGCGATGCAGGATTCCGCCGGGTATGACAATTTCAGATTTTGCTCTGCGCATGCGTATGACAGTTTATTGGCTCTGCCTGGGCGTTGAGGGTTCGCCAGGTAAGACAGTTTCAGTGGCTCTGCCTGTGCGATGATAGATCTTGCCGGGTATGACAGATTTATTGGCTCTGCTGGGCGTTGAGTGGTCCGCCAGGTATGACAGTTTCAGGCTTGCTCCCCGCGCGATGACAGATCTTGCCGGGTATGACAGGTACATCCTTGCTCTGCTGTGTGTGGGACGCCACCAGGTAAGACAGATTTCCCCGAGGGTACTAGTTGGCGGTGAGAGTTTCTGTTATTAACATCAGAATCAGTTTAGAATGTTCAAAAACACATTCAGTTTTAGTATCTGCTACGAGCGATAGCCTCAAAATGAGTTTTAGAATGTTAAGAGAGCCTTCAATATTAGCCACAGTTTTAAACTAAGATATCGCTTATAGTTTTCAGTATCAGTGAAAGCTACAGTACCAGTTTAAATTTCAGTTATCAGCATAAAGTTTACAGTATTCCAAATCAGTTATCAGTGCATAGCTTCAGAAAAATCAGTCTTCGCTTTTATATCATCACAATAGTTATAAATTTAGTTACCAGATTTTGTTTTGAGAGTCATGAGTGTTCATTGAATGATGGTTTGGATGTTGTAGCATGACTAGTAGAGTTATTATTTTCATACTCATATGCATTATTGAGCGATGACATAGATGGTTGCAGCATGACTTATAGGAATATGTTCCCAGAAGCATAAGCCTTACAGTTATGTTTTAGTTTCCAGAAAAAGAATTTTAAGCATTCAATGATGAGCTATAATTCAGAATTTGTTTTAGCTTAAATGATGAGATTACAGTACTTAGAACAATTTTAGAAAACGAGTATACATGCATACAGGAATGATTTAGTTACTTCCATAACACAGTTCACAGAATCATGTTGTTTCAGGATTTCATAAGAACTATTGCATGCCATGACTATTGTTGAAGAATGTTTTGCAAACCCCCAATCCCGACTCACTGAGTATTCAGCTCACCCCTTTTTAGACCCTTTTTCCCGGTTCACAGGAAGAGTCGTGCTGAGGAGTGATTCTCTCGAGGTTGGGCTTACGTCATCGACTCATCATGTGTGTAAAAAGTCATACTTGTTACCGCTACCGAATTATGTTTTATCCTTATGTTATCTCTGTGTGATTATAAAAGATATGAATATCTGATACCAAAATTTCCCTAACTCTTTCTTTTGTAAACGAAAAGATGAGCATGTCTTTTTTTTTTTTTTTGAGATGTTGGAAATGGAAATACTATGATGTTATTCAGGAAAAGTATGTCTTTGAACAGGTTTCACAGTTTTTTACATGACACGTCTCGGGTATCTGAGTCTTGTGGGAGCGCCCGGATCCTACGGGATGAGGAAATTCGGGAGGGTTGTGTCATCATAAGTAGCATGAAACCAACCAAACACATAATACACAAGCATTACTACACTGCCAAATGGTATTCATACTAATAATACTAAACATTTCCCATGCAGCGTACAAGTTGACCTCGTCGCATTGCAACCACTATTTAAAAGGGTGAAGGGAGTAATATCATATTGATAAGAAAACGGCCTGTTTAAAGTACAATATCCTCAGATAGGTTTTCCAAGAATTTTGCTCTTTGTCAACATCCAGTCCAATTTTGTAGGTTTTTTCATATATTTCCTTTTGATGTTTCCAAATAAATAAAAAGAAAAAATATGAGTGGAGTTTATTGTCCATGAAATTTGAAAAAAAAAAAAAAAAAAAGTCCATATTATTTGATCAAGTATTTTCAAGTTTAGATCACACTCCCACCACCACCATCCTCAACCAAGTTAAAAACAGACAACTTTGCAGCTCACACTCACTAGTCACTACTCTTTCAGCCATTGTAGCATTTTGTTTATGAATTTTATTTTATTTTTTTCAACCTCGTAGAAAGAAGAAAATTAAGAGTTTAGGTTTTTTATTTCTTTAATTCTTTAATGTTAACATCAAACAACAACATACGTTTGATTCAAGCATTATCTGTAAAATGAAATGTATATTGGCGCTACTAAATTGAACCATATCACTAAGCCAAGCATCAGCGCGTTCCAGAATGCCACATAACCCAATGACACTAATAGAAATAAATTCATCCCAATTGACAATGATGGTAACCATGGAACTCCCCAAAGTTGGAAGCAATGCCATTCCCAGAGTTCCCAAAAACCAAAGCACTGCAGTTATCACATACCCCTTCCCATTTGAATTCCAGATTGCTGTTACGCCTATCGAAGAAGCAATTACAACAAACAGACACACTTAAACCAAATCATTCTTCTGCTAATCACAAAAGTGATCATATGGTGGTAACCAATGACAAAAAGACAGCTTACCAATTTATTGTGAGCAGAATATCCCAAAAATTTTACATAGCAAGAGCATCATAACAAGAACCAAATATGTAGTGGGCAAAGCAGTGGGAAACCTCCTTAGATTTTTTTACCTTCTATCATTTTCTTCTTTTTTTTTTTTTTTTTGGGTGTGTGGGGGCTTGCTCTTCTTAGTTCTATATTACCGTCTGACTAAAAATTAATGCATGGTTCAGCTGCCATCCCAGAGTAAAATTAATTACGATCAACATCAACACCACTAATAAAAAAACACTGCTGAAAATGCCATTGCGACATCTGAATTTAGTATTGATTTTATGTCAAGTTAAAAAGATTTTGATAATAATAATTCTAACTTGCATTTCCATTTCATGATTTATTTCCCAAAAAACTAACTTCTATTTGTTTTAATATTTTTTTTATCCAAAAAGTATAAGTCATTAGCAAGGCAAATTTTTTCTTCTTTTAACAGGATATACAAATCCTTAATATACTGTTCCGTAAATTCTCAATACGAATATCTGAGTTCTGACCATTACTTGAGGCCTCACCATCATTATCTAGATGATAATCTCAATAAACCTGCTTTATTCAGTTCCATGCAATATTCAAGTCAATAGCCTAGAAAGATGAAGCAACAAGTTAGAAAAAGATGAAAACTTTTCAGGGCACATGCAATATCCTCAATTGTCAGAAATAACTACCAGTTCAGCGATGAACTAGCTTTCAATAACCTTTAAAAGAACCAAAACATAAGCTGCCTAGAGTAATAACAAACCCATCCATGGAACATTATATACAACCTTGACATCCATTTCCCATATATTTTTCTGATATCCCTTCCTCTCTTTTGCCTCCCTTTTAATTCTCTCTTCCTCCTAATAGAATTCTTCCCTTAGTGCCATCTGTCCACCCAATAACTGATTCTTAACACCTCACTCACCGGAATCTTATTTTTACAACTCAAAGTCCCCTCCTTGCCTCTCTTGGATTTCTTATTGTATGCCACATATTTGATGGTCTCATCACAAAACATTCATCCTAGCGTAAAAGAACTACAGATCCAACACTTGGTAAATCAAAAATAGTTTAAATTAGCAATGTACATATCAATTTTCCTTTCATTGTAATTCTTAAATTCTCAGCATTTAAAATAATATAAACTAGAATGAGGCATAGACAGAGCATTCCAAGTATTGCCAATGGCAAAACATTTATATTTATCAATCACATAAACCAGTCCCACCAAATTGATTTGATTTCTCTTTATCAACTCAACTCTATTCAACACAAATGTAGAATCCAACACATTCATCCAACATAAAAAACAAAATATTGAAAAAAAATTGAAAAACGAAAGTGTCTAATTACCAATGGTAGATGAGGAAGATGACGAACAAGCGCGCAGAAGAGGAAGACAAAGAACAAGAGCGCAGATGAGGAAGACGAAGAACAATAGCGCAGATGGAAGAGGAAGAAGAAGAAAACCGCGGCTGTGTGATTTAATTTTAAAAACTTCCCCCAAAATTTTTTAACCTAATACGTTTTAACTTTTTCTTTTAAATTTTAATTATAGTACAGACGCCCGTCCAAAACTAAAGGACGATCGTCAATTCCTTATGGACGAGCGTCCATTACTTACGGACGACCGTCCTTCCATAATGGACGGGTGTCCATTCCTTACGGACGCCCGTCCACACTTTAGGGACGCTCGTCCACAATTTATGGACAAGCGTCCAAAGTTTTATTTAATTTTTTAAAACCACAATAAGGGATAGGTGTCCATTCCTTAAGGACGCCCGTCCACAAGTTATGGACGGGCGTCCCTAAAGTTTTTTTTTTTTAATTTTTATATTTAGATTATGGACGGGCGTCCCTTATTT
This sequence comes from Pistacia vera, assembly GCF_008641045.1. Taxonomy (NCBI): domain Eukaryota; kingdom Viridiplantae; phylum Streptophyta; class Magnoliopsida; order Sapindales; family Anacardiaceae; genus Pistacia; species Pistacia vera. Next base: position 1,027,660 of record NW_022196024.1, on the reverse strand, counting down.
GTGGATGCTCATCCAAAATAAAGGGACAACCGTCCATAACTGATGAACGGCTATTCCTAAATATTTTTTAATTTTTTAAAAAGAATTGTTAATGGACAGGCGTCCATTAAAATATGAATGTCTGTCCAATATTTAAGGACAGCCGTCCATAACCTATGAACGGCCGTCCCTAATTTTTATAAAAAAAATTATTCCATTTTACTGATGGACGGGTGTCCTTTAAATGGGGACGTCATTCCGTAGTAAATGGACTCCCGTCCATATAATATGGACAGGAGTCCATGTAAATGAACGGCTGTCCATATTTGATGAACGACCGTTCACTAGAAAAAATTTAATAACGTCAAACGTGTCTAGTGTGAGTCAGGAGACACGTAGGCTGGTACAAGATTTCGGTGTAAGTCTGTAGCGTTATTGTATATATGATCACTATATAGATATCCATGTTGCATGCATAAGCTTCTTCTCTCTTTAACTCTTTCACATTAATTCACGCATTTCATTGGGTATATCTCTTTGTTTATTCTCTAGTTTATCATAAAAATATTTAATCATTTCCATGCTAATGATCACTGATATTATTGTACAAACAGTTATTTGGTGATCAGAAGACGATGGAAGGCGATGGTAATAAGCCGGATCAGACTGATAGGTCGTTGTTTCATCATGGACCTGGTCATGGCGCTCCTGCTCCAGGATATGGTGCCCCTGCTTATGGTGCTCCCGGTGGATATGCTCATCATCCAGGGCAGTACTCACCTGCGCCGGGAGCTTATCCACCTGCTGCTGTACCTCCACTAGGTTATGCACCAGCAGGCTATCCTCCTGCTGGCTACCCACCAGGTATACCATTTGCATTGCATGTTTAATTTATATGAATATTAATTTGCAGATGATGAGATAGATATATGCATGGGGTGGTGATGAATGAATGCAGGTCCAGCTGGTACAGGTGAGGCGGCGGCAGGAGCAGCTACGTATGGGCATGCAGGGTACGGTCACCATGGGAGCCATGGAAAGTTCGAACATGGTAAGCATGGACCTGGTCATGGAGCTGGCCACGGGCCTGGGCATGGAATGCACCATGGAGGGAAGTTCAAGAAGCACAAGTGAATGTGAAAGAAAGCTAGTGTTGGTCATGGATCTTATTAATTAAATCAACAATGGAAGACGTTAAGTTGGTGATGTCTGGTAGAATTTGATTATGATTTATATTTTATAAATATGGATGTATGTGCCTTCTGGCAATTATTGTACAGAATAGAAAAGATGAGATGGATTTGGAAGAAGAAGTTGAGAAGTAATTTCTCTCCAAATATAAGTCCTGGGGATGTTAATCCATATCAGCTGTATTAGTTGGCATTCCAGTTTTATTAATTAAAATTATATTATTGTTTCATTTATCCTCCTTTTCCCGCAGAATTAATTATTATATTACTCATACCCAACCCAAGTACTTATTTAAAGACCGATAATATTCAACAAATAAATTATGTAAATGATCAGAACAATCTTGTGAAAGAGATTGTGTTAACAGTAGTAGTTTAACAGAAATACTATGCTTACTAACAAGTTTTATCAACTACTTTATTACCTTTGTTAGAATTACACATAGTATATGTACTATGTGTATGGTACCCTTACTATGCGTTATATTTACAAATGATAATAAGATGGTTAATAAGCATAGCATTGCTAGTAGTTTAATGGTTGTGTGGAAATGGTGATGGTGATGAGGCCTTACTATTTTAGGTCAAATTTACACTTAAAACTTGTTTGGTAGCTCCATATTATATTATTACGAGTTAACCGACTGTTCTCGCCCAAAAAATAGCCATTTGACAAATTCATTCGGCAAAACACTAGCGACAGTCATTCTTGTTGATAAGTACTGGTAGCATAAGATAATGTCACATCTATTTAGAACATCCATGTTGATTCCATATTATACACTTTGTTGTTGTGCCAGAAGTATATTTGCATCTCAAAAATTTGTTTATTGTTCTAAGTAACCTCTTTCCTCTCTCATTCCCATTTCATGTCTAAAATTATTGGGTGTGACATTTCTATGATTCTTTTGCAGAACCCTGGAATGAAGAAGGACATGCTTGGTGAGAAAGTTGAGGTCTATATGTCTGGGAAAGACAAAGTTGGGATTCCGAGATTGCCAAATTGCTGTCCGGGCAATTTGTCAAACTCGCTACAACCGCCGTAGTTGCCTGACTTGATTTTGTTTGAACTGTTGTGCTACTAATAAAATTGGGCGTAGTCAGAATATGCTAAAAATTAGGAACATAACTTGATGGGCATATTTGTTTGAAGTTTGAGTCAGACATTCAGTGTATGGTTAAATCTGTTTGTGATAATTTCGTAAGTTATTATAGCTTTTGGGAGAATTTTTCTGCTTCTTCAAGAGAATTGTATTCTGGAGAAAATATTAGCAAGCTGAGGATGAAGTTTTTGTCTTTGTTTCTAATGCCTCATAGTTCATTTAATTTGAGGAGTTTAGGAATTTTTTATTTGGGAAAAATCGAAGGTAGAAAGCAAGCCTGCTGGAGATGGGATACTAATACATTTGATAGAGCCATTAGGATGATTGAACATTGGCAAACAATCACAATCACAGGGTTGCTTATGCTTGTTTCTGTGATGATTTGTTGATTGCAAGCTGTAACTTCCATTATCAGTCTTACCCACAGGATTTTACTTACAATTGCAAACTATACAAATGTTCAATGAAATGCTCTTTTCTGCATCATTCTGATTGGCACATATGTGTCACTATTTAGAATCTAACAAGCAATGGAGTCTCTGAATGTGAACTTGATAACCAGAATTAGAGAAGAAAAATGTTATCCTTACAAAAACAATACAAAGAGGGCTACAAAGTGATGTCGGCAAGAAGGAAAAAACAAAGAAAAACGGAAAAAGAGAGAGAGAGAGAGAAACCATGAGATCAAGGGTAGCAATTGTTTTTGTATCCCCCTTTGTATTTGTTTTTGTAAGACTAGCATTACTCAAGAATGGCACTCAATAGTAACATATTTAGTATAGATAAACGTGCTTTAATAGGATGAAGGGAGGAAATTTAAATCCCAAGTTTGGATTTAAAAAAATACCCTGAAAGCGAAGGTTTTTTTTTTTAAATTTAAAAATCTAACGTGGCACTCTTAATTGTAACTAAACATTAAAAAAAAAAAAAAGGCAGTAGAGTGAAGAGATTGAAACGTATATGGGTAATAGTATAATTAATGAAATTTGTTTTAATTTTTGAAAATTAAAAACAATCCCCTCCCTTCAAAATCGCTTAATCGGCAGTATACCTAAAAAAACGATTGACGAAACACCTTCGATTTCGCTGCGATTTTCAACGATAGAAGTTCCCTATTTCCTACCAATATTCGATCCTACAGCTTCGTTACACAAAGTCATAGCTGATATTCACAAGAGAAGAAAACCCAACCTCACTCCAAATCCTATACTTCGGCGACGGTGTGTTGTTCAAAGGTTATCGAAGAACGACTCTGGTGTCATCCGATGAGTGAAGCCGGTCCAGGAGACAACGACAGCACAAGAATAGAGAGAAGAATCGGAAAATGGTTTTGAAGAGGAGGACGTCGGTGAGAAAATGTATGTTTTTTTCTGGCGGCTTTGAATTTGATAAAAATTGGATTGGTTTGTGCGAATTTGGGAGATATGTAGTTGGTTTTATTGTTGCGATGGTTGTGCGTTTTGTCGATCAGGGTTGGCAAGCATCAGAAGAGTGGCTTTGTTTGGTTTCAAAGGATGCGAGAAGGTAAGGAGACCGAAGAGGTGTTTGTGGGAGGTTGGAGGGCGGGGATAGCAGGAGGTGGCGGAATGGGGGTTAAAGGGCCATGCACAGTTGTACACCCGCAGCTTGTGCGGTTGCAGGGTAGCCCTCCAGCCCCCGTATTTCGCCACCTCTTGTCATCCTCACCATCTCCAGTCATGGAACCTGCCATACAACCTCTGTAGGGCCTGCATTGGCTTCCCCATCTTCTCAAAGCCAAAAACAGCCACTCCCCGATGCCCTCAAAGCCCATATCCCCCAAATTAGCATTCTATTGTGTTTTGGTTTCTATTTTGGCTGATATTTAGTTTATATCGATTGTGCAGATTTTCTGAAGGTAAATTATAATGATTATGGGTTGGAGGTTGTAGCGATAAGGTATCGTACTTCCCCGTAAGGGTGACAATTAGGTCGAGTTGGCAATTTTTATGAGAATAATGGAGATTTTGGAGGAATAAAGGAAGGGTATGACCAACTCAAAGATAGTTCTTTCGGTCATTTTACAGACATCGAAAAAATGGAAAAAGGCATTCTGGGGTAGGGAGTGCATTATATGTTTCTACACTTAGTTAAAGCCAAGAAAAAAAATGAACTATGGTTCGTGGTGGATGGGAAGCCACTACGTTTTGGATGATGGAATATGCCCTTATGACACGCTTAAGATGTGGGCATTTCCAGATGCGGAAGAGCAAGAAAGAATAACGAAAATAGGCAATCGATAAATTGGCTAGAAAGGTTTTGGGGGAAAGGCGTCTATTACGGGATGCGAGTTAGAGGAGAGGTTAGGAAAGATGGGGCATGCCTTTTCAGAGAATTCAAGATGTTTCTGGTATGGTCCGTGCATTCGATCCTCGGCTTCTAACTCAACAAAAGCCATTAATATGGATTGGGTGAAGTTTGCAAGCAACATGGACTTCTTTAATGCTTATCTTGGGACAATTATCATTTATGCTAACCATTGACTCCTTGCATGGAAAAGACATGCTTCCTTAATGCTTATCTGAATATAACTGGATCGCTTAAGCGATTTTAGGGCTTGCTTAAGTGATCCATTATATTAGCCTTAGTCGCTTAAGTGATCACGTACAAGTCAGAATCAAGATCACTTAAGCGATTTTTTATTTTTACCTTGGTGTGCTTAACGATCAAGTCCAAGGCAAAATCAAGTCACCCCAGGTACACGATCACTAAAGCGATTCTTCCACTTTTACCCTTGGTCCCTTAAGCGATCTATGATTGCTTAAGCGATCATGTCCAAGGAAAATCAAGATCACTTAACGATTCTTTAAAGTTAGCCTTGATCGCTTAAGCGACCAAGGCCATTTTGCTTCTTATCTCCTCATCTTTTGATATTGTGCACGTTTGAGTGAGAAATTATTCCGTATTATGGGTCACTCTATATTCAATCAAACCATCCATATGTGAAATGAGGTACGTTTCTCACTAATGTGTCACACTCGTAACTAATTCAGTAAATTGATTGATTGATTGACTTGACACGACAATTATGTTGATAATATTTATTTTGCTTGTCTTACTTCTTGGGCAACAATCAGTGTCGTATAGAGGTAATATGCGAAATTTTACTTGCTTAAACCCTTTTTAAAATGGATGAAAAATGAAAATAATTAATTTGATTTAATACGATATAAAAGATGATTGTTCACGGTAACAATTAAATTTAAAATATAAAAATTGAAACCAACAAATCTTCAACGTTGGCCTTGGCAACTCTCTCGATTTCACCCTTCTCCTTGATGGCATAGTTGGAAATACAGGGATATAAAATCAATTTAATGCACCACAAAATAGAAAATAATAACTCTCATCATTGCTTAAGCGATCTTCAGTCGCTTAAGCAATCTATTGGTCAGATCTGCATATAAGAGAAGATTGCTTACGCACATGTTCACTTAAGTGATCTGGTGTTCACCAGATCTGATCTGAGTACAGATCACTAAGCAACTGAGATCGCTTAAGTGATCTGGTGTAACCAGATTTGATTTGAGCAGGGGATCGTTTAGGCTCTGATGTTCAGGCTACAGATAAGATTAGATCGCTTAAGCAACTTAAGATCGCTTAAACGATCTGTTGTTCAGATCTGCAGATAACAGCTAATTGCTTAAGCGATCTGATCTTATCTGCAGATTGCTTGCTTTCTGGCTTCTATTCGTTTGAATCTAATTTCCTAGATCTGCATGTGATTGATTCTGACATCTGCTTCTCTTGTGGTTAGGTTGCTTGCAAATTGAGCACTTATTTATCCTCTAGGGAACCTCATAGCTGATGAATACACTTAACTATTTTTCTCCTCATTTTCTGTCTTCTTGAATGGCGAATGAATGTAACGCCTATACAAGGTACGTAGGTCTATTTAAGCCCTAATACCCTTAGTTGAATTTGTTAAAGTTATCTTGACAAATGTTAAGGAAATTCTTTAAAATGTGTTAGGGTAAATGGTCTTTTCACTCATAATTAGTTGAAAAGTGGGAGTGAAAAGAAGTAGATAAATGGAGAGTTAATAAAATGAGGACATTTTTGTAATTAACTAAGGGACATAGATAAATTTTAGAAAGTGCAAGGGTAAAATGGGAATATATATATATATATATTATATTTATATATATATATATAATATATATATATATATATATTATATATATAATAATATTTCCCATTTTACCCTTGCACTTTCTAAAAATTCATCTATGTCACACACTAAGAGGTTCAAGAGAAACCCTAGCCACATTACCCTTCATTCATGTCATTCTCTATCCAAATTCTCTCAATTTCTTCACTAAATTTCAAAGAATTCATAGTATTTGGCTGGATTTTGATAGAAGCATCAAAGGTAAGATTCTTCACACCAGATGTGAGATTAAATTTTAAATTTTTGAATTCTTATGGTTTTATATGTTAGGGTTTAAGAGAAAGGAAATTCTATCAAAGGGAGATTATAGTGTTGGAGTTGCTTAAATTCAAGGTAAGTAATCCAACTTTAGCTTTGATTTAATCACAGTTGTGTAGAGAAATTTATTTATGTTGTATGGTGTTTTTGATGATGAGAATTATAGTTGAAATTGAGGTTGTTTGATATGTGAATCTCATGGCCATGAGAAGTGAATTATTAATATGTGATGAGAATTGATTCATTAGTATGTGATGAGAATTAATTTATTAGTAGTGTATGAAAATTGATTTATTCATATGTGATGAGAAGTTATATTAGTATGTGTTGAGTTAATGAATTTTGGATAAATATAGAAAATGGATGTTGAAAGGAGGATGAAATTCGGCTAGAGTTGTTTTGGCCTTAGGGAGTTTTTACTCCTATTTGGTGGCTTGAGAATATGTGGAAGTAAGCCAACTTAGTATTTCTTGTGCATTATTGTTTGATGAAATCCTAGAGAAAATACATGCATGATGGTTAAACCCTATTGAAGAAAGAGTTAGAGAAAGGCAAGAATTGAAGTTTGATACAATCAATGAATTAGTTGTGTCATGGGTTTTAACATCTTACAAGGGAGGTTATTATTGATCTTTAACCTTTTTTCACAGGAGAGAATGGTTAGAAAGGTTCGGGAGTAGTGGAGGTAAATAGTATGGAAAAGCCTTAAAGTAGGCATGTTACCATGGTTGCCCTGTCAATTCGTGGTTCTGAGTTATTTTTGGGCATCTTACCTATTGAACTGGTTGAGAACTAAATAAAGTTGAAGCCTTTTCTCTAATCTTTAATGAGACCAAGATCATAACAATCTGATGTGTATAACTCGAGTATACCTTCTTGAATGTGACCTATGCAAAATGACTATCTCAAAGTGCTTCCATTTATTGTTTATTTTGAGTCTAATATCTATGATTGATTTCAAGTATGAGATATTGTTAGTAGATATACTAGTTCCCTAATGATATTTAATGCCATAATGCATTCTCACATTTAAGCATTTGCATTTAGAAAGAATGTAAAGAATGACATTTTTCCATGCACATAAGGATGGGCGAGAACATTAAAGAATAAAGAGAAAGAAAGAAAGAAATAAATTGTAGAATCTCCTTTAAGAATATAATTAAAAAAGTTCAAATCTGAAATTTTATTTAAAGAAATGTAAAAGATAAGAAAGAGAAGGTTGTTGCGATGAGAACCTGTGAGGATCGAGAAGAGATATCCCACATGCACGCCGCTTTTAGTAAGCGGCCTCGATAAAAAAATTTGTAATCCGTTAGAAGTGCATGTGGATGAGGACTGTACCTAAGAAAATAAAGAAGGAATTTGTATATCCGTTAGAAGTGCATGTGGATGAGGACTGTACCTACTCACATAGCCAGGGTTCCGAATTCATGCCTCAACCGAGTCTGATTGACAACAAGAATAGAAAGAAAAAGAGAAGAATGAAAAGCAAGAAGAATAGAAAGAGAGAACAGAAAAGAAAGGAGAGAGTTATTACAATGAATGATAATGTCAACCAACTCTGGCGGTACCACCCACTACTCTTCTAGAGGAACAAGATATATCGTTTCTGAATAAGCCAACATGTAGTGGTTTGCCATATATAGAGAGGGAAGCAAAGTTCCATGTAAATTCTTGAACCAAAATCTGGCTTCTGTTGGAGTTTCATACTGCAAGTGCACAAGGACAAGTAAACGTTGAATGTCAAGCACTTTACAGCTGCATTTTTACTAAAAATGTTAACTAGAGCATCCGGACCATAGTTGCACACGGTGAACTCTTGAGCATTGAGACGATAGGTAAATAGTGCATTTGACATTTCCATACGTTCTCGCAATATTTTTTCAGCTGACAAAACAAGGGTTGTGGTAAAATTATCTGACTCTGTATGACGCTCATGAACCACTGTGACTGTTCCTTTGGATTGCATAAAAAGGGCAATAATTGGAAACTCTCTTCTATTAGAACTTCAAATTTATGGACTTGGCTATGTTTATGGTCATGACATCGAACTTTCCTTAGGAAAGTAAGCTCTACTTTATCCTCAACCAACTCACGCTCAAGATACTTAGCAATTTTTCATCCTTGATTCGGATTTGCCAGAAGTCTCCTCAAACTCATCAACTCGATAAGCGTTGCCCTGTAGTATGTCTGAAAGGGTCAGGACACTTAAACTTTTGTTTTATGTTTCGCCAAGGAGTCTCATACAGTATTCGTGTGTACTTAAGTAAATAATGGCAATTCCCTTCTTATAGAATTGTATCTATAGGATATTATACACAACTCGTCACTGTCAGGCACTATCGTCAGTAATTGCTAGAAAAACCAAGTCCACGACTTGTCGTTCTCAGAGTCAACCACCACCATGCAAAGGTATAGTGTGATTCTCTCTGTCTTGTGTATGGGCCACCACACAGTACCTCTATACTTTCCCATCAAAAGCAATCATCACAGCCAATACCTTTCTCATGTTACAAAACCCCTTATAGCAGCACCGTAAGCAACAAAAAAAATATTAAACCTCATATTGTTGTCCCACTTCAAAGCCGTCTTTGCTACCCTGGTTGTCAACTCAAGCATAGAACGTATGCTTCTTACTACTCTGCGTACCTATGCTCTTGCGTGCCTTTCACAAATCTTGTGCATGTTGTCTCCCTTTCTAGCATTCCAGTAACTAACATCGCTTCCCACCTCTGGAGCACAAGTCTTTGAATGTCCTTAAGAGGGACATTTCCTTTCAACAACTGCCTTTTTACAAATTGTCCATAACATCACAGAGGCTGTTGATGCTCGCTTGAAATAGTCTCAACCCACATGTGTGCACGAGTATATGTGCTAACAATAATTTTTCGGACTCCACCAACCTTCACATAACCTGCCATTGCACTTTCAGTCATGAATGCACCGTCACTACTGATGAATTAAACTTTTGGTGATGAATCCAAATTACCTCTTACGGTAACAAGTTTAGCTCCTCACACTTCCCTCCTGGTTGCAAATAATAACCTACGCATAAGTCTGATCCATCAATAAAAACGTGAGGTGATTCATACTACCCACAGTTGCCCCCTCTGAACCTATATAAATGACCATATTGTTCTCTTCCTGCACAAACTATACTTCTGCATAATCTGTATTTATAGGAATCTTGTATCTGCGGAAACATGTATGGGTCCTCCTCTCCCACATTGTAGGAATCAACCTCTTCTACAATGCCCCCCCTCACCACCCAAGTCACCGTCTAATCTTGATTTTCAACAAAGAATCAATGCCCTTGTAGTAAAATTAAAACCTGCATTCTCCCCACCCAAATCACCGCTTACTCTTGAACCACTTCAAAGCTTTATCCACAACCGAACCGTTAAAATCAGCCTCGAATCATTATCGCCCACATCAAGCATAAATAACTTCACATTTTTATCAGACATTAATACAATAGGGGGTACCTTAAAATTTGCAGGAGCTCTAGTTAAACATTCTTCACAACTATATCACTATGTGAGCAACTCAACCCCACCTCTTCTAATGATTTCTTCAAAAACTCATCAAAACTAACCTTCTGTACTCACAGCAATCGCTTTAACTTGTTCGCTCTTCCCAATCCACTTCCAGCAACTTTCTTCCTCCACCACCTCACCAAAATATTCAACACCCAAAACCACTTGTCCCCATGTCTAATAATAGCCAAGTACCTAATGCAAGAAACAAAAATATTAACCGATATTTAAGGTTAACAGATTTTAAAAAGCACTTCAAAGTCACTTAACCGATTGTGTGTATTGTTTAAGCGATCTTGGTATAAATAAGTCTGATCATTTAAGCGATCTTATGTCATATACTTGATCACTTAAGTGATCTGCATCTCTGCCTTATACTAGATATATCAGATCGCTAGGCGATTCACAAGATCTTTAAGTGATCCATCAATCTAAACACATTTTCAGTCATCTCCACTTACAATCGGTGCTAACCACCCCCAGCTACCCACAATGCAAGAAAATATTTAACAAAATTCACTCATTTGAACTTGCATTATATCAAACACAATCCAACACCCTAAATAAACAACTAAATCAAATCATAACCTAAACCTAATCCATCTATTAATCTTTGTAATCGAAATTTAAAATGTAAAGAGGAGATATACATACCTGAACGAAATTTAGGATGAAGAGAAGACGATCTTTGGCGAATAAGATTTAATGAAGAGAGAAAAAAAAAGTGTTAATGGCAGAGGAAGAGAAGATGTAGACGAAGATGTAGATGAAGCTTAAAGAAATCAATGGCAGGAGGTGCGTTAATGGCAAGAGGAAGAAGAAGAATGTGTTTGGGTTTGTTTCAAGAATTTTGGCTTTTTGGAAAGATATTATAATTTTTAAAAGATTACACAGTACTTAATTAATCCTAATTAACCATTAATTATGTTAATTAACCTTGGTCGTTGAAAATATGTTGAAAATGCAGCACGCCTGAATGGTGCGAAGGGTAAGAAGTCTTTTCAGCTAAAATTTTCATAACTTGCGGGTATATATGGCTTTATGTAGAGTCATTTGTCATTTGTGAACACAAAACCCTTGCCTTTTGTCTTTCCCAGTTCTAGGGTTTTTAGTGGATGTCAGTGAGTATTTGCAGGCAAAAGAGAGAGTGAAATGGCAGCAACAACAATGTGCAACGGTATTTTGGAGGATGCAGGGCACTGATGGCAGCAGCCAATCACTTCAACAGCAGCAGCCAAGTCATCTTCGCAGCAGCAGCTGTTGGCCCGGAGAAACCCAAAAAGGGGATTATGAAACCGTTTCTGTATCCTCCACAACTAGGAAGGTTTATGGAGCCAACGAATGTCTCGCGCTGATGTTGTCAAGAAAGTCGGCAACATGTCAAACTCCACAACCTCCAGGTGCTTCCTAAGTTTTCGCCTTTATCAATATTTTGAACATACATTGCTACATCTTGGCTGTTTCGCTTGTTTAGCATGTTATATATAACCAAGTTGAGTTTTCTTCCACTGAAGTTTGTTGAATAAATAAAGGAACTCTTTTTTGGAATGTTAAAAGCAGGATTCTTGAGAAAATATTGACTTTTTTTTTTTTATGGTGATTAGAGTCTAAAGCTGAAGGTAAAAACCAATGTTAGTTCAAAAGTAAAAGAATAATAAAATTTATGGTCAATGGAGCCGGGTTGCTTAATATTGTTTTCCCTCAATGATAAGGCTAGTACTTGTAATGTTTTTTTTTTTTTTTTTTTAAGAAAGATTTTTTTTCTTTATTTAATGCTTGGTTATAGTCAGAACACACCATGTAGAGTATAAGTATATAGCTAATAGTTCTTAATGATCATAGTTGTCTTCTTTCTTTCCGTGGTGGGAATCTAAAAAAATCCTTGGTGAGGTTATTTAATCAGTCTATCGAATGTGCATGTTTTATAGTTGTTCTTCATTCCACAACTATCTTAAGGCAAATAATAAAGTGCTAATTATATATGAAATATAAAATTAACATGAAGAGGGATTCTACCTTGTCCTTCTGTTTTTAAAATTTCCCCTGACTTAACTTTGGTCATTTATATTTCTCAGACTGTAGCAAGACATATAGATTTAAACCTTATATTAACTTTAGAGGGGATCCTTTTAATTTATGTTTGTGCCTAGGGCCCAGACCATGGTTTAACCAATAAGTTGGGGAATCTATCATTATATTTTACTTCCCCTTCTATGGTTATGGTCCTAATATTTCTTTTCTTTGCTAACCACCAATTGTGGATAAAACAAGTGGTTTGAGTTAATGTTATTGTTGAAGTTGACTCTCCCATGTTTTGACCGATTGTGTGTGGATATTTTAGGATCTAACAATCTATTATAATCAAAATTTATATGAAAAAAGCGCAGTTTTTTACACAATCATGAATTAGAAACTAGCATGCCTACCATTTTTGTTTGTCATTGTTGTAATGTTTTTGTAGAATGCTGTACAGACATTATGCCGATGTTTTGTAGAACCTGCAATAAGAGGAGATTCGTTGTGATGAGAAATGAAGAGTATTTTCAACGGAAGACACCGTTGGCTTCCTGGAGATTGCCAAATTGCTATCCCACATTTTGTGAATCTGCCTGATGCTGTTCTTTTCAAATCGTTTATCTGGGTTGTGGTTTGGTTTTGGATGTACCCGTAGTTTAGACTTATGAACCCTTAAACTTAAATCGTAGATTTAGCACAGGCCAGAAACCATGTTCATTCGATGTTATACGGAAAAGGTTTTCAAATAGATGTGTCGACATCTGATTTTCACCAGGTAGATGATGTAATTTGAACGATTAGTTCTAAACTTTATGAATTGTTAGATTCATTTTCATATGTGCTTCTTTCTGCTTTAAGTTTGATATAAATGGTGTTTATATGGCATGTATGCTTCAAACCAGGATTGATAACCAGCACCATTAAAAGAAGAAGAAAAAATGCTTACCGAAGGAAGAAGACTAGATGCAAGACTCTGTTTTAACTTGATTTGTTTATATCAATGTTACTATATTTGTGAAATTGCAGAAAAAGGGGAATCTTGAATGTTCACAAAAACAGAGACCATTGCATTTTCTACAAAGAATTTTCTGTGATATCAAAGCTACGAAATTTATTATCTTATATAATCTCATTGGTAAGCCAAGATATTTAGAAGTGGAACGACATATCTCTTAAGAATATAGTAACTACTTGTCGGTTTTAGTTTTTTAAACTTAAATTACCAGATACCTATGAATATGATGGGCTCGTAGTTAGTAAAGTTTTCCGTTGAGTACGGGTAGGCCCATTAGGAAGTGCGTGTCATCAGACCGTCCACTATCTCTGTTAGCTTACTCGTATGATCTGCAAGGGTTCTGTTTGGTTTTCACCTCCCAAAATAAAAAATTAAATAAATAACTAAATTCCGGCCACACCCCACATCGCCGATCAGATTCTGGTTTCCTCCGTCTCCGATCTTCCATCCATGACTTTGTCAGACTAAGACGCGTCCTTAGCTGAGTTTCTCGAATCTGAAGTCCTCTGTGAAGCCTACGATGCCGACGCCCGATACCGAGGTTCTACTGTTTAAGCAATAACAATATCGTTTTCTCTATACCCATATTAATGCTTTGTTTGTAAAAGAAAAGAGGAAATTGAAGGAGGATTAAGAAGAGCCAAGAAGAAGAAATTGCGTGTAGAGGAAGGTTCAAGCTCAGGTTCAGGTGCAGATCCGCGAGAATTGCGAGTGGAATTTTGAGCAAGATTCCTCCCGACTATTTCCCCCATACTCAAATTTCTCTCTTCTGAGGTTGTATATATCAAAAATTTGAGCTTGATTTTGATCATTTTTCAAACGTTGTCTTTTTTATCTTTAAATGAAAAGTTGTTTTTTTTCTTATGGCAGGACCTGTATCCTGTTCACTGGTTTGTAGATTCCTTAATTATGCTGCTTCTGATGAGTGTCTGTGGCGTCGCCTGTGAGTTTAGTTGGATTTTCTGCGTATTCCATGCTTTGTATGTAAAGTTAAGTGGGTCACGATTAAAATCCGTGCTATTGTTTTGTTTTGTTTGGGCAGATACTGTATGAATGGGTCTGTGTTGCCCGCCTAATCGAGTTTGCGAGTTGTGCTTGGAAAAAGCTTTACATTCAGGTTTCTTTTCTTTTTTATTTTACCTATTTTTATTATTCTGTTGTAAGTTAGCATAAGGATTAGAATCATTGCACTTCAAGATTGGTTATTTGCATAAAAGTTTTAAGGGCAAACCTGTTCATATTGGTGTCTGCATATAAAGAAATGTGCCATTTTTTAAACTTATGAAGTGTCTCTTACTAGTAGGAAATGTGATTTTTATGGAAGTACTATAAATATTCCTTTATTTTTCTTAATGGTAAGAGTTGAGGTCTAAACTTTGTTATTGTTGTTGCATCCTCCCAGTTTACTAAAGGAACATCTATAGTTTTGGCTTAATTTCCTTGACATTACATTTCTAAGTGTGTTTGGAAGTTGGATTTTTTTTTTTCAAGATATTCTTGGCTGTCTATACCCATTGAATTCTTCATTGAAGATTAAAAAATTGTTAAGCTGTGTAACATTAGTCTTTTGAGCAAACAATTCTTCATGTTGCAGCGAGATGAGGAAGATATGGTTGAATTGGTTAGAAATTGCTCAGCTGAGTTTAAGGAGTACTATATGCAAATGCAAGTGTCAAAGAGAAGTCAAGCACCTCTTCCTTCACAGGTAACATGTGATACTATGGCTTGAGCATCAACATTTTTCTCATCAAATTAAGTTCAAATTAATTGATAATGAAAACATAGAGATAATAATGACATTGGTTATCAAAAAATATTTTTGCATATTAATATATTAAGGAAAAAAAGTAAAGAGATTTTTATATCACCTCTTTTGGTACCGTAAGTTGTGTGCTTAGGAAACACAAATTCCCAGAGAATTTGTTTCTGCACATTATTTGCTTGAGTTCACTGTGATATTCTCTTATTGCAGTTTATGTTCAGGCCTTATTTGCTTTTTATTGTGATGTGAAGGTTGAAGGATGACAGGATAATCTTGACAAGACAGTTGGTGATCAAGTTTCATCTGGAAAAGCAGTCGGGGCCTGACTGATAACATGATTACTGACCATGCTTGTTCTGGAGAAACGTGTAGTTACCACCAAATTGGCAATGTATTTGTCTGTGAAGACTGGCATGTTCATGGTAGGAAACACTCTGTTTAACAGCATCGACCGTTTTCATCTGCATGCAGATAATGCTTACTACTTACTTTGGAGATTTTAATGTGTCAATTTTGCCTTCCCTTTGCTCCAGTCTGTGATGATCATGCAGAGGGTCATTTTGGACCCCAACGTTTGCTTATGTCTGTAAAATTTCTGGGGCTGTTTGAAATTGATGTCACAAGCTGAAACAGAGTCAGATTCTGTGAGTATAAGTTTCTGCATCTTCATTTGTTTGCTAGAATTTGAACCATGAAAGACTAAATGGGAAGTTCCTGTGTGAACTAAATTTTAATTATTAATCTGGCTCCTACACTGTTGCTCAGGACTCGTATTTACTGGATAATACCTTTTTCTGAATTTCTCTGGGCACATAACATTCGGGGATAACAAAGCCTGAATATATGGGCTTTCTCTGACCTGTAAATAGAGGCAAATCCATATTGGTGCTACACTTTTTTAGGGTCATAATTTAAATGGGGAATGTTGTGTTTTTCCAAGTTTGTGTGAAGATGTACGTGCATTTATAGAGACTAGCTGCTTTTGGAAATTTATAAGAACAGTGAGAAGACATGCTTATTCTTGTTTGAAGCCCAATATGATGGTTTTTCCCTCCTTGGTTTCAGGTTCTCCTCTAACTATTTATGTGCAACTGCTAAACTGCACTTCGCCTGCCCATCAAAAGGGGAAAAAAAAAAAAAAAAAAAAAAAAAACTCTTTCGGCTTTATATCATTTATGTCATCATGCATCTACTGCAACACACTATAGGACCCAATTTAATGATCATCCATTACGTAGGTTTGATTAGTGTTGTTTTTTTATCCTGTAATTTTTCTCTGATTTATTCCCCTAAATTTCTGTCAAATTTTAGAACAAGGTGGTGTGGCAGATGAAGCAGAGCCTTTCATGGATCTGGCCGATTTGGTAGTAGAAGTTACTCCTACCTTGTTATCTTTAGTTTTTTTCCTTGATTTAGCGTCCTTTTTTTTTTGGTATATTGCTATACATCTCATTTTCTGATGTATGGTATGCCAGCTCGAGCTTTACATTGGGATACAATGTGATGAGAGAGCTGGAAGCTGCTTTGAGGTTTTGCCCGATTTTAATTACAGTTTCCTTGGAGATGTTATGTATTGATCTGGTCTTATAGAGCTGTTGACAAATTTCACACAACTACCTTTTAATATTTAAGCTTTCTCACTTTTACCGGCTGTAAGAATTAATTACTTAGTGTTGGTACTTAAATTATGTTTCGTGTTGATCTATCTCTTCTTTATAGCCATTTATATAAAAATTGCTCCCATACAAACCCTCCGGTTGGCCTTGCTCTGAGCTGGCAAGACTCTCAGAAACCTGGGATCTTGTGGAATTATGGATGTGGCTAACTTTGTTAGGTAAATAATGTAACTCGTCGGCGTCGTATTCTAGGCCAGATCTCATCGATGCCATCGTCGAAAACCCTCCCCATCACCAAGGAATACTCCCCTTTTCCTCCCCTAAAACCCATCTCACCCACGCTGTTCTGCCTCGTTAATCGTCGAAAAATCTCATTGTTGCTGGTGCCAGTTTTGTTCGATTTTCGGTTGATTTACTCCCCGGAAATCAACTCTTACACCATTGCAGTCACCGGCAATATATTCAAAGCTCTACTTTCGGCCGTCAATTGTTCGTTGATCATCCTCCCCGAATCCTAGATTTTGGGTGAATAGGAAAAAATATAAGTTTACCCGTTTGAAGCTTTCGGGTCTCGGTTGAACCGGCCGGGCCAGGCCGTGGCCCAGGCTGGGTTTTAAAACAATGCCCCAAATGCATGGATGGTTTAGTATTATTTAGCACCTTGAGAAACAGTTAAGACTTGCCTCACATGGAACCAAAAGATGACCTAGCATTGGAGTCCTTGTTTTTAAGTTGAGTATATGAGAGCATATTATCATGTAATCGTGATCGTTGGTCGGTATAATACAGTTTATGTTGTTGCAAAAGATTCCGTTCTTAGCTATACTATAGGTATCAGGTTCATCTTGTGCAAGTTTTCATTATCATTATTGTGGCCGGGAATCATTTGTGGGTTGTCATAAAATGAAGTAATAAGACTGCACAAAAATTTGACATCTAATTAAAATTTGGAAACCAAACCATGGCGTATTTTAAGAATCTATTCGTCGGTTTGTTATCAGAAAATGAATAAATAATTCTTATCTTCATTAATGAAAGTGAACGTAAATGAAGCCAATTGGGAGATAAGAGGGTTATAGTCCCCATTACCATGACTTTTTCATCCCTGTCATAAAGAATGCAAAGGGAAGATACCCATAGATGATTTTACCATTTTTACATTAATTTCAATCTAAGCATAGTAAACTTTTCTGATCGGAAGTCTCGGACAAGCCCTGCTGACACAATAAACCAGAATGCTCTACTTGAGGCCAACTTGCACGCGTCCTCGTCGGCGCCACTCTGCATCTTCAGACCCTTCATTTACGCTTTAAACCTACACCTGAACCCTATTATCCCATTATATATAACAATATGCTACAGACACCCGGGATTTTTGGCACAGAAATGTTGTAACCGCCTACGTGTCTTGTGACTCCACCACACACACATTGCACGTTAGTTAAATTTTGTTCTAGTGAACGGTCGTTCATCAAATATGGACGCTTTCACTTACATGGACTCCCGTCCATATTATAGATGGGGTCCATTACTATGTACAAAAGGCGTCTCCATTTAAGAAGCCGTCCATCAGTAAAATGAATATTTTTTTTTTATAAAAATTAAGGGACGACCGTTCATAGGTTATGACTACTTCCCTAATATTGGCGGGCATTCATATGTTAATTGAACGCCCATCCATTAACATTCTTTTTAAAAAATTAAAAAACATTTAGGCGCCCGTTCATCGTTATGGACGGTCTCCCTTATTTTGGGGGGCTCCGTAAGGAATTGACGCATGTCCTTATGGTTGTTTTAAAAAAATTAAATTAAAACTTTGGACGCCCGTCCATAATTGTGTATGGTGTCCCTTCCGGTGGATGGTGTTCGTAAGGAATGGACACTCGTCCATTAGGTATGGACGACCGCCTTTTCTAAGGACGGTCGTCCACATAATATGGACACCGTCCATAATAATGAATGTTTTTTTTAATTAATTTTTTATTTGCGAATAACATTAAGCTTCTCCAATACGCTTCTTCTCCAAAACCAGTGCCAAAATTCTTCGAGAGAAAGAAAACTTCATTTTATACCTAGTCGCCACCTTCTGCTTCACTTGTCGTCTGTTTTTTTTGCGTCTACGTTGCGTCTACATTCCTCAGCCATTTCTTCTCAACAGCCGTTTCTTTCTTCCTCATTTTCTAGCTCCCGTGACAGAACGAAAGCTAATAATTTTTCATCAAACAATTTTTTACAGTGGAAAGGGAATACGAAGATTAAAAATTTGTTCAGATTAGAAAGATTTGTTATATTGTTAACCAGTTTTTTTTAGTTATGCATTTATTTAGTTTTGTATTCTATTTTGGATTGAATATAATGTTATAATAGAAAAAACTGATAGAGAATTTTGTTGGTGATTGTTAGAATCAGATCGTGAACCCGAACAGTATTGGGTTTTGCATTAATTACAGAATATGGAAGAATCCAGTTTGCTTCATTCATGATGTTGGGTAAATTGTGCTCGAAACCTTAACTTTTTCGTTAACAAGATTTAAAGTTATTGTATCGTATTGTTTATTTTGATGTTGTTGTATTGTACACTCTAATTTTGTTTATTATACAACTTAATGATCAGGAGAATGAACGTGATGAATTAAAGATATGGGATGTGCGAGGAAGAATGGAGCCTCATATGGGAATGGTGTTTGATTCATTTGATAGTCTAGGAAGTATTACAGCTGGTATGGTAACAAAATGGGATTTGAACAATGATACTACGTCAAAGAAAGGTGATGAGGGAGAGATGATATATGTGATAGTGGCCATGTTCTTGTTTTGGGAGGAGAGATTTAGTCCAAAATCCTTGAAAAAAACACATGTTGCCAAAACAGATTGTAAGACTCGATTAGTGCAGCTTGAATGGTGAATGCAAATGGGAAATTAAATCAGTTGTACTTGAACATAACCAGGATCTTACAATCGGACAAAAAGAAGATATTTCAAGGTTAAACCGAACGATACAACCTTATGGGAAAAGGCGACTTGAAGTTAATATGTTGTTGGGATTAGATCGTGTAATATTTTCATTCATGTTTAGTTTGAGGCATGAGGTGTAAGAATTTGATGTTTTCTACAAAAAGATTATAGGAACTACATTGAAAAGTGAGAAAGCTACGACTTGGAGTGGGAGATGCGTCGGCAATACTCAAGTATTTTATGAAAATGCAAAAGGAAAATCAATTTCTGGTACATGATTGATGTAGATGAAGAGAGTCGATTACGAATGTGCTATGGGTTGAGCTAGATGTAGGGCTACTATAAAGATTCGATGATGTTGTCACCTTCGACACAATGTCTTACACACAGTATATTGCCATTTGCTGCTTTTGGGGGGTGGGGTGTATCATCATGGACATTCGATTTTGTTAAGGTGTGTGGGTTAATTTTTCTTATGAGGACACTGAGACATTTGTATAGCTATTTCGTTCTTGGCTTGAATGCATGGATGTTTGCTCCTAATGATTATTCACTGATCAAAATAGGCCATGCAAAATGCAATTGAGATTGTTTTCCCTTGGTACAGCCTAGGTGGTGTTTGTGGCATATAATGAATAAACTGCCTGAAAAGTTAAGAGGGTATAGGAATATGAACTATAAAGTTTAAGTTGCAAATATTTGTGTATGATTCCTTTACGTGTAAGATTTGAAGAAACGTGGAACCAATTTTGTTATGTGCACAATCTTCATGAGAATGCATGTTATGTGGATTGTACAAAGAACAGTACGATGGATGCCTGCCTTTCTTAAAGATATTTTCTGGGCGGTATGTCACTACCCAACTAGTGAAAGTATGCATGCATTTTTTGATGGATTGTAAATTCAAAACTACTTGAAACATTTGTGGACAATAGATAATCATTTGCGATATAAATGAAAAAGAAGGGGCTGATTTTAGATCTTTTAATCTTGGATACCATGCATAACTAATTACCCTTTTGAGAAACAATTTCAAAGTGCATACACGCAAAGTTTAAGAGTTTCAAGAAGATGATTGCGGGGAAGATTTATTGTGAGTTTCTTTTCTGAATAAATGTGATTCATACAGGAGTATCAAGCTTTAGAAGATGTTTGGTTGGAGATAGTAGCCACTGTGTTTCGTTTGCGTATACTTTGAAGACAGTTCGTGTGATATTCGTTGTTCTTGTCATTTGTTTGAGTTCAGGAGGGGTTTTATGCAACATGTCATTTGTGTTGATTCATAAAGGGTTTCACACGTTCCGGAAAAGTACATTTTACGACGTTGGAGGAAAAATATAAACAGATGTCATATGAAATTAAGGTGAGTTATAATAGGTGGAGCACCAACATTGAAGGACACATTTTGATAAGTCGTCTAATTTAATACTGACAGTAGTTGATATGACATCAAACAATGAGGAAGATTATAATGGTTGACGGAGTTTATGATTGACAATAGTAAAAAGTTGGAGCAAAAGGAAGTGAGGGAGGGCTTGGTAGAAAAGTAACATCTCTTCCAAACCGATTTGAGTAGTCAAGATGAACAGTCCTCCGAAGAGGAGATAGTCTAATTATTAGTCCACAGGTATTCATAGCGAAGGTCGTCCCTCCATATAGAAGAAAGCAATCAAGTTGAAGATATTGTACGTAGGGTTAAAAGAAAAACAAAACAAAGAATTAGTAATTATTAACACCTATGCTTACATGATTTTTTTTTTTTTTTTGAAACATTATTTACTTATTTGAATTTTAGAATATATCGACTTGATTATAATGTGTTATGCTACTTTTTCGTTCATAGGATCATTAGTACAGCATAAAAGGAACAGTTCTCTTTCATGTACTTTCGTGGCCGATGCGGAAACTCAAGTGTTGTCGAATGATGTTGTTACTACCCACAGTATGTGTTATGTTAGTGTGTATAATTGTAATTGGCTAAGTTTTCTATAAGTGTGCTAATTGTGGTTGTTAACACTGACAGATGTCCAGTGATCCAGTTCGAATCACAGGACAAAGTATTTCTATTTGGACAGGAGTTTGTAATGTAACTGTCTTGTGGGAGATGTTTTGATATTGTTGACAGTTGAAGCATATAGAATTGTATTTGGTAGAAATTTTTTCATGCTTTGGTTAATTTCTGCCGATGCAGTTGAGGTTGTGCTGATTCAATTGTTTTTTTTTAGTATTTTTGTCATGGTTGTGTAGGTAGTGAATTCATGATAATGATCTTAATGTAACGTATTATAAATGTTTTCAGTAATATTATCGTCACATTGGCAGACTCCGATTGTAGATGAAATTTGGATATGCATTCATTTGAGATTTGAATTTTGTGTCTTTAGATATTCTAGTATTACATATACTATGCATTCAAAAGAGTATTCACATGGTATAAACAAAGACAAATCTATTATAACAAAAGACAATCTTTATCAGAACATCCGCTAAATCAATCTATCTATAAAACAAAGGCAATATAACTCTCGTACGGGAGTTGACTGGAGAGGCTATTGAGAAGTTCTTCATCATGCTAAAATCTCTGTCATGCGTTCCCCCAATGATGTCACTGTTTTCTATTCATTCTGTGCAAACATGTTAAAAATCACCTTTGCAATTGATCATGTTGTTCTTTGCATTGCCTCTTAATACTTGAAAATGCTCTCTTGAACTTTCCATCCGCCAAATTTGCTTTCTATTTCTCTAAAGTATGAGAAGACATATCTTCTACATTCTCAAATAATCAAGTTTATACTCATTATTCTTCTTTTGCGCACATGACTTGTCCTTCATTAACCCGTCTACACTGACACACCTATTCTGACGCTGCATCTTTCTCCATTTTAATCCCAATCAAAAACCATTGTCCTGCCATCAAACCATTTTATTCATGTCACATCTCCCAACACATTATTTGCAGAAAACTTAATTTATTTGCTGCATCATTAGGTGATCTCATACCCAACTTCTCACATTTAACATAACAGCATCCCTCAATATATTTTCTCATTTTTCGCTTGAATCTCCCTAACTTCTTAATCAATAACTTTGCTGAATTAACTTGCCTCACTACTACTGTTGCTTCCATAAACATAAATCTAACTGTCACTTTTCCATTGGTCTCTTTTCTACCATTAATGTGTAAGTCAGATATCTGTGAAATACTCTCATAGCAGATCCTTTAACTTTGTAGATTACACCTATGTGGATGGTAAGTCCCTATCCCGAAAACATCAATCCAAGCTTGTTTGGAATCCCAGTTTCTAGATACTTTTCCAAACCTTCAAATCAAATCCTATCCAGGTTGCTAAATCTTGTGTTTCACTAAAAGTTCTATTCTTTAATCTAAAAAACATTGAATACGTCGGAAACTCGTCAGTATCTTTCTCCAAACTTCCAAACTACCAAAAACTTATAGATCAAAATACCTATATCCATCATATATATACTGACCAACCGATCACATTTCAAATTATTAACCCACCATTCATTTTATCACCTAACCACTTGTTAGAAGTCCTAAATCCAAACTTCTTCTAAGGAAAATACTCTTTTTCGACACGTCCTCATATTGTTTTTTATGTCGCAATCTCGAAATTGAATTGCGATGACGATGTGCCTTCAAGAGGAATGGTTGTATTTTTTGCTCTCACAATTTTCTCTGCTTTCTCTAAAACCTGTATACTAAAAAATTCATTATCATTATCGGTCATAACTAAATTCATCATCTTCTTTACTGTTAGTCTGCATATAAGACAATATGAAAACTTTGAAACCTGAACAACATCCAGTCTGTGATTGCGGTTAATACATGGATAAGATTGCCTGAACTATAAACCATGAAGATACATGACACCAAAATCAATACCAAGCTCAGAGTGATCCCATAGTAGATTCATACGAAATGTTCATGAAACCGAAACAATGACTGATTGGCATCGAACACAAATTTCATAAGGAATGCATAATCCTGTGGGGAGACTAAGGACCCAACGAATTGCAGCAATGAATGTATGTAATCAGGGTTAGTTCTCACCAAACTGTATATTTACATTGAAAATTTAACAAACATCATAGACTTCCACAGAATAGCCATTAATTCTTGACTAAAAAAAAAAAAAAAAATAATAATATAAAATAATTTAACAAAACAGGTTGACAAATGCAAATTCATTTAAAAATTACAGTTTCTGATAATATCTGCTCTGTATTACACAGTTCATTTTAGCCATATGAAAACTATACCACCACTAATGTACAATACTACTACTTTGACCCGCATCATATGTGAAACCCCGTTTTTAATCCTAATACATATTAAATATTCTGTGTATTTTATTTTTATGGAAGGGGATTTCTTTATTTTTAAAAGTTTTTATGGGAATGAAATTGCAAGATAAGGAAGCTGCTGGGTTTGCATGTACAAGGGGCAAAACCTGGAGGTTTATTCAAAAGATGTCTGAGGTGGTGGGGTTTAGCAGGATTACCTGTACCTAGGGGCAGAAGCATAAATTTAGAAGATTAGATATAAAAAAGAAAGAAAGGGCTGATTTTGGCCCAAATGAAGAAGGAGACAAGAGCATAGGAGAAAGCGGGAGCAGAGCAGAAAAAAAGTTTAAAAAAACAAGGAGCTGATTTTCGCCCAGATGAAGAAAGAAGAAACGAGAAGAGAGGGGAATGGTGCGGCTGAAAAATGGTAGAGTGAGAGGAGAGTGGAGGAGATGCAGGGAGCTTCTGTTGCTAAATTGTGAGTGATCTAAACTATTTTCCTTAAAAACTTAAGCGTTATGCCCTTGCATGTTGATTTCCTTTTCTAACCGTCCATTTGCTTTTGCGAAAATCCTTACAAGCATGATGTTTGTAAGTGGAATAGTAGACTTTGCATAAAATCATGTTTTTTTGAATGATTTCTATGTTTTGTGCATAATGCCTTACCTTCATTTATTTAGCTTTGATATGGTTATATTCATCTTCTGTAACTACTTTGCATGCATGTGAATGATTTTATATATAATGAAATTTGGAAGTAAGTGTGGACTGCATGTATAAATATTATGCCTATACAGATGTTGTTGAATGGAAAGCAGAATTTGTGTTTCCGCCTGTTTGATTTGGTTGATGATTGAGAATTCCACTAATTTTGGTAGGGCTGGTTTGTCTGGAAATTAATTGGTGGCAGTAATGGTTGGAATGAAGGGTATGGAAATTATGGATTTCTATTTGATTAATTTTGACAGCATATGTGCATTTTTATGCATATTCACAATGTTTGTGATAGAACAGAAATTAGGGAAGCGTATTGTTGATATGGTGGCTGAATTGTGTTGTTGACTGAAATTGGAGATTTAATGCAATAGGTTTTATTGGGTAGAACATATATGTTGATCCTAAAGAACCAAGAGTTATTAAAGTATGTTTTTGGTTATAAAAAGTTATGCTGTGAAATTCTGACAGTCCGACCTTCTGAAAATTTTATATATGTTTCGGGTTTGCAAATGAAGCTAAATTTTCAGGTATTTTGTTTTAGACTTATTAGAGATTGGTTGAAAATTGATTTCATCCCAAATTCGAAGTATTGGATTTTTTAATGAATTTTGAATTCTGCTATGAATTCTGGAATTTCATGTTTTCTGTAGAGCATGCTTTTTCAGAACTGAAATAATGCACTTATACTTATCCAAATTGAGTGATTTAAATTCTGGTGAATCCTATATTGTCTAGTTTAATTCTGGAGAGTTTCATGAGGTTTAGATTAAGGGCTGAATTGTATGAATTTTACAAGTCAGTACCTAATTCTGGATACAGTTGGCAGATTTAATGGGTTTGAAAGAAAATTGTGTTTTAATAGTTATTGATTCTGAAGTGACTTGAATATTACTAGATCAACATATATTTGTCTTGAATGCCCCATTGAAATTATAGCTTGATTTGGTGTGGATTAACCAAATCTTCTTCCAAAAGCTTAAATCCATGTTGGCATGTTAACTTATGATTTTATTTAATGTTTTGATGAAGTTTGGTATATAGAATTTATATGTATTTCACGCTTATGAATAAAATTTTGAGAGTAGGAACTTGTTGAATTGTATACGGGTTGAGGTTCGTGATCTTGGTAGATGGTTTCTTGGTAAAAAGAAAAAGAGAAGGGGTGCATTCTGTCAGTTTTTGAAAGTATGTTTAAAACTTGCTTCTACCCCCTTTGCATGGAATTTCATACGATTTGGCATGATTTACTTTTATATGAAATTGTGGTATATACTTATTAGTGATGGACATATGCTATGGAAATGTGATGTTGAAAGTAATTTTTAATCTGTTAAACTGTCAGTTTTAAAACATGTTGGAAACTTTCAGTTTCACCCCTGGATGTGTTTTTGAATATTATTCATATATGCATGATTTATAAGCACTATGTTGTTCTTGACTTATAATGTTACTTGAGATTAACAGAGATGCAATGATTAAAGAAGTTTAGTGATTTTGATAATATACTAAATGAGAAACGAAAAAGGGTTGATTTGTCATTTTGGGCATGTTCATAAATCTATATTTTCCCCCCTTGGGATAAATATCTATTTTTCAAGCAAACTATGCACTTTCATGGAAAAGCATGTTAGACTATAGATAAGAGTAAAGTGTTTTCAAACCACCCTACGAAGTACCATCCCCCAGAGATACAGATTATGGCTCTGCCCGAGCGATGCAGGATCCCGCCGGGTTGACAATTTCAGATTTTTGCTCTGCGCTGCGTATGACAGATTTTATTGGCTCTGCTGCGTTAGTGGTTCGCCAGGTAAGACATTTCAGTGCTCTGCCTGTGCGATGATAGATCTTGCCAGGTTGACAGATTTTTTATTGGCTCTGCCTGGGCGTGAGTGGCTCCGCCAGGTATGACGTTTCATTGGTCTCCCCGCGCGATGACAGATCTTGCCGGGTATGACAGTACATCCCTTGCTCTGCCTGTGTGTGGGACGCCCACCAGTTAAGACAGATTTCCCCGGGTACTAGTTGCGGTGAGAGTTTTCTGTTTTAACATCGAATCGTTTTAGAAGTTCAAAAATCACATTCAGTTTTTTAGTATCTGCTACGAGCGATAGCCCAAATGATTTTAGAATGTTAAGAGAGCCTTCAATATAGCCACAGTTTTTAAACTAAGATATCTTATATTTTCAGTATCAGTGAAAGCTACAGTATCCGTTTAAATTTCAGTTATCAGCATAAAGTTTACAGTATCCAAAATCAGTTATCAGTGCATAGTTCAGAAAATCAGTCTTCATTTTATATCATCACATAGTTTAATTTAGTTACCAGATTTTGTTTTGAGAGTCATGAGTGTTCATGAATGATGGTTTGGATGTTTGTAGCATGACTAGTAGAGTTATTTTTCATCTCATATGCATTTTGAGCGATGACATAGATGGTTTGCAGCATGACTTATAGGAAATATTGTTCCCAGAAGCATAAGCCCTACATTTATGTTTTAAGTTTCCAGAAAAAGAATTTTAAGACTTCAATGATGAGCTATAATTCAAATTTGTTTTCACTTAAATGATGAGATTACGTACTTAGAACAATTTTAGAAAACGAGTTATACATGCATACAGGAATGATTTAGTTACTTCCATACACTTCACAGAATCATGTTGTTTTCAGGATTTCATAAGACTATTTGCATGCCATGACTATTGTTGAGAATGTTTTTGCAAACTCTCCCCATCCCCGACTCACTGAGTATTTCAGCTCACCCCTTTTTAGACCCTTTTCCCAGGTTCACAGAAGATTCGTGCTGAGAGTGATTCCTCTCGAGGTTGGGCTCTACGTCATCGACTCATCATGTGTGTAAAAATGTCTACTTGTTACCCGCTACCGAATTATGTTTTAATCCTTATGTTTATCTCCTGTTGATTATAAAAGATATGAATATCTGATACCAAAATTTTCCCTACTCTTTCCTTTTGTAAAACGAAAGGATGATGCATGTCTTTTTTTTTTTTGTTTGGATGTTGGAAATGGAAATACTATGATGTTATTCAGGAAAGTATGTCTTTGAACAGGTTTCACAGTTTTTCTACATGACACGTCTCGGTATCTGAGTCTTGTGGAGCGCCCGGATCCACGGGATGAGGAATTCGGGACGGGTTGTGCTCACTTTATCAGAGCAAAGGTTTTAGATTCGGACGTTTCATGTGCATGCATAAAGGTGTTTGCATTTTTGGAAGACGGAAAATTTATTTGCATGGATGTTTGTTGTTTTTAGAAAGAGATTTTAATTCATCTGCTGAGTCGACGTGGCCAACCTCACATGAGTCCGGTGATAGAATTCGTAGCTCCTAAAGTATAGGAAAGAAAAATGATCAACAGATGAGATGAGAGGATAGAAGGACCATTACATCACCTCAATTCATGGGTTTCAGGCATAAGTTTTAATTATGGATGGCTATGTTTTGGATAATCGATCAAGTGGCTCAGCAGAAGCGTAGTGGGCCCATAACCTTATAAAGAATACATGTTCATGTTGAGTGTTGATGAAGAAGAACTGATGAAAAGTTTCTAAATAATAAGCATTGCATGACAGACGATTTAGTGAAAGAGTTTATCGAGGAAATTGAAGGTAATTGAAGATAAGACAATATACAACACGTATGAGAGAGAGCTTGAAATTCAAAGTTAAGAGAGGGTTTGATGTATAAAGGGTGGTCGATTAAGGTTTTAGATCATAGACTGTAAGTGCCAGTATAAGAGGTATCCTTGTATTAGAGTGCCATGGATGAGCATGCAATGAAGAGTAATACGCAAATGTGAGAATTATAAAGACTCATTACCATACTTTTTTCAGTTTGGCAAGTAAATTTCGAGGACGAAATTTCCGTTAAGGGGGAAAGTTGTGAAACCCCGTTTAATCCTATACATATAAATATTCTGTGTGATTTTATTTTTTGGAAGGGGTTTCTGTTAGTTTTTAAAAGTTTTATTGGGAATGAAATTGCAAGTAAGGAAGCTGCTGGGTTTGCATGTAACAAGCAAAACCTAGGTTTATTCAAAGAAATGCTGATGTGGTAGGGGTTTAGCAGGATTACCTGTAACCTAGGGCAGAAGCATAAATTTAGAAAGATTAAAGATATAAAAAAGAAGAAAGGGGCTGATTTTGGCCCAAAAGAGAAGAGACGAGAGCAGAGGGAGAAAGCGGAGCAGAGCAGAAAAGAAAGTTTAAAAAAACAAGGGAGGCTGATTTTCGCCCAGATGAAGAAAAAAGAAAACGGAGAAGAGAGGGGATGGTGCGGCTGAAAAATGGTAATGAGGAGAAGAGGGAGGGAGAGTGCAGGAGCTTCTGTTCTAGAATTGTAGTGGATCTAAACTATTTTCCTTAAAAACTTAAGCTTATGCCCTTGCATGTTGATTTCCTTTTTCTACCGTCCATTTGCTTTTGCGAAATCCTTACAAGCATGATGTTTGTAAGTGAATAGTAGAACTTGCATAAAATCATGTTTTTAGTGAAATGATTTCTATTTTTGTGCATAAATGCCTTACCTTCAAATTTATTTAGCTTTGATATGGTTATATTCATCTTCTGTAAACTATCTTTGGCATGCATGTGAATGATTTTATATAATGAAATTTGGAAGTAGTGGTGGACATGCATGTATAATAATTATGCCTATACCATGTTTGTTGAATGGAAAGCAGAATTTGTGTTTCCGCCTGTTTGATTTGGTTGATGATTGAGAATTCCAGCTAATTTTGGTGGCTGGTTTGTCTGGAATAATTGGTGGCAGTAATGGTTGGAATGAAGGGTATGGAAATTAGGATTTCATATATGATTAATTTTGACAAGCATATGTGCATTTTTATGCATATTCACAATGTTTGTGATAGAACAGAAATTATGGGAAGCAGTATTGGATATGGTGGCTGAATTGTGTTGTTGATGAAATTGGAGATTTATGCAATAGGTTTTTATATGGGTAGAACATTAATGTTGATCCTAAAGAACCAAGAGTTATTAAGTATGTTTTTGTTATAAAAGTTTGCTGTGAAATTCTGACAGTCCAACTTCTGAAAATTTTATATATGTTTCGGGTTTGCAATGAAGCTAATTTTCAGGTATTTGTTTTAGACTTATTAGAGATTGGTTGAAATTGATTTCATCCCAAATTCGAAGTTTGGATTTTTTAATGAATTTTGAATTCTGCTATGAAATTCTGGAATTTCATGTTTTCTGTAGAGCATGCATTTTTCAGAACTGAAATATGCACTTATACTTATCCCAATTGAGTGATTTTAAATTCTGGTGAATCCTATATGTGTCAGTTAATTCTGGAGAGTTTCATGAGGTTTAGATTAAGGGCTGATTGTTATGATTTTACAAGTCATACCCTCAATTCTGGATACAGTTGGCAGATTTAAATGGTTTGAAAGAAAATTGTTTTTTAATAGTTGATATCTGAAGTGACTTGAATATTTACTAGATCAACATATTTTGTCTTGATGCCCCATTGAAATTATAGCTGTTTTGTGAGTGGATTAAAACCAATCTTCTTCCCAAAAGCTAATCCATGTTTGCATGTTAACTTATGATTTTATTTTAAATGTTTGATGAAGTTGGTATATAGAATTTATTGTATTCACGCTATATGAATAAAATTTTGAGAGTAGAGAACTTGTTGAATTGTATACGGGTTGAGGTTCGTGATCTTGGTAGATGGTTTCTTGGTAAAAAGAAAAGAGAAGGGGTGCATTCTGTCATTTTTTGAAGTATGTTTTAAAACTGCATTCTACCCCCATTTTGCATGGAATTTCATACGATTTGGCATGATTTACTTTTATATGAAATGTGGTATATATCTTATGATTAGTGATGGACATATGCTATGGAAATGTGATGTTGAAAGTAATTTTTAATCTGGGTTAAACTGTCAGTTTTTAAACATGTTTGGAAACTTTCAGTTTCACCCCTGGATGTGATTTTTGAATATTATGTCATATATCATGATTTTATAGCACATATGTGGTATGTTCTTGACTATATATTACTTGAGATTAACAAGAGATGCTGATTAAATGAGAGTTTAGTGATTGATATATACTAAATGAGAAACGAAAAAGGGTTGATTTGTCAGTTTTGGGGCATGTTCATAAATCTATATTTTCCCCCTTGGATAAATATCATTTTCAAGCAAATATCTCTTTCATGAAGAAAAGCATGTTAGACATATATAAGAGTAAAAGTGGTTTTCAAACCACCCTACGAAGTACCCATCCCCCAGAGATACGATTATTGGCTCTGCCCGAGCGATGCAGGATTCCGCCGGGTATGACAATTTCAGATTTTTGCTCTGCCATGCGTATGACAATTTTATTGGCTCTGCCTGGGCGTGAGTGGTTCGCCAGGTAAGACAGTTTCAGTGGCTCTGCCTGTGCGATGATAGATCTTGCCGGTATGACAGATTTTATTGGCTCTGCCTGGGCGTTGAGTGGTCCGCCAGGTATGACAGTTTCAGTGGCTCTGCCCGCGCGATGACAGATCTTGCCGGTATGACGGTACTCCCTTGCTCTGCCTGTGTGTGGGACGCCCACCAGGTAAGACAGATTCCCCGAGGGTACTAGTTGCGGTGAGAGTTTTCTGTTATTAACATCAAATCAGTTTTAGAATGTTCAAAAATCACATTCAGTTTTTAGTATCTGCTACAGGCGATAGCCTCAAAATGAGTTTTAGAATGTTAAGAGAGCCTTCAATATTAGCCCAGTTTAACTAAGATTCAGCTTATAGTTTTCAGTTCAGTGAAAGCTACAGTATCCAGTTTAAATTTCAGTTATCACATAAAGTTTCCAGTATTCCAAATCAGTTATCATTGCATAGCTTCAGAAAAATCAGTCTTCAATTTTATACATCACAAAGTTATAAATTTATTTACCAGATTTTGTTTTGAGAGTCATGAGTGTTCATTGAATGATGGTTTGGATGTTTGTAGCATGACTAGTAGAGTTATTATTTTCTATCATAGCTATTGAGAGCGATGACATAGATGGTTGCAGCATGACTTATAGGAAATATTGTTCCCAGAAGCATAAGCCCTTACAGTTTGTTTAGTTTCCAGAAAAAGAATTTTAAGCATTCAATGATGATTATTCAGAATTTGTTTTCAGCTTAAATGATGAATTACGTACTTAGAACAATTTTAGAAAACGAGTTATACATGCATACAGGAATGATTTAGTTACTTCCATAACACTTCACAATCATGTTGTTTTCAGGATTTCATAAGAACTATTGCATGCCATGACTATTTTGAAGAATGTTTTGCAAACTCTCCCCAATCCCCGACTCACTGATTATTCAGCTCACCCCTTTTTAGACCCTTTTTCCCAGTTCACAGGAAGAGTCGTGCTGAGGAGTGATCCTCTCGAGGTTGGGCTCTTACTTCATCGACTCATCATGTGTGTAAAATGTCATACTTGTTACCGCTACCGAATTATGTTTTATCCTTATTTTTATCTCCTGTGTTGATTATAAAAGATATGAATATCTGATACCAAAATTTTCCCTAACTTTTCCTTTTGTAAAACGAAAGATGATGCATGTCTTTTTTTTTTTTTTTGAGATGTTGGAAATGGAAATACTATATGTTATTCAGGAAAAGTATGTTTTGAACAGGTTTCACAGTTTTTCTACATGACACTGTCCGGGTATCTGAGTCTTGTGGGAGCGCCCGATCCTACGGGATGAGGAAATTCGGGACGGTTGTGTCATCATAAGTAGCATGAAACCACCACCACATATACACAAGCATTACTACACTGCCAATGGTATTATCATACAATAATACTAAACATTTCCCATGCAGCGTACAGTTGACCTCGTCGCATTGCAACACTATTTAAAAGGGTGAAGGGATTATACATATTGATAAGAAAACGGCTGTTTTAAGTACAATATCCTCAGATGTTTTCTCCAAGATTTTGCTTCTTCTGTCAACATCCGTCCATTTTGTAGTTTTCTAATATATTCCTTTTGATGTTTCCATAATTAAAAAGAAAAATATGAGTGGAGTTATATTTCACTGAAATTTTGAAAAAAAAAAAAAAAAGTCCATATTTTGATTCAAGTATTTTCAAGTTTAGATCACATCTCCCACCACCACCATCCTCAACCAAGTTAACAGGCAACCTTGCACTCACGCTCACTAGTCACTACTCTTTCAGCCATGGTAGCATTTTTTTATGAATTTTATTTTATTTTTTTCAACCTAGAGAAAAAGAAAATTAAGAGTTTAGGTTTTTTATTTCTTTAATTCTTTAATGTTAACATCAAACAACAACATACGTTTGATTCAAGCATTATCTGTAAATGAAATGTATATTGGCGCTACTAAATTGAACCTATCACTAAGCCAAGCATCAGCGCGTTCCAGAATGCCACATACCCCATGACTAATAGAAATAAATTCATCCCAATTGACAATGATGTAACCATGGAACTCCCCAAGGTGGAAGCAATGCCATTCCCAGAGTTCCCAAAACCAAAGCACTGCAGTTATCACATACCCCTTCCCATTTGAATTCCAGATTGCTGTTACGCCTATCGAAGAAGCAATTACACAAACAGACACACTTAAACCAAATCATTCTTCGCTAATCACAAAGTGATCATATGGTGGTAACCAATGACAAAAAGACAGCTTACCAATTTATTGTGAGCAGAATACCCAAAAATTTTACATAGCAAGAGCATCTAACAAGAACCAATATGTAGTGCCAAAGCAGTGGGACCCCTTAGATTTTTTACCTTCTATCATTTTCTTCTTTTTTTTTTTTTTTTTGGTGTGTGGGGGCTTGCTCTTCTTAGTTCTATATACCGTCTGACTAAAAATTAATGCATGGTTCAGCTCCATCCCAGATAAAATTACCGATCAACATCAACACCACTATAAAAAAAACTGCTGAAATGCCATTGCGACATCTGAATTTAGTATTGATTTTATGTCAAGTAAAAAAGATTTTGATAATATATCTAACTTGCATTTCCATTTCATGATTTATTTCCCAAAAAACTAACTTCTATTTGTTTTAATATTTTTTTTATCCAAAAGTATAAGTCATTAGCAAGGCAAATTTTTCTTCTTTTAACAGGATATACAAATCCTTAATATACTGTTCCGTAATTCTCAATACGAATATCTGAGTTCTGACCATTACTGAGGCCTCACCACATTATCTAGATATAATCTCAATAAACCTGCTTTATTCAGTTCCATGCAATATTCAAGTCAATAGCCTAGAAAGATGAAGCAACAGTTAGAAAAAATGAAACTTTCAGGGCACTGCAATATCCTCAATTGTCAGAAATAACTACCAGTTCAGCGATGAACGGCTTTCATAACCTTTAAAAGAACCAAAACATAGCTGCCTAGAGTAATAACAAACCCATCCATGGAACATTATATACAACCTTGACATCCATTTCCCATATATTTTCTGATATCCCTTCCCTCTTTTGCCTCCCTTTTATTCTCTTCCTCCTAATAGAATTCTTCCCTTAGTGCCACTGTCCCCCATAACTGATTCTTAACACCTCACTCACCGGAATCTTATTTTTACAACTCAAAGTCCCCTCCTTGCCTCTCTTGGATTTCTTATGTATGCCACATATTTGATGGTCTCATCACAAAACATTCATCCTAGCGTAAAAGAACTACAGATCCAACACTTGGTAAATCAAAAATAGTTTAAATTAGCAATGTACATATCAATTTTCCTTTCATTGTAATTCTTAATTCTCAGCATTTAAATAATAAAACAGAATGAGGCATAGACAGAGCATTCCAAGTATTGCCAATGGCAAAACATTTATATTTATCAATCACATAAACCGTCCAAAACACTTTTAATTGGATCATAATTCCAATTATTCACTTAATTAATCAAAACTTTAATATTAATATATTATAATATATTAAAATTTTTAATATGGTGTAATTTATATATAATCAGTATAATTGTATATTTATTTAATTAGGTTATTCTAAAAATTTAACTTTTTTCTATTTTAAATTTTTTTATGTGTAAAATAATAGAAACCCCCTATTATTCTTTATTCACATTTCACAAAATATTTCATATTTTCATTGCAGTCTAGGTTCCAAACACAGGGTGATTATTACAAGGTAGAATTTAAAAATTAACAAAAAAGCCCCATATTTTTGCTAATTTAACTTAATACCCCAATATATAAAAATTTTGTAAAATGACAAAAACATCCCAACCAGACACAGTTGCCAAATTTCGGCCACCACCGTTAGAATCTAGTGTTACGGTGCATGCCGGCTCTGGTCGGTAGTGCCGCGAGATAGCCTTTTCCAGCCAGATCCACCATGGATCTAACCGGAAAAGGTCAAATCTATTGCCAGATCTGGCCGTGTTTGGTCGTCAATGATGACCAAAGATATGGTCGTCATTGAAGATCAGTTACAGCCAAAGATCTGGCCTTCAATGACCAGATCTTTGGTCGTAGATCTGGCTGATAAATGATAAATTGATGCACTACCGGCCAAATCCAACTGGTAGTGCTCTATTATTAGAGTTGGAAAAGTAACTTGTCCGGCCCGATCTGACCCGACCCGACCCGGCCTGCTGCGGGTTACTGCTTTTGACGGGTTGGTCCTAACCCGCCCGCCAACCAAGGCAGGCCGGGTTAGGCTCGCCATTTTTGGGGGAATGGCTGGCCCAGCCCGGCCCACCAACCCTAACCCACCGGGTTATGCTGCGGGTCGGGCCGGTTTAACCCCTTTTTTTATTTATTTTTTATTTTGTTTTATTTAGTTAACTTTTCAAATAAATAATTAACAATTTACAAATGAATAAATGTAATTGCTTTTAGTTTAACTTTTCAAATATCAATAATTCTATTAAATTAATTTTTTTTTAGTAACATTTTAAATATTGATTCAATTTTAATACAATAAAATTGTAATATAAGAAAAATTAGATTTATTCATTCAATTGATGAAATTAGCATAAGAATGAATTATATTTTATACAAGACATGGAAATTTGAGACTAAGACTTCAGTATTTAATTTTTTTATATTTTACGTACCATAAAAAATAATAATAACAATGTGTCAAATATTACAAAGTTTTATACATTTTAATATTTATGATTTAGAAGTATAGTTTAATATTATTGTGTAAAATTATTTGTAAGAGTTCAATCATAATAGTTTAATTAAAAGAATTTAAAAAATAGGGGAAACTTGAAAAAAATAATTAATTTTTTATTTTTTTTAATTTTTTTTGGGCCAACCCGCCGGGTTGGCAGGTTGCCATATAGCAACCCGGCTCGCCCAGGGGTTTTTAGCGGGTTGGGTTCAACTCGGCCCGTCATATTGGCGGTCCGAGTTGAACCCTCTTCATTACGGGTTGGGTTAGGGTTGACCTGTCTAACCCGACCTATTTGTTCCACCTCTATCTATTATATCAGATTTTGGCCACTTTTTAATGGTGGTAGCCAAAATCTAGCAAATATAGGTAGACGGGGGTAATTTTGTTAATTTTTAAATTTTTTTAGAAAGTGTTTAATTAAATTAATAAATTTAAAATGTTTAAAAATAATTAAATAAAATATAATAATATTTTCAGAAAAGAAACAAACCGACCCATGATGCGGGTAATTATAAGTAGGGTGTGAAAAGAGACAATTCGGTTTAATAAGTCGGCTTTTTAGAGAGCTTTCACTCCAGGAAGCCCAAAGCAAATTGAAGCAGATGGCTGCGAGAGGAGGAAGCAAAGCAGCGATGGGGGCGGTGAAGGGCGGAGCCCTTAAATTTGGTGGTGGGCCTTTTAAATGCAAATTCAGAACCAAATCAGCTTTGCCTTCTCCTTCTTCTGAGTTGGGCAAGTTCTTGACTATTCCCGAGACGGCTCGTTCGGAAACTTCCAAATTGATCACCAAGTTCATCAAACTCAACAATCGCGAGGTTTTTCCTTTTATCGACTTTCTGATAGCGGAGAAATTGTTAGATTTAGGGACGAACCCTTTCTCTCCTGCCGAATTTCTTGTGATTTCTTAGCTTATGTTGCTTGTAATACTAGGTGTTCGATGATTGTCCTAACTGAATGTTTCGAATGTTTTTTTTTTTTTTTTTTTTGGGCTTTATAATTTAAATTGCTGCTATTTGGGTTATAGATGTTTCCGCCATTTGCAATAAACATGGATTATTTGCATTAATTTTTTTTTATTATGATATGTATTCATTATATTATTGCTATTTCCACAATATTTGATATACATAAATTATTGTTTCTATGGAGATATGACCATAATTATGATCACATGTATGGGGAGTTTGTGGTAGAAAGTTTTTTTGGTCTTTCGGCAAAACACTAGCAGACAGTCATTCTTGTTGATAAGTACTGGTAGCATAAGATAATCTCACATCTATTTAGAACATCCATGTTGATTCCATATTATACACTTTGTTGTTGTGCCAGAAGTATATTTGCATCTCAAAAATTTGTTTATTGTTCATAAGTAATCCTCTTTCCTCTCTCATTCCCATTTCATGTCTAGAAATTATTGGGTGTGACATTTCTATGATTCTTTTGCAGAACCCTGGAATGAAGAAGGACATGCTTGGTGAGGAAAAGTTGAGGTCTATATTGTCTGGGAAAGACAAAGTTGGGATTCCGGAGATTGCCAAATTGCTGTCCGGGCAATTTGTCAAAACTCGCTACAACCGCCGATAGTTGCCTGACTTGATTTTGTTTGAACTGTTGTGCTACTAATAAAATTGTGGCGTAGTCAGAATATGCTATAAAAATTGAGGAACATAACTTGATGGGCATATTTGTTTGAAGTTGTAGTCAGACATTCAGTGTATGGTTTAAATCTGTTTGTGATAATTTCGTAAGTTATTATTATAGCTTTTTGGGAGAATTTTTCTGCTTCTTCAAGAGAATTGTATTCTGGAGAAAATATTAGCAAGCTGAGGATGAAGTTTTTGTCTTTGTTTCTAATGCCTCATGAGTTCATTTAATTTGAGGAGTTTAGGAATTTTTTATTTGGGAAAAAAATCGAAGGTAGAAAGCAAGCCTGCTGGAGAATGGGATACTAATACATTTGATAGAGCCATTAGGATGATTGAACATTGGCAAACAATCACAATCACAGGGTTGCTTATGCTTGTTTCTGTGATGATTTGTTGATTGCAAGCTGTAACTTCCATTATCAGTCTTACACACAGGATTTTACTTACAATTGCAAACTATACAAATGTTCAATGAAATGCTCTTTTCTGCATCATTCTGATTGGCACATATGTGTCACTATTTAGAATCTAACAAGCAATGGAGCTCTGAATGTGAACTTGATAACCAGAATTAGAGAAAGAAAAATGTTATCCTTACAAAAACAATACAAAGAGGGCTACAAAGTGATGTCGGCAAGAAGGAAAAAACAAAGAAAGAACGGAAAAAGAGAGAGAGAGAGAGAAACCATGAAGATCAAGGGTAGCAATTGTTTTTGTATGCCCCCTTTGTATTTGTTTTTGTAAGACTAGCATTACTCAAGAATGGCACTCAAATAGTAACATATTTAGTATAGATAAACGTGCTTTAATAGGATGAAAGGGAGGAAATTTAAATCCCAAGTTTGGATTTAAAAAAATAACCCTGAAAAGCGAAGGTTTTTTTTTTTAAATTTAAAAATCTAACGTGGCACTCTTAATTGTAACTAAACATTAAAAAAAAAAAAAAAGGCTAGAGTGAAGAGATTGAAACGTATATGGGTAATAGTATAATTAATGAAAATTTGTTTAATTTTTGAAAATTAAAAAACAATCCCCTCCCTTCAAAATCGCTTAATCGAGCAGTATACCTAAAAAACGATTGACGAAACACCTTCGATTTCGCTGCGATTTTCAACGATAGAAGTTCCCTATTTCCTACCAATATTCGATCCTACAGCTTCGTTACACAAAGTCATAGCTGATATTCACAAAGAGAAGGAAAACCCAACCTCACTCCAAATCCTATACTTCGGCGACGGTGGTTGTTCAAAGGTTATCGAAGAAGACGATCTGGTGGATCATCCGATGAGTGAAGGCGGTCCAGAGGAGACAACGACAGCACAAGAATAGAGAGAAGAATCGGAAAATGGTTTTGAAGAGGAGGACGTCGGTGAAGAAAATGTATGTTTTTTACTGGCGGCTTTGAATTTGATGAAAAATTGGATTGGTTTGTGCGAATTTGGGAGATATGTAGTTGGTTTTATTGTTGCGATGGTTGTGGCGTTTTGTCGAGCAGTTGGCAAGCATCAGAAGAGTGGCTTTGTTTGGGTTTCAAAGGATGCGAGAAGGTAAGGGAGACCGTAGAGAGGTTGTTTGTGGGAGGTTGGAGGGCTGGGGATAGCAGGAGGTGGCGGAATAGGGGGGTTAAAGGGCCATGCACAGTTGTACACACGCAGCTTGTGCGGTTGCAGGGTAGCCCTCCAGCCCCCGTATTTCGCCACCTCTTGTCATCCTCAGCCATCTCCAGTCATGGAACCTGCCATAACAACCTCTGTAGGGCCTGCATTGGCTTCCCCAATCTTCTCAAAGCCAAAAACAGCCACTCCCCGATGCCCTCAAAGCCCATATCCCCCAAATTAGCAGTCTATTGTGTTTTGGTTTCTATTTTTGGCTGATATTTAGTTTATATCGATTGTGCAGATTTTCTGAAGGTAAATTATAAT
Source organism: Pistacia vera (assembly GCF_008641045.1). Taxonomy (NCBI): domain Eukaryota; kingdom Viridiplantae; phylum Streptophyta; class Magnoliopsida; order Sapindales; family Anacardiaceae; genus Pistacia; species Pistacia vera. Next base: position 988,277 of record NW_022196024.1, on the reverse strand, counting down.
GATTATGGGTTGGAGGTTGTAAGCGATAAGGTATCGTACTTCCCCGTAAGGGTGACAATTAGGTCGAGTTGGCAAATTTTTATGAGAATAATGGAGATTTTGGAGGAATAAAGGAAGGGTATGGACCAACTCAAAGATAGTTCTTTCGGTCATTTTACAGACATCGGAAAAAAATGGAAAAAGGCATTCTGGGGGTAGGGAGTGCATTATATGTTTCTACACTTAGTTAAAAGCCAAGAAAAAAAATGAACTATGGTTCGTGGTGGATGGGAAGCCACTACGTTTTGGGATGATGGAATATGCCCTTATGACACGCTTAAGATGTGGGGCATTTCCAGATGCGGAAGAGCAAGAAAGAATAACGAAAAATAGGGCAATCGATAAATTGGCTAGAAAGGTTTTGGGGGGAAAGGCGTCTATTACGGGATGCGAGTTAGAGGAGAGGTTAGGAGAAGATGGGGCATGCCTTTTCAGAGAAGTTCAAGATGTTTCTGGTATGGTCCGTGCATTCGATCCTAGCGGCTTCTAACTCAACAAAAGCCATTAATATGGATTGGGTGAAGTTTGCAAGCAACATGGACTTCTTTAATGCTTATCAGTGGGGACAATTATCATTTTAGCTAACCATTGACTCCTTGCATGGAAAAGACATGGACTTCCTTAATGCTTATCTGAATATACTGGATCGCTTAAGCGATTTTAGGGCTTGCTTAAGTGATCCATTATATTTAGCCTTAGTCGCTTAAGTGATCACGTACAAGTCAGAATCAAGATCACTTAAGCGATTTTTTATTTTTACCTTTGGTTGCTTAAGCGATCAAGTCCAAGGCAAAATCAAGTCACCCCAGGTACACGATCACTTAAGCGATTCTTCACTTTTACCCTTGGTCACTTAAGCGATCTATGATTGCTTAAGCGATCATGTCCAAGGAAGAATCAAGATCACTTAAGCGATTCTTTAAAGTTAGCCTTGATCGCTTAAGCGACCAAGGCCATTTTGCTTCTTATCTCCTCGATCTTTTGATATTGTGCACGTTTGAGTGAGAAATTATATTCCGTATTATGGGTCAGCTCTATATTCAATCATAACCATCCATATTTGTGAAATGAGGTACGTTTCTACTAATGTGTCACACTCGTAACTAATTCAGTAAATTGATTGATTGATTGACTTGACACGACAATTATGTTGATAATATTTATTTTGCTTGTCTTACTTCTTTGGGCAACAATCAGTGTCGTATAGAGGTAATATGCGAAATTTTACTTGCTTAAACCCTTTTTAAAATGGATGAAAAATGAAAAATAATTAATTTGATTTAATACGATATAAAAGATGATTTGTTCACGGTAACAATTAAATTTAAAATATAAAAAATTGAAAACAACAAATCTTCAACAGTTGGCCTTGGCAACTCTCTCGATTTCACCCTTCTCCTTGATGGCATAGTTGGAAATACAGGGATATAAAATCAATTTAATGCACCACAAAATAGAAACATAATAACTTCATCAGATTGCTTAAGCGATCTTCAGTCGCTTAAGCAATCTATTGGTCAGATCTGCATATAAGAGAAGATTGCTTAAGCGAGCATGTGTCACTTAAGTGATCTGGTGTTCACCAGATCTGATCTGAGTAACAGATCACTTAAGCAACTGAGGATCGCTTAAGTGATCTGGTGTTAACCAGATTTGATTTGAGCAGGGGATCGTTTAGGCGATCTGATGTTCAGAGCTACAGATAAGAGTAGATCGCTTAAGCAACTTAAGATCGCTTAAACGATCTGTTGTTCAGATCTGCAGATAACAGCTAATTGCTTAAGCGATCTGATCTTATCTGCAGATTGCTTGCTTTCTGGCTTCTATTCGATTTGAATCTAATTTCCTAGATCTGCATGTGATTGATTCTGACATCTGCTTCTCTTGTGGTTAGGTTGCTTGCAAATTGAGCACTTATTTATCCTCTAGGGAACCTCATAGGCTGATGAAATACACTTAACTATTTTTCTCTCATTTTCTGTCTTCTTGAATGGCGAATGAATGTAACGCCTATATCAAGGTACGTAGGTCTATTTAAGCCCTAATACCCTTAGTTGAATTTTGTTAAAGTTATCTTGGACAAATGTTAAGGAAATTCTTTAAAATGTTGTTAGGGGTAAAATGGTCTTTTCACTCATAATTAGTTGAAAAAGTGGGGAGTGAAAAGAAGTAGAATAACATGGAGAAGTTAATAAAAATGAGGACATTTTTGTAATTAACTAAGGGACATAGATGAAATTTTTAGAAAGTGCAAGGGTAAAATGGGAATATATATATATAATTATATAATATAATAGTAATATATATAATATATATCTATATATTATATATATATATATATATTCCCATTTTACCCTTGCACTTTCTAAAAATTTCATCTATGTCACACACTAAGAGTTCAAGAGGAGAAACCCTAGCCACATTACCCTTCCATTCATGTCATTCTCTATCCAAATTCTCTCAATTTTCTTCACTAAATTTCCAAAGAAATTCATAGGATTTTGGCTGGATTTTGATAGAAGCATCCAAAGGTAAGATTCTTACACCAAGATGTGAGATTAAATTTTAAATTTTTGAATTCTTATGGTTTTATATGTTTAGGGTTTAAGAGGAAAGGAAATTCTATCAAAGGGAGATTATAGTGTTGGAGTTGCTTAAATTCAAGGTAAGTAAATCCAACTTTAGCTTTGATTTAATCACAAGTTGTGTAGAGAAATTTATTTTATGTTGTATGTGTGTTTTGATGATGAGAATTATAGATTGAAATTGAGGTTGTTTGATATGTGAATCTCATGGCCATGAGAAGTGAATTATTAATATGTGATGAGAATTGATTCATTAGTATGTGATGAGAAGTGAATTATTAATATGTGATGAGAATTGATTCATTAGTATGTGATGAGAATTAATTTATTAGTATGTGATGAAAATTGATTTATTCATATGTGATGAGAAGTTATGTATTAGTATGTGTTGAGTTAATGAAATTTTGGATGAAATATAGAAAAATGGATGTTGAAAGGTGGAGGATGAAATTCGGCTAGAGTGGTTGTTGGCCTTAGGGAGTTTTTACTCCTATTTTGGTGGCTTGAGAAATATGTGGAAGTATAGCCAACTTAGTATTTTCTTGTGCATATGAATTGTTTGATGAAAATCCTAAGAGAAAATACATGCATGAGTTGGTTAAACCCTATTGAAGAAAGAGTTAGAGAAAGGCAAGAATTGAAGTTTGATGACAATCAATGGAATTAGTTGTGTCATGGGTTTTTAACATCTTACAAGGGAGGTTATTATTGATCTTTAAACCTTTTTTCACAGGAGAGAATGGTTAGGAAAGGTTCGGGAGTAAGTGGAGGTAAATAGGTATGGAAAAGCCTTAAAGTAGGCATGTTACCATGGTTGCCCTGTCAAATTCGTGGTCTTCTGAGTTATTTTTGGGCATCTTACCTATTGAACTGGTTGAGAACTAAATATAAAAGTTGAAGCCTTTTCTCTAATCTTTAAAATGAGACCAAGATCATAACAATCTGATGTGTATAACTCGAGATATACCTTCTTGAATGTGACCTATGCAAAATGACTATCTCAAAAGTGCTTCCAATTTATTAGTTTATTTTGAGTCTAATAATCTATGATTGATTTCAAGTATGAGAATATTGTTAGTAGATAATACTAGTTCCCTAATGATATTTTTTAATGCCATAATGCATTCTCACATTTAAGCATTTGCATTTAGAAAGAATAGTAAAGAATGAACATATTTCCATGCACATAAGGATGTGCGAGAACATTAAAGAATAAAGAGAAAGAAAGAAAAGAAATAAATTGTAGAATCATCCTTTAAAGAATATAATTAAAAAAGTTCAAATCTGAAATTTTATTTAAAGAAATGTAAAAAGATAAGAGAAGAGAAGGTTGTTGCGATGAGGAACCTGTGAGTGATCGAGAAGAAGAATAGCCCACATGCACGCCGCTTTTAGTAAGCGGCCTCAGAATAAGAAAGAAGAATTTGTATAATCCGTTAGAAGTGCATGTGGATGAGGACTGTACCTACTCACAGAATAAGAAAGAAGAATTTGTATAATCCGTTAGAAGTGCATGTGGATGAGGACTGTACCTACTCACATAGCCAGGGTTCCGAATTCATGCCTCAACCGAGTCTGATTGACAAACAAGAATAGAAAAGAAAGAAGAGAAAGAATAGAAAAGCAAGAAAGAATAGAAAAGAAGAGACATAAAAGAAAGGAGAGAGTTATTACAATGAATGATAATGTCAACCAACTCTGGCGGTACCACCCACTACTCTTCAGAGGAACAAGATATATCGTTTCTGAATAAGCAACATGTAGTGGTTTGCCATATAGAGGGGAAGCAAAGTTCCATGTAAATTCTTGAACCAAAATCTGGCTTCTGTTGGAGTTTCAGTACTGCAAGTGCACAAGGACAAGGTAAACGTTTGAATGTCAAGCACTTTACAGCTGCAAGTTTTACTAAAATGTTAACTAGAGCATCCGACCATAGTCACACGGTGAACTCTTGAGCTGAGACATAGGTAAATAGTGCATTTGACATTTCCATACGTTCTCGCAATATTTTTTCAGCTGACAAAACAGGGTTGTGGTATATTACTCTGTATAACGCTCATGGACACTGTGACATGTCCTTTGGATTGCATAAAAAAGGCAATAATTGGAAACTCTCTTTCTATCTTAGCAGCTCGTGTCACAATTGTACAAATAACCACGCATGTGTACACGATTTCGGTGTAATCGTGTCACATCTGGCCTATCATTTACGCCCCGTGTCATCTTTTTACCTCATTGTTTTATCAGCATGCCGTCTACCCTAATGGGTCTCCTGTCTGTTAGCGCTGAATCCAGCACCGCACGTCGTGGTGAGATCCTCTCTTCTTATGCGCTGTCTGCGGCATCATAGAATCATACTTTAGCTATGTCTAATTATTGAGTACCATCACATTCGTTCTCGTGATTGTAACGCCGTGCATACTAATCGCGACAGGACTCAAAACGTAGTCCCTTACACGTGCACTATACGCTCTGATTATCAAGTTCTTGCTGATATTTTGTCGTATGTCCCACGCTATGGTGGATGCTCGTGTATTGGGGGCTGCTAGATCGCGTGGAGTCAGCTTACATCATGGCTTCAGCGCTATCTTCCTTTTTTGTGTTGTTTTTGGTATATACATAGGTATTTCAATACGTACTGGTGTCTATGAGATGGTGCTCTACAGTACGGAGTACAGCTGGGGTGCAGTACTGACCCGTGCTCGGACACTAACAAGCGGAGCAGGCCAAAGGCCTGTCTAGACTGTGCCTAGACGCCACTGCGCGACGAAGGCTGTATGTATCGGTGCGTGCTGTAATTGCGGTTGACTCGATGTATTTGGAGAAGTCGCAGCTACTAGTTTTGGATCTTTTTGTTTTTGATGATAATCAATCTATGTTTATACGCCAACGAGTTCGTCTCCCGTTGAAAAACCTGATGACAAAACGCAGAAAGCCGGCAGAGGGCCTAGACGCCAGTTTACTCAGTTTTTTCAGCCCACCAGGAATGGGTCCGATTTTTGGGCTTAATCGGCACTATTTGGGATCGTTTTGTTGTGATATAATCATACTATGTTTAGAGAGCCAACCGAGTCGATCTCATTGAAACCGATGACAAAACGAGCAGAAAGCGCAGAGGGCCTATACGCCGTTTTTACTCAGTTTTTCTGCCACCAGTCATGGGCTCGAGTGGGCTGATCGAAGCACTAAGTTTGGCCATCTTTTTGTTTTTGATTATAATCAATACTATGTTTACTACAGCCAACAGATATCGATCCACCAAAACCTGAAATGACAAACGCGCAGAAGCCGCATATGGCGTTATACGCCGGTGTTACTCATTTTTTCTGCCACCATAATGGGTCTCGATTTGGCTGAATCGGCACTATTTGTGGATCTTTTTGTTTTTGATCATAATCAATACTATGTTTATACCGCCAACAGAGTCTATCTCGTTGAAACCTGATGACAAAACGAGCAGAAAGCGCAATTGGCCTATAGCGTTTTACTCATTTTTTCAGCCACTATTAATGGTCTCGATTATTTGCTGAATCAGAACCTTAGTTTTTTTTTGAGCTTTCCTCTTTTTGGTCCTAATCAATACTAGTTTAGAGAGCCACACCCACCAAAGAGGGGGGGTCGCTCTCTGGAAAACCTGATGACACTGCAAAGCCGCATAGGGCCTATACGCCGTTTTACGCAGTTTTTTATAGCCACTAGTAATGGTCTGATTTGGGCTGAATCGGCACTATTTTTGGATCTTTTTGTTGTTTGATATCATCAATACTATGTTTATACGCCAACAGAGCGATCTCGTTGGAACCTGATGACAACACGAGCAGAAAGCCGCTAGGATCCATAACGCCTTTTACTCATTTTTTTCAGCCCTATAATGGGTCTCTATTTTGGCGACATCGAGCACATTTTGGATCCATTTTGTTTTATGAGTATATCAATACTAGTTTAGAGATCAACAGAGTCGATCTACGTTGAAAACCTGATTGACAAACAGCAGAAAGCCGCATAGGGCCTAGACGCCGTTTTTACTCATTTTTCATGCCACTAGTAATGGGTCGCGCTTTTGGCTGAATCGAGCATGTATTAAGTCTTTTGGTTTTTGATATAATCAATCCTATGTTTATACAGCCAACAGCGTCGATCTCGTTGAAAACATGATGACAAAACGAGCGAAGCCTCATAGGGCCTAACGGCCGTTTTACTCAGTTTTTCAGCCACAGTATGGGTCGCGATTTTTTGCTGCATCTAGCACTATTTTTTGAGGTTTTCTCTTTTTGGAAATCAATACTATGTTATAGAGCCAATTAGAGGCACTCGATCTCGTTGAAAACCTGATGACAAAACGAGCATAAAGCCGCTATGGCCTATACGCCGTTTTTACTCAGTTTTTTTTGTTTTTTTCAGGCCTATAATGGTGTCTCGATTTTGGCTGAATCCCTCAATATATTAGATCTTTTTGTTTTTGAGGATATCATCCTATGTTTAACCGCCAACGAGTCCGATCTGTTGAAACATGATGAGAAACGAGCAGAAGCCGCATAGGGCCCTAATACGCCGTTTTAACTCATTTTTTTCAGCCACTAGTAATGGGTCTCGATTTGGCGGAATCGAGCACTAGTTTTTTGAGCTTTCTACCAATAAGAGAAAAAACGCGCTTTTTGTAGAATCAATACTATGTTTAAGAGCCAACGAGTCGATCTCGTTGAAAACCTGATGAAAAACGAGCAGAAAGCCGCAGAGGTCCTATACGCCGTTTTAACTCAGTTTTTCAGCCACGTAGTAAATTCTCGATTTTGGCTAGACTCGAGCATAGTATTAGATCTTTTTGTTTTTGTATAACAATACTAATTTTTATACAGCCAACCCAGTCGATCTCGTTGAAAACATGATTAGAAAACGAGCAAAAGCCGCATAGGGGCCATACGCCGGTTTACTCAGTTTTTTCGCCCGAGTAATGGGTCTCTATTTTGGCTGAACGAGCACTAGTTTTGAGCTGTCCTCTTTTTGTATACTAATCTATTTTTAACCAGTCCAACAGAGTCGATCTCGTTGAAAACCTGATGACAAAAACGAGCAGAAAGCGCATAGGGCCTAACCCGTTTTACTCAGTTTTTCACCACTAGTATGGTCTCGATTTTGGCTGAATCGAGCACTATTTTTGGAAATTTCCTTTTTTTTTTGTTTTTGATATAATCAACACTATGTTTATACGCCAACAATCGATCTCGTGAAAACCTGATGGCAAAACTACCATAAAACACCCTAGAGCCTTACCCGTTTTACTCAGTTTTTTCAGCCAGTAGTAATGGGTCTCGATTTGGCTGAATCGATCACTAGCTTTTGGATCTTTTTGTTTTTTGATATAATCAATACTATGTTTATACAGCCACCAGAATCGATCTCGTTCAAACCTATGACAAAACGAGCAGAAAGCCGCATAGTCCTATACCCCCGTTTACTCAGTTTTTTCGGCCACCAGTATGTGGCTCTTTTTGGCTGAATCGAGCACTAGTTTTTGTATCTTTTTGTTTTTGATATAATCAATCCTATGTTATACAAAGCCCCAGAGTCGATCTCGTTTAAACCGATGACAAACGATCAGAAAGCCGCATAGGCCTATACGCCGTTTTTACTCAGTTTTTTTCAGCCCCTAGTAGATGTCCTCTATTTTGGCTGCATCGAGCACTAGTTTTGGATCTTATTTGTTTTGATATATCAATACTATGTTTAGAGAGCCAACAGAGTCGACTCGTTGAAAACCTGATGACAAACACAGCAGAAAGCCGATAGGGCCTATACGCCTTTTTTTACTCAGTTTTTTCAGCCACTTAATGGTCTGATTTATGGCTGAATCGAGCTAGAGTATTAGATCTTTTGTTTTTGATATAATCATACGATGTTTATACACAGCCAAGAGTCGACTCTGTATGAAAACATGATGACAAAACAGCAGAGCCGCATAGGGCCCTATACGCCCGTTTTACTCAGTACTTTTCAGCCCCAGTAATGGGATCTCGATTTTGGCTGAATCGCCACTAGTTTTTGAGCTTTCTCTTTTTGGTATAATCAATAACTATGTTTAAAGGCCAACCGAGTCGATCTCATTGAACACCTGATGACCAAACGGCAGAAAGCCGCATAGGCCATATACGCCTTTATCTACCCTTTTTTTTCAGCCACTAGTAATGGTTCTCGATTTTGGCTGAATCGAGCCACTATTTTGGATCTTTTTGTTTTTCTTGATATAATCCAATACTATGTTTATTAACAGCCAACAGAATCGCTCTCGTAGAAAACCTGATGGCAAAACGAGTAGAAACAACCCATCGGGCCTAGACCCTTTTCCTCAGTTTTTTTCAGCCAGTAGTAATGGGTCTCGATTTTTGGCTGAATCGAGCACTATTTTTTGGATCTTTTTGTTTTCGTATAATCAATAACGATGTTTCTACAGCCAACAGAATCGATCTCGTTGAAACCTGATGACAACAGGCAGAAAGCGCAAATAGGTCCTATACCCGTTTTCCCTCAGTTTTTTCTGCCACCAATAATGGTGTCTCTATTTTGCTGAATCGGCACTATTTTTTGGATCTTTTTGTTTATTGTAATATAATCAAATACTATGTTTTTTTTTTTATACCGACACCAGAGTCGATCTCGTTGAAAAACCTGATGCAAAACGAGCAGAAATCCGCATGGGCCTATACGCGTTTTACTCATTTTTTCAGCCCTAGTAATGGGTCTCCGATTTTGGCTGAATCGAGCAATGGTTTTGGATCTTTTTGTTTTGTATAATCAATACTATGTTTATACAATCCCCAAGTCGATCTCGTTGAAACCGATAGACAAAACGAGCAAAAAAAAGCCAGCATAGGCCTATACGCCGTTTACTTACGTTGTTTTCAGCCACTAGTAATGGGTCTCGATTTGCTAATCGCGCAATAGTTTTGGATCTTTTTGTTTTGATATAATCAATACTATGTTTATACAGCACAGATCGATCTCGTGTGAAACCTGTATGGCAAAACGAGTAGAAACACCCATCGTGCCCTATACGCCGTTTTACTCAGTTTTTTAGCCTAGAATTGGTCGCGATTTTGGCTGAATCGAGCACTAGTTTTTGGATCTTTTTGTTTTGTATAATCAATACTATGTTTATCAGCCACAGAATCGGATTTCGTTGAGAAACCTGATGACAAAACGAGCAAACGCCGCATAGGTCCTATACGCCGTTTTACTCAGTTTTTTTCTGCCACCAGTAATGGGTCTCTATTTTGGCTGAATCGAGCACTAGTTTTTGGCTCGTTTGTTTTTGATATATCAATACTATTTTTATACAGCCAACGAGTCGTATCTCGTTGAACCTGATGACAAAACGAGCAAAAGCCGCATAGGGCCTATACGCCCGTTTACTCCGTTTTTTCAGCCACTAGTAATGGGTCCTCTATTTTTGGCTGAATCGAGCACTAGTTTTGGATCTTTTGTTTTTGATATAAGCATATACTATGTTTAAGAGCCAACAGAAGAAGTCGATCTCGTTGAAAACCTGATGACAAAACGAGCAGAAAGCCCGCAAGGGCCGATACCCGTTTTACTCAGTTTTTTCACCACTATAATGGGTCTCGTTTTGGCTGAATCGAGCAATAGAATTAGATCTTGTTGGTTTTTGATATATCATACTATGGTTTATACAGCCACAGAGTCGATCTCTTGAAACATGCTGACAAAACGAGCAAAAGCCGCATAGTCCTATAACGCCGTTTTACCAAGTTTTATTTCACCAGTATTAATGGTTTCTCGATTTTGGCTGAACGAGCCTATTTTGAGCTTTGGTCTCTTTTTGGGATAATCAATATATGTTTAAGAGCCAACAGAGTCGATCTCATTGAAAACCTGATGAAAAACGAGCAGAAAGCCGCATAGGGCCCTATACGCCGTATTTACTCATGTTGGGTTTTCCTCCCTAGTAATGGTCTCGATTTTGGCCGCATCGAGCAATAGTTTTTTTGGATCTTTTTGTTTTTGTTATGATCAATACTATGTTTATACTTCCAACAGAATCGATCTCGTTGAAAACCGTGAGTGGCAAAACAGTAGATAACACCCATATGGCCTATAACGCCGTTTTACTCGTTTTTTCATCCAGAGTAATGGTTCTCGATTTTTTGGCTGCTCAGCACTATTTTGGATCTTTTGGTTTTTGATATAATCATACTATGTTATATACAGCCAACAGCATCGATCTCGGTTGAAAACCTTGCTGACAACCGAGCAGAATCCCGCATAGGTCATATACTCCGTTTTACCTCATTTTTTTTCTGCCACAAGTAATGGGTCTCTATTTTGCTGAATGGCACTAGTTTTGGATCTTTTTGTTTTTTGATATACTCAATCACTATGTTATTATAACAGACAACAGAGTCGATCTCGTTGAAAACCGATGACAAACGACAGAAAGCACGCATAGGGCCTTCGCCGTTTTACTCAGTTTTTTTCAGCCACTAGTAATGTTCTCGATTTTGGCTGAATCGAGCAATAGTTTGTGGATCTTTTTGTTTTATATAATCAACTATGTTTATACAGCCAACAGAGTCGTCCAAGAACTCTTGAAAACCTATGACCAAACGATCAGAAAGCGGCATAGGGCCTATCCGTGTTCTTTACTCAGTTTTTCACCACTAGTACTGGTTCTCGATTTTTTTGCTGAATCGAGCATAGTGTTTGGATCCTTTTTTTGTTTTTGATATAATCAATACTATGTTTTATATCAGCCACAGAATCTGATCTCGTTGAAAACTGATGGCAAAACGAGTAGAACCACCATAGGGCCTAAGACCCGTTTTTAACTCAGTTTTTTTCAGCCATATAATGGGTCTCGATTTTGGCTGAATCGAGGCACTATTATTGATCTTTTTGTTTTTGATTATAATCATACTATGTTATACAGCCAACAGAATCGATCTCGGTTGAAAAACCTGATACAAAACGGCAGAAGCCGCAGAGGTCCCTATACGCCGTTTTACTCATTTTTCTGCCACCAGTAATGGGTCTCTATTTTGGCTGAATCGAGCACTAGTTTTGGATCTTTTGTTTTTGATATAATCAATACGATGTTTTATACAGCCAACACATCGACTCGTGAAAACCTGATGACAAAATACGAGCAGAAGCGCATAGGGCCTATACTCCGTTTTACTCTTTTTTTCAGCCACTAGTAATGTGTCCTCCTTTTTGGCTTAAGCGAGCACTAGTTTTTGGATCTTTTGTTTTTGATATAATCATCTATGTTTAGAGAGCCAACAGAGTCGATCTCGTTGACAACCTGATGAACACAACGGAGCAGAAAGCCGCATAGGGCCATAAAAAAGAAAAGAAAAAAGTGACAAAAAAAAAAAAATATACTCACTGTCAGGCACTATCGAAGTAATTGCTAGAAAAACCAATTCCGACTTGTGCGTTCTCCAGAGTCAACCACCACCTGCAATAGTATATGGTGCTCTCTTTCTTGATAGTGCCACCACAATGACCTCATACTTTCCCATCAAAAGCAATCATCAACAGCCAATACCTTTCTCATGTTTACAAAACCCCTTATAGCAGCACCGTAAGCAACAAAAAAAATATTTAAACCTCATATTGTTGTCCCACTTCAAAGCCGTCTTGCTACCCTGGTTTGTCAACTCAAGCATAGAACGGTATGCTTCTACTACTGCGTACCTATGCTCTTGCGTGCCTTTCACAAATCTTGTGCATGTTGTCTCCCTTTCTAGCATTTCCAGTAACTAACATCGCTTCCCAACTCTGTGAGCACAAGTCTTTGAATGTCCTTAGAAGATGGACATTTCCTTTCAACAAACTGACTTTTGACAAATTGTCCAATAACATCAGCAGAGGCTTGTTGATGCTCGCTTGAAATATGTCTCAACCCACATGTGTGCTCACGAGTATATGTGCTAACAATAAATTTTTCGGACTCCACCAACCTTCACAATAAACCTGCCACTTGCACTTTCAGTCATGATATGCAACCGTCACTACTGATGAATTAAACTTTTTGGTGATGAATTCAAAATTACCTCTTACGGTAACAAGTTTTAGCTTCCTCACTACTTCCTCCTTGTTGTCAAATAAATAACCTACGCATAAGTCTGATCCATCAATAAAAACGTGAGGTGATTCACTACTACCCACAGTTGCCACCTCTGAACCTATATAAATGACCATATTGTTCTCTTCCTCACAAACTATACCTTCTGCATAATCTGTATTTATAGGAATCATTGTATCTGCGGAAACATGTATGGGTTCCTCCTCGTCCACATTGTAGGAATCAACCTCTTCTACAATGTCCCCCTCACCACCCAAGTCACCGTCTAATCTTGATTTTTCAACAAAGAAATCAATGCCCTTGTAGTTAAAATTAAAACCTGCATTCTCCCCACCCAAATCACCGCTTACTCTTGAACCAACTTCCAAAGCTTTATCCACAACCGAAACCGTTAAAATCAGCCTCGAATCATTATCGCCCACATCAAGCATAAATAACTTCACATGTTTATCAGACATTAATACAATAGGGGGTACCTTAAAATTTGCAGGAGCTCTAGTTAAAACATTCTTCACAACTATATCACTATGTGAGCAACTCAACCCACCTCTTCTAATGATTTCTTCAAACAACTCATCAAAACTAACTTCTGTACTCACAGCAATCGCTTTAACTTGTTCGCTCTTCCCAATCCACTTCCAGCAACTTTCTTCCTCCACCCACTCACCAAAATATTCAACACCCAAAACCACTTGTCCCATGTCTAATAATAGCCAAGTACCTATAATGCAAGAAAACAAAAATTATTAACCGATATATTAAGGGTTAACAGATTTTAAAAAGCATCTTCAAAGTCACTTAATCTATGTGGTGTATTGTTTAAGCGATCTTGTATAAATAAGTTTGATCATTTAAGCGATCTTATGTCATATACTTGATCACTTAAGTGATCTGCCATCTGCTGCATTATACTAGATATATCAGATCGCTTAAGCGATTCACAAGATTACTTAAGTGATCCATCAGATCTAAAACACATTTTCAGTCATCTCCACTTACAATCGGTGCTACCACCCCCAGCTACCCACAATGCAAGAAAATATTTAACAAAATTCACTCATTTGAACTTGCATTATATCAAACACAATCCAACAACCTAAATAAACAACTAAATCAAAATCATAACCTAAACCTAATCCATCATTAAATCTTTGTAAATCGAAATTTAAAATGTAAAGAGGAGATATACATACCTGAACGAAATGTTAGGATGAGAAGGAGACGGATCTTTGGCGAATAAGATGTTAATGAAAGAGGAAGAAAAAAGTGTTAATGGCAGAGGAAGAAGAAGATGTAGACGAAGATGTAGATGAAGCTTAGAAGAAACATCAATAGCAGGAGGTGCGTTAATGGCAAGAGGAAGAAGAAGAATGTGTTTGGGTTTGTTTGCAAGAATTTTGGCTTTTTGGAAAGATATTATAATTTTTAAAAGATTACACAGTACTTAATTAATCCTAATTAACCATTAATTATGTTTAATTAACCTTGGTCGATGAAAAATATGTTGAAAATGCAGCACGCCTGAATGGTGCGAAGGGTAAGAAAGTCTTTTTCAGCTCAAAATTTTCATAACTTGCGGGGTATATATGGCTTTATGTAGAGTCATTTGTCATTTGTGAAACAAAACCCTTGCCTTTTGTCTTTCCCAGTTCTAGGGTTTTTAGTGGAGTCAGTGAGGTATTTGCAGGCAAAAGAAGAGAGTGAAATGGCAGCAACAACAATGTGCAACAGGGTATTTGGAGGATGCAGGGCACTGATGGCAGCAGCCAAGTCATCTTCATCAGCAGCAGCCAAGTCATCTCCGTCAGCAGCAGCCAAGTCATCTCCGTCAGCAGCAGCCAAGTCATCTCCGTCAGCAGCAGCTGTTGGCTCGGAGAAACCCAAAAAGGGGATTATGAAACCGGTTTCTGTATCTCCACAACTAGGAAGGTTTATTGGAGCCAACGAAGCTTCTCGTGTTGATGTTGTCAAGAAAGTCTGGCAACATGTCAAACTCCACAACCTCCAGGTGCTTCCTAAGTTTTCGCCTTTATCAAATATTTTGATCATACATTGCTACATCATTTGCTGTTTCGCTTGTTTAGCATGTTATATAATAACCAAGTTGAGTTTTCGTCCACTGAAGTTTGTTGAATAAATAAAGGAACTCTTTTTTGGAATGTTAAAAAGCAGGATTCTTGAGAAAATATATGAACTTTTTTTTTTATGGTGATTTAGAGATCTAAAGCTGAAGAGTAAAAACTCAATGCTTAGTTCAAAAGTAAAAGAATAATAAAATTTATGGTCAATGGAGCCGGGTTGCTTAATAATTGTTTTCCCTCAATGATAAGGCTAGTACTTGTAATGTTTTTTTTTGTTTTTTTTTAAGAAAGATTTTTTTCTTTTATTTAATGCTTGGTTATAGTCAGAACACCATGTAGAGTATAAGTATATAGCTAATAGTTCTTAATGATCATAGTTGTCTTTCTTTTCCCGTGGTGGGAATCTAAAAATCCTTGGTGAGGTTATTTAATCAGTCTATCGAATGTGCATGTTTTATAGTTGTTCTTCATTCCACAACTATCTTAAGGCAAATAATAAAGTGCTAATTATATATTGAAATATAAAATTAACAATGAAGAGGGATTCATACCTTGTCCTTCTTGTTTTTAAAATTTCCCCTGAACATTAACTTTGGTCAGTTATATTTCTCAAGACTGTAGCAAGACATATAGGATTTAAACCTTATATTAACTTTAGAGGGGATCCTTTTAATTTATGTTTGTGCCTAGGGCCCAGACCATGGTTTAACCAAATAAGTTGGGGAATCTATCATTATATTTTAACTTCCCCTTCTATGGTTATGGTCCTAATATTTCTTTTCTTTGCTAACCAACAATTGTGGATAAAACAAGTGGTTTGAGTTAATGTTATTGTTGAAGTTGACTCTCCCATGTTTTGACCGATTGTGTGTGATATTTTAGGATCTAACAATCTATTATAATCAAAATTTATATGAAAAAAGAACGCAGTTTTTACACAATCATGAAATTAGGAAACTAGCATGCCTACCATTTTTGTTTTGTCATTTGTAATGTTTTGTAGAATGCTGTACATGACATTATGCTCTGATGTTTTGTAGAATCCTGCAAATAAGAGGGAGATTCGTTGTGATGAGAAATTGAAGAGTATTTTCAACGGAAGAGACACCGTTGGCTTCCTGGAGATTGCCAAATTGCTATCCCAGCATTTTGTGAAATCTGCCTGATGCTGTTCTTTCAAATCAGTTTATCTGGGTTGTGGTTTGGTTTTGGATGTACCCTGTAGTTTAGACTTATGAACCCTTAAACTTAAATCGTAGATTTAGCACAAGGCCAGAAACCCATGTTCATTCAGCTATTGAGATGTGATACGGAAAAGGTTTCAAATAGATGTGTCAAGACATCTGATTTTCACTATGGTAGTATCTTGGGTTTGGTTACAGTGAAGATGGATGTAATTTGAACGATTAGTTTCTAAACTGGTTATGAATTGTTAGATTCATTTTCATATTGTGCTTCTTTCTGCTTTAAGTTTGATATAAAATGGTGTTTATATGCATGTATGCTTCAAACCAGGATTGATAACCAGCACCATTAAAAGAAGAAGAAAAAATGCTTACCGAAGGGAAGAAGACTAGATGCAAGACATCTGTTTTAACTTGATTTGTTTATATAAATGTTACTAATATTTGTGAAATTGCAGAAAAAGGGGAATCTTGAATGATTCACAAGAACAGAGACCATTGCATTTTCTACAAAGAATTTCTGTGATATCAAAGCTATCGAAATTTCAATTATAATTATATAATCTCATTGGTAAGCCAAGATATTTAGAAGTGGAACGACAGATCTCTTAATAATATATGGTGTAGACTACTTGTCGGTTTTAGTTTTTACACTTAAATTACCAGATAACCTATGAATATGTGGGCTCGTGGAGTTAGTAAAGTTTTCCGTAGAGTACGGGTAGGCCCATTAGGGAAGTGGCGTGTCATCTAGACCGTCCATCTATCTCTGTTAGCTTATCCTCGTATGATCATGCAAGGGTTCTGTTTGGTTTTCACCTCCCAAAATAAAAAATTAAATAAATAACTAAAATTCCGGCCACCACCACCAGCATCGTCCGATCAGATTCTGGTTTCCTCCGTCTCCGATCTTCCATCCATGACGTTGTCAGACGATGAAGACGCGTCCTTAGCTGAGTTTCTCGAATCTGAAGTCCTCTGTGAAGCCTACGATGCCGACGCCGATACCGAGGTTCTACTCGTTTTAGCAATAACAATATCGTTTTCTCTTATACCATATTAATGCTTTGTTTGTAAAATAGAAAGAGAGGAAATTGAAGGAGGATGAAGAAGAGCCAAAGAAGAAGAAATTGCGTGTAGAGGAAGGTTCAAGCTCAGGTTCAGGTGCAGATCCGGCGAGAATTGCGAGTGGAATTTTGAGCAAGATTCCTCCCGAACTATTTCCCCACATACTCAAATTTCTCTCTTCTGAGGTTGTATATATCAAAAAATTTGAGGTTGATTTTGATCATTTTTCAGAACGTTGTCTTTTTTATCTTTAGAATGTAAAAGTTGTGTTTTTTTCTTATGGCAGGACCTTGTATCGTGTTCACTGGTTTGTAGATTCCTTAATTATGCTGCTTCTGATGAGTCTCTGTGGCGTCGCCTGTGAGTTTCAGTTGATTTTCTGCGTATTCATGCTTTGTATGTAAAGTGAAGATGTGGTCATGATTAAATCCGTGCTTATTTTTGTTTTTGTTTGGGCAGATACTGTATGAGATGGGGTCTGTTGCCGCCTAATAAGAGTTTGCGAGTTTGTGCTTGGAAAAAGCTTTACATTCAGGTTTCTTTTCTTTTTTATTTTACTCTATTTTTATTATTCTGTTGTAAGTTAGCATAAGGATTATGAATCATTGCACTTCAAGATTGGTTATTTGCATAAAAGTTTATAAGGGCAAACATGTTCATATTGGTGTCTGCATATAAGAAGAAATGTGCCATTTTTTAAACTTATGAAGTGCTCTTACTAGTAGGGAAATGTGATTTTTATGGAAGTACTATAAATTATTCCTTTATTTTTCTTAATGGTAAGAGTTGAGCTCTAAACTTTGTTATTGTGGTTACATCCTAACCAGTTTTACTAAAAGGGAACATCTATAGTTTTGGGCTTAGATTTCCTTGACATTACATTTCTAAGTGTGTTTGGAAGTTGGATTTTTTTTTTTCAAGATATTCTTGGCTGGTCTATACCACATTGAATTCTTCATTGAAGATTAAAAAATTGTTAAAGCTGTGTAGACATTAGTCTTTGAGCAAACAATTCTTCATGTTGCAGCGAGATGAGGAAGATATGGTTGAATTTGTTAGAAATTGCTCAGCTGAGTTTAAGGAGTACTATATGCAAATGCAAGTAGCAAAGAGAAGTCAAGCACCTCTTCCTTCACAGGTAACATGTGATACTATGGCTTGAGCATCAACATTCTTTCTCATCAAAATTAAGTTGATAATGAAAAACATAGAGAATAATAATGACATTGGTTATCAAAAAATAATTTGCATAGTAATTATTAAGGAAGAAAAAAGTAAAGAGATTTTTATATCACCTCTTTTGGTACCGTAAGTTGTGTGCTTTTATGAAAACACAAATTCCCAGAGAATTTGTTTCTGGCACATTATTTGCTTGAGTTCACATGTGATATTCTCTTATTGCAGTTTATGTTCAGGCCTTATTTGCTTTTTATTGTGATGTGAAGGTGAAGGATGACAGGATAATTCTTGACAAGACAGTTGGTGATCAAGTTTCTATCTGGAAAAGCAGTCGGGGCCTGACTGATAACATGATTACTGACCATGCTTGTTCTGGAGAAACGTGTAGTTACCACCAAATTGGCAATGTATTTGTCTGTGAGAAGACTGGCTATGTTCATGGTAGGAAACACTCTGTTAACAGCATCGACCGTTTTCATCTGCATGCATGATAATGCTTACTACTTACTTTTGGAGATTTTAATGTTTCAATTTTGTCTTCCCTTTGCTCCAGTCTGTGATGATACATGCAGAGAGGTCATTTTGGACCCCAACGATTTGCTTATGGTCTGTAAAATTTCTGGGCGCTGTTTTGAAAATTTGATGTCACAAGCTGAAACAGAGTCAGATTCTGTGAGTATAAGTTTTCTGCATCTTCATTTGTTTGCTAGAATTTTGAACCATGAAAGACTAAATGGGGATAAGTTCACTGTGTGAACTAAATTTTAATTAGTTAATCTGGCTCCTACACTGTTGCTCAGGACTCGTAATTTACCTATGGATAATACCTTTTTCTGAAGTTCTCTGGGCACATAACATTCTGGGATAAACAAAGCCTGAATATATGGGCTTTCTCTGACCTGTAAATAGAGCAAAAATCCATATTGGTGCTACACTTTTTTAGGGGCATAATTTGAATGGGGAATGTTGGTTTTTCCAAGTTGTGTGAAGATGTACGTGCATGTATAGAGAGCTGCTTTTGGAAATTTATAAGAACAGTGAGAAGACATGCTTATTCTTGTCTTGAATGCCCAATATGATGGTTTTCCTCCTTGGTTCAGTCTCTCCTCTAAATAAATTTATGTGCAACATGCTAAACATGCACTTCTGCCTGGCCATCAAAAGAGGAGGAAAAAAAAAAAAAAATACTCTTTCGGCTTTATAGCATTTATGTCATCATGCATCTACTGCAAACACTTATAGGACCCAATTTAATGATCATCCATTACATAGGTTAGATTAGTGGTGTTTTTTATCCTGTAATTTTCTCTGATTTATTCCCCTAAATTTTCTGTCAAATTTTAGGAACAAGGTGGTGTGGCAGATGAAGCAGAGCCTTTCATGGGATCTGGCCGATTTGGTAGTAGAAGTTACTCCTATCTTGTTATCTTATAGTTTTTTTCCTTGATTTAGCGTCCTTTTTTTTTTGGTAAATATTGCTATACATCTCATTTTCTGATGTATGTATGCCAGCTCGAGCTTATACATTGGGATACAATTGTGATGATGAGAAAGAGCTGGAAGCTGCTTTGAGGTTTTGCCCGATTTAAATTACAGTTTCCTTGGGGATGTATGTATTGATCTGGTATTATAGAGCTGGTGACAAATTTCACACAACTACCTTGTTAAATATTTAAGCTTTCTCACTTTTACCGGTTGTAAGAATTAATTACTTAGTGTTAGGTAACTTAAATTATGTTTCATGTTGATCTATCTCTTCTTTTTATAGCCATTTTATATAAAAATTGCTCCCATACAAACCCTCCGGTTGGCTTGCTCTTAGCTGGCAAGACTCTCAGAAAACCTGGGATCTTGTGGAGTATGGGATGTGGCTAACTTTGTTAGGTAAATAAAATGTAACTCGTCGGCGTCGGTATTCTAGGCCAGATCTCATCGATGCCAGCGTCGAAAACCCTCCCCATCACCAAGGAATTACTCCCCTTTTCCTCTCGCCTAAAACCCATCTCACCCCACGCCTGTTAGCCTCGTTAATCGTCAGAAAAATCTCATTGTT
Organism: Pistacia vera; assembly: GCF_008641045.1. NCBI lineage: Eukaryota > Viridiplantae > Streptophyta > Magnoliopsida > Sapindales > Anacardiaceae > Pistacia > Pistacia vera. Next base: position 967,986 of record NW_022196024.1, on the reverse strand, counting down.
GCTGTTGCCAGTTTTGTTCGATTTTCGGTTGATTTACTCACCGGAAATCAACTCTGTTACTACCATTGCAGTCACCGGCAATTTATATTCAAAAGCTCTAACATTTCGGCCGTCAATTGTTCGTTGATCATCCTCCCGAATCCTAGAGTTTTGGGTGAATAGGAAAAATATAAAGTTGACCCGTTGAAGCTTTCGGGTCTCGGTTGAACCGGCCGGGCCAGGCCGGGCCAGGCTGGGTTTTAAAACAATGCCCAAGAATGCATGGATGGGTTTAGTATTTATTTAGCACCTTGAGAAACAGTTAAGACTTGCCTCACATGGAAACCAAAAGATGAACCTAGCATTGGAGTCTTGTTTTTAAGTTGAGTATATGAGAGCATATTATCATGTAATCGTGATCGTTGGTCGGTATCAGAAGTTTTGTTGTTGCAAAAGATTTTCGTTCTTGAGCTATACTATAGGTATAGGGTTCATCTTGTGCAAGTTTTCATTATCATTATTGTGGCCGGGAATCATTTGTGGGTTGTCATAAAAATGAAGTAATAAGACTGCACAAAAATTTGACATCTAATTAAAAGTTGGAAACCAAACCATGCGTATTTTAAGAATCCATTCGTCGGTTTGTTTTTCAGAAAATGAATAAATAAAATCTTCATTAATGAAAGGTGAATGTAAATGAAGCCAATTGGGAGATAAGAGGCTTATACTTCCATTACCATGACTTTTTCATCCCTGTCATAAAGAATGCAAAGGGAAGATACACATAGGATGATTTTACCATTTTACATTAATTTCAATCTAAGCATAGTAAACTTTCTGATCGGAAGTCTCGGACAAGGCCCTGCTGAACAAATAAACCAAGGAATAGCTCTACTTGAGGCCAACTTGCACGCGTCCTCGTCGGCGCCACTCTGCATCTTCAGACCCTTCATTTACGCTTTAAACCTACACCTGGAACCCTATTATCCCATTATATATAATCACTATATAGATATCCATGTTGCATGCATAAGCTTCTTCTCTCTTTAACTCTTTCACATTAATTCACGCATTTCATTCGGTATATCTCTTTGTTTATTCTCTAGTTTATCATAAAAATGTTTAATCATTTCCGTCCTAATGATCACTGATATTATTGTACAAACAGTTATTTGGTGATCAGAAGAAGATGGAAGGCGATGGTAATAAGCCGGATCAGACTGATAGGTCGTTGTTTCATCATGGACCTGGTCATGGCGCTCCTGCTCCAGGATATGGTGCCCCTGCTTATGGTGCTCCCGGTGGATATGCTCATCATCCAGGGCAGTACTCACCTGCGCCGGGAGCTTATCCACCTGCTGCTGTACCTCCACAAGGTTATCCACCAGCAGGCTATCCTCCTGCTGGCTACCCACCAGGTATACCATTTGCATTGCATGTTTAATTTATATGAATATTAATTTGCAGATGATGAGATAGATATATGCATGGGGTGGTGATGAATGAATGCAGGTCCAGCTGGTACAGGTGAGGCGGCGGCAGGAGCAGCTACGTATGGGCATGCAGGGTACGGTCACCATGGGAACCATGGAAAGTTCGAACATGGTAAGCATGGACCTGGTCATGGAGCTGGCCACGGGCCTGGGCATGGAATGCACCATGGAGGGAAGTTCAAGAAGCACAAGTGAATGTGAAAGAAAGCTAGTGTTGGTCATGGATCTTATTAATTAAATCAACAATGGAAGACGTTAAGTTGGTGATGTCTGGTAGAATTTGATTATGATTTATATTTTATAAATATGGATGTATGTGCCTTCTGGCAATTATTGTACAGAACAGAAAAGATGAGACGGATTTGGAAGAAGAAGTTGAGAAGTAATTTCTCTCCAAATACATGTCCTGGGGATGTTAATCCATATCAGCTGTCTTAGTTGGTATTCCAGTTTTATTAATTAAAATTATATTACTGTTTCATTTATCCTCCTTTTCCCGCAGAATTAATTATTATATTACTTACACTCAACCCAAGTACTCATTTAAAGACTGATAATATTCAACAAATAAATTATGTAATTGATCAGAACAATCTTGTGAAATAGATTGTGTTAACAGTAGTAGTTTAATGGTTGTGTGGAAATGGTGATGGTGATGAGGCCTTATTATTTCAGGTCAAATTTACACTTAAAAAACTTGTTTGATAGCTCCATATTATATTATTAGTAACACTAGTCTTACAAAGAACCATACAAAGAGACAATCACTACTTTTAAAATTCAAGATTGCCTTTCTCTCTCTCTCTCTCTCTCTCTCTTTTTCTCTTCTTTTAATGGTAGAGATTATTTTTTTGTATAGCTCTTTGTATGTCTCTTTGTAAGGTTAGTGTTACTCTTATACTATTACAAGTTAACGGCATGTTCCCACCCAGAAAATAGCCCATTAACAAATTCATACCCACCCACATTTTAAATACCATTTCAGTACTCAACATAATTTTATTAGTAATTTTTGTTGTCAAGAAGGGCAAAATGATCAAAAGCAGATAATTAATGAGGGCAGAATGGTCACCAAATAGTGGCTACCGGAGAAGAAGAACGGTGCACGTTAGGAGAAGAAGAACGGTGCACATTAGCAGAAGATGACGCACGTTGGCGACGTCAAATCCGGTAGGTTTTTGACATTTTCTGGCTGATCCTAACGTTCAAAATCACTTATGACACCACCTAGAGAATCCCCATCACCTCCTTTACAAAGCCTAAGCCTCCATTTGCCGTCATCGCTCACCATTTCCCACCACCACCTCCATTCACAAGGCCGACTCTTCAAGTCGGATTTCTGATCGATTTCTTTGCTAGAAATTCACCCAAACGCCACCATCACATTCCCCACAACCCACTCAACAAAACACTTACCTCCATCATCATCCCTTTCTTGCTGATCGCTGGTTGTGAACCGCATGACCTTTCAACTTCCAAGCCAATTTCTAGTTGTTTTCGATGTCGAAAATTATCTCTGCCACCACCAATCAACTCCTTGAATCTTCCTCTCCAAAAGCCCCTAATCCCGTTTGCTCACTGATCGTCGATGATTGAAGCTTTCCCACCTTAGGGTTTTTTGAGTTTTAATTGGATTAATTGGGTTTGATTCGTAGAATTTTTGTGTTTGTTGAGTTGAAATACAATTGAGGAATGTTTGTTTGTTGATTTTTTGGTCGTCGACACTCCCCAACGTCGATGACAATTACCAGCAATGGAAAAAACTGAGAAAAGAAGAAAGAAGAGAGGGGATTTTTAGTAAATCACTTTGTTTCCCACCCAAATCGAAGAATAACCTAATATTTTGATAATAAAAGGGTGTTTCAAAAGTTTGAGGGTGAGAAAATGTCAATGGCCATCTTTTGGGTGGTAACATGTCGTTAACTCTATTATTACATTCAATTTAAGAAGATGAATGTTAGGTGATGATTAGAATGGCAGAAGAATTTTCAGAGAACAAAAATTGGTATCTGCATGCTCACTCTACTATTACAATGCAATCGTAAAATAAAAAGATTATTTAGGATAATATATATTTCTGAATTTCCTTTCAATGTATATCATAGAAAATATTGAACCTATTAAAAAATTTAATAAAAGTAATAGAAATATTTATAAAGAGAAATTGAAGTTGAGGCTGAGTGTGTCTGTTGTAGGCTTGGAGGCCAAGTATTTGGCCCATATGTAGATCCAGCGGAAAATCAAACCGACTCGGATCCGATTTAACTCCAAAACAAAACCCTAAAACAAAGTTAGCGTGATTCTACCATCCACACACTCACAGAGAAAGAGAGAGCGTTCCCGGCACACGTCCTCTCTCTTCCATTACAAAGGTAATCTGTAATTCCAATCTGAATTTTTTTTTTTCTTTTTAGTCTTCAAATTCTGCCGATTCTTTTTTTTTTTTTTTTTTTTTAATTTGATCAGAGGTTGGTTTGATTGAAACAGAAGAAAAAGAAGAAGAAGAAAGTTTATCTGAAGCGACGAGATGTCGGACCGGTTGACGCGTATAGCTATAGTCAGCTCTGACAGATGCAAGCCCAAAAAGTGTCGTCAGGAATGCAAAAAGAGCTGCCCCGTTGTTAAAACCGGTCTCTTTCTATCGATCCCTTTCCTTTTTCTATTCTACTTATCTGGATTTTAGAGATTTGCTCATTAAACTTTATAATTTTGATTGCATCATTGATAATCATCCATGCGTTGCCTCATGATTACACTTAATTGAGACGCATGTGGGTTTAATTTGACTGGCTTCTGCTTGTAATTTGTGTACATGATCAGCTAATTCATTCATTGAATGATCTCTGATTGAGAAAGTTGTTTTTTCCTGGCTTGCTGAGTGGGAACTTTCATTTCATTTTAAATTTTTTTTAATCGGTTTTTTGGTTGTGTTAAATTATTTTGTAATCATTCATGGTAGATATTTGATGGCAATTTTGTGCATATTGTTGTCTTACAATGCTGCTAATATGTATGCATATTTCTTTCTCTTACCCTTTCTCGTTGTAAATCTGCAGGGAATTTGTGTATTGAGGTTACTTCTGCCTCTAAGATTGCCTTTATCTCTGAGGAGTTGTGCATTGGATGTGGTATCTGTGTTAAGGTTTGTATATTGCATTTCGTGTTTTCCTTTGTATTTCCCTTGGTGTTCATGGAGCTGATGGGTTATTTCATATGCTGATGCAGAAATGTCCATTTGAAGCAATCCAGATCATCAACCTGCCGAAGGATTTGGATAGAGATACAACTCATCGTTATGGCCCCAACACTTTTAAATTACACAGGTTAGGTTTTGACTGTTCTTTCCCGGACAGAGCCAGATTTCCTTTTGTTTATTTTGAGATAGTTGGGTTATTGTTGCAGGTTACCAGTTCCAAGGCCTGGGCAAGTGCTTGGTTTGGTTGGAACCAATGGTATTGGGAAATCAACTGCCCTCAAGATTTTGGCTGGAAAACTGAAACCAAATTTGGGTCGTTTTAACGTAATACACTAAATCATCTTATTCATAAATTTTTTATGGTCGATGCATGTTATTGACATTGTAGATTTTTTCTTTTTTTGGCAGAATCCTCCAGATTGGCAGGAGATTTTGACCTATTTTCGGGGATCTGAGTTGCAGAATTATTTTACTCGAATTTTGGAAGATAATTTGAAGGTACCTTTTCTTTTTCCTACGTTTTAGGTGGTTATGACTTTTTTAATTGATTAAGTGGTTATATTATGTGGAGTAGTGTGTCTTGATACCAAGGATTTATTTGAGTTACTATGCTACAGTCAAATTGATTAGGTATCCATATCCATACGAATTCCTTGTATAAGTTGTGTGCCTTTTTCCATAGTCAAGGTGGTATTGTGTTTTCTCCCTGTGGTTGAATAACCCAGATTTGACAAACCTGAGAATAAAGATAAAATGCTTATAATACCCACAAGATAAAAAACATCCAGATCATTGTGGTTTAGTTTACCTACTTATTTTTGTTTTTGTTCAAGCTGAATTAGGAAGTTGTGTATGAGTTTTGTTGTTTGCCACTATTTGGTAACTTTGGATATTATAGTTACGTGTTTATTGCTTTTGTATCATCTCACAAAAGATACGTTTTTTGTTTTATAGGCTATTATAAAGCCTCAATATGTTGATCACATTCCAAAAGCTGTTCAAGGCAATGTAGGGCAGGTGCTTGACCAAAAAGATGAGAGAGATATGAAGGAGGAACTCTGTGCAGATCTTCAGCTAAATCAAGTCATAGATCGTAATGTTGGGGATTTGTCAGGTGGAGAGCTACAGAGATTCGCCATTGCTGTTGTTGCCGTACAAAATGCAGAGATCTATATGTTTGATGAACCTTCTAGTTATCTTGATGTTAAACAGAGGCTTAAAGCTGCCCAAGTTGTTCGATCCTTGCTCAGACCTAATAGGTTTTTTTCTCACATCTCTTATTGTTTCATTCTTCGGAAGTTTTTAGTGTCTGAGAGATTTATGTGAGATTGATTATTGTATTTGCACTTTGTTTCAGCTATGTTATTGTCGTAGAGCATGATCTTAGTGTCCTGGATTACCTATCAGATTTCATTTGTTGCTTATATGGGAAACCTGGTGCATATGGAGTTGTAACCCTTCCCTTCTCTGTCAGAGAAGGAATAAATATTTTCTTGGCTGGATTTGTCCCTACCGAAAATCTACGTTTTCGTGATGAATCTTTAACCTTCAAGGTATCACAGTTATTTTTGTAGCTGTACTGCTTCTCAGATTTAGATGTTCTGTCATTTACTTGTTTGCTTTTTCTAGGTTGCTGAGACTCCGCAGGAAAGCGCTGAGGAAATTGAGACATATGCCCGATACAAATACCCCACAATGTCTAAAACTCAGGGAAATTTTAAGCTTCGTGTGGTCGAGGGTGAATTTACTGATTCTCAGATTATTGTAATGTTGGGTGAGAATGGAACAGGAAAGACAACCTTTATTCGTATGCTGGTACTGTTACATTTCCTTTATTTTTATTTCTTGTATTGGATGACTGTAAATTGTTATGAGTCATAGCCTCTTGAACAAATTGAGTAATCTACTTTTTGACTAAATATGTAGGCTGGGTTATTGAAACCTGATAACATAGAAGGTTCTGACGTGGAGATACCAGAGTTCAATGTCTCTTACAAACCTCAGAAGATCAGTCCAAAATTTCAGAATACAGTCAGACATCTGCTGCATTCAAAAATACGTGATTCATACACTCACCCTCAGTTTGTGTCAGATGTGATGAAGCCTCTACTTATTGAACAATTGATGGATCAAGAAGTTGTGAATCTCTCTGGTGGAGAATTGCAAAGGGTTGCATTATGCCTGTGCCTTGGAAAGGTAAATATTTTAACTTATTTAAATAGGGGGATTGAGGAAGGTAGAAGTGTCTGGTTGAGTGGTGTTGAAAAGTTTGTTTCCTCTGACAAACACACAAGGCAGTCTGTTGTGTTCTTTCTATACGAGCATAGGATATATGGGGAAGCAGTAGGGTGACGGGATGTTGTGCTTATTCGATATTTTTTTTTATTGTGCAAAGCATTCTTAATTTGACTTTTTTCTGCTCCAGAAAGTTCTGTGGGAAATTGTGACTATGGTCTGAGTCTATCTTCTCGTACTATATCTTTTATTGTCTTGTTTGTTTTTAAGGTTAGTGTGACTTGCTAGGATTATGTACACATGGCTCAATGATTTTGTAGGGATGTTTCTACATTCCTGAGCCTCTAGGTGTTTGAAAATTGTTATTTGAAGTTTCATTGTTTGTTACTAGTTTCCAATCTTCAGTAACTTCACTACGTTTATATAGAAAATTTCAACAGGGATTAATGTTTAAATTTGATTAGAAGCTTCTGTAAGGAAAACAAGTCAAGGGTAGCATTCTTATATAGAAATAATACTGAAGGGTCTAGTAATACTTTATGTTGACTGACAAATGTATGCTTATTTTTAACATATCTGTGTGGTCTAATGTATTGTTTGCTTTTCACATATCTGTGTGGTCTAATGTATTGTTTGCTTTTCGTGCAGCCTGCAGACATTTATCTGATTGATGAACCTAGTGCATATCTGGATTCTGAGCAGCGTATTGTTGCTTCAAAAGTTATTAAGAGGTTTATCCTGCATGCAAAGAAAACTGCATTTGTGGTTGAGCATGATTTTATAATGGCCACATATCTGGCAGATAGAGTTATTGTTTATGAGGGAAGGCCATCAGTGGACTGTATTGCAAATTCTCCTCAGTCATTGTTAACTGGAATGAATCTTTTCTTATCTGTGAGTTTCTCTAACTATTTTCCTTTGCCTTTATATTTTGCCTATGGTTATATTAAGCAAAAGAATATAGTTTGAAATATTGAGGATTATCACCATTTAATCTTAATTGTATTGTAATGGTTAGAACTTCTCCAGAATGGTCTTGGAATTGTGGTACTGAAATAGCTGAGAATAATAATTGAATCTCTGTACTCTCTCTTCTCTCTACACATGCGGAAGATGCAAGTACTCACTGTTTTGTTTAATTGCACTTTGTGTAGCATCTGGATATCACATTTAGGCGGGATCCAACAAATTTCAGACCAAGAATCAACAAATTGGATTCCACCAAGGATAGGGATCAAAAATCTGCTGGGTCATATTATTACCTGGATGATTAAAATAGTATCAACAGGTTCTTGTACTTGGTTGTCTGCCTTACTTGATTGTACTTTGATGAATGAGGCAGTATGAGATCAACTGTTGTTATGAATTCACTTGCAGTGGTGGAAAAGTTAAAAGCATCAATGTCAGCTTCATATTGGATCTCTGCTGAAGTGGGATCAGGATGGTGATACATTGCAGTTGAGAAGGTCCTTTGCCTGGTGAAAGATCAAGTTCAGTTTTTCCTTGGATGAGTTTTCAGGCCCATTCATTGATGCTGCCCTTTAGTACATTTGTGATTTGTGGTTTCTGTTTCACCAGTTTTGTTTATGGCATTGGCCGAGTGAGTCTGAATGTTTCTTGAAAAACCAGAGGAACGACAGTGATTCAAGACTGGAGTTATTGAGGCACATGCTGTCTTTTTTGTAATACTTTTTTTATAGTTAATATTTGACAAATCACCATCATAATTAATATTTTCGTAATTAAGAAAATAGTATACTACTGACTTGGAATTTCATTATATATTGGCTGGTTTTNCCTTGGATGAGTTTTCAGGCCCATTCATTGATGCTGCCCTTTAGTACATTTGTGATTTGTGGTTTCTGTTTCACCAGTTTTGTTTATGGCATTGGCCGAGTGAGTCTGAATGTTTCTTGAAAAACCAGAGGAACGACAGTGATTCGAGACTGGAGTTATTGAGGCACATGCCGTCTTTTTTGTATTACTTTTTTTATAGTTAATATTTGACAAATCACCATCATAATTAATATTTTCGTAATTAAGAAAATAGTATACTACTGACTTGGAATTTCATTATATATTGGCTGGTTTTTAAGTTAATCATTTGATATTTATGTATTGAGAAAAAGAAAAATCAATTGTGGATTGTAAAACAAACAAAAAATTACAGAGTTTGCTAGTATATCCGACTAACTTGTTTAACCAGCATCAATGAGACTGTAACCTGTTGTTTTTCTTAATTTTTTGACCTGAATTATTTCCCTTATCTCCACTGCATCTTTCCATAGTCCTGAAGCAACACACATATTCGCCAACGAAATGTAGTATCCTACATTTTTAGGCTCCAAATCAAAGAGAATTTTTGCTACCTTTTTCCCCATCTCTACGTCTCCATGATAGTTGCAAGCACTTAGCATGGCTCCCCAAACACCAGATTTAGGTTGGTTTGGCATATTCTTTATGAACTCGTATGCTTCATGGATTTTTCCTGATCGACCCAGCATTTCAACCATGTATACATGATGCTCAGTTACAGGTTCTACTTCATATTCCTGCATATTGTTGTAATACCATAGACCTTCATTCACCAGGCCTGTGTGACTGCAAGCTGATAATAGGCTGATGAATGTGCTTTTGGTTGGTTTCATTCCAGAGTTGCACATTTCACGAAACACTTCAATTGCTTTTCTACCTTTACTATGGTAACCATATGCAGAAATCATAGAATTCCATGCTGCATTTGATTTTTCCCTTGAATTTTCAAAGACTTTGCAAGCAATGTCCAATCTTCCACAATTGCTGTACATATCCAGAAGAGCTGCAGATATAAAAGAGTTCTCTTGAAAACACATGCGAGATACACGTCCATGAATTTCCCTTCCATGTCTTAGAACTCCAAGTTGAGTGCAAGCCGAGAGAATGCTAACAATTGTGATCTCATCGGGTTTGAACTCAAGAGAGCGAAACAATTCAAGCGCTCTTATTTCAGCCTTATTCTGAGAAAAAGCAGAGATCATGCAATTCCAAGAACATAGATTACGATTGGAACTCAAACTGAACACCAGTCTAGCACTCTCAATATCCCTGCATCTGCTATACATTGTGATTAATACATTCAGTACGCGGGTATCTGATCCCATCAAAGACTTAAGAGCAAGACCATGAAGAGATTTCCCTTGGGAGGCCAGCTCAAGCATTCCGCAAGCTAATATGACATTGACAAGGGTAACTGAATCATGGCTGATATTTCCTTGCTGCCTCATCGTGTTGAAAGTTTCAAAGGCTACTCGAAAATGGCGATTTCTCATGCAGGCAACAATTACAGTATTCCAACAAACAGTATCTCCTACAAGTGAAATTCTTTGCAGCAAAGCAAAAGCGGCCATCAAGTCTCCACAATTAATGTACATGTCCATGAGGGGATTAACTGCATTATTATTGTTTGAAAACCCCACCTTTAACTGCCAACAATGAATTGATCTACCAAACTCCAGGGATTCAAGGGAATTGCAAGAAGGAAGAATAGCAAATAGAGTTGACGTGCTGAACTGTGAAGAGAAATAGAGCATTTCCTTAAACAGGCTCTGAGCCTTTTTCGAATCTCCATTTTGGATATACCCAGAGATCATTGTGTTCCATGATACCAAATCTTTTACGGAAATGGTACTGAACAGCAGCTCGGCCTTCGCTACACAGCTGCATTTTGAGTAAAAGTTAATAAGGCTGTTCATCACAATTACATCATATCCCATTAGTCTACGCATTGCATATCCATGTACACTTCTTCCTTCTCTCAAAAGCATAAATTCAGCACAAAGCGACATTATAGTAACTACAGTAGCTACATCAGGTTGAACAGACCCCATCAACTGCATTTCATTCAGAAGATCAAATGCTTCTTTGATCTTTCCATTTGAAGTAAACCCATTAATGATTGCATTCCATGAAACAATATCCTTATGTTGCATATCCCGAAACACTGTCTCTGCAGCCTCAATATCTCCACACTGTGAATATAATGAAATGAGAGAATTGGCAACAGAAACATAAGAGCCTTCCTCATAACCCAACTTAATGACCCACCCATGAATAACTTGACCGTGAGTGAACACACCAAGACAGGCACATACTGCAATAGCAGACGACAAACTCACATAATCGGCACGTTCTCTAGAGCAACTCATTTCCTTAAAGTAGAACAAGGACTCCTCAGGATGATCATTACTAAGACAACCACTCATTATTGTATTCCAAGACACAATATCTCTACAATCCATCCCAGCAAACATACACTCTGAAGAATTCAGGTCACCACATTTTGCGTACATGTCCACAAGTGCATTGCAGAGACTAGAATCTGAAAGCATCCCACTCTTTATGCTTAAACTATGAAAAATCTTTCCTTGTTTCAAGGATTTCATGTGGGATAGTGTCGAAACCACAATCAAAAGAGTTGTGGAATCAAACCCAGGTCCCTCTTTAATCATCTCCACAAATAAATCCAATGCCATATTAAAACAACGATTCTCAGTACAGGCAGAGATCATAGCATTCCAAATGATCACATCCCTGTAACAAGTTTCATTAAACGAAACCCACGAAGAGCAAAAATCACCAGCTCTAGAGTAAGCTGTAAGCAGAGAGGTGGATATCGGCAAGTGGGGAAGAAAACCTAACTTGAGAGCTAAGCAATGGACAGTTATGACAGTTAAGATATAAGGTGTTGCATTGGAAGGTTTGAGAAGATGAAGAACAAAGTGAAAGTTGATGTCTTGATAATGTTGATTTCTTTGCGACATTTTATCAAACGCTTGATAAAAAGTGGAAATATGAGATGACTGAAGTGCGTATAAATTGTGAGTTTTGGAGATACGAGGATATGAATAGATGGGTGAAATGGGATTTTTGTGTTTGCTATGAACATTGTAAGAAAAGGAGTTAATAATCTCGCGGGTTCTGGTACGATATAAGGATGGTAAAGACAGTGATAAAGACTGTCTAAGCAATGTAATAATTAGCTGTGTAGAAATGCATGGATGTGAACGATGACCAAGTTTGTGCGTGTTTTTCGATACATAAAAGTGAAAATGGGTAAACATTACTCTCTACTTAGGTTGTGTCAGAATGCGAATTCATTATCCCTTAAAGAGTAGCACGTGAACGTCAAAGATTAAAGCCAAGCTGGGTGAAATATCACATGTTACTTTATGCTTATAGAATGATGCCTCAACTCTTCAAGTCACCGTGGACACTGGAAATGTGAAATAGCTTCTTAAGTTCAAGAAATTCTGGGTTGTAGTTGTAACCAAGAGTTCGCTTCAAGGTTCTAAAAGGAAAGCTTCCAAATGTATAAATGTGAATAAAAGTAGGAACCACAATAAAAAAATCTCTCTTCCATTACAAAGGTATCTGTAATTCCAATCTGAATTTTTTTTTTTTTCTTTTTAGTCTTCAAATTCTGCGATTCCTTTTTTTTTTTTTTTTTTTTTAATTTGATCAGAGTTGGTTTGATTGAAAAACAGAAGAAAAAGAAAAGAGAAAGTTTATCTGAAGCGACGAGATGTCGAACCGGTTGACGCGTATAGCTATAGTCAGCTCTGACAGATGCAAGCCCAAAAAGTGTCGTCAGGAATGCAAAAAGACTGCCCCGTTGTTAAACCGGTCTCTTTCTATCGTCCCTTTCCTTTTTCTATTCTACTTATCGGGATTTTAGAGATTTGCTCATTAAACTTTATAATTTTGATTGCATCATTGAATCACCATGCGTTGCCTCATGATTACACTTAATTGAGACGCATGTGGTTTAACTTGACTGCTTCTGCTTGTAATTTGCGTACATATCAGCTAATTCATTCATTGAATGATCTCTGATTGAGAAAGTTGTTTTTTCCTGGCTTGCTGAGTGGGAACTTTCATTTCATTTTAAATTTTTTTAATCGGTTTTTTGTTGTGTTAAATTATTTTGTAATCATTCATGGTAGATATTTAATGGCAATTTTGTGCATAGTTTGTCTTACATGCTGCTAATATGTATGCATTTTCTTTCTCTTACCCTTTCTCGTTGTAATCTGCAGGGAATTGTGTATTGAGGTTACTTCTGCCTCTAAGATTGCCTTTATCTCTGAGGAGTTGTGCATTGGATGTGGTATCTGTGTTAAGGTTTGTATATGCATTTTGTGTTTTCCTTTGTATTCCTGGAGTTCGTGGAGCTGGGGTTTTTCATATGTGATGCAGAAATGTCCATTTGAAGCAATCCAGATCATCAACCGGCCGAAGGATTTGGATAGAGATACAACTCATCGTATGGCCCCAACACTTTTATTACACGGTTAGTTTTTACTGTCTTTCGGGAGAGAGCCAGATTTCCTTTTGTTTATTGAGATAGTTGGGTTATTGTTGCAGGTTACCAGTTCCAAGGCCGGGCAAGTGCTTGGTTTGGTTGGAACCAATGGTATTGGGAAATCAACTGCCCTCAAGATTTTGGCTGGAAAACTGAAACCAAATTTGGGTTCGTTTTAACGTAATACACTAAATCATCTTATTCATAATTTTTTTATTGTGGATGCATGTTATGACATGTAGATTTTTTCTTTTTTTTTTTTGGCAGAATCCTCCAGATGGGCAGGAGATTTTGACCATTTTCGGGGATCTGGTTGCAGAATTATTTTACTCGAATTTGGAAGATAATTTGAGGTACCTTTTCTTTTTCCTACGTTTTAGGTGGTTATGACTTTTTTAATTGATTAAGTGGTTATATTATGTGGAGTATGTGTCTTGATACCAAGGATTTATTTGAGTTACTATGCTACAGTCCAATTGATTAGGTATCCATATCCTCCGAATTCCTTGTATAAGTTGTGTGCCTTTTTCCATAGTCAGGTGGTATTGTTTTTTCTCCCTTGGTTGAATAACCCAGATTTGCCCAACCTGAGAATAAAGATAAATGCTTATATACCCACGATAAAAAACATCCAGATCATTGTGGTTTAGTTTACCTACTTTTTTGTTTTTGTTCAAGCTGAATTAGGAAGTTGTGTATGAGTTTTGTTGTTTGCCACTATTTGGTAACTTTGGATATTATAGTTACGTGTTTATTGCTTTTGTATCATCTCACAAAAGATACGTTTTTTGTTTATAGGCTATTATAAGCCTCAATATGTTGATCACATTCCAAAAGCTGTTCAAGGCAATGTAGGGCAGGTGCTACCAAAAAGATGAGAGAGATATGAGGAGGAACTCTGTGCAGATCTTCAGCTAAATCAAGTCATAGATCGTAATGTTGGGGTTGGTCAGGTGGAGAGCTACAGAGATTCGCCATTGCTGTTGTTGCCGTACAAAATGCAGAGATCTATATGTTTGATGAACCTTCTAGTTATCTTGATGTTAAACAGAGGCTTAAAGCTGCCCAATTTGTTCGATCCTTGCTCACCTAATAGGTTTTTTTCTCACATCTCTTATTGTTTCATTCTTCGGAAGTTTTTAGTGTCTGAGAATTTATGTGAGTTGATTATTGTATTTGCCTGTTGTTTCAGCTATGTTATTGTCGTAGAGCATGATCTTGTGTCCTGGATTACCTATCAGATTTCATTTGTTGCTTATATGGGAAACCTGGTGCATACGGAGTTGTAACCCTTCCCTTCTCTGTCAGAGAGAAAATATTTTCTTGGCTGGATTTGTCCCTACCGAAAATCTACGTTTTCGTGATGAATCTTTAACCTTCAAGGTATCACAGTTATTTTTGTAGCTGTACTGCTCCTCAGATTTAGATGTTCTGTCATTTACTTGTTTGCTTTTTCTAGGTTGCTGAGACTCCGCAGGAAAGCGCTGAGGAAATTGAGACATATGCCCGATACAAATACCCCACAATGTCTAAAACTCAGGGAAATTTTAAGCTTCGTGTGGTCAGGGTGAATTTACTGATTCTCAATTATTGTAATGTTGGGTGAGAATGAACAGAAAGACAACCTTTTTCGTATGCTGGTATGTTACATTTCCTTTATTTTTATTTCTTGTATTGGATGACTGTAATTGTTATGAGTCTAGCCTCTTGAACAATTGAGAATCTACTTTTTGCTAATATGTAGGCGGTTATTGAAACCTGATAACAGAAGGTTCTGACGTGGAGACCAGAGTTCAATGTCTCTTACAAACCTCAGAAGATCATCCGAAATTTCAGAATACAGTCAACATCTGCTGCATTCAAAAATACGTGATTATACACTCACCCTCAGTTTGTGTCAGATGTGATGAAGCCTCTACTTATTGAACAATTGATGGATCAAGAAGTTGTAAATCTCTCTGGTGGAGAATTGCAAAGGGTTGCATTATGCCTGTGCCTTGGAAAGGTAATTTTTTTTAACTTATTTAAATAGGGGATTAGGAAGGTAGAATGTCTGGTTGAGTGGTGTTGAAAAGTTTGTTTCCCTCTGACAAACACATAAGGTAGGCTGTTGTGTTCTTTCTATACGCATAGGATATATGGGGAAGCAGTAGGGTGAGGGATGTTGTGCTTATTCGATATTTGTCATTAATGGGCAAAGCTTCTATTCTATTTGACTTTTTTCTGCTCCAGAAAGTTCAGTGGGAAATTGTGACTATGTCTGAGTCTATCTTCTCGTACTACATCTTTTATTGTCTTGTTTGTTTTTAAGGTTGTGTGACTTGCTAGGATTATGTACACATGGCTCAATGATTTTGTAGGGATGTTTCTACATTCGCCTCTAGGTGTTTGAAATTGTATTTGAAGTTTCATTGTTTGTTACTATTTCCATCTTCAGTAACTTCACTACGTTATATAGAAAATTTCAACGGATTAATGTTTAAATTTGATTAGAAGCTTCTGTAAGGAAAACAAGTCAAGGGTAGCATTCTTATATAGAAATAATACTGAAGGGTCTATTAATACTTTATGTTGACTGACAAATGTGTGCTTATTTTTAACATATCTGTGGTCTAATGTATTGTTTGCTTTTTGTGCAGCCTGCAGACATTATCTGATTGATGAACCTAGTGCATACTGGATTCTGAGCAGCGTATTGTTGCTTCAAAAGTATTAAGAGTTTACCTGCATGCAAGAAAACTGCATTTGTGGTTGAGCATGATTTTATATGGCCACATATCTGGCAGATAAGTTATTGTTTATGAGGAAGGCCATCATGGAACTGTATTGCAAATTCTCCTCAGTCATTGTTAACTGGAATGAATCTTTTCTTATCTGTGTTTCTCAAACTATTTTCCTTTGCCTTTATATTTTGCCTAGGGTTATTAAACAAAAAATATAGTTTGAAATATTGAGGATTATCACCATTTAATCTTAATTGTATGGTAATGGTTAGAACTTCTCCAGAATGGTCTTGGAATTGTGTACTGAAATACTGAGAATAATAATTGAATCTCTATACTCTCTCTTCTCTCACACATGCGGAGATGCAAGTACTCACTGTTTTTTTTATTGCACTTTGTGTAGCATCTGGATATCACATTTAGGCGGATCCAACAAATTTCAGACCAAGAATCACAAATTGGATTCCACCAAGAGGGTCAAAAACTGCTGGGTCATATTATTACCTATGATTAAATAGTATCAACAGGTTCTTGTACTTGGTTGTCTGCCTTACTTGATTGTACTTTGATATGAGGCACTGTGAGATCAACTGTTGTCAGTGGTGGAAAAGTTAAAAAGCATCAATGTCAGCTTCATATTGGATCTCTGCTGAAGTGGGATCAGGATGTGATACATTGCGTTGAAGGTCCTTTGCCTGTGAAAGATCAAGTTCAGTTTTTTCCTTGGATGAGTTTTCAGGCCCATTCATTGATGCTGCCCTTTAGTACATTTGTGATTGTGGTTTCTGTTTCACCAGTTTTGTTTATGGCATTGGCCGAGTGAGTCTGAATTTTTTTTGAAAAACCAGAGGAACGACAGTGATTCAGACTGGAGTTATTGAGGCACATCGTCTTTTTTGTATACTTTTTTTATAGTTAATATTTGACAAATCACCATCATAATTAATATTTCGTAATTAGAAAATAGTATACTACTATCTTGGAATTTCATTATATATTGGCTGTTTTAGTTTCATTGATTTATGTATTGAGAAAAAGAAAATCAATTGTGGATTGTAAAACAACAAAAAATTACAGATTTTGCTAATACGACAACTTGTTTAACCAGCATCAATGAGACTGTAACCTGTTGTTTTTCTTAATTTTTTGACCTGAATTATTTCCCTTATCTCCACTGCATCTTTCCATATCCTGAAGCAACACACATTTTGCCAACGAAATGTAGTATCCTACATTTTTAGGCTCCAACTCGAAGAGATTTGCAACCTTTTTCCCCATCTCTACGTCTCCATGATAGTTGCAAGCATAGCATGGCTCCCCAAACACCAGATTTAGGTTGGTTTGGCATATTCTTTATGAACTCGTAGGCTTCAGGATTTTCCTGATCGCCCCAGCATTTCAACCATGTATACATGATGCTCGTTACAGGTTCTACTTCATATTCCTGCATATTGTTGTAATACCATAGCCTTCATTCACCAGGCCGTGTACTGCAGCTGATAATAGCTGATGAATGTGCTTTTGGTTGGTTCTTTCCGGAGTTGCACATTTCACGAAACACTTCAATTGCTTTTCTACCTTTACTATGGTAACCATATGCAGAAATCATAGAATTCCATGCTGCATTTGATTTTTCCCTTGATTTTCAAAGATTTGCAAGCAATGTCCAATCTTCCACAATTGCTGTACATATCCAGAAGAGCTGCAGATATAAAAGAGTTCTCTTGAAACACATGCGAGATACACGTCCATGAATTTCCCTTCCATGTCTTAGAACCCCAAGTTGATCATACCCAAAACATAATTTTATTAGTAATTTTTGTTGTCAAGAAGGGTAAAATAGTCAAAAGCCCATAATTAATGAGGGCAAAATGGTCACCAAACAATGGCTATCGGAGAAGAAGAATGGTGCACGTTAGCAACGTTAGATTCGGTGGGTTTTTGCCATTTTCTGGCCAATCTTGGCATTCAAAATCACTTTCGACACGACCCAAAGAATCCCCATAACCTCCTCTACAAAGCCCAAGTCTCCATTTGCCATCATCACTCACCATTTCCCACAACCACCTCCATTTGCACAACTGACTCTTCAAGTCGGATTTCCGATCGATTTTTTTGCCAGAAATTCACCCAATCTTTGCCAGAAATTAACCCAAACACCACCATCACACTCCCCACAACCCACTCTGCAAACCCTTACCTCCATCACCATCCCTTTCTTGCCAATTGTCGGCTATGAATCGCACGTCCTTTCAACTTCCAAGCCAATTTTTGGTTGTTTTCGATGTCAAAAATCGTCCCTGCTACCACCAATCAACTCCTTGCATCTTCCTCTTCAAAAGCCCCAATATTCCCGATCCTGTTTGCTCACCAATCGCCAGTGATTGAAGCTTCCCCACCTTAGGGTTTTTGGAGTTTTAATTGGATTAATTGGGTTTGATTCACACCATTTTTGTGTTTGTTGGGTTGAAATACAATTGAGGATTGTTTGTTTGTTGATTTTCTGGTTATCGACATTGCCCAACACTGGCGGCAATTGCCGGCAATGGAAAAGGCTGAGAAGAGAATAAAGAAGAGAAGGGGTTTTTTTAGTAAATCACCTTTTGTTTCCCACCCAAATTAGAGGATAACCTAATATTTGGTTATTAAAGGGTGTCTTAAAAGTTTGAGGGTGAGACCATTTTTTTGGGTGGTAACATGTCGTTAACTCTGTTATTACATTCAATTTAAGAAGATGAATGTTAGGTGTTGATTAGAATGCCAGAAGAATTTTCAGAGAACAAAAGTTGGTCTCTCATGCCTCATGCTCACTCTAATATTACACTGCAATCATAAAATAAGAAGATTATTTAGTATATATATATTGGAAATTTCCTTTCAATGTATATCATAGAAAATATTGAACCTATTAAAAAATTTAATAAAAGTAATAGAAATATTTGTATAAAGAAATTGAAGTTGAGGCAGACTGCGTGTGTTTTAGGCTTAGAGGCCAAGTATTTGGCCCATATGTAGATCCAGCGGAAAACCAAACCGACTCGGATCCGATTTAACTCCAAAACAAAACCCTAAAACAAAGTTAGCGTGATTCTACCATCCACACACTCACAGAGAAAGAGAGAGCGTTCCCGGCACACGTCTCGCTCGTCCATTACAAAGGTAATCTGTAATCCAATCTGAATTTTTTTTTTTTCTTTTAGTCTTCAAATTCTGCCGATTCTTTTTTTTTTTTTTTTTTTAATTTATCAGAGGTTGGTTTGATTGAAAAGAAAAGAAGAAAAAGAAGAAGAAGAAAGTTTATCTGAAGCGACGAGATGTCGGACCGGTTGACGCGTATAGCTATAGTCAGCTCTGACAGATGCAAG
This sequence comes from Pistacia vera, assembly GCF_008641045.1. Lineage (NCBI taxonomy): Eukaryota > Viridiplantae > Streptophyta > Magnoliopsida > Sapindales > Anacardiaceae > Pistacia > Pistacia vera. The sequence continues at coordinate 948,655 of NW_022196024.1, read as the reverse complement.
CCCAAAAGTTGCGTCAGGAATGCAAAAAGAGCTGCCCCGTTGTTAAAACCGGCTCTTTCTATCGTCCCTTTCCTTTTTTCATTCTACTTATCTGGATTTTAGAGATTTGTCATTAAACTTTATAATTTGATTGCTCATTGATAATCATCCATGCGTTGCTCATGATACACTTAATTGAGACGCATGTGGGTTTAATTGCTGGCTTCTGCTTGTAATTTGCGTACATGATCAGCCAATTCATTATTGATGATCTCTGATTGAGAAAGTTGTTTTTTCCTGGTTGCTGAGTGGGAACTTTCATTTCATTTTAATTTTTTTAATGGTTTTTGGTTGTGTTAAATATTTTTGTAATCATTCATGGTAGAATTGATGGCAATTTTGTGCATATTGTTGTCTTACAATGCTGCTAATATGTATGCATATTCTTTCTCTTACCTTTCTCGTTGTAAATCTGCAGGGAAGTTGGTATTGAGGTTACTTCTGCCTCTAAGATTGCCTTTATCTGAGGAGTTGTGCATTGGATGTGGTATCTGTGTTAAGGTTTGTATATCGATTTTGTGTTTTCCTTTGTATTTCCTTGGGTTCGTGAGCTGAGGGTTTTTCATATGTGATGCAGAAATGTCCATTTGAAGCAATCCAGATCATCAACCTGCCGAAGGATTTGGATAGGATACAACTCATCGTATGGCCCCAACACTTTTAAATTACACAGGTTAGTTTTTTACTGATCTTCCGGAGAGAGCCAGATTTCCTTTTGTTTATTTTGAGATAGTTGGGTATTGTTGCAGGTTACCAGTTCCAAGGCCCGGGCAAGTGCTTGGTTTGGTTGGAACCAATGGTATTGGGAAATCAACTGCCCTCAAGATTTTGGCTGGAAAACTGAAACCAAATTTGGGTCGTTTTAACGTAATACACTAAATCATCTTATTCATAATTTTTTATTGTGGATGCATGTTATTGACATTGTAGATTTTTCTTTTTTTTTTTGGCGAATCTCCAGATTGGCAGGAGATTTTGACCTATTTTCGGGGATCTGAGTTGCAGATTATTTTACTGAATTTGGAAGATAATTTGAAGGTACCTTTTCTTTTTCCTACGTTTTAGGTGGTTATGACTTTTAATTGATTAAGTGGTTATTATGTGGAGTAGTGTGTCTGATACCAAGGATTTATTTGAGTACTATGCTACAGGCAAATTGATTAGGTATCCATATCCATACGATTCCTTGTATAAGTTGTGTGCCTTTTTCCATAGTCAAGGTTGGTAGTGTTTCTCCCTGTGTTGAATAACCCGATTTGCCCAGACCTGAGAATAAGATATAATGGTATATACCCACAAGATAAAAACATCCAGATCATGTGTTTTAGTTACCTACTGTTTTTGTTTTTGTTCAAGCTGAATTAGGAAGTTGTGTATGAGTTTTGTTGTTTGCCACTATTTGGTAACTTTGGATATATAGTTACGTGTTTATTGTTTTGTATCTCACAAAGAAGTTTTTTGTTTTATAGGCTATTATAAAGCCTCAATAGTTGATCACATTCCAAAAGCTGTTCAAGGCAATGTAGGGCAGGTGCGACCAAAAAGATGAGAGAGATATGAAGGAGGAACTCTGTGCAGATCTTCAGCTAATCAAGTCATAGATATGTAAGTTGGGGATTTGTCAGGTGGAGAGCTACAGAGATTCGCCATTGCTGTTGTTGCCGTACAAAATGCAGAGATCTATATGTTGATGAACCTTCGTTATCTGATGTAAACAGAGGCTTAAAGCTGCCCAAGTGTTGTCTTGCTCAGACTAATAGGTTTTTTTCTCAATCTCTTATGTTTCATTTCGGAAGTTTTAGTGTCTGAGAGATTTATGGAGATTGATTATTGATTGCACTTTGTTTCAGCTATGTTATTGTCGTAGAGCATGATTTGTGTCTGGATTACCTATCAGATTTCATTTGTGTTTTATATGGGAAACCTGGTGCATACGGAGTTGTAACCCTTCCCTTCTCTGTCAGAGAAGGAATAATATTTTCTGGCGGATTGTCCTACCGAAAATCTACGTTTTCGTGATGAATCTTTAACCTTCAAGGTATCACAGTTATTTTGTAGCTGTACTGCTCCTCAGATTAGATGTTCTGTCATTTACTTGTTTGTTTTTCTAGGTTGCTGAGACTCCGCAGGAAAGCGCTGAGGAAATTGAGACATATGCCCGATACAAATACCCCACAATGTCTAAAACTCAGGGAAATTTTAAGCTTCGTGTGGTCGAGGGTGAATTTACGATTCTCAGTTATTGTAATGTTGGGTGAGAATGGACAGGAAAGACAACCTTTATTCGTATGCTGGTACTGTTACATTTCCTTTATTTTTATTTTTGTATTGGATGACTGTAAATTGTTATGAGTCATAGCCTCTTGAACAAATTGAGTAATCTACTTTTTGGCTAAATATGTAGGCGGGTTATTGAAACTGATACATAGAAGGTTCTGACGTGGAGATACCAGAGTTCAATGTCTCTTACAAACCTCAGAAGATCAGTCCAAATTTCAGAATACAGTCAGACATCTGCTGCATTCAAAAATACGTGATTCATAACATCACCCTCAGTTTGTGTCAGATGTGATGAAGCCTCTACTTATTGAACAATTGATGGATCAAGAAGTTGTAATCTCTCTGGGGAGAATTGCAAAGGGTTGCATTATGCCTGTGCCTTGGAAAGGTAATTTTTTAACTTATTTAAATAGGGGGATTGAGGAAGGTGAATGTCTGGTGTAGTGGTGTTGAAAGTTTGTTCCTCTGACAAACACATAAGGTAGGTGTTGTGTTCTTTCTATACGAGCAGGATATATGGGAAGCAGTAGGGTGAAGGGATGTTGTGCTTATTCGATATTTGTCATTAATGGGCAAAGCATTCTTAATTTGACTTTTTTCTGCTCCAGAAAGTTCGTGGGAAATTGTGACTATGGTCTGAGTCTATCTTCTCGTACTACATCTTTTATTGTCTTGTTGTTTTTAAGGTTAGTGTGACTTGCTAGGTTATGTACACATGGCTCAATGATTTTGTAGGGATGTTCTACATTTCCTCTAGGTGTTTGAATTGTATTTGAAGTTTCATTGTTTGTTACTAGTTTCCAATCTTCAGTACTTCACACGTTTATATAGAAAATTTCAACAGGGATTAATGTTAAATTTGATTAGAAGCTTCTGTAAGGAAAACAAGTCAAGGGTAGCATTTATATAGAAATAATACTGAACGGTCTAGTAATACTTATGTTGACTGACAAATGTGTGCTTTTTAACATTCTGTGGTCTAATGTATTGTTTGCTTTTTGTGCAGCCTGCAGACATTTATCTGATTGATGAACCTAGTGCATATCTGGATTCTGAGCAGGGTATTGTGCTTCAAAAGTATTAAGAGGTTTATCCTGCATGCAAAGAAAACTGCATTTGTGGTTGAGCATGATTTATAATGGCACATATCGGCAGATAGAGTTATGTTTATGAGGAAGGCCATCAGGGACTGTATTGCAATTCTCCTCAGTCATTGTTAACTGGAATGAATCTTTTCTTATCTGTGAGTTTCTCTAACTATTTCCTTTGCCTTTATATTTTGCCTATGGTATATTAAGCAAAAATATAGTTTGAAATATTGAGGATTATCACCATTTAACTTAATTGTATTAGTAATGGTTTGAACTTCTCCAGAATGGTCTTGGAATTGTGTACTGAAATATGAGAATAATAATTGAATCTCTATACCTCTCTTCTCTCTACACATGCGGAAGATGCAAGTATCACTGTTTTGTTTAATTGCATTGTGTAGCATCTGGATATCACATTTAGGCGGGATCCAACAAATTTCAGACCAAGATCAACAATTGGATTCCACCAAGGACAGGGATCAAAAATCTGCTGGGTATATTATTACGAGATGATTAAAATAGTATCAACAGGTCTTGTACTTGGTTTGCTGCTCCTTGGTTGTACTTGATGAGAGGCACTGTGAGATCACTGTTGTAGTGGTGGAAAAGTTTAAAGACATCAATGTCAGCTTCATTTGGATCTCTGCTGAAGTGGGATCAGGATGATGATACATTGCAGTTGAGAAGGTCCTTTGCCTGGTGAGATCAAGTCAGTTTTCCTTGGATGGTTTTCGGCCCATTCATTGATGCTGCCCTTTGTACATTTGTGTTTGTGGTTTCTGTTTCACCCGTTTTGTTTATGGCATTGGCCGAGTGAGTTGAATGTTTCTTGAAACCAGAGGAACGACGTGTTCGAGACTGGGTTTGGGCCATGCCGTCTTTGTTTACTTTTTTTAGTTAATATTTGACAAATCACCATCATATTTATTTCGTAATTAAGAAAATAGTATATACTATCTTGGAATTTCATTATATATTGGCTGGTTTTAGTTTATTGATTTATGTATTGAGAAAAAGAAAAATCAATTGTGGATTGTAAAACAAACAAAAAATTACGAGTTTGCTGTATATCACTAACTTGTTAACCAGCATAATGAGACTGTAACCTGTTGTTTTTCTTAATTTTTTGACCTGAATTATTTCCTTATCTCCACTGCATCTTTCCATAGTTGCCTGAAGCAACACACATATTTGCCAACGAAATGTAGTATCCTACATTTTTAGGTCCAATCAAGAGAATTTTTGCAACCTTTTTCCCCATTCTACGTCTCCATGATAGTTGCAAGCACATAGCATGGCTCCCAAACACCAGATTTAGGTTGGTTTGGCATATTCTTATGAACTCGTAGGCTTCATGGATTTTTCCTGATCGACCCAGCATTTCAACCATGTATACATGATGCTCAGTTACAGGTTCTATCATATTCCTGCATATTGTTGTATACCATAGAACTTCATTCACCCGGCCTGTGTGACTGCAAGCTGATAATAGGCGATGAATGTGCTTTTGGTTGGTTTCTTCCGAGGTGCACATTTCACGAAACACTTCAATTGCTTTTCTACCTTTACTATGGTAACCATATGCAGAAATCATAGAATTCCATGCTGCATTTGATTTTTCCCTTGATTTTCAAAGACTTTGCACAATGTCCAATCTTCCACAATTGCTGTAATATCCAGAAGAGCTGCAGATAAAAGAGTTCTCTTGAAAACACATGCGAGATACACGTCCATGAATTTCCCTTCCATTCTTAGAACTCCAAGTTGAGTGCAAGCCGAGAGAAGTAACAATTGTGATCTCATCGGGTTTGAACTCAAGAGAGCGAAACAATTCAGCGCTCTTATTTCAGCCTTATTCTGAGAAAAAGCAGAGATCATGCAATTCCAAGAACATAGATTCGATTGGAACTCAAACTGAACACGAGTCTGCACTCTAATATCCTCGCATCTGCTATACATTGTGATTATACATTCAGTCGCGGGTATTGATCCCATCAAAGACTTAAGAGCAAGACCATGAAGAGATTCCCTTGGGAGGCCAGCTCAAGCATTCCGCAAGCTAAAGATGACATGACAAGGGAACTGAATCATGGCTGACATTTCCTTGCTGCCTCATCGTGTTGAAAGTTTCAAAGCTACTCCGAAATGGCGATTTCTATGCAGGCAACAATTACAGTATCAACAAACAGTATCTCTACAAGTGAAATTCTTTGCAGCAAAGCAAAGCGGCCATCAAGTCTCCACATTAATGTACATGTCATGAGGGGATAACTGCATTATTTTTGTTTGAAAACCCCACCTTTAACTGCCAACAATGAATTGATCTACCAAACTCCAGGGATTCAAGGGAATTGCAGAAGGAAGAATAGCAAATAGAATTGACGTGCTGAACTGTGAAGAGAAATAGAGCATTTCCTTAAACGGCTCTGAGCCTTTTTCGAATCTCCATTTTGGAATACCCAGAGATCATGTGTTCCATGATACCAAATCTTAGGAAATGGTACTGAACAGAGCTCGGCCTTCGTACACAGCTGCATTTTGAGTAAAAGTTAATAAGGCTGTTCATCACAATTACATCATATCCCATTAGTCTACGCATTGCATATCCTGTACACTTCTTCCTTCTCTCAAAAGCATAAATTCAGCACAAAGCGACATTATAGTAAAACAGTAGTACATCGGTGAACAGACCCCATCAACTGCATTTCATTCAGAAGATCAAATGCTTCTTTGATCTTTCCATTTGAAGTAAACCCATTAATGATTGCATTCCATGAAACAATACTATGTTGCATATCCCGAAACCTGTCTCTGCAGCCTCAATATCTCCACACGTGAATATAATGAAATGAGAGAATTGGCAACAGAAACATAAGAGCCTTCCTCATAACCCAACTTAATGACCACCCCATGAATAAACTTGACCGTGAGTGAACACACCAAGACAGGCAACATAGCATAGCAGACGACAAACTACATATCGGCACGTTCTCTAGAGCAACTCATTTCCTTAAAGTAAACAAGGACTCCTCAGGATGATCATTACTAAGACAACACTCATTATTGTATTCCAAGACACAATATCCTACCATCACCAGCAAACATACACTCTGAAGAATTCAGGTCACCACATTTTGCGTACATGTCCACAAGTGCATTGCAGACTAGAATTGAAAGCATCCCACTCTTTAGCTTAAACTATGAAAAATCTTTCCTTGTTTCAAGGATTTCATGTGGGATAGGTGTGAAACACAATCAAAGAGTTTGGAATCAAACCCAGGTCCTCTTTAATCATCCCACAAATAAATCCAATGCCATATTAAAACAACGATTCTCAGTACAGGCAGAGATCATAGCATTCCAAATGATCACATCCCTGAACAAGTTCATTAAACGAAACCCACGAAGAGCAAAACACCAGTCTAGAGTAAGCTGTAAGCAGAGAGGTGGATATCGGCAAGTGGGGAAGAAAACCTAACTTGAGAGCTAAGCAATGGACAGTTTAGACAGTAAGATATAAGGTGTTGCATTGGAAGGTTTGAGAAGATGAAGAACAAAGTGAAAGTTGATGTCTTGATAATGTTGATTTCTTTGCGACATTTTATCAAACGCTTGATAAAAAGTGGAAATATGAGATGACTGAAGTGCGTATAATTGTGAGTTTTGGAGATACGAGGGTAGAATAGATGGTGAAATGGGATTTTTGTGTTTGTATGAACATTGTAAGAAAAGAGATTAATAACTCGCGGGTTCTGGTACGATATAAGGATGGTAAAGACAGTGATAAAGACTGTCTAAGCAATGTAATAATTAGCTGAGTAGAAATGCATGAATGATGACCCAGTTGTGCGTGTTTTTCGATACATAAAGTGAAAATGGGTAAACATTACTCTCTACTTAGGTTGTGTAGAATGCGAATTCATTATCCCTTAAAGAGTAGCACGTGAACCAAATAAAGCCAAGCTGGGTGAAATATCACATGTTACTTTATGCTATGAATGATGCCTCAACTCTTCAAGTCACCGTGGACATGGAAATGGGAAATAGCTTCTTAAGTTCAAGAAATCTGGGTTGTAGTTGTAAACCAAGAGTTCGCTTCAAGGTTCTAAAAGGAAAGCTTCCAATGAATAAATGTGAATAAAAGTAGAGAACCACAATAAAAAAACATACAGGGACCAGGAGAAGGAGAAGGCGGCCAACTTGTGGAGGAGGCAGTGGTGGGTGACTTAGAGGAGTTAATGGCGGAGAAAACATAAAATGCAGAAACTAATATCCCGCTAATCACAGTTGCGTAGATCGTTTTGAACAATGGCTTCGAATTCGCAACCTCTTGGTACCAGTTTCTCCAATCACCAATTGTGATTATTCTGATTGAAAAAGATACAAAATTTATGATCAAATTGCGAGCTTCATTGACATTGAGAGAAGTATAAGTCCTAAACTTTAGATGCAGTTTCTTTGTTCTGATGAATATGTGATTGAATCTAAGTAAGGACTGGGTCACTGAATTATTAGGTGGGTTGGTTTTATGGAGTTATTTATTATTATTATTAATTTTTTATGGTCAACTTCTTTGCTCTGTTTTTATTCATTTTCCTTTTTGAGTTATTACATTCACCCCCCTAAAAGTTGGTCTTAATTAAGGGGGAAATTGTTACTAGTTATTACCCAATAAATATTATATGAGATAATAAATATGTTAATAATCCATATTTGAAAAGCTAAATAGAAGTCAAAATTTTTTCTATTGTTATCCCAGAAAGGGAAAATACAGAATACATCCGGCTTTCTCTATATCCAAAAATTAGAGTCATTGTCTGTCCATGGATATTGATAAAGCCCTCTTCCCCATCTACAAATATAAATACAACCTTCTCGCATTAACGTGTTTAGGAAGTAAACTACCTGTATACTATTTTTTCTTCTCCCATTACCTCGTAGTGATAGAAAATCTTATCAATATCCTCATGATGTTAGGCCTCACCAAGGCGGGTGATCATCGTCTGACTTTTGAGGTGGGACTGGTTTCCACCCAGGTTTCTCGTCCCAGTACATGTCATAATATATGTGTCCAGGGGTCTGGTTCTCCACACAGCACCATATGCCAACATACCGTTTGACACGATTCCTGAATTTCTTGTCTCTTGTCTGAGCATATTTTCCAGGTTAAATCAGTATACCCAAAAAAAAGAGTTTTTGCAATCCTGATTTAATTACAAAGTAACAATTAAGATAATAAACTTGCCTTGTCAGTGAAACCTATGAAAGCATCTTGCATCGAAGAAAACTGAACGACTTTGACATCCTTGAAAGAGGAGAAAACTGTCTTGAACTGCATATCAATAATAATGTTCGTATATTATGATAGGTATTAAGTTAAACAACTTAAATGAATACGCATACAGTCTCTATTATGTGAAGGATAGGAGAGGTTTAGCTAAGCTGAAAAGTAACAGATAAATAAATACTAGCATAGCATATAAGCAATTCAACATTGACTAACCACTAAATTATAGAATTGAAATGAACGTAAAATAATAGTGTATATAAACAAGCTCCCTCCTTTTGCTACAAAATTGGAAAGTGTCTTGACTTTATTGAGATACCATCATTGGAGTTAATCTTTGCCTCCAGAGGTTTGATATCGAACTACTAACATGCCATGGCTCCCTTAAATTCACAGATTTTTTAGGATTTGCACAAGGAGATGTATTCCTTTTTTTTCAATTGAAGTCAAGCCTGAACCAACTCAAGCTTGGTCTTAGGAATTACTTTTGAGCCAAGCATGGGTTCAACATCTTAGCCTCGTGAGGAGTCTTCATTACATCCCAGATATTAGTAAGGGGCCAATTTGGCTTCGCTAGGTTTCTAACCAGAAATTATAAAAAATCAACATCAACTTATATTCTGCTAAAATATTTAATGTCACGACACATGGGTCTGCAATTGAATATTATTGAACAAGAAAATAACCAAAGATGGAAACATTGACGTGTTTCAAGGGCAGAACTTTGAGGTTTAACATGTTTGCTATGGAAATATGCTCAAATGCCAAGGTTTGAACTGAACGTTTATTGGTGCTTCATCAAACAAACAACAAATTAAAGAACTAGTATGAGGTCAAAATGTTTTTTCTCTAATTCTTTTTCATGTTTTGTGCCAGGTTACCATGGTCCAATTGCGGCGCAAAGAGACCCCAGGCCAGGCCACTAATAAAGGGAAGGTTTTTTAGAAATTCACTTCACGTGTGTCATAGAAATCCTCCGTTGCACCCAAAACCATTGTTTTGACCTCTAAATGATCCATAGGTCTTCAACATTATAGGTTTACTCTAGCTCAGATCTCTGTCTATTAATTAAAACAGATAATAAACATAGGTTGTATAAAATCTAGAATACCGTTTCTTCACTGCTAAGTCTTGGAAATCTGAGTACTCCAGGCTGGGTTGTATTGTTTGATGCATGACAATCATCTACTCCGTCTTGACAAAGATGAACTTCAAGCCATGACTCTTTCACCTGAAACAAACATCAAAAGCAAGAATCTCCCACTAAGTGGAATAAATCAAACACTGACACTGATCTATTTGTTTACACAAAGCTGGTAATTGTTACCTGTTTTGGCACCGATGGATTGTCAAAAAACGAATACTCTCTAATACCAATGCCAGGGCCAAAATCCTCCACTGGCATCTCCTGCAGCATCACATTTATCTGCAGAGTAGTGCATATCTCTTAGAGCTATAAGGAAATCATTTAACTTTGAGATCTCCCATTCATCTTCTGTAAAACTCTACTGCCATAGTTATTAACGAGCTATAGAAATTAGTAATTCTTTCAACCAGTTCACAAACTTCATTAAGAACACTTACCCTTTAAGGTGTTTAGAATAATACAATGCACAAACTGATAAGTAAAGAAATGAAAGTTTCATCCAGAAGACCAGCACAATATTTAAAGAGAGGAAATCAGTCAAATCATTAGTTCTATCCAGTTATCTACTAAAATTAGTATTTGATAATATCTTTAGAAAAGTGAAATATAGTTGTGCAAGCCATGATATGGGTTATCTTCAATGTCAAGAGATGCTGGCAAAGGCTGATAAACTTCACCAAGACCGTTCAGTTTCTTATCAAAATAAAAATACAATTCACCAAGAAGCTGAGATAAGTACTCATGTTATTGGTTGCCATCAGTATTGCACACAAAAGCTTCAAAATGATCATGTTTAGGGAAAGAACTGTAACACTTCTAACAATTGGCTTTAATAAAATAGAGGTACCTCAAATACATGGTCCAAAGGACAGACAAAAGGTTGTCTAGTCATAGACCCCACCAGAACCCCAGGATGTCCAAACCATAGCCTATCCAACCTGCACCAAAGTTTTGGCATGACCTGAAAAACACACAAAGGAACAGAAAAGTCAAAATGAAGATCTCATGTACTGCTATATCCGCTGAATACTCCATCTCCCTGTTTTATGATAGTACTCAACCTACATTCATATCTACAATGAAGTACATCATATTCGCCCTTTAGAGGTCGTAATCAAATAGCTCACTCTTATGATAATTTCATAATAAAGAATACTGCTGTTGAGCCCTTTTCTATCAGCTTAACCTTTGGAGCTTAATGGGTTAGCTTAAGCTTTTAAAATTATTGATCCCTAAACATGTTATTACAACAGCTTCATATAAAAAAGAAATAAAGAACAGTATCATGACAAACAAGAAAACAATTATAGTAAAATATGGTGATGTTGAGATTGATTAAGATGATAAGTTTTTATTTACCTATTATGTTCCCTTTTTAGTGAGTAAAACACGTCATCATTAGAAATTTAACCCAAATTTGAGTTTCCATCTGACAGTTACTCAGCTTTCTTCTCCAATATGTATGTACGTGTAATAAACAGACTTGAGAATTTACAAAAGTTAAATTGATGAAATTGTATGTTAACAAGAAAATAATTTAGTTTATTTTCTAGAGAAAACCAAATGAACATGTCCAAAATTTAAGTTGCCAGTTGTTCTCACCAGTGTACGATTCAACAATGAAGCAATAGCCAGGGCAGTCCTTATTTGTTTCATCTAAAAAAATATCAAGAATACAAATTATGAGATGAACATAAAGTATGTAAAGTATTCTCAGAAGATAGAGGAAATAAGTTAATACGCGCATACTTGGTAATTCATAAGAGTTAAGTGAGATTCTAGATTATGCTCCCCATCCAGTAACATGCTCTTTGGAATAGATGGCTTAAATGACAAGAAACCTCCTACATAAGTCACCCGGAGAACTTAAATTGCAGTCGTATTGTTGAAAGAGAACATATCTCAAACTATGAACCAAAAGAAGAAAGTAAAGATGCACACATCCATTGTCTAAATGTGAAGTTAAGAACTTCAGCTTTGGCGTGAATTTCAGTAACTTATGATGTGGAAATATTTCATAAAAGATAAGGCTCCAATTGTTAAAATGAGCAAAGGGAAAGCCAGAACGGCTTGATCATGAGTAACAGAGAACAGAAAGGGTTCAGCTTGACAACAATACTACCATGAAATCCAACCCAAGAACTTAAGCAATTAGGCAGAGGACCAACAATGATATAGGTATCCACTTATATCACCTAACAAAACGTTATGGTAAAGCAGAATCATGGGACTGTAAGAAAGTATTACCAGGTGAATCATAATATTCAGGTGGATCATAAAAAACCATGCCTTCCCGCAGTCGGTGACGCTTTCCATCAGTGCCTGCATACTGGAATGTAGTTTGTACTGCATATGGCTCCAACCTGAGTTGTTGATACATGGCCTGCCAGTATAGAATTAAGACTTGATAAATTCTAGCATCCAATTGATTCTGTTTTAAGTTTGATGCATAATTACTAAGAATATGGTAAAGAACTCAAAATTAGTATTAATGACAGAACATGGTCAGGCATCATCAGATCATGAACTAATATATAGATCCTACCTGGACAAAATAAGTATGCCCACTACAAAATATACTTGCTGGCAGAACACCTAGCTTTAAATTTCCATCATAAGCATAAGCAAGTTCACTGTCCCCAATAACAGATGGTCCTAACTGCCTGCGAACAAGATCATTAAATCCATTTTGATCCCATATTGTGTCATCACCTAGAAGCATTTGTTTCCATTCCTCAGCCAATTTCTTTGCAGACTCCGTTGGCCGCCAATGGAAAATTCCTACATTATAAGCTGCACCAACTGTGAAGGTAAAGAAAAAACGTTGTTAGTGATGGTTTTTGACAATTAATAAAGGCTCATCATAACCATATGATAGATGCATATATAAGATTTTAAAAAGAATAAGTAAACTTGACACCTATTTACATACAAGCTGAAACTTGGACTAAACCCTGAAGGCTGTTAGCAGACAAGCCAGCTTGCTCACAAATTAAAATTGAATCACAGATGATTTAAAAGTTTTAGTCAAAACCATTCTAGAGTGGAGATAAAAGGTATCCTAAGAGACAGGTTAATTGTGGGACCAGTTTAAACTAAAACTAACTACAAGGTAGCTTCTCAATTCTAGTCAAACCCAATTTAGAATGGAAACAAAGGCATCCTAAGAGACAGGTTTAGTTTTGGGACCAGTTCCAAATTAACTCCAAAGGGAGGAATACCAAAAATAAGAATTCGATTTTCACCCTCACAGAAAGGGTGGACTTTCTTCCTTATTGTCTAAACAAAAATGAAGTATAGGTTGACATATTGTAACGTAATGAGTCAACAAGCATTTGATATCGCAACCATCAACAGAAAAATCTTATGTCTCATCAGTGTTCATAGGTCATGCTTGGGTAGAGGTGTGGTTAATAGCAACCATAAAGCACAAACAGGGATCAGATATGAAGTATAAGATCTTAAATGTATGATTTTCACCTTGTTGCCAAATGTCCAACCTATCATCAACAACTGTTGGTACAACATTATCGCTTGAGGTTAAGATATCTGCATCAGGATACCGAGCAAGATATGGAAGTGGATTCTGTTACAAAAACAAAGTAGAAATCAACACAAATTTTTGACCTATTACTACTCAATTTCAAATTTTGGAGTAAATTCCCTCGAATCATCTATGAATAGAATTCTCTTATTCAGTGGAAGATGAATTGATCAAAATTGAGCTACATTATGAAACAAATAAATAAGGGTCTGAACTCAACAGTAACAATCAGAATCCAATGAATTTTACCTTCAACCAGACCATGTCTGTATCACACATCAATAGCTCAAAACCAAAAGGAAGTACTGAGTCTATCAGAATTGCTTTCTCTCTGCCCATTTTATGAAAAGATGGTGAACCCCAGCCAACATCTAGGGTGCTCATATGGCTTCCCATATCAAATACTGGAACACCTTTCCAATACAAAGCCTCCACCAGTTTGGTATCCATAGCACCTGTATGAGAAAAATTAAATTCCATTTTTGAGCAATATTTAGTACGACTCCAAGTCAAAAACTTGCTGGCAAGCTACAATGCTGAATCTCCCTTGTGACAACTTACCAACGATGAGATTTGAGAGGCCCAAATCTGTCAAGTGTTTAACCCAAGTCAGGATGAAATCCATGAATGCATAGTTACCAAAAGTCATTATTATGACATTATCTTCTGCCCTTTGTTCAATGAGTTCTTTTGTCAGCCGAAAGGTCTTCAGAGGTGGCATTTTTTTGGTTTTTGGAACCTCCCATATAGGCGTTGTCAATTTGCTTTGAGGTTGAGATACAGGTGGTGGTATTGCACCCATTGCCATTGTTGTACGGGAAAAATTGGGTGTTAGACTTAAGTGAGAAGAATCTACATCTGGAGAAATATGTGCATGGAAATGGACTCAATTAGAGACAGATAGAAAGCAAAGCAAGTTTGATACCTAGAGGCAGAACATCATTCAAAGGGTTTTTCCTTGAGTCATGACATGAAAATATTATAAGATAAATTCTAATGATTGTTTTAGGAAGCATGAACTTCTCTCTTTTCTTCCTAACTCATAAAAACTAAAAACAGTGCTATTTGCATAACTTGTTGCTCCAAGAGCTACTAGCTGGCTAGCATGATAACTCTACCACAAAACTCAACATCACATCATGAACCAAAACAGAACATAGTTCAATTTTTAGTTCATTAAGAACCGGATAAAATACAACATTTAGCTAAGATCTAGACTACTATGAATAAAGGAAATGGTGAATTAGATTAATGTTATAATCAAACATATAGATATATATACATATGGTTACACATGAAAAAGCCAGTTTTGATCATACAAAGAGCTATTGTATCCATAAATCACAAAAACAAAATAAACACAAACGTTACTGTTAAGTATCACTTTAAAAGTCAAACTTACATGCTACCAATAAAAATAAAAACTTTTAGGCATTTCGAATAGCATTTGTTTCTACAGACTGATAATTAATCCTAGTCATGAAAATATCCACCTTATCATCGGATTACACAATCAAGAACCATTTCAAGCACAAGAAACAAAGCACCAACTCAGCCCCACAAGCTAAAACATTCCAAAACTAAACATGCAAGGTCCAAATCCATGAAAAACAACAAAAACACGAACTGGGTCGACATTAATATATATATATATATAAAGAACAAATTTAAAACAAAAAAACATACAGGAACCAGGAGAAGGAGAAGAAAGCCAACTTGTGAAGGAGGCAGTGGTGGGTGACTTAGAGGAGTTAATGGCGGAGAAAACATAAAAGGCAGAAACTAATATCCCGATAATCACAGTTGTGTAGATCGTTTTGAACAATGGCTTCGAATTCGCAACCTCTTGGTACCAGTTTCTCCAATCACTCATTGTGATTATTCTGATTGAAAAGATACAAAATTTATGATCAAATTGCGAGCTTCATTGACATTGAGAGAAGTATAAGTCCTAAACTTGGATGCAGTTTCTTTGTTTTGATGAATATGTAATTGAATCTAAGTAAGGACTGAGTCACTGAATTAGGTGGGTTGGTTTTATGGAGTTGTGTTTTTTTATATGGTCAACAACTTGTTTGCTCTGTTTTTATTTATTTTCCTTCGGAGTTATTACATTTACCCCCTAAAAGATGATCTAAATTCAGGGGAAATTTCATAATCTTTCAAACGTTGTGGGTTTTGAAAGAATTAAGTGATCTATAGTGGGGATAATCGTTCTTCTTCCTTCATTGTTACTAGCTAGTAGTTATTACCCAATAAAAATTATATGATTGTTATTTAATAATTTATGTGTTTTAAATGTTTAATTTATTTATGGTTGATATTTGACACGAAACCAGATCAATAGTGGAATGATATTGTAATATATCCCTGCTTGCATACATGATATGACATGGTGAATTACCAATTGTCAACTTTAGGCAACTTGGACTTCTATTGAAGGTGAAACATTCATCTCTATCTCTTAATATTATATATTTTTAATTAAGATTCGATTTTGACTTAATGGAAAAAAGAGAGGTGCAAACTCAGATCTATTAAAGTTTAGATTTATGAATGGTGATCTGGTTGTGGTGGATGAACTGGGTTTGGTTCCAGAGCTAGGTTCAATCAGTGTAAATATAATTCATTAAGGGTGAGTTTGGAAGTAGGTTTAACATTATTACAAGTACTTTTTTAAGTCCTTGAATTGGTTAAGGTGAAGCCAAAATTTGGGAATCTTGGTCTAATTATATATATAATAACACAAACATGAGTTACATGAACACTTTTGCAAGCCACCGAACCTAAGAATTCTCTGTTACATATATCAAAGCATGATGATAGGATGTAATATGGTATCTATATATATATATATTCCGTCATGAAAATGGACAATGGACAATAAACAAAATGACAGATTGAAGACCCTTATCTATTGATTTATTCTCAGGCATAATAAGACATATTTGAGCTCTTCATGCTACATTCCAACCCACAGAATCTTGAAAACTTCTCCACCTCTAAGGTTTATATTAACTGTAGTTTATCTGATAAAGAATAATGTTGGTTGCATGAATAACAATTAACGATCATGTGGTTCCTTGGATTCTCCACAACAAATCGAAGAAACTTATGGATTATTCCAGCAATTGTACTGGTGATTCTTGTCACCGTGATGTTGAGGAAGTTTGCAGTGTACCTGGAAGCTCAGGCAAGAACTGTAGCCACGAACAAGGAGACACCTCAAACAGACTTGGAGAAAGGACAAGATCATTTGGTTTCCAGGAAAATATTTACTATGTGTTGCACTGCTGGTGTTGTTAGAACATATGCTCTTGAAGAGCTGAAGATGGCTACTAGAGACTTCAAAATTCGGATAGGGGTTGGAGCCACTTCTCTTGTGTATCTTGCTGAGCTTGGAGATGGAAGATTTGGAGCTGTGAAGAGAGTCATGGAGGAGAGAGGTGGTAGCAGAAAGATCTTCTTGGACGAAGTCTCGGTTTTGCTCAGGATTTCTCATCCTAATTTGGTGGGATTGTTGGGTTTCTGCTTGGAGAAAGGTAACACTCAATCTAAATTCACATTCATACAATAAATCAATGAATTATTTTTTAATGGTTTAGTATTATCTTAAAATATTAATACTAGTGAATAAGATTTTTCAATAACCCTTCATCATTGTCCAACAATTCAATTATGTTCAATCTTTACACCAAATTTCCCGAAAATTTTGTATACAACAAGTTAATATATTTATCTCATCTCTATTAGTTGCAAACATAACATGAATTCAATAGGTTATTATATTATAGATGATTTTATACCTTAAAATGTTATTTGAATGACTGTTTTGCACTTTTGGTCCTATGGGCTTGCTTCTCGCTCAATTGGGTTAAGAGTTGAAGTTGAAACCCAGTCCATTTTTCTTAAGCCTTAACACACACAAACATGAGTCATGACTAACCACACACAAATAATATTTGAGCAGGAGAGCAACTTCTACTACTCGAATACATTCCAAACAAGAGCTTATTTGACAGACTGCACACCTACTATGGCCAATCACAAGGAACACTTTCATGGTCCAATCGTTTGAGCATTGCTCTTGACATTGCTCGAGCCCTTCAATACCTCCACTCAATGGCTGACCCACCTATTATCCACAGAGATATCAAGTCCTCTAACATTCTCTTGATTGACAATAACCATGCCAAGCTTGCAGATTTTGGGCTTTGCAAGCTGGGCCATGACTCACTTGGCCCGCAAACTCCAACCACCATCAAAGGCTCGTTTGGTTACGCCGACACCAATTACCTCAAAACTGGACTCGTTTCACCGAAAAGTGATGTTTATAGCTTTGGAGTGTTACTTCTCGAGCTAATAACCGGGCTTAAATCAACACAAGGTTCAGCAACACTAGCTGAATGGACAGAGGAGTGCAGGAAAAAAGATGATTCAGAGGTTTTGGCTCAAATGTTGGACCCAAAACTTAAGGGTGATGCTGATTTAGAGCAACTAAGAGTGATGGTGGACATAACAAACTCTGCTTTAGCTGAGAATTGTGAAGCTAGACCAGATATGAGCACCATTGTTGACAGGATTATGAGTTGTATGGAACCTCCATCTCATCCTGAGTCACCTGTATAGTTCGATCACTACTGTTATTTAATAATCCTAACAAAACTTTAATAATTCTTTTGTATATATATAGTTCCTCATGTACATAAATTATATTTATGCTTTTAATTGTAACATCTAGAATTGTATACTTTGAAACCTTATGTAGTGGTAGACCTACTTAATTTTTTTTTTTCATAATTATATATAAATAAAGAAACTATTAATGGTAGGAAGGATTTGCACATGAGCATGACATGAAAGTTTGTTGAACGAAAACGTTGGTGTTTCTTGGTAGTTGATTATTAGGTTTGACATGATGAGAAGCATGAAGGGAAGAAAATGTGCATGTATATATTTGAAGGATAATAGAGAAGTCAAAATTGGAAACTAATCATTGGGATTTGGAAGAACCCATTTTATTAAAGGCTACAAAGTCAAAATGAAATCCTAGAAATGTCGAACTTACTTATTCTCTTTTCCTTTCTTGGTGCAAAGAAAATTCAACTTATTACCTCCATAACTTAAACTTGTACAAATATGGTAAGAAGTACAACTCCATCCTCGAAGTTTTGGAGGTGGAAGAGAAATTAAACTTTCATGCATGTGTGATTATTCAATAACAACGTATCATGTCAACGCTTGGTTTATACATATCACGAGTGATTAAATACACGTTTAACGTACATACGTTAAAAATTTGAATGCATCAAAATAAACTTTGTGCTTCTTTATTCAACGAGTTAATGTCTTCTAGCACCTCATGATGAACTAAATGATATGAATCTATTTCAAGAAATTATCCCATCTATAGTATCATTTGAAACAACTTGATATACTCATATTCATTTCTGATTTCCCTACCAAGAAAGCCATTAATTTACGCATACAACAGGCCAAAAAATTGTTTCCCTTGGGTTAAGTTGAAAACACTTTCTCGACAATGACTTAAATGCGGTGCTTTGAAAACGGTCCACTTGGCAACACTTAACAGAGTCAATTAATTAAGATATATAATAAGACACGATGAAGAAATATATTCAATTCGAGTATTAGTTATACAGTAACCTCATCAATCTAATTAAAACCATTTTATAAATAGAATGTCAAACTTAGTTTCTAGGATCTAACACAACACATGCACTCGATCCTAGCTAATTTAAGTTGAGGTTTACCATAATTTGCGAATTGTATTATACAAAGTTGCAGTGTTTCTCCCCATGTCATAAATTTGGTAGCATTGAAGTCATTCACAAGCCAAACCATTCCCATTAAACTAATCAAAACTCATGCTTAGTTACGAGCTTGGTTTCACTTATTAGCTATAATCTAGTCAAAGCTGACTCACTAAGTGTTTAATTAAAAGGATAAATATTGGAAGCATGATTAAATAAAAGATTAGTTTTTTATTAATAGACTGTCATCCAACTGGCTTTGTCTGGTTTTGACTTATCTCCTTAGAATATTAATAATATAGAAATGGCAATTAATCAATCAATGTACCTCAAAAGCAGCATACATTGATGCTTCCTCGAATGCCACTCGTAAAGTACGATGCGTAGAACTTGATGCCCTCGCCCCTCGCCTCTTACTAATTACATAACACTAGTCTTAATTTTGTATTAACAATGTTTATTCTACGTATGTACATATTACGTACGTGCATGTGTACTTCAAATTAACGTGAAGCACGTGTCCACGGTTGCATGGCAATTAATTTGATTAAACCAAACAAGTCAAAACATGATTATATTATACATGGAATTATAAAGAAACTATGGGAGATGCGAGAAGGGCCATCTCTATTTTAGAACACTGTTTTGATTGGTCTACTAATCAATATTATAATCATAAATCAGCGTGGTTTTCTAGGGTTTATGATATTCATAAACTTTAATAAATAATTAGGAGAGAAGAGATATGATGTAAAGGTAATTAAGGTAGGGTCAACATGATGAAATTAAGTGGGGTTAAAGAGTAGTCTTAAGGAAGTGGTATCCACCCCATTTCTGAAAGAAATTTAAAATATAAATCAAAGTGGGGTAGGAGGAAGGATGTGATATGTTTTTTGGTTTTCTCAATCCCATCCCATATTGTCTCTTTCGGAATATAGTTTTTAAGTGTTAAATTAATGCATAGAGGGCAGATATTATTATATATTTATAATATAATATACGTTATGTACATGTAGCAATAAAGAGACTAAAATTGAGTAAGGGGGGAGCTAGACCAACCTCTCTAAAAGTTAAAACTTATCTGATTCCAAACAACTAGTATATGATTTTGATTTTATATATCTGTATTTGAAAGCTAGCTAGCAACTGAGACTGAACCTGGTTTTCTTTTAGTGGTTTTCTGTTTGGCCCATGGTATATATCACATTCTAGCCATATGTAAACAGTTATGTATTTATGAATAAGGAGTTGACATGCATGCATTAATAAGTTGACCCAATAAGCTATAGTTTGTATACCTAAGAGTCATTTAATTAAGTTATAAAGAGAGGTCGATGGATCGGGGAGTTGAAGATCAGATTCAGAATTAATATACTGTTGTTAAATTTGCCCATCACCCATCTGTCTATGTAAATGAATTTTGTATTAGTATAAAAGTATCACTTTTTGACAAAAAAAATGGAAAAGTGAGAAGGCAAATTTGATGGACACTATCTTATATACTTGAGGAGGAAATAAATATATAGTAACTAATAAAGAAAGGATGGATCAACTTCTGGTTCTGGCTCTGGCTCGTGCATTACTATTTCTAGTATAAATTATGATTTATTCGATCCATTGCTTATAAGTTTACAAATTGTATGGATAATTGAGAGAACATGGAATGATTCCAATCAAATTTCTTATTACTTTGCATCCAGTCAACAAAAACCTTTTATATATTCATCAAATTAGTGGCCGAATTTATACTCCATCATTTATATAAATCTTCTTTGAAGCTAAAAGAGTCTTCAATAGATTGCATCATGTATATTAGCTTGGTTTGAAGAGTTGAAAAGTTTGAAGGTTGTTCTATGTACCTGGTTGATGGGTTTTGCAAGTGGGGTTTACTTCCCAATTGCAATATTATGCGACACAGGTCCTGCAACTTGATCTGTAAAACTGTCAACAGTTTTAGATGATTAAAACTCTCAAGAGTTATAATTAAGATTGAAAAAAGTGAGAGAATAAGAATGTTAGATTGAGAAAGGTATAAATGACGTAGAAATGTAAAGAAAAGGTTTGAAAGTGGTGGATCCATATACATATAGCCAAGGAGAGGGAAAAGAGAATCTTGTCTTTAAGGATAAATCTCTTGTCTATTTATTGTCTTACATTACTGCTAATATGGAAGTCTTACGAGTCATAATCCAAACAATTTGCTACACATTGCTCATAGCTGATTAAGTGAATGTCCACTTCATGTAACTAGTGGGAGATCTCTCTCTCTCAATTCCCTCCTAATAAAACATATTTGATAGCTGTATCCAATTTCCATGCTTTCAACTTCACACTAATCAAACTGTTCATGATTTTAACTCTTGATTAAAGGTGCCCATATATATATATATATATACATGCCACTATTATGTCGGGGGATTATACAATTAACAAGTATGTTAATTGGTCAAGCTATAACCAACTCTTCTAAAAGCAATTTTAAATTAATTACCAAGTATAAATATATGTTACCTAGTTGCATTAGATTCGATTAATCTTCATAAAAAGGTCACAGTGTCATACATGGATGCTATCATCAATATATATATATAAAGCTATAGTCTTGAAGATCTTTTGTTTTTATATATTATTTTACTTTCCTGTGTGATTAGGTTACAACTTTACATCTATAATTAACACATTAATTAATGTATAATTTAGCAAAGTCTTCGTGCATTGAGGAATATTTTCAACTATACGTCAGTCCATAGAGAAGAAGAAGACAACCCATCACAAAGCAATTGTGGTATGCACAATTTCACCATACACATATATTTTATATGTTTATCAAAGCTGTTGCTGTGTATTCCCATTAATTTGATCTAATCTCCGCACTAATTAACCCTTCTTAGCCCCTTAAAAGTTGATAAACAAAACCATATTATACAATTCGATTAATGCTAGCTCAAAAGCAGCAACTATTGCTTCTTCTACAATGGAGATTATTATAAAATTAAAATAATGAAACATTATTACTCGAAGGTTGTGCTAGTGTTGCTTCCTAACAAACATATACATGCAAAAATGTATACGTGTACCACTACAATTCGCATGGCTATGTATGCGGCAATTGAATATTAAAAATAGTTTGTAATTTGCTGAGATATATTGCAATTTAGAAACCTGAGAGAGGTATGGAGGGTTAAATTAATTATTCAATATTTTTAATTAAGAAAATCTTATCTTCACAGCTAATGTGTGTATAGACAGCATGTTATAAGCTGCATTGGGACATATTGGACCCTTCAAAGTCAACTATTAAAAGAATCATCAAAGCTTCCATCACATCCCGTATCATCAATGTTTTGTAAAATTGAGATAGAAATGTGACATACCTTCATATATAACAACTAACAAGATCATTTGCAATCAACTCCTATCTTCCTCATTTCCTTTAAAAATCAAAGTGTCACATTCAACTTAGGGCAGAGAAAGTTTTTAATATGATTTGTAAAATTTTCCCTAGTTTTACACTGGTAGTCTTCCCCTAAGATTGACTTGCATATTAGATACGACGTCTTTTGACATATAAGTTAATCAAAATTATCGATTTATCACTTGAAATATATATACATATATTGTCAACTTCCAAAGTGGTTTTAAACATGGTGATCAATAATTGATAAGATTTTTTAATTTGAGAAGGATTAGTCGATTGATAGAATGAGGGCAACTGTCCTTGTTTGATTGTTCAAAGTTAAAGATGACATATGCACTGATGCATTTTGTACGTACTGGTGAAGCGAAAATCCTTTAGAAAAGTCTAATGACCATACACTTTAACACGAAACTGAGATAAAAGTAAGCATTAATAATGCAAAGTATTGAAAAAGAAATCAAGGGTTAGAATCAATGTCTTTTAAAGAGCAGAGCCTTCAATTTAGAAAATAAAGAGACACAGAAGATATTTTTGGTTTTGTTTTTCTTCATTGTATCTCATAACTGCATTTATTCCTGATGGTTACTTCATTATCCCTTTGAAATTTCTCAGATTATTTGGATAAAATGTGAACGAAAATTGTGTAAAGTGTAAATGTAAATAGAATAGGAATAGGGACAAATGTGACAATGAATGATCGTGAAAGAGTAAGGGTCCATTTGAAAAGTTTATAGCCGCGTGGACCCAACCACAATGCATGGAAACATGAACCATTTAACATAAAGCAAACAAACAACAACATGTATATACAATCAAATCAACTCATCTATCCTTCGTTGTTGCTCAGAAATAGCTCTTCATCATCATCTTCATTATGATAATGAACGGGGACCCCAATTGTACGTACCTCCGTGAACCTCAAATTCCATCTTCAACTTTTTCCTTTTCCTTTTTCCTTTGAGTCACTGGCAGATAGCAGATAGAGAGATGAAAGCTATCTGTGTCCTAGTAAGTAGTAATAATATGATCTTATCTGCAGTGGAGTCAATTAATTATTATTCGAAAAAACTTTATAAAATATATTTCGGATATATCACCCGATTCATATCATATAAAACCAAAAAATGCATGTTATATCATATTATTTATGTTTAACAAATACATATATGTTATGTATTTTCAAAATGAGAAATACTAACCTTACAAAGATGTATATAAAGAGGGGTATATAAAGATAAATCATACTCTTAATCTTCATGATTGTCTTTCTCTCTTTCTCTTTTTCCTTTTTTTCAAAAGAAGAGAAAAAGAGAAAGACAATCATAAAGATTAAGGGTATAATTTATCTTTGTATGCCCTTCTTTGTAAGCATCTTTGTAAGGGTAGCATTCTTCTTTCAAAATTAACGCGTAAATAACTTGTTATATGAATTTTTTCCTTGTGTTGAACCTCTCTCTCATATTATTTATGGCGTCATGGGACATAAGAATTATAAATATGAGGGTAGGGTTGCGGGATTTTAGTACGTACAGGTGTCTCAGCTGTTGTACCTGTTGGATGTATTGTTCAATTATTTTCTGATACAATCTTGACAGAAAGTTAGGTGTATGTGGATGCATTGAGAAGGTCCACTTTGTATTGTACTAATTAATCCAACTCTGGATTAATTTTGGGGTTACAATAGAATCATTAATGTTGGGTGTTATGGTGACAATTCATGAACTGTCTTTCTAACTCATTACCCTTCTTGCTTCTTGTTAGGAGTTCATCCTCCCTTTTGATTCTTCATTCCCTCTTAATTAAACTTAAATTTCCAACTTTAATATATTATTTACTATGATTACCCTTTACTTAATTGTATGTTTCCTGTTATTATTTAATTTACCAATCACATCGATCCTTGGTATACCTAGATAATTAATTTAATTTGGTAATAAAATATTCAATTTTGTATTATATATAGTTTTTTACTAATGACATTATCATGATAAGCTTAAAAATTAATATTTGGGGATCACTTGACCGTATAAATTTAGCAGAGGTATTAATTATGGGGTACGTGGATTATATTAAATACAGTGTAATTAGTGTTAATTAGGTGGTTAGTCGCCCAGCCATAGATAAATAGCCAAGCGCCATTTCACAAATTTAACATTATTCATTCGACTATTATTTATATCTTTCAAGTAAAATTATGGGATTATATTTATGGTTTAATGGGTTAGGTACTACTTTTAAACTACTTACTTATACACTTTATATTTTTAACTTTCAGTTTTTAATAATTATAAATTAATTAAAGTTTCATATGTATATTCGATCGATCCCACAACAAATATATTATTTAATACATGGACTGTTTTATACCTGAAAGGGCAGGATTAATTTGCATTTTTTATGATAAACATTTCGTGTTGGATTTTAAGTGTTAACACTTTTTAGAAAGTAAAATTATTTATTTATTATTAAAAAAAAAAAATAGATGAAATTGTTGTTATATTTGTAAGGTGTTGTTCTATAAGTTAAAACAAACCTAACTTAATTGATATCTAAAAGTTTTTTAATTTAATTTAATATAATTATCCATTACATTACAATCACTACAAAGTAACCATTAATTATACTGTCCAGTCCACAACAATTTGTATTTAATAATCTCAAAAGTATTCTTAAATTAACCACTATAGGATCTATGAAAATCTTTTGGAGACAGATGGAATACTGTGAATTACTAGAGATCAATGAAGGGAAGTGCTACCCTCATCAATTAATTAATTTATGACCCCCACAATGTCACTTAATTAACTATTAAATGGGAATAATAACCCGGAGAAATTTTCATGCAAACACGTGGTGTAACCTAGAAGCATAATTTAACTAAGTCAATTAACCATTAAATGTAAGCAAATAACTAATACATAAATTTAATCGCCAATGTGCATGCATGGACAGAGATCGAAAGATTAAGAAAATGTTATATAAAATTCGATCTCATTAATCCGATTAGGGCACTCTTCTGACATATGATGAAGAAGAACATAGAATAGAAGATGACTCTGATGAGAAGGTTGACTAGGAAATTTTGAATGGTTATTAAGAGAAAGTCAAGTGTTTGACATTAATTTTCTGAAAGTTATATTTGATCCATAAAGTCAGCTGGTTTGGTGCCTTTATATATCAGTTGAGCATGCTCAAACAGAAATTAGATACACTTTATATTAATATTAAATGTATATACATGAAAGATACTTGATATTGGACGCGTGTGATGAACAAATTTATGAGTTATGACATAGACAAACAATAATGGAGAATTGCAGCTAACAGTTCAGCTGCTGCCTTCCACATTTGTAGCCCCATTTTGATAACCTCTCTTTAATTATATATAACTGTATGTGTGTGTATGTAGACGTAAGAATGATCCTAACTTTAGGGGCTCATAAATGTTTCATAGCCATTTGCTTTCTTCGTTAATGCATAAAGTTGATCAACAAGATTGAATTTGTATTGGGACATTGTTCGAATCGTGACAATGATTGGAGTCTTGTTTCATCTTCTTCTTCTTGGAAGTCTCAAATCTTTTTACAGTTTACATTCAATTAATACATGCAACTTGACGATACGATGACAGGATTAATTTTAACATGCATGTTCTCTTGTGGAAGTGCATGCATATTAAAATTAATTAATGTACGAGAGGTTCACAGTCTTCAAGCTTTCCATACTGAATTTGTGAAAGCACATACGTATTATTAATTTATTTGAGTGAAAATTCATATGATATAACTAATCAATTCAGGGCACAGAAATTACATGAACATATACACATTAGTTGCATGAAATTGAAACATCTCATAAATTAATATCATACAATTTGGTCTTGAATTAATATTTGACATAGCTAGACCATTATAAAGTCATGATCCACATGTCACATGATAAATTTTCAAACCGTGTTAATAAAATTTTCTCCACGCCATTCAAAATCTTTGAGTCATGAATATGAATATGAATTTCGAAGACTTTTCTCACAATTCAATCAATTACTCTAAGGTAGGGCTACAACTTAATATCTTAAGGTCCCATATTTTATCCACAAACTAATTATATAATTGCCATATGTCCCTTCGTTGACTTTAAATTAATTGCCCCAAAAAAAAAACCAACTAATTTGAATTCAACATTTTCTCCTTACCCAAACAAACTTTCCCCCTTCTCTCATGCTGTCTAAACAAAATTAGATGACAATTATCAATAATGAAAACGAACCCTAAATCAATGGGCACCGTAAAAACCACCAATTACATTCCATTTAAAAGAGAATCTAACCAGTAATTGGGTTTGATTGGTCCTATCTAACTTAAATCCACATTAGAGAATAGTAACAAGTGATAAGGCAATAAAACTTAGGTATAAGTATTGTAACATATCCACAGTTATCAGAAAATATTACATATAATTTTCTTATCGCAAGCATGTATTTAATACTTTCTGATAATTGTGAGTTCGTTTAGTATTAGTGAATGGGGACGCTAAATGGTTTAATACTAAAATTACAGGAAGAGTGAAACGAGTACGGAAGGAGGAAATTAAGGTGGAAGAAGTCTCTCCCCTTTTGTCTTAGTTAAGGGGCAGAATTTAGTTCAAGGGTTATGAGTTTGGTCAAAATCACAAAGCTCCTTTTTGCAAGCTTCTTGACACGTGCTTTCTCTCTCTCAAATTTTCTGCCTCTTAATTTTGTTGTAAGACCAAAGATGAGCTGGAGGGAGATTCCGTGTGTGGGATTCAAGCTGTATTTGAAAGCCACTCTCTCTCTCTCCCTCTCTTTCTTCCCTTTTTCGTACCCTCTTCTCCTTTCCCCTTCTATATATACCCTTCTTCCTCACTCCTTTCTTCACACAATCAAACTTACTTCCCACTTCTTACTTCAAAAACAACTTCAACTTCACCAACATGGATTTCTCTTCCATGTTTTTCCTTTCTTTTGTTGCCTTTCTTTTCATCTTTCTCTTTAACTCCCTTCTCAATTGTCTTTCTTCTAATGCTAAGAAACTCTCTCTCCCTCCTGGTTCTTTAGGCTGGCCTTATATTGGGGAGACCCTCCAACTCTACTCCCAAAACCCAAATGTGTTCTTCGCCTCTAAGCAAAAAAGGTTTGTTTCTGAATGAATGAATTAATTAATTAAAATTTTTGGTTGTTTTTGTATGGAATGGTAGCTCACTTGAATATATTTTATTGTTGTTGTTATAGGTATGGACCTATCTTCAAGAGTCACATATTGGGATGTCCTTGTGTAATGATTTCAAGCCCTGAAGCCGCAAAATTTGTGCTTGTAACTAGAGCTCATCTCTTCAAGCCAACATTTCCTGATAGCAAAGAAAGGATGATAGGCAAACAAGCCATATTCTTTCACCAAGGAGACTATCACACCAAGTTGAGAAAGCTTGTTCTTCGCGCTTTCAAGCCCGAAGCGATAAAACATATCGTCTCTGACATCGAATCCATTGCTACAAGTACTCTTCAATCTTTGGAAGGAAGGTTGATCAACACTTTCCAAGAAATGAAAACAGTAAGTTTCCAAAAACAGAGCTCTCTGTTTTTCATTCCCCTGTTTTTCTGTAAAAGTCTCATCAACTAAGATAGTTTTCTTTTTTGTCGCTTGCAGTACACATTCAATGTTGCACTGCTTTCTATATTTGGAAAGGATGAAGTGCTCTACAGAGAGGATCTAAAGAGGTGCTACTACATTCTTGAAAAGGGCTACAATTCAATGCCCATAAATCTTCCAGGGACACTCTTCAACAAATCAATGAAAGCAAGGAAGGAACTGGCTCAAATTTTAGCCAAAATCCTCTCAACAAGAAGACAAATGAAGCTTGACCACAACGACTTGCTTGGATCTTTCATGGGTGACCAAGAAGGCCTCACTGATGAACAGATTGCAGACAACATTATTGGCGTTATCTTTGCAGCTCGTGACACAACTGCAAGTGTTTTGACATGGATTGTCAAGTACCTTGGAGAAAACCCCAGTGTGCTGCAAGCTGTCACCGTAAGAAACCAAACTTAGGCTCCAAAAAGATCTCAACTTAATTCAATTATTTAATTGTATGGTTCACAAAACAAGCAAAGTGGGAAATATAATAAAATATGATAATGATAGTTATCTCAAATGACCAATGGTTTTATCTGGTGGTGGCTTTACAGGAAGAGCAAGAGGCCATTTTGAGGAGTAAAGAAAAGAATGGTGATGACAAGGTTCTGAGTTGGGCAGATACCAAGAAGATGCCCATAACTACTAGAGTTATTCAGGAGACACTCAGAGTTGCCTCAATCTTATCTTTTACTTTCAGAGAAGCCGTGGAAGATGTTGAATATGAAGGTTAGTTACCTCAAATCTGCAAAATATTTCTACTTCTTTTGTATGCATAATAATTCTATTATTTATTCTGCTGCTAATAATTTCTCCTCTGTTAAAAAACTTTTTCAGGTTATCTTATACCAAAAGGCTGGAAAGTTTTACCTCTTTTCAGAAACATTCATCACAGCCCTGAAATCTTCCCAGATCCTGAAAAGTTTGATCCATCAAGATTTGAGGTAAGAAAATAAAAAAAACATATCAGAATTTTGTACTTTCCATACATTGATTCCGTTATGTTTTAATATTCTAACTCTCATATATTTTTTTTTATTAATGACTGAACAGGTTTCTCCAAAACCAAATACATTTATGCCATTTGGCAACGGGACCCATTCATGTCCAGGGAATGAGTTAGCCAAGCTGGAAATTTTGGTTCTTCTCCATCATCTGACCACAAAGTACAGGTTGGTAAACAGAGTTACTATTTACCTTTGTGAAGATCCCAAAATAGAAAATGTTTTTAAAGTATGTAGCTGACAAAAGCAAAATTGGTCACTTTTGTTGCAGGTGGAATATGGTGGGATCACTTAGTGGAATTCAATATGGCCCTTTTGCCCTTCCTCAGGATGGTTTGCCTATCAAATTAACCCAGAAGTCATAGGATGATAATAGGAATCCAAAAAGGGGAAGTCCCAAGACAACTTCACACTTCACAGAAGAGACAACTTCCTAAATATAGAAACAAATCATGCATGCCTTCAGTTCAGACTAATAGGTTTCTACTTTCTTTGAGAGAATGATGAAGATAAAGACCAATACTGTTTTACCATAAAGAGAGAGGAGGAACTCCTCTCTTTCATTTTGTCAAAAAGGAACAAAAAAAGTGGAAGAAACAAGTTTAAAGATTAGCATACTAAAAAGGAACCAGCAGACAATTGTACAGACGAGACCAACAAACAAGATTATGTTCATTTTTTCTTTTTGCTAGTTATTAGAGAGAAACAACCCCGCAAGGAATTAGATCAGTTTATGTAAGTGGGTTTATCTCCAATTTGAGAGTGTTTCTGTAATTGTTTCCAAATATCAAGTGCCGTAAGGCCACAATGATATAAAAAAAAATTCAATTATCAAAGTTTGATTCTCCATACTTCGTACCCTTCCTTCTATTATTTATATTTTATCTTTCTGGTCTTTGTAACAATCCAAGCCTTGTGGGTTACTTGTTCAAAAATTGTTAAGCTGAGATGATCACTATGTTTCCTCTTTCCAAGCATGCATTTGACCGAAATTAGTAGTTGAACAAGGTTACTTGTTCAAAATATAACATGCAAATGCAATCAATGCTTTTTTTCTTTAGATATTTAGACAGCTGTAGTTGCGTGCAGAACTTTAATGGCTTTGGCTTTTGTGATAGTTTTTGCTAATCTTTATCAATATGCGGGTGACAAATTATGCATATCCTGCCAATCTCTTGCTATCCTCTCACAAAAAATTTAACAGTTGAACAGTTCAACCATTGTAATAGTTTATTTAAGACTCTGCAAATTAACATTACTGTATCCTTTACAACAACCTATCGTCCAAGTATTTGTGACTAACCAAAACTGCAACTAAATCAGTGCTACCCTTCTAACATGCTTGCATTGCTAATTTGCTCTCTCTCTGCTGAAAAAACTTTTCATTTCTCTGATAAGAAACAATACCTTCCTGAGATTACTAACTGCAGATTTTTACGGTATGGTATTATGTATTTGAATGAGCCTAGTCTTAGTTATCCTATTCAAAAGAATAGTCTTTTATATGAAATGACACATCTTCCTTATAAGTTCCAAGACCGTTTGATCATCCGACTGATCTTCTCATTCTAATTCCTGAGACCATCACATTGATCTCTTGGCGTCCAGCTGTAGTACTATTTTGTAAGATACCCGGTTATGAAACTCAAAAGGTGATGGACTCCCCCGACTCTAGAAAAATGGTCATGTTTTGTCGCTTTTGATTACAGTGACTGCCCTCCTATTGATATTAGTCATATTAAGCAGCCAGAACAGAACAAAGAAGCTGCCATGAGTAAAATAATTGTCGCCGGATCTTAGCACAATATCTAGCAAGCTAAAGACTATAAATTCAACATCTTAGACGTTAGAACTGAGAATCAATGAAAAAACTACACTTATCCCACGTTATGTAATCTTTTGAATAACTTAGATCAACATCACAACAAAGGCAGCATCTTCTCCCTTTGACTTCTCATAACTTGAATATCCTAGCAAATGTTCAGACTTTGATATTTTTTTTTTCTGTAATCCAAGCACGTGTCCTTCATTGATGTTACAGCTGATGAATTCATAGATTTTTCTACAACACATTACATGCTTATCTAAAACGTTTAATAGTTATTCTTACCACCAAAACATTTCTACTAACTCCCTAAGTTAACAGAAAAGCATTTTTTAACTATCTCAAACCACTTCCTAACGAATTCTTAGCTCTTAGTAGTCTTTAAATGGCCATAAAACTATTGTGCGGTAAGTAATTGGTTGGATAACTAAAAGGGTTTTAGATTTTATCGAGAGAAAGTCACTTTAACTAATAGATTCGTCTTTTGGGTTTAGTACTCAGAATTCTTAGTAGAGTAAACAGTCACTCGAGGATATGGTCCCAATGGATATAAAGAAGAATATTTACATAACCTAATAAGTTAACCTTTTGAGTTGGATATTACGTATCTCCAACAAAAATTCCTCTGTTAAGAAGCTGATGTAAAAACAATTTGAGATATAAATAATTGAAGGATAAAGAGAAAGGAATTATAATAATTGGAATAAAAATTCAAGAATGGGTAGCTGGCTGGCGATTTAGTTAATCGAATGCAATCATCGTCATAGGTTCAGTTGGGGGTAGCTTTCATAAATGTCAAAGGTGAGAACTCTGGGTTGATACAGATATAAACAACAGTGATTCATGAACAGATGAGTATTTCTTTCACAATCATAAATTTTATGTAAAAAAACATATATATCTGTCAGCATTGAACATGACTTTGTTTTTTTGAATTAGCAATTGAAAGCGACTGAATTGGACTATTTAACTCATTTGACCCAGCTCCAGTTAAGCTCTAACAAGAAACAACCAAAAATTAATTCAGTCCAACTTCTTGTTTTGTTTTGTTCTGTTTTACTTCTCTATTATTAAAAATTGAAAGAAATTAGAAGTCTCTGGCACAGGTGTTCCTGTAGGAATGTGATAATGGTTTTATGGTCAAAGATTACACCCGCAACTGTGCAAGAGGCGGCCACAAGTCTCTCACCACAAAGTTTAGTAATTCGTCTCCCTGATGATGACTTGTTTTAATTGTCACCAATAATGTCTTATTCAGCCACTGTAGAACCCTATGTGTTACTTGTATCTTCAACATGAAACGTGCACTGTAAACTCCATGCGCCTGATTTGAAGAAGTTGATTTGATGTTACATTTACTTGAGTGAACAAGCACCGTCACCTAATTAATTGTTTGCCATGAAACATGCCCTGTAATCATCTTCCATCGTGATTAAGGATACGCATAATCTACTAGAGCTAATTGGGTTGATGTATGACAAATAATAAATGATGCCCACATTTTCTTTCAATGTGGAAAAGTTTCCCACCACGTTTTAATTGCATTAACTAGATGTATAACATAAATGCCTACAATCTTAAGTTAAGGATCTGGTTATGGTTTCCTTGATCAGAACCCAGTAGTAAAAAGCTGTCTGGATTATATGTTATGGAGCCAGTAACATAATAAGCTATGGTATTCTGAAGTTGACACAGGACGAGAGGAATATGTCATAAAAAGAAAGAACTCAATCAATGACAACAAGCATAGGAGCATAATTTAATATGCACAATGTCATAGCAGAGTGGTTTGTCAATCTCTCAACAAAACCAGAACTGGTCTTTTCAATCCAACTCATTGCCAGCTATACTTTTGGTTAGCTTTGAGAAAGGACAAAAAATTAAAGTTTATGATATGAGATGAAAGTT
Source organism: Pistacia vera (assembly GCF_008641045.1). Taxonomy (NCBI): domain Eukaryota; kingdom Viridiplantae; phylum Streptophyta; class Magnoliopsida; order Sapindales; family Anacardiaceae; genus Pistacia; species Pistacia vera. The sequence continues at coordinate 915,684 of NW_022196024.1, read as the reverse complement.
ACGGACACCAAATACCCAAAATAGGATTCAAAACAGTTTGCAGTCGCAACTAATACTATTATAAAAATCATAACATATGCAAGCTTAATGCTCCACTTGGCTCACCTTTCTGTTTCGGAATGATGATTGTGATGCCAATTGCAAAATCATAATAAAGCAGACAAAATGGAATTCGTATTTCCAATCTAAAAGCTCTAAAGAACAAACAGTAAAAGTGAGTATGCCGATGGAGAAGGATAAGAGCTGCTGCTTTTCGGATCATGCTCTGAGATCAAAAGATGATCCTTTTCTAAATTTTAATTCGTCATTCCTGTTCCACTAGGGTCTAATAGATCCAAGGAAGTGCCACATCTCATACAGACGACATTTCAATGAAGAAGCACCGCTAATTATATATATCTATAAAGTGCTATTACAATTGGTAAGATTAGAGCAAATAATGTTCCACAGCTTCCATTGCCAACAAAGGAACAGAAAGTACTGGCTGAGCCACAATAAAAAGTTACAATACAAGAGTGGCTATACATGGCTAATTACAGCTAGCACTAATGGATTCTGACTCGGATAGCATATAGTACACACTAAAGAAAGTGACAGATTTAACATTTCAATTCATACGTGGGTGAAATTCACCAATTATGCAGCTTGTAACTACATCTGAAGATCTGTCCACTCCAACAATTATGGATCCTCAAGCCCGCCATTGCATGTCCCGTAATTTGACATTCCACCTCTAAACTGTTCAATTAAGAAGATAATAAAACTCTAGTAAGGATTCTTTTCGGTTAAATCAACCATATAATTTTGGCCTCAGTGCTTACTTACAACTATATGTTCCCTCATTATTTTTGTTTTTCCAATTCCATGAGAAAGAGAAAGAAATATTTCACCTTCTCAACATCTGTCATTCCTGAGACATCTTGCGTTCTTTTCCTCAGTTGTTCAACACGTGCTTGGGTCAGGTGATTCTGTTCTTCAACCTAATGAATGAAGCAGAATAAGAACAGTTTGCATAACAGAAAGCATTTATGTACTGCACCTATTTTACTAGAATCAAACAAAGATTTTTGGGCCACTACTAGAGCCCATTTTCGTTTTCTATAGATTATTTGAATAAAGTCAATAATTTCCAGGAATCATGTATCCTATATTTTTAGTAGATTTAATTTTAGCAACTACAGGATTACCCTTAGCAAATCAATGAAAGCATAAATTAGATTGAACAAGGTGTCAGGAGCAATCTAACTAAATGGAACAAAAAGTAAGATTGGCGGCCAAGATTGACAGAAATTCAATACAAATGTTCCTTGCATAGATTGATTTCTGAATTGGCTCTTTCTTGACAGCATAAAATGCTCAAACACAGCTTCCCACAAAACTTTTCCTTAAGATAAAGTAAAATCATTGACAAAGCATGGCAATATTGAGAAAGACTTGAGCATTCTAGGGGACTATTTGCGAAGTGCTACGACATAAACATTTTTGAGTTGTATGAACTGGTTTTTGGGAAGCTGAAATTAAATAGATATGTCAGACACATTTTCTAGTTCTCCTTCTACCCACAACCTCCGACTACTATAATATCAACCTTAATACAGGAGAGTAAATCAGCACATGTGATGGGCAAATGTTGCTGCATCTTGCTTGTTTCTCAAGATAAAGGAGATATTTTTAAAACAAAACAGAACAGAGCAACTATAAGAACACCATAAATAGAAAATGAAGAAAAAAAATTCAGTTATAAATCCCCATCATCTTGATTTCTGCTGTAGGAATTCAGCAAGATCCTATGCACAAATTGTCCTAATTAAGAAAAATTGAGAAAATCTCAAGTCTTATTGACATAAAACCTCTTCAATCAATCAACAAAACCTGATTCTACGACCACTCAATAAGTGCATAATGCATGTTAAAAAAACCCTTGAAAACAAACAAAAATAATATATTTATGTTTTTGAATGGAGAAAATTGATCTTTTCTAAACATTACTCACCCTTTCCAACATACGCATCAAGTACTGGATCTCATTCTTCTTCGCTGTTGACAGATCACATGTAACATCCATAATATTTGTCCTGCATGTCAGTCAGGACACTTGAAATAAGAAGTCCATCGCAACATATAGAATGAACTGCATATAGATCAAGTAGTAATCCAAGGGCCATTGAAACCAGTTCCAGCATGATACAATGTAGTTGGATAGACTGTATTTTTTGTTATGAAGTCACTATAGTGACTGCATCAGAGGTATGGATGATGATGAGAGTATAGAAACATACATTGTCAGCAGTTCTCCATCAGTGGTTATTTGTTATTGGTTCATATATAATATTCTTTAATATCATTCAATAGTAGGCCTACACTGTCAGAAAAGATTGCAACTGTCTTCCTCTTTGTTTTATTCTATGTTTCTTTCTTATCTTAAAATTAGTCACATGTAGGAGATTAAAGTGAAAAGTTCATCCTGGAAAAATGGGAACATGTAACAAACCATGTCTACTGGGATCTGACACAACCTATGTCTATGCCTCTGTCTGCTGCTAAAGGCATTCTTCAAGAGTAAGTTAGTCACTACGCATCTAATATATGTATTAGCAGAGTGAACTTAAAAAAAGGCCTTGCATAGCAGGAAATCTTCTTAATTTAGAGGCAGGAGTAGCCAAATCTAGAGCTAAATCAGAATGTGGACATAAAGCTGATAAGCACATGAAGTACTCTGCTCTGACCATGTCCAGGGAAACGGTTGTAGAGTTTCAAGTATCCACAACGTCTCCATTAACAAAATAATCATTCTAAACCTTAAAAGCTACATGAAACAATGAATTCTAAAATGCTGCTAATTATCCACCAAGTGAAGAATTAATGAACTGCAAAACCAAACAACTACTGTCTAGAAGCCAACCTGCACACTACCCTTTTCAAATAATATGATAGACTGGAGCTCCAATACAGAAGACATCACAAGTAAAATCATTTCACTCATTCTTGTTAATGTCCTGTGTATGAATTCAAGTGTAATAGTTTTCCAAATGACCATATAAAATCAGGCAGTATTTGTTTGAGCAGCTTAAAATATGTAGCTCTAGCATACAATGATATGACAAAAACATATATTACAAATAGTGAATATTGCAATAAAACTTTATCAGTTAAACAAGTATTTGCATGCTATCAAGGGATTAGATAGACCTACTTATCTGAAGACAATGGATCCAGACTTTTTTCTTCCACAAGTTGCTCCACAGTATCAAGTGTGTTTCCCACCTTCAAAATCATACTTAATTCAACATTAGAATGCCCAACCAACTAAATTCATAAAATCAAAAGGAATGAATTTAATTAGTAATTGAATTGACCACATCTAGCCGCGTACCCAAGTAATGAATAGAAATATACCTGAGTTTCAAGGCATAAAGACTGAAACTCATCCTGTAATATGCAAAAGAGGCAACGTTTGAAATTAACAATCATAGCCTAGTAACAACGTATTTAAATCCTTTAAAAAGCTAAGGGAAAATCATACCTCAATGTTTTCATGCAAAGAAGTAATCACCTGAAACTGTACACCCATTAGTTCAAATTTCAAACATTAACCAAAACAAAATTTAAAAGAATTAAAAACAGCTCTGAGTAGATGTTTAGAGAGGGGACCTGGATGAATAGGCGGTGGAGGGAGTCTTGCTCAGAAGCAGTAAAGTTATTGAATGCTTTGCTGAATTCCTTTTTCATTTCAAAAAAGAAAAAAGAAATAGTGGTAAATAAGAGAATTGATAGTTAAAGTAGATGAACAGAACTTAGAAAACTAAGCAGTGAAGAAAAGTTACTTGTTTTGAGCAAGTAGTGAGAAGAGAACGAATTGCGAGCTTGAAAGACTTGTTAAGATCCGATTGTCTTGACCCGACAAGATCACCCATTTTCTCCATTTCTCACAAACTTACAGGTCACAGCCGCGAAGTGGAAGAGAGTGTAGGAGCTGCTAGAGGGAGCAGGGGATAATGAAATGGGCCGAATTGAAATGGGCCTGTTTCAGCAAACAAAACATCCTCAAGGCTCAAATCTGAATATTTCTGTGTTTAAATATACAATAATGTTTTGATTATAATTGAGTCATACAAATATACAAAAATTGTATAAAATTTATGTAAAATGATTATTCTATCATTTATTTTTTGTCTGTTTGTATGACTCAATTATATGCATAGTATTACTTAAACCATCTCTAACCCATAGCACCAATTTGGTGCAAAATTGCACCAAATTGGTGCAAATTTTGGTGCAAAACACTATTCCATCTCCAATCCACAATACCAAATATTGCACCAAAAAGAATATTTCTTATAATATTCTTTTTTTCTTTTATTGTAATAATTAACAATTAATCTATTTCACTCATTATTTTTGTATATATTAATTAAATATTGGGAATGATATTTTTATTAAAATATTATATTTTAAAAATTATACTAATTTAATAAAATTAAGCATTTATTTATCAATAAACATTACATTAATATAGAAAAAACAATCATCTAATATAAAATGATACCAAAAAAAAAAAAAAAAAACAACACAAAGGTAAAATTCATATTGATAGCAATTTAATTTTCCAAATTAATTTTATTTTGAGTTATTGTAGTTAACATTTGTATGAATAAAGTCATATTTTAATTTTTCATCATATTTTAATTATATCATTATTATGAATTTATTATATAAATAATAATCAAATTAAATAAATACAAATAATCAAATTTGTGTGATTTTTGGTGTAAAATTTAATACTCAAATTGACTTAACAAAAAAAAAAAAAAGAAAAAAAAAATTATTGGCGCTAATTTGGCGCAGCGTTGTAGCGCCACGCCAAAATGGTGTGGTGTTTGGCGTGGGTTGGAGATGCCCTTATAGATATATCATATATTTCCAGTGATGTAAAGATCGGAAAAGATACAGCCACCAAAGATTATACATCGAATTCATGCACTGAATGACGTGACAAAATCCTGACCGTTGATTAATATTAAGTTAAAATTAATCAACGGTCAGAATTTTACCACGTCATTCGGTGCATAAATTCGGTGTATAACCTTCGGTGACTGTAGCATTACTCTGTAAAGATCTATCATATATTTGCTTGCAAGAATTCAAAGGAACCATTTGGAAGTGTGAACAATAACAGTGAGATTTTATATATCCCACAAACATTTTTATCTATAAAAACAGAGAACAAACAAAGCAAAACAGAGCTCTTCTATTTCCATTCCCCTATTTTCTGTCAAACTTTGCTTAAACAAACAATAATAGTTTCAACATGTGTAATAATGATCTATCCATGTTGTATAGACAGTTTTGTTGATATATTTGTAAACAATTTGCTATTTATCACCTCACTCATTAAGACTTTGGCATTATGTTATCACCTAAATTATACATGCTTACATGTAGTTCATTTTTAACGCAGATCAAACTATTAAGCATGCTTACTTGTATTATAATTTTATGAGTAAACAACCTATTCCCACCCGAGGTTTGACGAAATCCTAAGTTAGTACCCCTGATTACATTTATTCCAATTTTCACCTTTAAAGTAACATTGTTAGCAATTTTTAGGTTACAAACAGTGCAATTATCATAATGCCCTTAATAAATAAATTAATACAATTATAAATTTACCTTTTTATTTTTAAATTACTTCAATAACACCTTTGGTGGTTGCACACCCTCTCAATTTTTGCTCGATCTGGGCTATTTCCGATGGTGTTGAACCCCCTGGTCACCTTTATCACCTTTCGCATAGTTCGTCGTCTAAACCCATTTGGTTCCCGACTCATTAGCCCCTCTAATCGTCGATGCAGTTTGGTTTAGGGTTTCCTTGTTTTTCGTTGGATTTCGACGGTAAAAATCCAATTAAACACCACAACTTCAACCAACGTCTCCAACTCTATAAAACCCCTATGTCCCCATCCACTGTTTAGTTGCCATTTGTCGGCCGAGAGGTTTGTGTTCATCACATTTTTGGTGAAGTGGTAGCAGCAAACTGTGAGTTGTCGTGCTCGGGAAGGTTAGGGATTTTTTAGGGGGGATGCGAGGAGTCAAACGGTGGTGGTGGTTGGGGTTGTAGTGGCTCAAAATGGCCAAAAATCGGCAAAAAATAATCGCATGTCATGGCTGCCGTGGTCGGCAATCGACGAGTAATGAAGGGTTGTGAAGGGAAATGTTTTGTAGAGAGAAGGATGGGGGTTCGAATGGTGGTGACAAGGGTGCTTTTGGGTGAAAGAATCACCAGAAAAAGGGCGAAAAAAGCCGAGGGTGACGTTTGTTAATGTGCGTTGCCTCCTACAAAATGACCAATTTACCCATTCACCGTTAAGTCAAACACTTTTTTGTCACTTTAAGGGTGTGAATCTGGAATGAATGCAACCAAGGGTACCTACTTAAGATTTCGCCAAACTCGAGTGGGAATATGTCGTTTACTCTATATAATATATATAGCCAACGACTACACAATAGATATAAATAAGTTATGCAAGTTATAAATGTGTATGTTAGACCGGTCGTCACAGTCACAAAATTAAACCTAAATACCGTAGTTAGCGGTAAGCAGGGTCGAATCCACAGAGAGAAGACTAATGACCTAATGTATATTTGAGTTAACGAAAGAGAAATTAGCAGAATGATTAATTAAAACTAAGGAAACTAATTACTTGCAGGAAATTAAAAGCATTAAATAAATTGCTAACTAAAACTCAATATTAAAAGCGTTGTCGCTACGGGTTCGATTTGACTCAAGACCAACTCTCACAATTCCTCTCCTCGCTCTTCAATTTCCTAATCCTACAAGGCTAGGCAAATCAATAGAAATATCTCCTGGCAATCTAGGCATAATCTATCCTGTCTCCCCGTCGTCTTAGTTACAGATCGATTGGTTAAAGACTATCATTGACTAACCGAAAAATGCTAAACCCTTAAACACCACTAGTTGGTACAACGTTAACAAGTATAACTTATTAACTTGTATCATCCAATCAACTAATTACACAATAAATGCATTCCTAGTGGAAATGATATTAAACGCTACTACAACTTGATTGTAATTAGTACCGAAGCAATTTAAAGTCATAATCAACATTCAATAATCTCAAACCGACATTCAATTATGCAAAAAGTTATATATCAATAAACGTTTTCAATGGACATTATCAATTCAACACGTCGAGCATCATAATAATATTAAAGTATCACAAACAAACTGAAACGAAAATAAATATAATCTGAATACAAGAAACTTAACCAAATACCCAACATTCGGGCTCATCCAACTAGTCGAGAGCTGATGAGAAGATCAGTGGAGTCAATCTCGATCTCGCCTACATCGTAACTGACAACCGGGAACTTAGCCGCTCATGGTGGTGATGACGGAGGCTGAGACAGTGGAAACGGAGCTGATCATGGCGGAGAGGAGGTAATTGACAGCAATATGATGCGAAGAAGGGGCTAAAACGACCAACGGACAGCCGGGAATACGAACAGCCACACTTCACCGGAAAACGTTAATTTTCTGGCGGGTCTTCCGGAAATGGGATCCGAAGGTACCGATGGAAAGCTCTGGTGATGGGGAGTTCAGATCAGGTCCTGGGGAGGTGAGAAGTCGCCAGAAATGAGCAGGATCTAGCCTGGAAGATGAAGAGGTGCGGCGGCAAAATCGATGATTCCGGCGGTTTTCGCGGCGGCTGAAGCTGGGGAAGTGTAGATCCGGCCGTGGGGAATGAAGATCTACCCTTGGGGAGCTGGAACGTTGTCGAAAAAAGGCCAAAACTGGCCGGGAAGACAAAACGACGCTGTGGTGGGAAGATGAAACGTTGCGGCGTTTCCGTGATTCACGGTGGTGGCTTGTGGTGGAGATCGGTGGCTGGTGAAGATCGGTGCACCGGGAAGATGAAGCGTCGCCGGAGGGAGACGAAGGGTCACCAGAGCTCGCCGGAGCTCGCCGGAAAACTGGGTGAACAGCCCCCCCTGTACGCGACTTTTCATCTTCTTTTTATAGAACAAAATGTAAAATGTCATTTTGGTCCCTACATGTTTGAAAGTGACAAAATTAACCCCAAGATTATGACAATTTGACCCCTGAATGGCATAAATGAGACAACATCAACCCTAGAAAATAAATCACATCCTAATATCAACTTACACAATCTCAAATTTCAATCCAAACATGCCAAATTAGTACGAAAAACTCAAAATATGATTTTTAAACATAAATTCATAATTTCTCTTAATTGTCTCAATATAACTTCAATTCAATTACACATAGGGTCTTTTTGTCACCAAAGTAGAGTCACTTTCATGACTCTAACAGTGTAGTACTTAATTTTTCAACTTTATAAGCTATAATACCATGGAAATGAAATGAATAAATTAAGTGGCAATATTTGGTTTTCATTTGTGGTTAGCTTTTGTCTGTGAATTCCTGGGAAAATTATTGTGGTCTCAGAAAATCATATATCATCTGTTGTGAAAGCTAAAGAGAAAGCAAAGATGTATATTCGGATCAGAAACTCAAAGGAATAATTAAAAGGAGAAAAGCTATAAGAATCTTTTGATATTGACTAAGTAGAGATATCATAGATCAAGTACAATATATTATTATCCACATTCCCTTAATATAATTGGACCACCATCCTCGTGTTTTATTATATTATATGAAGATTTTGATGCCATAAAATGTAATGCCAAATATATGGCAAAAAAATATCTTACTATAAACGTCAAATAGGAAATAGATTATTATCGTGGGAAGGAAGATATTGATAATCAAGTAAAACAAGTCATGCAAAAATAGACAAAAAGGATTCACTTTCCCAAATAACATTTCAATATCGCAAAACTATAATTATTTCAAGCCAAATTTCCTTTGGGAAACTTATAAGGAATGTAATTAATTAAGAAAGTTGTCAATATCTTATGATATTTTAATTAATTTTTTATATGTTTTTTTTGCTACATGCAAATCAAATATTAAAATGTTTAACCACCAACTTGTGGCCGGATAGATAGAGGGACATATGGTTGGAACTTGAAAGTACCTCCGTCCTGGTTTTTAGTTTGAGTTGTACAAAGGGGTGGCCAATTACCTTACCTTCAAATAAAAAAATATTAAGATTGTTATACCTGGGAAAATAAGGGCTGACGTGGGGAAGTCACGTGAAGAGTGACCTGCTCCCGTCAGAGCAACAAGCGCACGTCAGACCTGTCAAATGATATGGAGCTCACACATGTCCTTTTCCCCTGCAATAAATCGTGCGAAATCAGCTTGGGAAGAGAGCAATGGGACATAAAGCCGGATTATATCCTGACAATCACACCAACCCATGGATTTAATGATGATTACACGCTTCAGTTTGATATAAAATGAAGAAAACCCCTTCATTAAGGGGATTCGACCATTTTTACATTGAGAAACTCCCTCTCTCTCTTATAAACAATACATTTACTTTTCATAACTCTTCTGTAAGTCAGTCCGCTGTTGCGACCTGACCCACACTAATATCAATACAAATCAGTGGACGTAGGACTTGCTACCTTAGCATCCGAACCACTTTAAAAGCTTTCTTTGCATTTATTTCGTTTTCTACATTTATTATCACGTGTGTTTATTGGCCAATCAGTGTTACGCACGTGACAATTCGTTGGTGCCAAAATCCAGCATCAACAGTTTGGCGCTAGAAGGAGGGCTTGATTTAGTGTCTACCCTTCATCAGGAGAATCTTTGACCTACTGGTCTTACAGCAACAAATGGCCTACCAATCTGAGCATGAGCAGGTCAACCAGCGTGCTGAAGGAGTCCCCCTAGCCCAAAGGGACACCCCTTCCAATATACCTCCAGTTTCGCAAAATGCTGCTGAGAATATCTTGGCAGCTCCGCAACTGGACCCTGCCATCAGAAGCTACCTGGAGAGGTTCGACAATACTCTCTAGACTGTCAACCAGAGGCTAGACCGTTTGGACCAAGGCATGTCATCTACGACAGCCGGAGCGGTACAACCGCCAAAGACGCCTGCAGGTCACGCGAAAGCGCGGCAAAGGGCGATAGCCCATGCCGCGAGCACTGCAGCGAGTAGGCGCAAGGGTAAGCAAGTGGCAAAAAGTAAGCCTACGGGCTCCCAAGGGCCAGCGAATACAAAAGGCGCCCCAAGCAAGGTGTCGACAAAGCTGAGACTCGGTGAAAAAGTGAATCCCGAGCTGTCCCACGCCATGTCGCAGGCAAACCCAAGCAAAAATGCTGGGCGCGATGATTCCTATCACCACCAACAGAACGATCCCGATCGTTATCATGCGGGTGGCCCCCACACCTTGCGGGGCGGTTCGTACCACCGCGAGGGTTGTGAAAATGCCCCGCACAATCCATCGCCTTCACACGCCTCTAGTCAGCGTGTGTCAAGTGTGGCCGGAAATGCCAGCCGAGGCGAGGAGGAATCTGACCTCCGGACTTTCCTGAACTGCAACCGAGAAGACCGGGCTCGCATGAGTGAAAGCAATCCCCAATTGGCTCCGTTATCGCAAATCGAGGAGCTGCAGCGAGCTCTGGACAGGTTAAGGGAGCAGCAAAATGAACAGGCGCAGGTCGCCTCTGCATCCCCTTTTTCTCCCGAAGTGCTAGCTGCCCCACTTCCACCAGGGTTCAGGATCCCAGATATGCGGCCGTTTGATGGAAACTATGATCCGCAGGATCATTTATATGAGTTCAACGACCTGATGGAGCTCCACCAGGTTTCGGACCTTGCAAAATGTCGTTGTTTGGCCGTGACATTGACTTTCCACGCTAAGCGGTGGTTAAGGTCGCTCCCAGCGGGATCGATCAGTTCGTGGCCTCAGATGAGCACGACGTTCCTGCGGCATTTCCAAGCCAATCGGAAGTTCTCAATGCCTTTGAGCTACCTCAGCAACATAAGGCAAGAAAGAGACGAATCCCTCCAGTCTTACATTGATCGCTTCCACAAGGAACTCAACAAGGTGGCTCATGCTCCAGAAGAGTCCATCCGAACTCTTATAATAGCTGGAGTTCGCCCGCAAACCGACCTGTGGAAGGAACTGCAAGCTGAGGACGGTATTTCCCTCACCAGATTCTACAACCTGGCAGAAAGTATCTCCGAATAGAGAATTCATTGGCGGCACTCCGCCGTCGCGATCACGGCACTTCCAGCAGTATGCCTGGTCGGGGAGATAATAGGCGAGCTGATCGCAAAGGAGACATTGACGATCAGCGAAAAGGGAAGAAACCCCGCTACGAGCAGAAAAAGTCCTATGCTCCTGTTCCTCGTCGCGACCGCGACGGGGCTCAATACACTCCGCTGAATGTGTCCATATCTGCAATCCTCAATAAATCCGAGGAGGCCAGCCTGCTCGGTGAGCCCGAACCCATGAAAACCCCTGCTACGGCCAGAAACAGCAAAAAATACTGCCGTTACCATCGGGATAATGGGCATCTCACTGATGAATGCCGAGCTCTAAAGCAGGCTATCGAAGAGCTCATCAAGAAGGGGCACTTCAAGGAGTACATTGATGACTCCCCAAAAGAAAACCAAGGGGAGCGAAAGAAAAAGCGCCGTGATCGCAGCGGGTACGACAATGTTAATATAATCTTCGGAGGTCCGCACCTCGCGGGAAACACGCGAGGAGCGCAGGAAAGATATGCTCGCGAAGCTCGCCACGACCCGATTAGGGTAATGAATACATCGCAGCGACCTCCAAAAGCCCGAAAAGAGGAACCGATCACCTTCTGTGAGAAAGAGGCAGCTCGCTTGCACCATCCTCACGAGGATGCTCTGGTGATCACGCCCCTGATAGGGTGTCATAATGTCTGCAGAATGCTTGTAGACAACGGAAGCGCCGTGAACATCCTGTTCAAATCCGCTTTCGACAGAATGAACCTGGTCGAGGCCGACCTGAAACCGGCCTCGATGCCTCTGTATGGTTTTACGGGGGATCACCTGATCCCCAATGGGATAATCCAGCTCCCAGTCACGCTCGGCGACTACGACGAAGTGACTAGGGTTACCGAATTTTTGGTCGTGGACTGTCCGTCGGCCTTCAATGGCATCCTGGGGCGACCTCTACTGAGAACCTTCAGGGCAGTCACTTCCATTTATCATCTCAAGATGAAGTTCCCCACTCCATCGGGGATAGGGGAGGTAAGCGGGTCGCAAAGCGCATCTCGCGAATGCTATGTAAAATCAGTCCAAATGGCCGACAAAGGAAAGGGCATTTCGCGTTGTGCACCCCGCCATGCTATGGCGATCAGCCGGATCGAGCCACAGCCTGGTCCGGCGGAGGATAACATAGATCCGCGAATTCAGGAAATCCCCCCGAGCGGCCCGGTTGAGGATCTGTCCGAAGTTTCGGTTGATCCAAAAGAGCCGAGCCGAATGCTAAAGATCGGAAGCTGTCTCAACCCTCAGCTCGCTTCTGAGCTGGTAAGCTTCTTGAAGGAGAACATTGATGTGTTCGCCTGGTCGCATGCGGATATGGTCGGGATCAGCCCGAACGTTATATGCCATTCATTAAACGTCAACAGTGAAGCTAAGCCAGTTCGCCAAAAGAGAAGGGCAATGGATCCGGAGCGGTACGCCGCGTTAAAATCAGAAGTGGAGAACCTTCTCCGAAATGGATCTGTTCGCGAGGCTCTCTACCCGACCTGGGTCGCTAACCCGGTCCTGGTAAGGAAGCCAAATGGCAAGTGGCGGACCTGCGTAGACTTCAGCGACCTGAACAAAGCTTGCCCGAAAGACAGCTTCCCCCTGCCAAGAATCGACCAGCTCGTTGACGCCACCTCGGGGCACGAGCTGTTAAGCTTCATGGATGCATACTCGGGATACAACCAAATCCCGATGTATAAGCCAGATGAGGAGCATACGACCTTCATTACGGACCGGGGGCTATACTGTTACAAAGTCATGCCCTTCGGCCTCAAGAATGCGGGTGCGACCTATCAGAGGTTGGTCAACCGAATGTTCTCCGACCAGATCGGGAGGACAATGGAGGTCTATGTGGACGACATGCTGGTCAAATCCCAGGTCGCCTCAGAACATATTGCGCATCTCGCAGAGATGTTTGACATACTCCGACTCTACAGAATGAAGCTGAACCCTCTCAAATGTTCATTCGGGGTATCGTCAGGAAAGTTCCTGGGATATATGGTCAATCAGCGGGGCATAGAAATAAACCCCGAAAAGATTCAAGCTCTGCTCGATATGGAGAGCCCGACCAGCAAAAAGCGTCATGAGTCTGAATGGGCGAATAGCGGCACTTAGTCGCTTCATATCAAGGCTAACAGACCGCTGTTTACCATTCTTCAACGTCCTAAAGGCCAACAAGAAATTCGAGTGGACTCCCGAATGCGAGCAGGCATTCCAGAGTATAAAAGAACATCTTGGGAAGCCACCTCTCCTCTCTAAGCCTCTTCCACAGGAAATCCTGCTCATCTACCTGTCCGTGTCTCAGTTCGCGGTCAGTGCAGCTTTAATACGGGAAGAGGAAAAGGTTCAGTGGCCAGTATACTACGCAAGCAAGCGTCTATCAGATGGCGAGATGTGGTACCCGGAAATGGAGCGACTAGCTTTTGCTCTGCTGGTCGTGTCTAGAAAGCTGCGACCTTACTTCCATGCCCATACGATCAATGTAATGACAAATTACCCCCTCAGGCAGGTCCTCCAGAAACCAGAGGCCTCGGGTAAGCTGCTCAAATGGGCCATGGAATTGAGCCAGTTCGACCTAAAGTATAGGCCCAGGTCGACCATCAAGGGGCAGGCTGTTGCAGACTTCATCTTAGAATTTTTCTATCTCCCAAGCGAGCAACAGCCTAGCGAAGTCGGGCAAGAAAGTATTCAGAACCTGTCGACCTGGAATCTCTACGTCGACGGGTCATCAAACAGGAAAAGAGCCGGTGCGGGTCTTCTCCTTGTGAGCCCCGAGGGGGTTCGAATTCATGGTATTCTCTGGTTCGGGTTTAAAGCGACCAACAATGAGGCCGAGTACGAAGCCCTGCTCGCCGGGTTGCGACTTGCCAAAGAAATGGGTGCAACCGCGATCAGTATTTACAGCGACTCTATGCTGGTCGTCAACCAAATCCTGGGGGAATACCAAGCCAAGGAAGAAAACATGGTCCGCTACCTGAAAGAGGCTAAGACCTCTCTGGGGTCGTTTAAGCACTTTGAAATCGCTCAGGTCCCCAGGGAGAGCAATTCTATAGCGGACGCCTTGGCAAAGATAGCCTCATCGTTAGACTCTGAGGCTCCTGATAGCATTCCTGTTCGTTTCGTCGATGCTCCGACTATCAGCTCGACCGAACAGGCCGTTAATGTGGTTCAGCCGGATTCCTGGATGACTCCCATTGTCCAGTACCTCAAGGATGGGACCTTGCCTAGCGACAAGGTCGAGGCAAGGGTCCTGCGAGTAAGGTCTGCTCGTTTCACACTCATCGGGGATCAGCTGTACAGGAGAGGATTCAATGCCCCTCTCCTCCGATGTGTAACCAGTGAAAAAGCAGACTACATCATGAGGGAAATTCATGAAGGGATCTACGGTAACCACATAGCAGCTCGATCTCTGGCGAACAAGGTTGTTCGTCAGGGATATTATTGGCCCTGGATCCAAGAAGATGCGCATAACTTTGTCAAAAAATGTGACAAGTGCCAGCGGTTCGCGAACATTCCGCGAGCCCCATCTCACGAGCTAATTACTATGTCTAGCCCTTGGCCGTTTTCCATGTGGGGGATCGACCTTATCGGCCCCATGCCAGTTAGAAAGGGAGGGGTCAAGTATGCCGTGGTCGCGGTAGACTATTTCACAAAATGGGTCGAAGCCGAACCGTTAGCCGCGATCACGACCAGAAAGCTAAAAGACTTCGTTTTCAAGAACATAGTATGCCGCTACGGAATTCCTCACACCCTCATCTCAGATAATGGAAAGCAATTCGATAATGAGGAGTTCAAGCAGTTCTGCGACGAGCTGGGCATCCATAAAAAATTTGCCTCAGTCGCCAGACCGCAAGCGAATGGCCAAGTTGAAGCAGTCAACAAGACCATTAAGCACACTCTAAAGGCCAAGCTCGGGGCAGCCAAAGAAAATTGGGCTGACGATCTCCCCGAGGTCTTATCGGTGTACAGGACAACTCGAAGAACCTCCACCTCGGAAACCCCATTTTCGCTAGCCTATGGCTGTGAAGCGATGATCCCTGTAGAGGTTAGGACCGGTTCTCTTCGGAGGGACTTGTACAATGAGGACGAAAATGAAGCACTTATGAGAGCAAGTTTGGATCTGGTCGAAGAGCACTGCAACAAGGCTTCGCTAAGGATAGCAGCCTACCAGCAGCGTGCAAAGAGGTTCTTCGACTCGAAGGTCAAGCGAAGAGACTTCCAGGTCGGAGACCTTATGCTAAAGGAAGTTCTCCTCGGGACCAGAGAGCCAAGTGCGGGGGTACTGGGACCTAACTGGGAAGGTCCATACCGAGTCGACAAGGTGATCAGACCGGGGACCTACCATCTCAAAAGATTGAACGGCTCCAAAGTACCCCAAGCTTGGAATGCCGAGCACCTCCGGCCATACTATCAGTAATCCCGAACTCAGCTTTCAGTTTTTGTTAATTTCTTTAATATTAAGTATTACTTTGTTCACCCAAAACAGTTCGCATGCGTTCTATTTACATGTAAGAATTTGTATGTAATTGCCTATGTAAATCACAATTGTAAATTGTACGTATATATGAAAAAGCGAACTGCAATTGTAAAGAAAATGTCTACATTTATGTACAAACAAAAAGTCAAAAGACCCGATTACAATGGGGACAACTCATTACACTAAGGCTGGTGGGGGGATCCTTTGAACCAGAACCCCCTGCCTGGTCGGGTCATTGGGCGGCCGTGGCTTCCTGATCGTCCTCCTCGGCCATGATCTGCAAGGTCGCCTGCCAACCCTTTGGGAGGTCGGACATGTCCAATTCGGGGTTCTTTGCTCGCAGAGAGTAAATAGACCCGATTGCCCAGTCTGCGGCCTTTTCCTCCATCTCCTCTGACTGATTCTGCATTTCTTCAGTCAGAAAAGCGATTCTCTCCCGACTCTCCTGGAGTTCGGCCTCAAGAGCTCGCCTTTCCTGTTTGGAGGCCTCCCTATCTTGTTCAGCTTGCAGTGCCCGTGCAAAGGTCGCCTGGATCTCCTGGTCCTTCTCTCCGACCTCTTTAGAGAGCCGGGCGGTTGTCCTTGAAGTTCCTTAACTTCCTCCGCACGTCGATCGAGCTCCATCTTTTGGAAGTCCACTGTTCGTAAAGCAGCGTCCTTTTGGTTCAGATACCTGTTCACCGCTTCGAACGCCTGGGTTCTTTCCGCTTCGACGGACTCTAAGCTCTGCTTCAGCTTCGCGACCTCCTCCTTCAGGTCGCTTGTCCCCTTTGCGGCTCCCAGCCGCGTCTTTTCCATGGACATCCTCATCGCAAGCAACGCCTGCGAGCAAGATATGAGTTAGAAATAAATCAGAATGAAGTTTCAAATACAGCTCGTTTACCTTGCTTAGATGCTAGAACAACGTGGTCATCAGGTCGTCGCCCGTATCAGCAAACTCGTCGTATGACTCCGATAGCTCGCACTCGAGCAGACCATAGACTATCGGCTGCAGGTATTCGGGCAGACTCCCCAACAAGTCTAGCACTGGTGTGCCCTTCGCCTTGTCGGCAGCGACCGCCTTGCTCACGGGCTCCTTGCCCGACCTCCTGGATTCCTGGCGCGACCTTAGAGGCTCTTCCTCAGATTCAGTCTCCGACTCTTCGGCCTAAATCTGCTTCCTCTTCTTCGACCTCTAGGCCGGAGCCTTCCGCTTCGGCGAGCAGATGGTGCCTGAGCGACCTGTTCGGTCCTGGTCACTTCTTACACAGGACGGGGCTAGGGAGGCGCGACTGTTCGCACCGGCTGTGCCAGAATAGGATGAGCAGCTTCAGCCACTCTCTCTCCTCGATCGAGGGAAGACGAATGGTGCTCGGCGGGGCTGCTCGGACTCCTTTGGGGGCATAGTTTCTATATTTAAGTTCGTTAGCAAATAAAACTATTCTACGACCAGAAGGGAACCAGTATAACTTACCTTCTGGGGGTTCTAAAGACGCTTTGTCGTTGAAAAAACTGTACTTCCGCAAGTTCGCGGTCGTCACAAGCTTCCTCGCGTCCCGGCTCTCCTCGTCCAGTACTCCAAAAGATACGAGCCTATCTGGGTCGGCGAGTAGGGCTTGGCTAGTCGTTCTGTTAACTGCAAAAGGAAAAAGCATGTCGTTATTATAAATCATGCGAGCAGATAATGAACCCAGCGAAGAAAAACCTACTTGGTTCCTGAAAGCGGTAGTAGCCGTCATAACAGAAGAAGAAGAACTTTGTCTCGTAGGCCCCCGCATTGCTGGGATAGCCATGTATCCCCGCGGCAATGGTAGGTCACCGAGACAAGTAGTACGAGTCCTTGTCCCTACTTTTCTTAAGGTAGTAGGCGACGCCGAGCTCCACTGCCGTTGGCTCGCCCAAGCTGCTTTCGCAGCACGTAATATACATCGCGACAGCAATGACATACGCGTTTGGCGTCAGTTGCATCGGTGCGATCCCGAAATGATCCAGGACCGACCTGATGAAAGGATGGAGGGGAATCCTCCCTCCACCCTTGAAGATCTCTTCGGAGATCGCAGCAAGGCCATCAGAGGGGCGCCGCGACGACCTGGTATGGTCGAGGAACACTTCCGCGCGGATGTCAAACTGCCTTTTTATCCTATCGAATTCCTCTGAGGTGAGGACCGAGAAGACATCAAGGGATGCGTCCTCGAGAACTTCCGGCGAGGACGAGCTGGTTCCTTCCTCGGGTCTGGATGTTGATGGTTCCATTCCAGTCTGCAACATTGACAGACATGTCATTTTAGCCATCGCATGTCCCGCGCGGCGCCGTGGGACAAATCCCTTAAACCCTAACAGTAACTCGAGCCGCCGTCCACGGCTCGAATCCAATGACGGCGTCACGTCTCTGGTGAAACACCGGGAGACCCAACGCCATTGCCCAACCAAACAAAAAAAAAAAAAAAAAAGAGAGAAAGAAAGGAGAACCTTACTTTCTGGGATGCGTAACTGAGGCCGGAACTTGTTCCAGTTGCCTGATAAGCGCCGATCGGAAAAGAAAGATCTCTGGTTTGCAAAGGTTTGTCACTCGAAGCAAAAGAAATTTCGGTGGCGTCATCTGAAAAATGTGAGATTTTATATGGATCGCGAATTAACGGTTACCACCCCTCAGAACCGAAACGACAGCCCACTCTCTCTCCTCGCATTAAATGCGCCCCACGTCGCATTAAATGCCGCGATAAGAGTCATCGTTTCAAATGCGTTGCACAACAACTGCTGTCAAAATGGCGTCGGGTCAGCACATAACGCATTTAATGTGCCTGACAAACGCTGTAGCGCGTGCAGAGCGCCTGACAGCGCAAAACCAGGTTCATTGAATCTCTAAGGTACAGAAAGGAGCGTCCGACAAATCCAGGTCGCTAGGGTGAAGATTGTCAGGTCGCTTAGGCAAGGAATTGTGTGAGATCATGTTCACCAAGTCTTGTGCCAAGCTCATCCCATTCAGGTCGGAGCGACCAGAACCTCTCATCACGGCATGACTTAGTTTCCAAGGTTCGATCCTCAAACCTTAAAAACTAGGGGGCTTCTGTTATGCCTGGAAAATAAGGGCTGACGTGGGGAAGTCACGTGAAGAGTGACCTGCTCCCGTCAGAGCAACAAGCGCACGTCAGACCTGCCAAATGATATGGAGCTCACACGTGTCCTTTTCCCCTGCAATAAATCGTGCGAAATCAGCTTGGGAAGAGAGCAATGGGACATAAAGCCGGATTATATCCTGACAATCACACCAACCCATGGATTTAATGATGATTACACACTTCAGTTTGATATAAAATGAAGAAAACCCCTTCATTAAGGGGATTCGGCCATTTTTACATTGAGAAACTCCCTCTCTCTCTTGTAAACAATACATTTACTTTTCATAACTCTTCTGTAAGTCAGTCCGCTGTTGCGACCTGACCCACACTAATATCAATACAAATCAGTGGACGTAGGACTTGCTACCTTAGCATCCGAACCACTTTAAAAGCTTTCTTTGCATTTATTTCGTTTTCTACATTTATTATCACGTGTGTTTATTGGCCAATCAGCGTTACGCACGTGACAATTCGTTGGTGCCAAAATCCAGCATCAACAAAGATGTTTTATTTTTCAAAGTTCAGCTGTCCAAAATTTGTTTACAACAATGGATTTATAACATAAAGTTCGTAATTTATAAAGCCAACCATAATTTTGTTACATATAAAGTTCTTTTACATAAGGGCTGTAACTAATTAAACTCAATTTTCTCACTTTTTTCTTTCAAACATTTTGTTGAGATTACAAGTGTGCAATATCCTTAGATTATATTAGGCAAATTCTAATGTGGGTCTAAACACTTCAGATATAATGATGAATTCTGAACACGGGAATTAATTGTGCAAGAAGCAGTGACAAAACTCTTACAATCACAACCTCAGTATTTACTGGTTTCATTTGGATTACTGGTTTTAATCCGAGGTTGTAGTCTAATAGAATTAATTTAATGAGCTAAAATATTAAATCTATCTTGCTAATTCATGGCTTCGACTGTGATATACAAGTTTTTGACAGTATAATTGATCATCTTGTTGAGCTGCCTGAGCTGATCATGATGGCCTCACCAATTGCGCCAATATTTCTAACAATTAATTATCATTGTTTGAGCGAAAAAATAATGACTCAGGCAGAAGTTGTTGTGGAGAGGTAAATAGGAGATTTGCTCAAACTAGGAGATTTCTACGGATCCTGCAATCACTTGCACAAGGATTCGCTAACGTTAAAGAGGCCAGATGGTTTTTACTGGTGTGCCCCCTCCGACGATTAAGTCAAATACAAAATAAAAAAACGTAGCAAAACGGAGTGTAAAAGTGATGGAATTCATGATTCTTTATAACCAAGTCTTTTATGGCCCTTAGAAGGCCCCCCTTGGGGGAAATTATATAACCTCATCCTCGAGATAACGTGGAGTGTTTGTAGGGCTGTTTGGCCATGAATTCTGGTGGCATCGTGGTGCCAAGCATGTGGCTGGTGGTCACGTTCTTAATTGGACCTTTCAGATAATTATTTTGTTATTGGATTGTGATTCATATGCAATTTTTTTTTTAATGGGTTTGGGAGGTTTGAAATGATTTTTGAAACTTAAAAAATCGATCATATAAAAAAGTAAACAATATATTCTCACTTGAGGATTGACGAAATTCTAAGTTGATATGTCTAATTGTATTTATTCCAAATTCACACCCTTAAACTAATATCATTAGTGACTGTTGGAGGTGGTCTAAAACAATGACTGAGGTCTGCAAATGGAGGTATGAGTTTTGTAAAAAAGGTTGTAAGGAGTCCAACGATGGTTTCAGTAGTTATTTTAGACTTCGAAATTGGTCAAAAAAAGCAAAAAATTGTCGGCTTGAACGCTACCAACGTGAGTCGCTTTTTGCTAAAATGTGCCCATTTTATGCCAAAGAAAGCTTCAACTCATTTTAGCGTGCTAACGTGCGCTTCACTACAGTGAATTGTTGGGATCTGTTAAAATAAGGAAAATATCGCTACTTTAAAGGTAGAAATCAAGAATAAATGTAACCAAGAGTACCAATTTAAGATTTCGATAAACCTCGGTGGGAATTAGAGGTGGAACAAATGGGTTAGGTTAGGCGGGTCAACCCTAACCCGGCCCGCATTCAAGAGGGTTCAACCCGGACCGCCAATAAGGCGGGCCGGGTTGAACCCAACCCGCCAGCAACCCTCGGGTGGGCCGGGTTGAGAAATGGCAACCCGGCGACCCGTGGGTTGCTGTTTTGTCCTTTCTAGAGAAAGGACCGCCAACCTGTCGGGTTGGCCGAAAAACAAATTAAAAGAAAAGAAATTTTTTTGTTTTTTCCAATTACCCTTTTACCCTTGAAATATAGCCATTTTATAGCCGTTAGAGGGGTCTTTTTCGTCATTTTCTTTTCCCATTTTTTTTCTATAAATTGGCCCTAAACTCTCATCTTTTCTCACAACTCAAATTCTCTCATTATCTCATTTTCTCTAATCTCTAATCTCTCAATTATTCAATTATTCTCTTAATCTCTTTGTTATCAATTTGCTCTTATTTTAATTTTTATTAGTTTTTGCAATTTTCAATTCATATTTCCAATTTCCATATTCCAATTCTCTTTCTTTAATTTTTTATTTCTTCTACATCAAATTTTTTTTCAACTACAATGGATAGATATTTCTCTCCCATCAATATCAATGATGAAGAAAACTACTATCCTAGTCCTAGTTCCGTTGATTTTACTAACATAAATACAGGAGATTCAAATAGTCCCGCAGCTTTTCCAGTCTCAGAATCCGATACACCCCAAAATATGCCCCCGATTCCTCCCCATACAGCTCCTGGTGGTTCTAGAAGTCGTCCTCGTCTAACTTCATCTCAAGCTGAGGCGGGTTTATCAACTACCGTCGAAACCGAAGACAGACACACATCAGACGTTTGGGCACATTTCAACAAGTTTTACGAGACAGAAAATGGCGTTCAAGTCAAGAAAACGAGATGCAAATACTGTAGAAATATTTATAAAGCTGATTCAGGTAATTGTACTAATACTTTAAAAAGGCATACTAATAAATATATTAATCAACATGGAAATAGAGAAAGCAATCAAACTCAAATAACTAATATGGGTACTACTTGGCATTATAATTCTGATGTATATAGGGAACATTTAGTTTTATATATTGCTGCAATTGATCTACCTATTAATATGGCTGAAGATAAATATTTTGAAAGATTTGTTCAAAATTCATTTTTTCCAGGATTTAAAAGTTATTCTAAAACTGCAACTAGAAATGATTTAATAAAATTGTTTAAGAAAATGAAATTAGAATTAAAAAATAAAATACATACTTGACATATTAGTGTGACTCTAACTGCCGATATTTGGAGTGGTAGAGCTAAACAAGATTATATTTGTGTGACTAGTCATTATTTTGATAATGAATGTAAATTAAATAAATCTTTATTAGGATTTAGATTAATGGATGTTGATCATAGTGGTGAACAAATTTATAATAAAATTGTTGAAGTTTTAGAAGATTATGATATTGTTAATAAAGTGATAAGTTTAACTTTAGATAATGCAAGTTCTAATAGTAAAGCTATAGATTATTTTCAAAGTAATTATCCTTTATATAACAATTTGAAGTTTTTTCACCAACGTTGTGCATACTATGTTATTAATTTAATTGTGAAAAGTGGTATGAAAACAATTAAAGAAAAATATTGATAGAATTAGAGATTATTTAGCTTGGATTACTGGTAGTAATAAAAGAAATGCTGAATTTCAAGATGCTTGTATAAAATCAAATATGTCTCCTAAAACATTTGCATTAGACATGCATATTAGATGGAATAGTACTTATTTAATGCTTGATTCGTGTTTACCTTATGCTAATTTAATTAGTTATTTTGTAGCAAATAATAAAGGTCCTCATTATTTAGTAGAAAATGATTGGCAAATAGCTAAAGTATTTCATTATTTTCTTAAATTTTTTTACCAATCCACTTTACAACTTTCTTGTTTTTATTATTTTATTAGTCCATTGGTAATACATACAATTGTAAAAATTTCAGAGTTATTTACAAAAAACAAAAACAATGAAATTTAAAAGAACTAATAAAGGTAATGGAAATTTTTTTTTAAAAATATTTTAAACCCATTCATTTTCTTTATTGTTTAGGTGCCATTTTTTATCCTAGAATTAAACAAGAAGGTTTAGAAAATGGTTTAGAGACATTATCTGAAAATTTACAAAACTTAGCATTTGTCAATCAAATAGGAGAGGTAAAAAATTGTTTTACAGATGTATATTTCCAATATGAAAATAGGTATGGGAACCCGCAAAGACATGAAATACAAAGGAAAGTTTCATCAGAAGAAACAAATGAAGACTTCTATACCTGGAGTGCATTTAATAGGCCGAAGAGGCATCGAACTCGAAGCACAAGCGCAACCTCCTCTTCAGAAGCACCAACGGCAACAACGAATCTACTATTCACCATGCAGTCACAGAGTAACGAGCTTCAACGATATTTGGGAACTCCTTAAATGTTACCAGCAAATCCACAACCAAGAGCCAATTTTGATGTCTTGGAATATTGGAAAACCAGAAAATGTATTTTTTCGGTATTATCAAGACTTGCCTTGGATGTTTTTGCTGTTCCAGTCTCAACCGTCTCATCCAAACAAACATTTAGTGCAAGTGGAAGAATTTTAAATGAAAGAAGGACTAAACTTTCACAAAAAATGATTGAAGTCCTCACATGTCTTCGAGATTGGGAACGGTCGCGCCATCAAGGTCAATACGAGGTTGTCGACGATACTTTAATAGAGTCATTTCAATTTTGTAATATAGATGATATGGATGAGGGATGTCCTAGTCAACTCCAAAATTAGTTGTTCTGTAAATTGTAAATTGTAAATTAATTATCAATTATTGCACTCTTTCTTCCTTACCAAGTTTTTGTCCCATTGGGATTTTCTTGGTGAAATTTTTAACGAGACAATAATTACTGTAATTTCTTATTTTATTTTTTAATAAACGAATAAATTTAATTTTTCTTATATTACAATTTTAATGTATTAATATCTGAAATGTTAACAAAACAAAATTGAATTGAATTGAATTATAAATTATTAATTATTTATTTGAAAAGTTAATTAAACATTTAAACTTAAAAAAAAAAAAATCAATAAAGGGGTTAACCCGGCCCGACCCGAGGGGTTAGGGTTGGCAGGCAGGTCAGGACCGATCCACCACTTTGTGTAACCTGTCGTGGGTTGGGTCGGGTCGGGTCGGGCTGGGCGGGTTGCCAGCTCTAGTGGGAATACGTTGGTGGCTCTATAAAAATGATGTCCACGTCCCACCTACCATTTCAACACCAAGTCATTTACACCACGTCGTTGACAAATTATTTATTTATTTATTTTTAATGTACTAAGCACATTAGGAAATGGAAGAGGCTAAAGGAGTGGTGAAGCACATTTTACTCGCTAGGTTCAAAGACGAGGTAAAATCAGAAGAAATTGATCAGCTCATCAAAGGCTATGCTAATCTTGTCAATCTCGTCGGACCCATAAAGTCTTTTCAATAGTAATATGATAACCACTCAATATGCGATCTTGTTTAGCTACTGTTTATATGGGTTATGCGGTTTCTGAGTTTTGGAAAATCCTGCTATAGTGTTTTTAATGGCGCCTTATTGAAAGATTAGAATACTCTTTCTGGGATTTAAAAGCATTGCACTTTACATTCTGTGAAGAATTTACCAAACCTCTGGTTATTTGTCTCTTAACCTTTTCATAAGCATGTTTTGATGCAAATCTTGAGTCCTGGTGGCTCATTGTAGTAGTCGTATTGCTGCCAGCCTGCCCTTATAGCTGTTTGACAAATTACGCTTATAATATAATTGTCTGGATCTACACAATTTCTGGAAAATTGCGATGTTTAAAACAATAACTTAGTGCGGTTTTGGTACCTGAGTTAAAAAATCTTGACCCTTTTGCCATTTTGTTATGTGTTGCAACAGGGGCAGGGATGTGAGTATTGAGAATCTGCATCAAGGTTTCGCTCATATCTTTGAATCTACCTTTGAGAGCACAGAGGGTGTTGCAGAGTATATAGCTCATCCTGCGCATGTTGAATTTGCAAACTTGTTCCTGTCCCATTTGGATAAAGTTCTAGTGATAGACTACAAACCTACTACTTTGCGTTCCTGAATTGTACTGGTAATGCATTCATAAACTGTCTTGCTTTTGTTATCCCTGGATATTAGGTCCATTATCTTGAATAAGATTGGAGAATCATATAAATGTAATGCTGATGATGGTGAAATACGTTGTGCTGTAAATCTAAATTTAAGAGAATAAATGGATACTCTCAAATTCTGTCTCTTTCTTTCCAATACAGCTTTTGGAATGTTTTTAGATTATCAATTGAACTATGTTGATGAAAGACATTGGTCATCTGGGCCCCTTATTATCCATGTGTTCAATCAGTATATGCTTGCTCTCCAAAGTTATTCATAATTAAGGCTGATGCTGATCCAATGTGTTGTTGAGATATTAACTTATTCTGGTGAACACATTGCGCAAAATCGTTACTGCCAAGTGAATGACTAGGTGAGTCTGCACATAATGTTAATAGAGAAAAAAAATATTTGAAGTTATTGACTGCAAACTGCTCTTAAAACTTTATTATATTAGAATTTTTGTTGAAATCCATACTTGATGGATACATCTGCCACTGTGACTCCAGCAATTGGTGTCTTGCTGAGGCTGTAAGAAAATATGAAAGTCACAAAGATGGATATGAGGGATGTATTTATGTGGATTTAAGTAAGACAGAATTCATTTGGAGTAATTTATTGATGATTTGATTTCATAGTTACTAATTTGTTAGAAACCATCATGTTTCAACGGGGTATAAGGTTAGCAATAACCAAAATAATACTACAAATGTTATTTAGGTCCTGGTTGCCCTTCAGGACTGAAGGATCCGCCGGGAGCCCTTTTAATTCATCATCACAATCGCCGGCTTCATCCATGGAAGCTGAAGCTGATAAATTGGCACCCATTGGATCACCAGTTCTCAAGTATTGTTGAGCATCATCAAGGTCACCAATGGCATTATCATAATGCTCAGAGCAAGTTCCGTATCTCTCCTTAAGTTTACTATTAGTTGCTTTTGGGACTAATGATTTGATTAGTTGAAGGGTTTTTGTAGCATTAGAACTTGCCAAGTCAATAGTGATTTTGGCTAGACCTGGAAGATCTGCAGTAGTTGCTCCAGGAATTTGATTAAGAACCCCCAAGCAGAAAGAAGGATTCTGTGTCTTGGAACAAATATCATTAATAACACCCTTTGTCACCTTCACATTTACCCTTGCTAATGAAGGTGCAACGAATAGCATCATCCCCAGTAGAATTGAAGCCTGAAAGAAGTAGCCTTTGAAAGAAGCCATTTTGTGCTTTTTGTTTCTTCTTAAAAGTGTTTGGAGAATTATGGCTACAGGGAGACCTTTATGTAATGGATCAAAAGGGAGTCTTCTTTGTAAGGGAAACGCACCTATATATATATGACAGATTTGCGTTTATGTCTTTAGATTATAGAAATACTATTATGCATTTAATAGTATTTCTATTTTTAGTACAGGAGCATTAATGCTTGGTAACATCTAAACCAAAATATGCATAGAATCATTGCTATTCATGGTAACATCTAAACAATCAAGCGAAAGTTACGAAACTGCCTCACATTTAAGTTTAAATCATTGCTATTCATGGTAACATCTAAACAATCAAGCGAAAGTTACGAAACTGCCTCACATTTAAGTTTAAATCATTGCTATTCATGGTAACATCTAAACCAAAATATGCACAGAATCATCTTAGTTTCAACAAGTAATCATCTATTATGAACCGAATATAAATATAGACTAATGTTATTTATGTCAAGATAATCTCAAATTTCACGTTCCAAGTGTCACCATACGTGGCATAGTTATATCATTTAATACGTCATCACCAAGGTTTTAAAACCTGGCCTGGGGTGAAACCCGACAAAGTGGTGGGGTCTCGAGTTGACCAGTTGAGCCAGTTTGACTGGTTGGTCAAACCGGTAACATCAACATGTATATCAAATTACACCACCGACGTCGACACAACCCATGCCAAATAGGGCCTATTTTCAACGTCGACAAGACACCTCATCACTACGAAAACTTTCCCCTAAGTCACCTGATCAAAACCAATCTCACCCTACCCTTGTTCGCCTCGCCAATTGCTAGCAACAGTGGGCTATTGCCACTGATTTATTTTTGTGATTTTCGGTCGTTTCACTTACCAGAAATCACCTTTGTCATCACCTTTCAACTCACAGGCATTTCTTCTTCAAAACCCCTAACATCTTAGCCACCAATTGTCTGTCGATCGTTGTCCTAATTTCTAAGGTTTGCCATGAACAATAAAATTGGTAATCCGGCCCGGTGAAGGCCCCAAGTCCCTGTTGAACCGTGTCGAGTTTTATATTTCATGATAATTTAGAATCACACCACTTGTCTGTCGATCGTTGTCCTAATTTCTAAGGTTTGCCATGAACAATAAAATTGGTAATCCGGCCCGGTGAAGGCCCCAATTCCCTGATAATTTTAGGTACCTGAAGATCCACATGTGATTGATTTTATCACAGCGTACGTGATGCAACATATCAATGGATGGCCACTACAAGCAACATGAATGCTAATTTCTCATCACCAGTTAATAATGTGCATTATAATGGACGGTCAGATTCAATCTCAGATTGCAGTGACCAGATTGATGATGAGGATGATGCCAAGTATCGGAGGAGAGCGGGGAAGGGACCTCAATCTAAAAATCTTG
Source organism: Pistacia vera (assembly GCF_008641045.1). Lineage (NCBI taxonomy): Eukaryota > Viridiplantae > Streptophyta > Magnoliopsida > Sapindales > Anacardiaceae > Pistacia > Pistacia vera. The sequence continues at coordinate 888,115 of NW_022196024.1, read as the reverse complement.
TAGCTAAGAGGAAAAGAAGAAAGAAGCTTAATGATAGGCTTTATGCTCTTCGAGTTTTGGTTCCTAAAATTTCAAAAGTAAATCATTCTTCTTTTTAATTTCATCTTATATCTTCTAACAGTAAATTGTATCAGTATTATAGAATGATTGGATGTTTGATGCTTTCAGATGGATAAAGCTTCAATCCTTGGTGACGCAATAGACTTTACAAAGGAGTTGCTAAAGGTAATAAAAAGAGCTTCAAGATGAACTGGAGGACCATTCAGATGAAAAGGGAGCCCCAACAATAATACTGCAAGCGTCAAACAGCTGCTTCAGGTAATGACAGTACACTTCCTAAAGTGCAGAATCAAGACCTAGGAATCACTAATGACAAGACACAACAAATGGAGGTAACGTACTCTAAAATCTAAACATAATATCTCCTTCCTCTCTCTAACTAGAATTTCAGTATGTCAATTTTATTGTACATTTGAAGGTGCAAGTTGAAGTGGCTCCATTAGATGGAAACGAGTTCTTTGTTAAAGTGTTTTGCGAACATAAGCCTGGTGGATTTGTAAAACTGATGGAAGCTTTGAATTCATTGGGTCTGGAAGTGACAAATGCAAATATAACCCATTTTAGGGGACTTGTTTCTAATGTGTTCAAAGTAAAGGTAAAATTATGAACACATTTTAGATACCAAAACTAAACTACTCTCTTAATATTAGTTATTCCAATTATTATGAACTTCTTGGTGGCAGAAAAAATGTAGCGAGATGGTTCGAGCTGATCATGTGAAGGATTCTTTGCTGGAGCTAACAAGAAACCCATCTAGAGTATGGCCTCATGAGATGACAAAAACTTCAGATTGCATCAATGGAGTGGATTATAATCCTCATCCTCCTCATCAGCATCACCAAGAGCACCACCTTCGCAATCACCGTATGAGTTTCCACCACCTTCACAAATAAAAGGATTATGGTAATGGTTAGAATAAGAGGGGCTACAGTGGAAAATGCTTCTGTTCGCAGGTTTATATTTGGTGATGGGGGCGGCCGTCGTGGTGGTGGTGGTGGTGGTGGTGGAGGGAATAGTTTCATTGATTTTATAACGGTTGTTGAGATTTGGGATGAAGCCATTGGTAATGAGAATTGGTGGAGAGAAGATGAAAAGTGAATGGAGGTGTAAATTTAAGGGTAAAATGAATGCTATGGAGCGAAAATATTTACAAGTTTCAGGTGGTTTAATAATTCAAATAATAAAATTTTAATTATCTATTTAAGAATGGATAACAAGTGTATCAAGTGAATTATATTTAATAACTGGCAAAGTGGCCCGGCCTAGTCCACCCACATAAAAATAAAACTTGCTTTGTGCGGTGCCGTATCGTGTGCAAAGGAACATCTTTCATCTTCTTCTCCATGTTCTCTTGTCAGTTCTCAGCATCTCTCTAATCAGTTTAGTTTAGAATTTGATCCTTTTTAATTTTAATTTTTTAGTTTAAAAGGTAGTTAAAGTCGACGCAATATGCTCTTGCCTTGTATATTATATAAAAGAGTAAATGACATATTCCCATATGAGGTTTGGCGAAATCCTAAGTTGGTATCTCTGGTTTCATTTATTCCAGATTTCCACCCTTAAGGTAATATTATTAGCAATTTTTAGGTTACAGAGGATGCAGTTACCATAATGCCCTTAACAAATAAATTACATTTTAACCCCTAAATTAGTACAATTATTATTTACTATTTTATTTTCAAATTACTTCAATAACACCCTTGGCGACTGTACACCCTCTCGATTTTTGCCCAATTTGGATTGTTTCCAACCGCGTTGAACCCCCTGGTCACCTCCATCACCTTCCCCATAGTCTACCGTCCAAAACCCCTTTGATTCTCAACTCATTGGCCCCTTCGATCGTCGGTGTCATTAGGTTTAGGATTTCCCTATTCTTCACATGATTTCGGTCGATTTTGGTAGTAAAAATCCAATTGGACACCACCACTGCAATCAATGTCTCCAACTGCACAAAACCCCTATGTCCCCACTAGAGTCGGCGATGGGCCGTGCTGGCCCACGACACGACACGAAAAAAGCATGGCACGATAAAAAAGCATGCCGTACGACGTGAATATATATGGGTCGTGTCATGGGCCTTAAAAAAGGCACATGGCTGGCACGGTACGACACGAAAAAAAAATTAAAAAATGTGTTGTTGATAAGGGTGGATAAAAAAACTTGGAAACCGAATCGGACCGAAAATCCAGTTTTTTTTTTTTTTTGGTTCAGTTCTATTATTAAAAAAACGAAAATCTGGTTCGGTTTCGGTTTTTGGAAAAATTAATTCTAGTTACCCGGAACCGGTTTTATGAACCGAATTTAAAAAAAAAAAATTATGTGGTTTACATTTTTTATTTTGCAATCCCTAACACTAATAGTCTAACTTGTCTAACACCCTAACACTACTCACTCAGTACTTAGTAATACTCATTCTCAGGTCTCACTGCTTCACTACTTAGGCACGCTGCAGGCTGCAACCGCACAATACTCAGTCTCAGATCATACCTCACTCACCTCAGTAAGTTTTGTATTCTCTCAGTCTCAGTGACTTAGTCTCTGTCTCTCACTCTCACTATCACTATCACTATCACTATCACTCTCACTCTCATTCTTTGTCTCTCACTCTCTCTCGGACTCTCACTGTCTCTTAGCTCTCAGATCTCTGTTCTCATATGGTCACGCCTTAGTCGGTAGCCGCCCAAATTTCTCACGTTGCTCACGCCACCGGTCTTTGCTCACACCACTGATCTTTAGCTCAACAGTCGATAGTCACCAGTCGTAGTCAGCCGTCGGTGGCTCACTACCATTGCCATCTGGGTTTCCCAAGTCCCTCACACGTGCCTATTGCATGCCTCAGCTGCAGTCACCGTCATCGCTCCAGTCTCCACGTCGTCGTCTGTTTCCGATGGGTGACCTCATCTTTGTCTCTTCTTCGGAAGCTGACTATTATGAGGCTGTGATGAAGGTTTCAAGCTTTGAGTAGGACTCTTTGAGACCCGTTTATTGGCGGGGAAACCCGGAGATAGCTCCTTGTTGCAGCCATTGAAATCCTCAAGGTTTCACTTTTAGAGCTGAATCTGAGCCCCCATTTATCTACCACTTGTTTTGTGTTTATTATTTTGCTTTCTGGTTTACTAAATTGAAATTGAAGCATTTTGGTTTTAACTCAGGCACTTTCCGATGTGAAATGGGTTTGGTGGAAATTTATAAGTGAATCAACATGTACATTTTTGTTAGAAGGTTATGAATATAAATACTTTTGAATTCTAGGAGATTTAAAATGTTTCTTGCTAGTTTAGTTAAGCTGAATCCTGAAGCTTCATGACAGCAAATGGTAAAATCTCTCTTTCTTTATAAGAATTATAAATAATGTCAAAATAAGGAAGAAAAATGGTTAGTCGTAGACCAAATTTAATGTTGATCAAATGCTCTATTTTATCTGACGTTATTGGGCCAAAAAACTTGGAAAAAAAAATCGGCAAAAGTGGACTGTGACCGAATTGGGCCGAAAAATGCAGCCCATCATAAATTTTAATTAACTGGTTTTAAAACCTCTTAACTGAACCGAATTTTCAATTCATTCATAATTGATTTTGAACCAAAACCGAAAAAAATTTCAAACCGAAAACCGGTTCGGTTCAAGCTACCGGTTAACCGGTTTTTTCCACCCCTAGTTATTGAAGATTTTAAGAATTTATAAATGAATGAAAATGAAGATGTATAATAATTCTTAATCCTAATTTCTATGTTTATATTTGTAATTTATAATTATAACTTATAAGTAATACAAAGTGTTGGAATTCATATTTCAATGTCTCATTATTTGATTATATTTCATAGTGATTGTACATTTTTTTAATTAATATAAATACAAAATGTCACTAAATATAAAATATAAACTATTTTTATAATAATTATTAATAATAAATCAAAATTACCATAATTTATAAATATTAAAATTAAATATTTTTACAAAGCACGTGGGTTGGCCCAAGGCACAGCTCACTATATATCGTGCCGTGCTATAGACCTTCAAATTTGGTAGGCCAGCACAGCACGACAGGCACAAATTTTTGTGGGCCTTGGCATGGTACAGCCCACGACACAAAGGGCCTTGAATTTTTAGGCATGGCATGGCCCACCGCCACCTCTAGTCCCCACCAACCGTTTAGTTGTCGTTCTTTGGTCGAAAGGTTCGTGTTTGTCACGTTTTCAGTGAAGTGGTGGACGACAAACGGTGAGTTATTGTGATTCGGAAGGTTAAGGGTTTTGTAGGGGGGATTCGAGGAGTTAAATGATGGTGGTGGTTGGGGTTGTAGCTGCTCAAAGTAGCTGAAAATTGACAAAAAATAGTCTCATGTTGTGGCTGTCATGGCCGACTATCGCGAGTGGTAAGGGTTTGTGAAGGGTAAGGTTTTGTTGAGGGGAGGATGAGGTTCGAATGGTGGTGACAAGGGTGATTTTGGGTGAAAGAATCGTTATAAAAGGGCAAAAAACACCAGGGGCGTGTCTACTAACGTCCACCAAAGCATTATTAGATGTGGCGATCTACTAACGTGTGTCACCTCCTGCAACACCAATTTACCCCTTCACCATTACATCACACACTTTTGTAAATCTAGCTTAGGGTTTGCAAATGAAACAGAAGAAAAACAGAGAAAAGTGTTTAATTTCGTATTTTCAATGATTCAATTCTTTCAAGCTACAGTAAAGAGCTACTTTACTCTTTATATACAGACACAAGAACGAAGAGTAAAGTGGTTTTAAGTAAAGTGTATTTTACAACTATCTTTACTGAAAGCAAAAACGACATCGTATTGCAGAATTACAATGTCCTCCTGCTATTTGAATTGTTTGCAGTTTTCGTCCTTTGACCAACATCCCCTCTCAAACTAGACATCTTCCTTCTGCTGCTTCAGCAATCTTTCTTCTACTAGCATTCCAAATTTATTGGTTCTTTTACCAACACTCCTTCTGAAACTAAAGTATTTGTCTGATACCTTTGTGCTCATATAACCCCTTTAGGTAACACACACTCAACTTCTTCAATTTCAGCTACTTAGTTACTCAGGATAAGTAGCTCAACTTCAGTTCCCCATATGCATTGTCAGTTTAAGATGAGCAGCTTTTCAGTGGCATAAAAAAAACATAATCCAGCTCATAGCTACTCTGTAATTTCAGCTTCACTAGTTTTAACTTCAACTGATCACTCAGTTTTAATTTCAACTGATCACTCTGCAGCAGCATATTTTCAGTTGCAAAAACAACAAGAAGAACATAATCCAACTCAAAAACTACTCTGCAATTTTTGTTTCACCAGTTTTAACTTCAACTGATCACTCTGCAGCAGCACATTTCCAGTTGCAAGAAAAACAACACCAATGCAAAAACAACTCTGCAATTCTAGTTTCAGCAATTTCAACTTTCAGTAGATCAACTCATCAGTGGCACATTTTCAGTAAAACAACACCAATGCAAAAACAACTCTGCAATTCTAGTTTCAGCAATTTCAACTTTCAGTAGATCAACTCATCAGTGGCACATTTTCAGTTCAACTAACTAACTTCAATTAATCAACACCAAGAATAAACCAACTAGCTCAAAACAATATCTCAACAACGCAACTTAACAACTCCTCAAAAAACAATATCTCAACTACTCAACTTAACAACTCCTATCTCAATCATACAGTTCAACCACAACCTCCAGTTTAACAACTCTACACCCAACTCTTCTCAATTCTGTAAACTATCTCAAAATCATCAAAAAAAATCTGCCACTACTACAAACCACCCATCTGTCACTACTGCCACAACTCTACACTCTACCATAATTCCTTCAAAAAAAAAAAAAAAAACATCTGTCACTTTCTGTACTACAGAACTAGTAGCACAGACACAGAAATCAGTAAATCAGTAAAATGACAGTTGAGACTCAGTACAGTATAGACTGCATTTTTCAACCATTTTTCAACAGCAGATTTCAACCACTTTCCAGGTGCATTTTGATCTTCTTCTGCATTACAGAAACAGATAAGAATCAGTACGTATTACAAGAAACTGCAACCACATTTAGTTTCTGCCTCAGCTCAGTAAATTGAGCAGCAGATAANGTCGACCAGACAAATATTTATTGATTGATATCCAGCAAAAATATTCAGGTTCAAATCCATTTGTTTCGTTATTTTACTTATATATGCGTGTTCTTATCATTTTGGTCTACAATAGTTAATATTGCTGATATATCTTATGTTTTATAAAAATTATCCAGGTTATTGGTTATGAGAGACTGCATAGTATCTTTATTTCTTTATTATTTGTGATATAAGAGAGTACTGCTTTTTAATTTAGGAGGAAATAGTTAAAAATAAGCAACCTCATGCACGAAAATGATTTTCATTTGAGGGTTGCATTTGTCTATTTATTGTTTGTAGGATTTATATTGGAACGATGAACAACTTACAGGAGATGAGTGCTCCCAGTAAAGTTGAGGATTTAGTTGAAGAGTTGCTAATTGACATTAAGGACTTGGAGCCTGAACCTGCTTTTGTTCAGTGCTGCATTTACAGGGTTCCTAAAAAGATTCGTTCTACAAATGAAAAATTCTACACTCCTCAGTTAATTTCAATAGGTCCTTTTCACTATGGTGACAAAAAATTAGCTGACATGGAAGAGAAAAAAAAGAGGTATATGAAACAATTTCTCCAAAGAATAACAAGCGACAATCGGGATAAAATTTTAACCTTCATCAAAGACAACGAACATAGAATTCGTAATTGTTATGCAGAGATATTTACCCTTGAAAGTCATAAGTTTGTAATGATGATTATGTATGATGCTATATTTATCATAGAACTCTTTGTGAGGAATAAATCCCGTCGTAATAGAGCAAGTGATTCATTGCTAGCTACAGCAGCAGGGAGACATACTTTATGCAAAGACTTGGAATTACTTGAAAATCAACTTCCATTCTTCGTTCTCGAGGAAATATATATGTTAGCTAATTTGTCTGGCCCTCAGACACCTACTTTCATGGAGCTTTCTTGTTCTTTCTTCAGCTTTTTTACAAACTTGAAATTGGCTACGTTACCCGGCAAGGTAGAAATCAAACATTTCTGCACTTGGAGAAGAATTACTCTACTGAAAGGCTACCCAAATTCTGTATTGGAATCAAAGGGCTGGATTAAAGATTTACCTTCTGCCGTGAAGTTGCATGAGTCAGGAGTGCATTTTAAGCGTGTTGATAGAGAATGCTTACTTGACATAAAATTTGCAACCGTGAAGCGGCTAATTCCATTCTTTAGAAAACATGAGTTGCAAATACCACGTTTGGAATTATACGACAACACCGAATTCCAACTTAGAAATATTATGGCTTTGGAGCAGTGTTGTTACACGTGGGATTCTCCAGTTTGCAATTACATTAAAATAATGGATTCTCTTATCAATACTGAGAAAGATGTTGATTTGCTTGTTGCAAAGGGGATTATTTCAAGTCAATTGGGGAACCACGCTTCAGTAGTACATATGTTCTACAAACTTAACAAAAATATCCATTTAAGTTTATCCTCTTCCTATAAATGTTGCGAGGATTTGAAAGCCCACTACAACAATCGCTGGAACAGAAGGAAGGCAACTTTGAGAAGTGTTTATTTCAGCAGTCCATGGAGAGGTGCAGGAAGTCTTGCAGCAATTGTACTCCTACTGTTCACTGTCATACAAACTGTATGTTCTATCATGCAGGTCTGATTTTGATTAGAACTCGTATTAGTTTTTAGTTTGAAGCTTGTTATGTTACTATTATATATGTTGCAATATATTTCTTGCCGGCTCTGTGTAATATATCTTCAGTTATATTTAATATTTGTGCATCTCTCAACATTTCATGAGAAAATTATCAGATGATCGGTTTGACATTAAGGTGAATTAAAATTACTTTTGTTCCTCAATTACGTTAAGATATCAAACACGCGTTTTAGATCACAAATTAATTAAACAAGTATGGAACCTCTATGACTTTACCATAACAATAAATTAATAGTAAAATGGATCAGTGTTCGTTAGATGGTATGCTCTAATTTTCCAAATAAGCATTCAGTTTAAAAACATAACTTAAGTCTTAGCAAGAAGTAATGTGTTAAAACCCAAACCAGGCAGTGACTTGATCAGGTGATCGGATCCTAGGTCAAGCAGTTGAATTGGTGGGACCGACGGATCAAACTGGTAATCTCATCATACTAACGTTAGCATGACATCATAAATAAAAAAATAATGGGTCTATTCTGTTGAGAGAAGTGCAAGCTGCACTCAAACTCAATCTCAGCAGAGAACTTTTCCATGATTGAAGCTGCCGTTAGTAAAAGAAACTGCCGTTAAGGCTTCTAAGCTACTGTTCATAACAGTTTCTCTCAAGTCTGCTACTGAAAACTGAAAAGACAGTAAATCCTGCGAACAGCAGCCTCTAAAGTTGTGTTTGTTTCTGGATAAATCAACGGCTTAGATGAGTAATCACATGGATTACTATTTTTTCTACCTATTAGAAGATTTTAGTCTATTGAACAAAGCAAGTTGACTTTTCTATCCCTAAACTGCAATCTCTTTTTCCTTATCTTTTGATCTCTCGAATCTCGATCCTGAGATTTTTCACTTCTTGTCAAAATCTTCATATATTCTTTACCTAATTAAAAATATCTCATAACAGACAACAGACAACAGCTTTCATCAGAATGCATTGATTTGTCAACGTTAGTCACATGGTTGCCCTTCTTTATCTGCTGCAGTGAGTGCGAATCACGCATTATTTCTGACAAATTTATAAGGGGCCCAAGGCCACCAAGAAGAGTTCGTTTCACAATTAATTATTGTTCATTTAAGACAACTTTATCCGAATATTATACTATATTCCATTAGGATATTATATTATATAACTTGGATTAAAGTCCAACTTGTTGGATTGGCAATTCAGCTTTTGGCAGCACGCCCAACAAAGGTGTTGGCAGCTACTATGCTTTTGGTAAATAAGAAATATCAAGAACAGGAGAGGAAGCATATTATGAAGGTGAAGATATATAGTGGAGGTTTCAAAGAGAGAGATACCATAAGTTTAAGTGACATATCTCTGTGATGAAGGAACTCGCTGTCTGCTGATATATTGTGACGAGGAATTCTGCTGCCATCGACCATACAAATATTTGTTGATTTCCAGCAAAAATATACAGGTTCAAATTCATTTGTTTCGTTACTTTAACTATATATGCGTGTTCTTATTATTTTTGTCTACCAAAAGTTAATATTGCTGATATATCTATGTTTTATAAAATTATTCTCATATTTCAAACAACAGAAGCCTGTGTATGCAAGTTATTGGTTATGAGAGATTGCATAGTATCTTTATTTCTTTATTATTTGTGATATAAGAGAGAATATTGCTTTTAATTTAGGAGGAAATAGTTAAAAATAAGCAACCTCATGCACGAAAATGATTTTCATTTGAGGGTTGCATTTATCTATTTAGTATTTATTGTTTGTAGGATTTATATTGGAACGATGAACAACTTACAGGAGATGAGTGCTCCAGTTAAAGTTGAGGATTTAGTTGAAGAGTTGCTAATTGACACTAAGGACTTGGAGCCTGAACCTGGCTTTTTTCAGTGTAGCATTTACAGGGTTCCCAAAAAGATTCGTTCTACAAATGAAAAATTCTACACTCCTCAGTTAATTTCAATAGGTCCTTTCCACCATGGTGACACAAAATTAGCTGACATGGAAGAGAAAAAAAAGAGGTATATGAAACAATTTCTCCAAAGAATAACAAGTGAGAAACGAGATAAAATCTTAACCTTCATCAAAGACAACGAACAAAAAATTCGTAATTGTTATGCGGAGATATTTCCCCTTGAAAGTCATAAGTTTGTAATGATGATTATGTATGACGCTATATTCATCATAGAACTTTTTGTAAAGAATAAATCCCGTCGTGATAGAGCAAGTGATGCATTGCTAGCTACAGCAGCAGGGAGACATACTTTATGCAAAGACTTGGAATTACTTGAAAATCAACTTCCATTCTTCGTTCTCGATGAAATATATATGTTAGTTAATTTTAATAGCCCTCAGGTACCAACTTTCATGGAGCTTTCTTGTTTGTTCTTCGGCTTTTTTAAAAACTTGAAATTGACTAGGTTACCCAGCAAGGTAGAAATCAAACATTTCTGCACTTGGAGAAGAATTACTCTACTGAAAGGCTACCCAAATTCTGTACTAGAATCGAAGGGATGGATTAAAGATTTACCTTCTGCCGTGAAGTTGCATGAGTCAGGAGTGCATTTTGAGCGTGTTGATAGAGAATGCTTACTTGACATCAAATTTGCATCCATAAAGCGGCTAATTCCATTCTTTAAAAAATATGAGGTGCAAATACCACGTTTGGAATTATATGAGAACACCGAATGCCAACTGAGAAATATTATAGCTTTGGAGCAGTGTCGTTACACGTGGGATTCTCCAGTTTGCAATTACATTAAAATAATGGATTCTCTTATCAATACTGAGAAAGACGTTGATTTGCTTGTTGCAAAGGGAATTATTTCAAATCAATTGGGGAACAACGCTTCAGTAATACGTATGTTCAACAAACTGAACGAAAACATCCATTTAAGTTTATCCTCTTCCTATAAATGTTGCGAGGATTTGAAAGCCCACTATAACAGTCGCTGGAACAAAAGGAAGGCAACTTTGAGAAGTGTTTATTTCAGCAATCCATGGAGAAGTGCAGGAACTGTTGCGGCAATTATACTCCTGTTGCTCACTGTCATACAAACCATATGTTCTATCATGCAGGTTGTCTGATTTTGATTAAAACTTGTATTAGTTTTTAGTTTGAAGCTTGTTATATTAATATTATATATGTTTGCAATATACTTCTTACTGGCCGTGTGTAATGTATCTTCAGTGATATCTAATATTTGTGTTTTTCTCAAAATTTCATGAGAAAATTATCGAGCGAGTCTAATCGGTTTGACATTAAGATAAATTAAAATCACCTCTGTTCCTCAACGCTACGGATGCAAGCTGCAGCAACTCTGTTCTCCAGCAAAGCTGCAGCAACAGCAACAGCTACTCCAGCAAGCTGCAGCTGCTCTGTTCTCCAGCAAAGCTGCAGCTACTCTGTTTTCTCTAGTTCATATTCAAAGTATTTGAAAGACTGTTCAACGGCATAAACTACACATTCCATTAAGTGGCGTTAACTCTCATTAGTGGGACGGTGCTCTTTTTCTTTATACTGTGGAAGTAAAAAAAAAATTCAACGATTTTCAGATCAAGGTACAAGGTCTCAGCTCTTTCTGCTACTGTTCTTGCTTGAAAAAACACTGATTCTACCGTCTGGAAATTGTTAATTTGTGTTTGTTGGGTAAATGTTGAATGGCCAAGGATTTTACTGTGATAAATCACATGGATTGCCACCTCAGATCTTTTTGTAACTATATAAACATTTTGTAAAAACCAGTTTCCGCAGTCAATGAAAAAGAGAAGTTCAGTTCTCTCTCACTCAAATTTTTCTGTTTGTTTTCTCTGGAAAGTTGTACACTTTCTGGTTTTTTTTCATTCGGTCCTAGGATTTCAACACATGGTTGACTAATCACCTATACGCGTAGGAAAAATTATTTCAGATTACAACGATGCCTTGTCTTGGGGAATATAACATTAGCCGAGGAACACTGTAACAAACTAACAATCCTTGGAACAAAACGATGGCGATTTTAAGAAGAGTTTATTTCAGCAATCTGTGGTGAGGCACCGAAACTCTTGCAGCAGTTGTACGTACTCCTTCTGCTTACTATCATACAAACCATATGTTCTATTTTACAAGTTGTGTGATTTATTGATACTTGTATTAGACCTGTACTAGTCTACTTTTGTAGTGTAATTTTGCTTCTGAATCTTCTATTCTGAATAATGTTTTTCCTTGTTTCTGATATTTCTAATAAAATTTGTAATAGTCCATGAATGGTACTTCAGCACCATCTTTCCTTCTCGTAGTTCTCAAGGATACTGATCAGTTGCTGTGAGTGTAGAGCTCAACAAGCGCACATACTGCTTCGTCTGTAATTTTGCTTTTGAATCATGGGCAGACCCAAGAAGGGCCCAGTGGGGCCCGCTGACCCCACTAAAAAAAATCCATTAATTTTGTTAAATTTTCTATTTTAATCCAATTATACTTGTGTTAAATAATAAATATTATAAGCTGACCCCACTGTTTTTATTAGAAATATATTAAATTAGTTATAATTCCACTCAATTTTTCTAAAATTATATTAAATTATTTGGAACTTTGACTCACCTACATTTTCGTTAAACTCGCCCCTATTAACATTAAACCCTGGTTACGCCCCTGTGATTAATAATTAATAAATAAAAAATAAAAACATCCGAAGTAGTCAAATAACCACCACCTATAGCAAGACCGCTGCTGGCACTTGATGAATAGAACTAGAAGACTGCGGTTATTGTATCAAATTACTGGGAAAATATATTTAATATTACAATGTTACTTGTATTTTATTGAAAAAAAAAAAAAGTTATCAATTAATATTACCCAGAAATAAATTGCTAGTTTGCAAAAAACTTTACAAGTAACAATAAAAAATTTTTATTATGAAATTGTATTCACATGCAAAATTTTGATTTGGATGTGGAATGTTTATTAAATAACAAATTTTCATTTATTTGTTTATTAATGTTGCCTCCATGCCCCAACAAGTCTTTTGGAATTTGGAATTTCCGATTTTTACTTTTTTTAGGGGTGTTCGAACTAGCTTGCTCTATACCTTAACCAATTCCTTGAGGCCTGTAGTTAATGGTCGAGTAATTCTCTACTGGTCATCCATATTAGGGATCGAGGGAGATCGAACTCAATATCTTTTAAGTAATACGTTCAAGAGTCCTAGTTCACCATTTGGCCACACAGGGGTTAATGTTACCTATTTCATATATTACAAATCTAATATTGAAATTCACTAAAGATTTTATACAGGCAGCTAAGGCGCCTTATCACTTTGTATGAAGAAATAATCTTCCCAAATCATTCGGTAGTCAGAATTTTTGTCAAGAAAGTAGTTATTAATCGGATCTTGAATTTTCAATGATTTGAGTTGTTGATCATATGACTTTGTTTATTTTACGTCGATGTTAGCATAGAGTCTTTCTTTAATCGTTCAATGCATCAGTTATCAATAGGAATTGTCTGCTACATTTGAACATAGGTATTTCTTTAATGGAAAATGATACAGTTACCGAAAAAGGGATACCAAAATCATGCACCGATAGACGTGACATCATCATGACCGTTGATTAATTATGAATTTTATTTTTGAAAAAAGCGGATGGTGCCACGTCTGTTCGATGCATGAATTCAGTATCCATTTTCGATATATGTAACATTGCTCTTCTTTAATTAGAAAATGTATTTATTAATTTTTCAATGCATTAATTAAATAGGAATTACCTACTACATTTGTAGTTTCTTACATGACTTTAGTTTACTATGACTTAAAGTCAATTAGTAAATATTAAAACCGAAAAGAGGAATGACATGATTATAAATATAATCTTAGATCAAGATCAACTAGTAAATACATAACACACATGATTATCGAAGGGAGAGGGAGATAGATAGTAGCACATCCCTGCGCCGGAGCCATGAAAATATTGGAGAGGAAGGTCTGGGAAACTGCTCCCTCAGTACCACAAAATTACTTCCTAATTTCAGGTTCAAATTATAATAATGTACCTTTTTCATTTATTATTATTATTATTGAATTGATCCATTAGTTATTCATACTCTTAATATGTTAATGATAATTGATAGGATTGCTTGAAATGTATAATATAATTTAATATCCCACTTAATTCTAGTTGATTTTATCTATTGGCTTTCTTAAATCTTTTGATTACCATACATGGAATGAAGATTCTTAGGAGTATTATGGGTGCGTTTGGTTTCCTATTTCTACCCATATTCTCAATCATATTCCCGAAATATTGTTTTGTGCATTATTTGAGAAATATTACCGTATTTTTTAATTACTTTTAAACCCCTTAAGTTTATTAATTTTATTAAATACACCCAGAAAAAAAGTTTAAAAATTAATAAAAACACCCCCACCAACCCATACTTGCTAGATTCCGGCAACCACCATTGGTGGTAGCAGAAATCTGCCACTATGGTAAATTATCGACCGGAACCGGCCGGCAATTCACCGATCTGGCCGTCAGTGACGGCCAAAGAAATTGTCTTCTTTGACGGTCAACGACAGCCCAATCTTGGCCATCGTTGACCGACAACGACGGTCATATTTTTGACCGTCAGCAGATGGATGCCATACGCCTTTTTCGACCGTTAACGACCACATCTGGCCGTAGATCTGGCCTTTTCTGGCCAGCTCTATGGTGGATCTGGCTGAAAAAGAGCATATCGACGCCATACTCACCAGATCCGGCCGGTATGTGTCATTAAGCAATGTTCCGGTCATATTTTGGCAGCGGTGGCCGAAATCTAGCACTGCGGGTGGTGGGGGTGTTTTTCTCGTTTTACAATATTTTTATATATTGGGTGTTTATTAAATTAGGAAATCTAGAGGTTTTTTTTTATAAATTTTACCTCATAATACTCCCCTATTCAACTACCCAATATTATTCCCAAAATCCTATCCAAAATAATAAACCAATCCACCCCAGAATATCAGTGGATTTGCTTACAAAGAAAACAAGAAAAAAAAAAGTTATATATTATGAACTCATTTTAAGGCAATATCATGTGATCTGGGAAACTGCTGCTCTTACGACTAATTAATAAAAATATAAATCAAGATTGATACATCATACATCATTGCATCAAATCTTAGTGAACCATTGAATAAAAATAAAACAATGTTAATAAAGTTTATGACTAATTAATTGACAGAAAGACATGATAATAGAATTTGTGTAAAATAAAACAATGTTAAGAAATAATTAATTGATTGGAAAGATCTTTATTGAAAAATTAATCCAAGGTTATAATGACGTTTGGTTTAAAATTTAATAGATCATGCATGCATAACCTAGAATAATATTTTTCTTGTGAGGGTTGCATTTATCTATTTGCTGCTATTGACTCTTGTCTGCACGTTTGTCTACAGGACAATGAACTTGCAGATGATAAATGCTTCCTTTAAACATGAGGATCTGGTCAAAGAGTTGTTAAGTGACATTGACCAACACTTGGGTCTAATCCTGATCCTAATCCTAATCAGTGTTGCACTTACAGGGTTCCTGAAAACATTCGTAGAATAAATGAAAACAATTGAGAAACATGATGAAATTTTAAGCTTCATCAAGACCAATGAAAAAAACATACGTAACTATTATAATGAAACATCTGAGGTAGGGAATCCTGAGTATGTAATGATGATTTTATATGATGTTATTTTCATTATAGTGCTCTTCTTAAGGCATGTAAACTTTGGAGATAGGAGAGACTCATTGCTAGCTACAACAACGGAAAGACATACTTTATCCACAGACTTGGATTTACTCGAAAATCAACTTCCATACTTTGTCCTTGAGGAAATACATAATTTAACTTTTGTTGGCTCAGACATATTTAACTTCGTGGAGCTTTCTTGTTCTTTCTTTAATTTTTTTTCAAGGTTTAGAGTTGATTAGATTAACTCCCCTATTGATAGTTAAACATTTCACCAATTGGAGAAGAAGTACTCTACTTGAAACTTATCCTAGATCAAAGCCATCAAGTTGAATGGTTGAAGATTTACCTTCTGCAGTGAAGTTGCATGAGTTGGGAGTGATGTTCAAGTGTATGGAAGGAGGACACAGCGTACTTGATATAAGATTTGAAAATCAAAAGAAGGAGTGTCAAATACCACATTTACGAATATATGACAATATTGGACGTCTATTTACAAGTGTTATGGCTCTGGACCAATGTCATTATCCGTGGGATACTCATGTTTGCAATTACATTAGACCAATGGATTATCTTATTGATATTGAAAAAGAAGTGGACTTGCTTATTGGAAATCGACTAATTACCAATCTTATGGGCAACAATGCTTCAATAATAAATATGTTTAACAAACTTACTCAATCTAACATTTTGAGTTGTTCCTCTTACTATGACATTTGCGAGGAACTCAAGGAACACTATAACAATCCTTGGAACATAACAAAGGCAACTCTAAGAAGAGTAAATTTCAACAATCTATGGAAAGGCACAACAATGGTTGCGGTAGTTATACTCCTACTGTAAAATTAGCTTAGGGTTTGCGAACAAAGCAGAAAAAACAGAGAGGAATATGTTTGATTTTCTTTCAATTGATAACTGGATTCGTTACAGAGTGTACAGTAAAGAAAACAACTTTACTCTTTTATATGAATACAAAGACAAAGAGTAAAGTTTGTAAAGTACAGCTTATTATACAACTGATTTTACTAAAGTCAAAACTACACCGTCTTGCAGAATTACCTTTTTCTTCTGCTACTTGTATTTTTTGCATTTTCGTCCTTTGACCAACATCCCCTCTCAAACTGGACATTCTTCTTCTGCTGCTTCAATAGCCTTTCTTCCACCAGCATTTTAAATTCATTGGATCTTTGACCAACATCCCTTCTGAAATCAACATTTCTTTCTGATATCTCTGTTCTCATATAGTCCCTTTAGACAACACACACTCAACTTCTTCAGCTAATCAACAACAGAAACTTACTCAGCCACTCAGGACAAGCAGCTCAATTTCAGTGCTACATATTCAGCTTTGCAGTAGCAACAAAAACAACACCAATAACATAAACCAGCCCAAAAAAAAATTAGCAATTTCAATTTCAACAGTTTAAACTTCAGCTAAGTAACTTTGCATCTGCCATTTTCGGTCTGTTTTTGCCAGGCTTCAGATAAAAAAAAAGAGCATAAACCACAAAAAAGAATCATCTCAACGCTCAACTTAACAATCAACTGAAATTCAATTACAGATCTCAGTAACTAAAATTCAATCACAAACCTCCAGTTTAACAACTCTGCACCAGTTTTAAAACTCTGCATCAGTTAAACCCTCTCAAACTGTATTGCTCAGTACAACCAACTGAAATTCAATCACAAACCTCCAGTAACTAAAGTTCAATCACAAATCTCCAGTTTAACAACTTTGCACCAGTTTAACAACTCTGCATCAGTTTAACAATTCTGCACCATAAATTCATGAGCACAATTCTATAGCTTCTTCAACCATTAACAACTTTGCACCAGTTTAACAACTTTGCATCAGTTTAACAACTCTGCACCATAAATTCAGGAGCACAATTCTATAACTTCTTCAACCCTTCACAATACTGTAAACTATCTCAAAATCATCTCAAAATCATAGATCAATACTTAACTGCAACACGTACACCTGCCACTACTACAAAACACACATCTATCACAACTGTTACAACTACTACAATCTACCACAATCTGCCACAGCTACTACAATCTGCCACAACTCTTCAATCTGACGCAACTTCTTCAATACTTCATCAGTAAAAAAAAAAACACACATCTGTCATCTTCTGTACTACAAAAAAAAAAAAAAAAACAGTAGCACAAAAACCAGTAAATAGCAATTAAGAGTCAGTACAGATTGCATATTTCAACCATGTTTCTACAACAGATTTCAATCATTTTTCAACAGCAGATTTCAACCTTTTTCCAAACCATTTTTCAACAGCAGATTTCAACCATTTTTCCAAACCATTTTCCAACAGCAGATTTCAACCATTTTCCAGGTGCATTCTAATCTTCTTCTGCATTACAAAATCAGGTAAGAATCAGTATGCATTACAGGGAACTACAATCACATTTAGTTTCTGCCTCAGCTCAGTAAATTGAACAGCAGATAATGCCTTTGTCAACACATCTGCAATCTGCAATTTCGACGGTACATATTGAACTGTCAGATTCTTGGCAAGAACCTGCTCCCTAATGTAGTGAGCATCTATTTCTATATGCTTTGTTCTTGCATGAAAGACTGGATTTGAAGCTAAGGCTCCAGCACTTGTATTGTCACACCAAATTACAGGTTTTGCGGGCAAGTGAAGGCTGAGTTCAGTGAACATACTTTGAAGCCATGCAACCTCTGTAGCAGTTTGTGCTAACGCCCTATATTCAGCTTCAGTGGATGATAACGCAACAACTTTTTGTTTCCTGGAGCTCTACTGAATTAGATTAGGTCTAAGATAGACACAATATCCACTAGTAGATCTTCTATCTTCAACATTACTACCCCAATCCGCATCAGCATAGCACTCAATATTTAGGGAGCTTGCTGGTTTAAACTGTAGCCCATAGTTTAGTGTTTCTTTAACATCACAGAACTCGCTTGCATGCTTGCCACTGTAACTCAGTTGGGGCTTGTAAAAACTGACTAAGACGATTAACTGTGAAGCTAATATCTGGTCTAGTCAGTGTTAGGTACTGTAAGGCTCCTATTGTGCTGCGATATAATGTAGGGCTCTCAAACAGATCACTATCATCAGTACTCAGTCTAGTACCAACAGCCATTGGTGTAGAGCATGAGTGTGCATCCATCATTCTAGTTTTGACAAGCAAATCTGAGGCATATTTGGACTGCCTGAGATGTAAACCAGCTACTGTCCTAACTGCTTCTAGGCCTAAAAAATATTTGAGTGATCCTAGAGTTTTCAAGGCAAATTGCTCATTTAAATCTTCCAACAACTGAGTTATATAGGCTGCATCAGAACCAGTGATTAAAATATCATTTACATAAACAAGAACATAGATTAGTCCTGATGATTTTTTAAGAACAAATAAACTCGAATCTGAAACTGAGTTTTGAAAGCCTTTGGCTTGGAGAGCAGCCTTGAGTTTATCAAACCATGCCCTCGGAGCCTGTTTAAGGCCATATATTGCCTTGTTTAATTTGCACACATGTGAAGGATGAGCAGCTGATTCAAATCCACTTGGTTGCTGCATAAACACTAGCTTACCTAAAGTGCCATTAAGAAACGCATTGTTGACATCAATTTGTTGAATATCCCATGCATTGGTTACTGCTAGAGTGAGGACTATTCTGATGGTGGATGGTTTTATAATTGGACTAAATGTCTCAAAATAGTCCAAACCAGGAGTTTGTTGAAACCTCTTAGCCACTAGTCTGGCTTTGTACTTCTGCAAAGTACCATCAACATTCAATTTTGTTCTGAAAACCCATTTATTACCCACAATATTCATGTCTACAGTAGGAGAAACAAGTGTCCAGGTGTTGTTCCTAATTAGAGCATCAAATTCTGCCTGCATAGCCTCTTTCCAAACTGCAGTTTTTAATGCTTCAGCAACTGACACAGGTTCTGATTCTATAATGGGCTGACTAGCTGTAAGATAAACAGCATGATCCAAAGACTCATAGGTTGAATTAACATGACCAGTAGCATTTTTGGCTCTTGTAATCATAGGGTGAGAATTAATTGGGATAGGAAGTTGATCATTAGTGAACTGTGAAGCATTAAGGTCAACCTCAAGTTGACAATTAGGTAAAGTACATAATGATGGACTGGTAGATACTGGAGATGGAGAAGAACAAGATAAAATAGACTGAGAGTGAGTAGTCTGCAAATTTGTATCAGAACTGCCAGAATGTGCTTTTAGAAGTGGACTGGAATTAAAAATCTTACAACTAAATGGAGGATCACAAGCTAGTATTGGAGTATCGAGGTCAACTTCAATATGACATGATGGCAAATTGTAGGAGGAAGAAACAACAAGTAGTTGAGACACTGGATTAAGACTGTTTGAGTTAGATGGGACAGATTCTGATTGAATGGTATGTAATGGAAAACCAGATTTTTCTGCAGTGACCTCATGTGGAATTAAAGGAGGACTATGGCTAGAACTATCAGCAACTTTAGAGATACAAGGTAAGGATGAATCAGACAAGTGTGAAAAGGATGTACCTGCTGCTAAAGTGTAAGAACCAACTGCTGAATTGTTAGGAACAGTCTGAGAGCCAGTTACCACTTGGGCATCATAGGCTACTGAAGATGGACTATGCTGGAAAATTATATATGGCAGTGGATGTGTACTACTGGAACAAGTATTAGGGGAATTGGCTGAAGGATCAGTGTTAGATTAAACAGGTAGCTGATTAAACTCTTGAGAATAAGGAAATTCATTTTCATTAAATTTAACACTAGGAGTAATAAAGATCTTCCCATCAGCCCTTAGACATTTATAACCTTTGTGAAGTAAACTATACCCGATAAATACACATTTTGAGGAATGAAAATCAAACTTGTGACTATGAAAATTCCGAAGAAAAGGGAAACAAGCACAGCCAAAAACTTTAAGACTATCATACACAGGATATTTATTAAAAAGCAAATAATAGGGAGTGTTATTATTTAAGACAGTAGTGGGCAGTTGGTTGATGAGAAAAGCTGCTATTTCAAAGGCCAGCCACCAATATTTTAAAGGCATAGATGCATGAGCTAATAAGGTAAGTCCTATTTCAATAATGTGCCTATGTTTCCTTTCACTATGGCCATTTTGTTGGTGGACATAGGCACATGAGTACCTAGTTTGAATACCATTTTCAATCAGATAAGGAAGTAAGGATTTGTACTCACCTCCTTGATCTGACTGAAGGCACTTCATTTTAGTTCCAAACTGCCTCTCAGCAAGGTGATGAAACTTGATAAAGGTGGATTTAACTTCAGCTTTAGTCCTAAGGGGAAACAGCCAGGTGAACCGACTAAAATCGTCTAGAAACTGCACATAATACTTAAATCCTTCTACTGAAGTGACTGAGGCAGGACCCCACACATTACTGTGTACAAGAGCTAAGGGTTCTGTGGCATGAGATTGAGACAAGGGCAAACTGTTTTGATGTAACTTTCCTAGCTGACAAGCATCACAGAAACTAGACACTTTGGTAAGCACATTCTGATTTTCAGTAAGAAAAACAGATTTGAAAAGTGTAGAGAAGACTTTATGTAATGTAGTAGAGTTGGGATGACCCAATCTTTTATGCCAAATCATGTGTTAGTGTGAGTGTTTGTCAACAGTCAAGCAATTTGGTGTGGAACCAACATTTGAAAAAACAACAGCAGACAATTGTTCATTAACAGGGCATTAAACATTGTTTTCAACCTTTGAGACAGTAGACTTAAATAATGATTCATCATCATGTATTTCATTAGTGTGAACAGTAGAACAAGTATTAACAAAGCAATTAACACAGTTGTCAACCATTGATGTAGGAGACTCAAATGAGAATTCAGCAGCATGTATTTCATTAGTATTAACAGTAGAACAGACATGCGATTCAATAGGAATACATTTTGACTCATTTCTAGAACAAGAGACACTACACTATAACAACAGTTGTAAACTAGCAAAATGCTTGCATAATAATATAGAAAATGGGCCCAAAACTTTTCTTTTTATTATATGTACTAAGTCTTTTATACACAAAGAGCATGATTTACAAAATGCCATTAAAAAATACAAAAACAGGGGAAACAGTGAACGATTACTCCTCGCTTGCCGACACACCTCCGACTGCATCATCACCTAGATCCTGTATCCACAAAGAAAAATGACGGGGTGAGCACAAAATAATGCTCAGTAAGTAAACCCTCTATTTGTCTAACCCCGTAACTATTTTTCTTAATTCTTTCCTNAGTAAGACATACTTTATCCACAGACTTGGAATTACTCGAAAATCAACTTCCATATTTTGTCCTTGAGGAAATACATAATTTAACTTTCGTTGGCTCAGACATGTTTAACTTGGTGGAGCTTTCTTGTTCTTTCTTTAGTTTTTTTTTCAAGGTTTAGAGTTGATTAGATTAACTCCCCTATTGATAGTTAAAAATTTTCACCAATTGGAGAAGAAGTACTCTACTTGAAACTTATCCTAGATCAAAGCCATCAAATTGAAGGGTTGAAGATTTACCTTCTGCAGTGAAGTTGCATGAGTTGGGAGTGATGTTCAAGTGTATGGAAGGAGGACACAGCGTACTTGATATAAGATTTGAAAAGCAAAAGCAGGAGTGTCAAATACCACATTTACGAATATATGACAATATTGGACGTCTATTTACAAGTGTTATGGCTCTGGACCAATGTCATTATCCGTGGGATACTCATGTTTGCAATTACATTAGACCAATGGATTATCTTATTGATATTGAAAAAGAAGTGGACTTGCTTATTGGAAATCGACTAATTACCAATCTTATGGGCAACAATGCTTCAATAATAAATATGTTTAACAAACTTACTCAATCTAACATTTTGAGTTGTTCCTCTTACTATGACATTTGCGAGGAACTCAAGGAACACTATAACAATCCTTGGAACATAACAAAGGCAACTCTAAGAAGAGTAAATTTCAACAATCTATGGAAAGGCACAACAATGGTTGCGGTAGTTATACTCCTACTGTAAAATTAGCTTAGGGTTTGCGAACAAAGCAGAAAAAACAGAGAGGAATATGTTTGATTTTCTTTCAATTGATAACTGGATTCGTTACAGAGTGTACAGTAAAGAAAACAACTTTACTCTTTTATATGAATACAAAGACAAGGAGTAAAGTTTGTAAAGTACAGCTTATTATACAACTGATTTTACTAAAGTCAAAACTACACCGTCTTGCAGAATTACCTTTTTCTTCTGCTACTTGTATTTTTTGCATTTTCGTCCTTTGACCAACACTGCTCACGATCATACAAACCATATGTTCTATCTTGCAAGTTGTGTTAATGTAGTTGTAATTTTGCATTGAAGCTTGTTGTCTTAATAACACAACTTGCACATGGATTAATTATTGGTGCTTTTAGTAATTCCTTAAAGGGTTCAATGTTACCCTTTGCTGCAGCCTTGGATAAATCCACATTCTTTTTTTGTTATATAAAATAAAAAATGTATGACATCTCCCTTGATCCTGCAACCTCATTCACGTTATTGGTAACACAACCCATTATTGGCTTAATTAGTTTCTATGTTTTGGTGGAGGAAACTCTTATTATGAAGCGTGGGTACCGTATCTTATATATTATATCATTACTCAACTGGCTTGAAGGTTTCTTTGTTAATCCAATCAGACCAAGATCCTTTCTTAATCTAAGCTCATCTCTGAGCTTTCAAAAATTTGTGATTGGTAGTTACAAAATATGAATATACTAAACAAAAAACTCTTAACCATAAATAAATAAAAATGTATAAGTGTTATGAGATCCTTAAAAGCTCAGGTGATCAGATCAAAAGAGGATCCTAATTTCAAATCATAATTATATAAGATGCTTGGTATCATATTAGATTATACTAGATATTTTCTAAAATCAAGTGCTTATTTTTTATTTTTTATTTTTTTTATTTTGCTGTGAGTTTTATATAAAATTGTATTGCATTTATCGTGTCCTATTATATTATCCATAGTTGGCCACTATTTGACAGGATAAGTGAAACTGAAGTCAAATTATTCCTCCTTCCATTATTTAACGAATGATTTTCGAATTACAACTATAAGAATAAAACAAATATGGGAAAGAAATTAAAAGCTTTTCTTAGTTATTTTAGAAGTCATAGTAAAATCTATTTTACACCTATCCTACATGACAAAGCATTTTATTATATGTTTGTTAGAAGTTGTATTTGTTTGTTCCAAATTACCAATTTGATGGATTGTTATAGTGTATATATGTGATTAGTTCTCTCCTCCCTTAAGCTAGCTTTTGAGAGTGACTTTTATGTAAGCCTGTTTATCATGGCTTAAGCTAGTTTTTGGTCTTGAGTTCTATCCAAACCCATTTGTCAATGTCAATTATTTTTTGGGTTGAGTTCTACCCAAGCTTGTTTATCAATGTTAAAGAATGAATGAAATCATATCCTACGAATAAATTAGGGAAATTGATAAGAACTTTGATAATTAAAGAGAAAAAAGAAAAAGCAAGACAAAGAATAAATAAGAATTGTAAAGAAATTCGAGAAAATTGAGAAGACCTTTGATAATTAAAGATTAAAAGATAAAAGAAAAAGCAAGACAAGAATAAGTTAGAATTGGTAAAGAAATTCGCAACACTTTGATTTATACTAAAGAGCAATATGTGAAATCAAAAGGGAATAAGAATAAAACCAAGTGTTACTTCTTTTCTTTTGTCCGTATTTCCCACAATGCAACCAAATATATAGTTATTTCTCAATAAGTTTTCACAATCGAAAATCATATATACTTTGACTACCACACATTATTTTCATTCAATATTTTAACACATAACAAAACCTATTACATTTACGTCTAATACAAAAATTTACAAATACATAATTGTCATGAGATCCTTAAAGCTCAGGTGATCAGATCAAAACAGGATCTTGATCTCAAATCATAATTATATAAGATGTTTGGTATCATATTATATTATACTAGATATTTTCTAAAATCAAGCGCGTATTTTTATTCATTTTTTGTTGTGAATTTTACAAAATACTATAATGCATTTATCATATCCTATTATATTATCCATAGTTGGGCACTATTTGACTGGATAAGTAAAATTGAAGTCAAATTATTCCTCCTTCCACTATTCAACGAATGATTTTCGAATTACAATTATAAGAATAAAAAAAATATGGGAAAGAAATTAAAAGCTTTTTTTAGTTATTTTAGAAATCATAGTAAAATGTATTTTACACTAGTCATACATGACAAAGCATGTTATTCTATGTTTGTTAGAAGTTGTATTTGTTTGTCCCACTATAGATATTTGACTCACTCATTTCTTAAGCTAGTTTTTGGAAATGACTTATAAGCAAGCCCGTGTATCATAACTTAAGCTAGTTTTTGGGCTTCGCTTCTACCCAAACCCGCTTATCATTGTTAAATAGTTTTGGGGTTTGGCTTCTACTCAAGCCCATAAGAATAAATTATTTGAATTCAAAAGAAAAATTGATAAGAACTTTGATAATTAAAGAGAAAAAAGAAAAAAAGAAAAAGTAAGACAATAATAAATTAGAATTGGTAAAGAAATTCGGGAACTTTAATAATTAAAGAGAAAAAAAGGAAAAGCAAGACAAGAATAAATTAGAATTGGTAAAGAACTTCACAAGACTTTGATTTATACTAAAGAGCAATATCTGAAATCAAAAGGGAATAAGAATAAAACCAAGTATCACTTCCTTTCTTTCGTCCGTATTTCCGACAATGCAACCAAATATATAGTTATTCATCAAGAAGTTTTCACAACAAAAACCATATATACTTTGACTACCACACATCATTTTCATTCAATATTTTAACACATAACAAAACCCAATACATTCAACAATTAAAAGTTGTTAAATTTAAAATTAACCCACTTTATGGTATCGTTGGTTTTTAACTGTGCCAGATTCTTTCAAATTAAACATGTGTGAAGTGTGCATATAAATTACAGCGAGGAAGCAGAAGAGAAAACATACTATGAAAGAGAGATCAGAGAGATACACCACAGTTACATAACACATCCCTGCTATGCTGTGAGGTAGCTGTGTCTTTCGAGAGGATGAAATCAACTGATCAGGTCAGGATACTATCATCTTCATGCTGCTCTTAACCTTTACTAAAACTACACAAGCATGCACTTAATTTTCATTTGCTTATTTATCTTGTTCTTTTTTTTTTTTTTTTCCGTCAATCAAATTCAAAATTAATGCTATTGTCGGATTCCGACAGTGGAAAAAACTTCCAGTGAGTAAAACGACACCTCCAACACCAATGTAATCAAAGTTGGCGATCAATCTATTGGTGGTGGGGTTTAGAGTAATTATTATTCAGATAATTAAAGTATATAAAAGGGTACAATACTTTTTTAATCTACCTTTTTAGTTTATAATATATATAGAATACAATGGATATGGGTTAGCTAATTGTACCTTGTGTTAATTAGAGTATTATATTGTTAAATGCATAGTATTACTGATATGAATTCATTGGATTCTCATCAATTACTTGGATTATAACATGCATTTTGTTCCTTTTCAAACGTTTGGTATGACAATTATTCCATATCACCATTATAAATATAAATAGTCAATTCTTCCCAATTCCAACATTCTATGTGAGGGGTATTCGTTCCAGCAATCTCTACCCACATATTTTTGTTTTAAATTTTCGCAAGTGATATTAATATAAAATATTTATTTTTGATTAATGAGAGATTGCATATTATTCCGAAAGCTATTTATAGAAATAATTACCTCATGCATGCAACGTGATTTTCTTCTGAGGGTTGATTATTTTAAGTGTTGCATTTATCTATTTATTGTTATCAATTATTGTCAATATGATTTGTCAATAGGCAAAGAAGTTGGAGATAAGTGGTTTCTTTAAACTTGTCTATAGGGCAAAGAAGTTGGTTAAACTTGAGGATTTGGTCAAAGAGTTGCGAATTGACATTGATAAAAACTTGGAGCCTGAGCTTGATGCTCGTCGGTGTTGTATTTATAGGGTTCCTAAATATCTTCGTAGCGTAAATGAAGAAGCCTACACACCTCAATTAATTTCAATAGGTCCTCTTCACCATGGAAAAGAAGAATTAGCTAACATGGAAAAGATAAAAAGACAATATGTGAAAAGTTTTGTTGAACAAATAACAATAGAGAATCGAGATAAAATTTTAAACTTTATCAAGGATAATGAGAAAAACATCCGTAATTGTTATGCAGAAACATCTGAACTTGGGAGCATTGAGTATATAATGATGATTCTATATGATGCTATTTTTATCATAGAGTTATTATTAAGAGATCAACTCGGTTTTGATGTAAGTGATTTATTACTATCTACAGCATCGGCAAAAGCATCTTTATGTTTGGACTTTCAGTTACTCGAAAATCAACTTCCATACTTCATTCTCGAGAAAATATGTGAGTTAGCTGATCTTGCTGGCCTTAACATGCCTACCTTCATGGAGCTTTCACGTTTTTTTTTCGGTTGTTTCGATGGTTTGGAATTGAGTACATTAACTCCCCAAGTGGTAGTTAAACATTTAACCGATTGGAGAAGAATCACTATACTAGAACACTACCAAAGATCTGAGCAGAGGAACCAATGGATTGATGATTTACCTTGTGCAGTGAAGTTGCATGAGTCAGGAGTGAAGTTTAAGTGTTTTGAAGGAGAACATAGCTTAATTGACATAAGATTGGAAAAACGAAAGCAACAAATCCAATGTTTTGAAGTACTTGAGATGCAAATACCACATTTGAAGATATTCGACTCCACTGAAAGTCTACTTCGAAACGTTATGGCTTTGGAGCAATGTCATTACCCATGGAATACTCATGTTTGCAATTACGTTAGGCTAATGAATTATCTTATTGATACTGAAAAAGATGTGGACTTGCTTGTTGGAGAAGGAATTATTTCCAATCATGATATGGGCGACAATGCTTCAATAGCAAATATGTTTAACAAACTTAGCCTATTTATCAGTTTTAGCAAATCCTCTTACTATGACAATTGCGAGAAACTCAAGGGACACTGTAAGAATCCATGGAACAAAACAAAAGCAACTTTGAAAAGAGTATATTTCAACAATCTTTGGAAAGGCTCGGCAACCGTTGCAGCAGTTTTACTCCTAGTGCTCACTATCATACAAACCATATGTTCTATCATGCAAGTTGTGTTTATGTAATTTGTATTTACAAGTTGTGTGGTTGTAATGTAATTTTGTATTGAAGCTTGTTGTCTTAATAATGTAAAATGCTTGCTATTTATTTCATTATTTCTCATTCACTCACTCTAGCATGTTTCAATTATATCCAATCTGGTACAGTCTGTTAGCCAGACTGAAAAGAGGGCAGTTTCGTAAAACTGCAAATCTACAAAAGAGAGAACGGCGTCGTTTTGAGAAGAGAAGAAAACTTTACTCTTTAGCTTATCGTCTAGCTGAGTTTTATTCTTAACATCAGTTTCTTCTCTCTTCCTCTGTATATAAACAAATGTATTTCTCTGAGAATAATAAGAAAAGATTCACGCATTTTTCAATTTTCTCTCGTTTAGTTTTTCAGTTTCACATGGTATCAGAGCCTGAGACAAGCGTAGACGGCAACGATCTGAGAAATTAATTTCTTTTCTTTCTCTTCTAGCTTCAATGAGAAAAGCAAAACGTTTCAGCTAATCCTTAGCTCTCAATTTTTCGTCAAGTCTTCAGGTTGTCACTCCCAAACTGACGAGGATAGCTACACTGATAATTACCGATTCTGGCGATCGCAAGTCTCTTCGCTGTAGGAGTCATGAACTCGAAACACTTGACAAGTTAATTCCTGTCCAGCTCCTTTTATTAGCTCTGTTTCTTGTTCAATTGAGTTGAGTGATAGTAAAGCATCTGAAACCCTAGATAAAGAAAAGCTTAATCCAGTTATGTAAACTGGAAACGAATGACAAGTGTTCTTGTCACTGGCTCTTGCCTCAATTTCTGAGTGCATGTTCACTCTTGTTGCAAAATGTCAGTTTGTCTGAAGTATGGTTTAAGCTAGAAGCTGATTTTGTAACTGAGGCAAAGGCCAGAGCTACATTTGAAGAATTTGCTTCGATAACTCAAAAAGGCAATTTGAATATTCTGATTAAGAAAATGAAAGCTTGCTGAAAGCCTGTCTGCGAGTGGTCAAGTGATCTCAGATGAGATTCTTAACATATTTTAGATGGTTTAGGTCCAGAATTGACGCTGTTGTTGTCAATCTGACCTCCAGAGTAGAATCTAGGTTGATCCGGTTACTTTGCAAGAGGCTCAGTTTTTGTTGCAAAAATATGAGTTGCGGCTTGATAGGTTTAATTCTGTGGAGTTTCATGGTGGTTCGGTCAAGTTGCTTCTCTTGAAAATTCAAATAGTGGAAAAAATTCAGTGCCTATCAATGCTAAGGTCCTCTACACTATTGGTACTTCTAATTTGATCACGAATAATCAGTCTCAACTGCAAGGCTTACCTAATCTCCCATAGGTTCTCAGAGTTATCCTCAGTTTAGTTTGAATGATCCGGATCAAACTTTGGAAATTTTGGTGGAAATTCAAGCCATTATTACTCCCATACAGACTGTTTTTGGGAGAGGCGAAGGAGAAAACAATGGCAGAGGCAAGCCTATTTGTCAAGTTTGCAGTAGATGGCCATATAGCGGCTCACTGTTATCACCGCTACAATTCTACTTACACTGGTGTACCTTCAAGTAACATGTCAGGACAAGGTGGTTCTAGTCCAGCCTTTCATAATGGATTTTATGGACCTCAGATTGGAAATCAGCAGCATTAAATACTGCCAGACCATATAGTTCTCATTCTGGAAGTCAGCATGTTGTTGGTCCCACTACTGGATCCTATGATCCCATCTCAGTCAACTACAAATTCCAACTTACACAGTCAACAACAACACATCAATCTGCAAGGCACACCATTTTTACATCATCAACAGCAAGGGTTTCTGTCCCTAGCAGCAAAACTCCTACCAAAATACAATTCCTAACCAAGCTCCTAACCAAGCCTTTCTTGTCAACCAACCACCTTCCCCAAACCATTATCCTCAAACACACATGACTGTTCCAGTTACTGCTCCTGTTGATCTAGCCTGGTACATGGACTCAGGAGCTACTGACCATGTAACTCTTGATCCTACTCAACTAATTTCCACAGACCCTAAGATGGAGTTGAGCAACTACAAGTTGGTAACGGGGAGTCTCTCCATATATTCTCAGGTTCCACTTTAGTTTCCAATTCATTTCAATCTAAGTGTTTACATTTGCGTAACGTGTTGGTGTTCCTAGAATAACTAAAAATTTCTTAGTATTCTAGATTCACTAAAGATAATCAAGTAACTGTGGAATTTGACTCTGATTGTTGTATTGTTAAGGACAAGGCTACCAAGGCAGTGTTACTGCAGGGAGGACTTAAGGTGGTGTACCAATTGCACATACCTTCTTGCTTCTCCTCTGGTTACACTTCTGGTGGTCTAGAAAAGTCAACTGCTTTGAGTTCTAGGTTTTGTCATACATTGTCTTCAAATAAGCCAGTAGGTATGTAATCAGTATAGGCATAGGTTGCCTCAGTCTATTAGTTCTCTGAATAACTTTCAAGATGCTATGTCAAGTGTAATAAACTGATTAGCAGTCCAATGAATGCTATTGTATAACAATCATAGGATGCAAGGTTCACAATTATTTGTAACACTCAAAGTCATATCTCATATGCAAATGATGTTACCTGACTTCATTAATAAAACACAATGTTAGAACACTCTGTTTAAATCCTGATAATTCTGAGTCTGATATGTTTGTTCTACTGCTGCTATTCTGATGTTTCTGTATTTCTGCTAATAATAAACATCTCTGATTTGGTTGATATTCTGGTAGAATCTTGATAATACTTCTGACCTTGATAATTATTCTAGTCTGAACAAAACTAATTCTGATTCTTTTGCATGTTGCTTCTGTGGGTAATACTAATGCACAATTCTACATCTATGTTGAAAGAAATGAAAATTCTATGATTGATGTTAATGCAAATACTGTTCTATGTTGAATGATACTGAAAATTATGCTATGACAAAAGCTCTTCTGTTCACAATGCTGCCACAGTTTTCAGGCTAGTAATACTAGGAACAATGCATGTCCCTTTGGCATAACGTTTAGGACACCCACTACTGATGTATTAAGTAAAATCCTACCAAACATTCATCCAAGACCTTCAGAACCAGTCTCAC
The DNA here is from genome assembly GCF_008641045.1 of Pistacia vera. Classification (NCBI taxonomy): domain Eukaryota; kingdom Viridiplantae; phylum Streptophyta; class Magnoliopsida; order Sapindales; family Anacardiaceae; genus Pistacia; species Pistacia vera. Next base: position 857,297 of record NW_022196024.1, on the reverse strand, counting down.
ATTAGGTTTTTGTGATGCATGCAAATTAGGAAACTACATAGATATCACTTTCCTAGTTCAACCTCTAGAGCTTCACAGCCACTTGAAATAGTTATAGTGACATTTGGGGACCAGCACCAGTAGCTTCCTTAGAAGGTTTCAAATATTACATTCATTTCATTGATGCTACAGTAGGTTACCTGGATGTTCCTTAAGAACCAAAGCTGAAGTTCAGTCCACTTTCATCAAATTTCACCATTTAGTTGAAAGACAACTTGGTTTTAAACTCAAAATCTTACAGTCTGACACAAGGAGGAGAATATAGGGGTTTAATTCCTTATCTTACCATTGCTGGAATCCAACTTAGACATTCTTGTGCCTATGTACACCAACAAAATGGGAGAAGTGAACGGAAGCACAGACATATAGCAAGAAACAGGTTGACCTTATTTGCCATGCATCTATGCCGTTACATTTTTGGTGGTGTGCATTTGATACTGCTGTGTTTCTTATTAATAGAATGCCTAGCTCCATTTTGGATTTTGTGTCACCATATCAGGTTCTTTACACATAGAATTCCTGTATATTCTGAGTTAAAAATCTTGGTTGTGCTTGTTTTCCTTTTTGAGAGATTTTCATAAACACAAGTTGAATTTTCATTCTTCTAATGTGTTTTCCTGGGATATAGTTTAAGTCATAAAGGGTACAAATGTCTTAGTTTAGAGGGAAAAATTGTCATATACTAGGGTTCAGTTTAATGAACTAGAGTTCCCTTTTGCTACTGGTTTTAGTCAACCGTGTGTCTAGTTCCTGTCTTTCTTCACTCAAAGCAGCAGTACCTCATATCTTTCTACTTGTTTCCTTTTGTTTCTATTCCTTTCTAATGGTACACCCAGCAAAGTCTCCTCTGCAGTGGATTGTTCTGTTCCTAATCCTTCTCTCATACTAACAAGTCAACTTCTAGTTCCTCATTTCAGAACATTAATAACTCTAGTCACAGTCCATATTCCTAAACCATCTAAAAAACTCCACCTAACAACCCTGATATCTATACTTCTCATTACCTACTCTCATTTCATCTTCTGTTTCACATACATTTCCATTAGAAATGATCTATCTTGCTATCATCTTCCAATTCCACAATTACAAAGCCTTCTATACCTTCACATTTTACACAGTCAGCTCAAAAACTCAATGATCATCTCTTGTTGTTGACTTAACTCCATCACAGTGCATTCAATCTGAAATTCCTACCTGTGCACCTGAAATTCCTCATAATCAATCTACCAAACAGCCTCTGATCACTAATACACATCCTATGCTCACCAGATCCAAAACCAGTCTTACCCTCAACTAGCCTTACCCTGACCAGGTCTACCCATTCATCAGACCCTGTTTCAGTAAATGAAATACCTGCCTTGTTGCTTCTGTTAACCACAATCACCACCAACCAGTCCCTTTCAACCACACCATACCAGAACAAGAATCAGCACCTCCATCCCTTGCCCTAGAGCTGTCCCAGTAACTAAAACCTCTGAATTTACACTACAAACCAGTCTAACCTAATACATCCACCACAGTCACCAAATCTCAAAACAACAACTCAATCTCCACTGCCCTTACCCTGGTCAAGTCTTCACCTGTTAAACCTGAACCTGGTACAGTTATTGAAGTCTTGTTGTGAGAGTGGAAAAAGGCCATGCAAGATGAGTTCGATGTCTTATTAAGAATGAAACTTGGAGCCTAGTTCCTCGGACTTCGATATGAACATAGGTGGTAATAAGTAGGTGTTTCGAATTAGTATCATGCTGATGGATCTCTTCAAAAGTATAAGGCTAGGTTGGTTGCTAAAGGATTTCAACAAAACTCCTGGTTTAGATATTTTGAAACCTTTAGCCCCGTTGTCAAACCAACAACAATTCGAATCATTTTCACATTGGCTGTCACTTATGGTTGGGAATACAACAAGTGGATGTGAACAATGCCTTCCTTATGGTTATTTGAATGAAACAGTCTATATGAGACAAACCAGAAGGGTTTGAAGTCTCTCACTTGTTTCCCATGTGTGTAAACTAACAACGCTCTCTATGGTCTTAAACAAGCCCCACGAGCCTGGTTTGGCAAATTAAAACAAGCAATGGTTCACAAGGGATTCAGAATTAATCAATATCTGATTCCAGCTTGTTCGTTCTCAAGGACAACTCTGAAATTTTATATGTTCTATATATGTGGATGACATATTAATAACTGGTTCCAGTTCATCTAAAATTCAGCGCTTGTTCATGATTTAAACAGCCAATTTGCCTTAAAAACTCTTGGGGCTGTCACATATTTGGGCTTAGAAGCAACCAGGTAGCTGTAGGTCTACACTTAAACACAACTAAATATGTCCATGATTTACTTGTCAAAACCAAATGCAAGAGGCACAATGACTCCCTCCCATGGCAGCAGGCACCAAACTATTTGCAGCTGATAGTGAGTTGTTTAAAGACCCCAGTCTCTATAGAAGTACTATTGGAGCTCTACAATATGTTACTTTAACCAGGCCCGATATTAGCTTTACAGTGAATAAACTTAGTCAGTATCTTCAGGCTCTAATGAACTACAATGGCGGCGTGTAAAAGAGTCTAAGGTATCTTAAAGGTACTCAATTCCATGGTTTGCTGTTTTGACCAACAGCTCCCTTAAGGTTGAATGTTATACCGATGAGATTGGGGAGGTAATTTAGATGATCGACGGTACTAGTGGATATTGTGTGTACCTAGGTCCTAATCTGGTTCAATGGAGTTCTCGTAAGCAAAAAGTAGTGGCATTATATCTACAGAGGCTGAATACAGAGCACTAGCCCAAACAACAACTGAATTGGCCTGGTTGGACAGTTATTACTGAAATAGGGGTGTCTTTAAACACTTGTCCGTCATTTGTGTGTGACAATGTGAGTGCTGGAGCTTTGGCATCAAATCCAGTTTTTCACGCAAGAACAAAACATATTGATTGATACTCACTACATACGTGATCAAGTTCTTGAAAAAAGGTTATTGTGCAATATGTTCCCACCAAACTTCAAATTGTGATATTCTGACAAAAGCACTTTCTATTAGTCAGTTTCAGGTTTTGAAACACAAACTTGTGTTGTTGAGATCCCAAATTCAGAGATTAAAGTTGACAATAGTCCAGGATCATCTTAAATTCTCAAAAGCAGGGTAAAATTCTGCCAACACTGAAAACAGAAGAATCAGAGAATCTGCTGTATGTTGAACTTCCAGTGTGCTGTTTTTTCTGATGTGTTTGTGGTGTGATGAAATGATGCTAGTAGTAAGAATCGATATTGCAGTATATGCAGAAGCACGAACATATTGAAAGTTGCTGTGTACTATTTTTTGAGCAGGTGTTTGTGGCATGTTGAGATTTAAGTGTTGAATCGAAGTGTTGAATTGAAGTGATGGTTGCATTATGTAGTATATATGTTGATGCACTGAGATAAGTGCAGAGTGTATGAAGAAGGTGAAGTATTGAATGAGAAGGAGGTGAAATGTTGAATGATAATGCTTAGTAAATGCTGGATGTTTTGCAGAAGCAAATGCAATCTAGTAATGTGATGATGAAAATTCAGTAGTAATGTTGGTAAAGTTGAATTCTGGATGTGATTGTTTTTTTTTTTGCAAAAGCAGATGCAATGTTGAATTCTGTTCTTGTGTTGAGAATTTCATTTGAAGTGTTGAATATGAAGGAGTGAAGTGGTTGAATTCTGGATGTGATGTTTTTGCAAAAAGAGATGCAATGTTGAATTGCTTCTGGTATGCAGAAGCAAATGCAGTGTATTAAAAATGCAGGAAATGCAGATAAAGTGCAGGAAATGCAGAAATTTTTTTTTCTGCATTAGTATTAACCACAAAAGCAGATGCAATGTTGAATTCTGCCTCTGGTGTGCAGAAACAAATGCAATATTATTGAAAGTGCAGGGAATTCTGCTTCTGGTATGCAGAAGCAAATGCAGTTTTATAAAAGTGCAGGAAATGCAGATAAAGTGCAGGAAATGCAGAAAATTTGTGAGACTTGAATTCTGTTTCTGGAATGCAGATAAAGTGCAGGAAATGCAGAAAAGTTTTTGAAAGCCAACAAACTGAAGCCTAGAAGAAAATTCAGTAGAAAATGGTGAAGAATTCAGTAACCATAGTGCAGTCTGAGGGGAATGTTAGCCAGACTGAAAAGAGGGCAGTTTCGGAAACTGCAAATCTACAAAAGAAGAACGGCGTCGTTTTGAGAAGAGAAGAAAACTTTACTCTTTAGCTTATCGTCTAGCTGAGTTTTATTCTTAACATCAGTTTCTTCTCTCTTCCTCTGTATATGAACAAATGTATTTCTCTGAGAATATAAGAAAAGATTCACGCATTTTTCAATTTTCTCTCGTTTAGTTTTTCAGTTTCACACAGTCCATTCTTATAATCTAATATGCATACTTAATTTTTTGTATGGATGGCAAAAATGGTGGATTCCACATGAATTTCTATCCAATGTAGTACAATCCATTTTTATAACCTAAGGATGGATTGGATTAGATTTTTGTGGATAATGGATTGGATTATGGATTACTCAATTCATGAATTTTAATATGCATGTTTAATCTTATTTTTTGTATTTTTAATCAAGTCTTCCTATTTTCATATTAATTTTTGTAATTAGTCAAAATACAAATTTTCCTTCATACTAATTTGTGTTTTAATAAGTATTTAATAAATATTATAACAATATTTTATTAGCAGTCACCAATCAACCATCGTTGACCGCGATTAACACCGGTCAATGGTGGCACGTTGGCCCGCCTTCAATCTAGTATGGATCAGACTTCTCCGATCTGTAAGAATTTAGTTGAATCACTAAATTTTGACGCTTATTTTGGTGACAAAAGATGGTGGTGAATATTTCATAGCCTTTTTAAGCCAAAATTGGTGCCAAAATCCGATGATTCAACCGAATTCCTATAGATTAGCTTGTTTTGATTTTAACGGGATCAAATTCGACTCTAACGGGCTACCTTTGACCGGCATTGATTGTCGGTAATGGTGCCCAACAACAACTGCCATTTTAATTTTTTTTAATTTATAAAAAATTATGAAATTCATTGAATTTTTTTTTATTATTATTTCTTTAAATTTGAAGAATGTATAGATAATGGATAATGGATGGGATATTAGATATCCATAACCTAGTCCAATCCATATGGATTAATATGGATTCATATACGGACTAGATCCAATCCAATCCAAATTACATAACACATCCCTGCTGCTGTGTAGTAGCCGTGGCTTTCAAGGGGAGGAAATCAACTCAGGTTAGGATACTATCATGCTGCTATTAACCTTTACTTAAACTACCCGAGCATGCACTTAATGTTCATTTTCTTGTTTATCTTAATCAAATTCAAGACTAATGGGATTGCCAGATTCCAACACCGGAAAAAAAAAATTGGCAAGTGAAACGACACCTCCAACACCAATGTGATCAATCAATTAGTGCTAGCGGTGTTGCCTAAATCATCACTATTTGTAGTTGTTTCTAGAAAACTGAAACTTCAACTATAGGTCTCGGCCAAATCAAACCTTCAATGACTATGAAACTTGGACAAATATGTTTATATTTTATCTTCAGTGACTGAAGAGTGGCAAACTTTTGTAGTTCTATAATTTAATGACAAATCCTGGAAACATAATGTATAAACTTTAAGATATGGTTCAAAAATATAAGGCTACTCCTGCTTGGAAATTCAACACACAACAATTTTTATGTCACTTCTCAATGTTGCCACCAACAAAAATCAGATTTTGCAGATCGTAAACATCTCCGTCAATCTGCATTCTGTCTTCCAAAAATTTTATAAAAGATGTTGACTAAGCCTTGGATTTCTTCCCTTTAGCTGCAGCAACTAGTTTTGTTTTGAAAGGCAGGAAGGTCTTGCCACCCATGAACGGTTGTAAGCCTTCTGGTACTTCAACACCATCTTCCTTCTGGTAGTTCTCAAGGATACTGCAAATGGTCCTTTCTGTTGCCGTGAGTGTAGAGTTCAATAAGTGCACATATTGCTTCGTCTATTCATTGCTCTGCAATATTTCAAAATTACAAAAGCAAAATTGTGAGTTGGAAGAATTCTGGCCACAAAAATAATATTAAAAGATCAGTGAATGCTCTGGTTAATTTCCATAACACCTACGAAGTTCTACTGGTTAACAACAACATGATTCCAACTGTCCCTTTAGAACCAGTAGCTTAAGCAAAATGGATAACCAGCAGAAGTTGCTAGCTTCTATATCGTAAAAGAGTTTGTTTATTTTGAAAATGAATAGGGGCATCACACTACTCATATCATATGGCTTAGCCCGCGAAAAATAAGAACAAGTAAACAAAACATATCGTTTTCTGTCCATATCGAATCTCCAATCTTCTAGACTGATAATCTGTACAGTTTGAACATGACACCAACTCTTTATAGGTTTGCGATGCAGGAAACCATCCTTCTAAATCGTACTTCTTCGCTGCCGCATCATTCAAAGCACCAGAGACAATAGCCACAATTTGATAGGTTTGCATGTAAAAAAATATTCAATTAGTGCCAAAACTTTCCTCATTAATTAGTTGATTATTGCTCACAACTTTGCTACTAAAAAGATCCATAAAAGAATCAGACTTATGATAGCCGGTTTAAGGCTTTGATACTTCAATGCCATCTTCCTTAGGTAGTTCTAAAGGATACAGCAAATGGTCGTCTCTGTTATTGTGAGGGTAGAGACCAACAACTGGACATATTGCTTCCTGTGTTCAATGCTGTGAAATAATACAAAATTACAAACGAAAAATCTCGAGTTTGGGAGATCTTTTGCCACAAAATTGATATTTAAATATTAGTGAATGCAGGTTCAATTGCTCTAACACCAACTGTGCAGTACTAATTGTTGACTCACACCGCCATAAGCAACACAGTACTAATTGTTTACTTTCTAATCAGTGCAGCAAACAAAATAGATGACAATCTGTGAATCACACCAGCCATAAGCTACCAACAATCAAGCTAAACATGGCTGAGAACTTCCTCCCCTTATAAATATAGCTTTGCCAATCCAATAAATAGGAACAAGCCCATGTTGACTCTCCAATCTTTTTGACCGATAATATGTACAGTTCAAACAGGACACCTATACTATCTATAGGTTTGTGATGTAGTAAACCACACATCCAAATCACATTATACTTCTTTGCAACCGCATCATTTGAAGCACCAGAAACGATGCAATCAGGAAAGGAAGACGAATTGTGATCATATGCAAGGCTGCTGTAGAGTCACTCTCCAACTAGAGAAAATTCCAAACATGCAGGGAACAAACTAAATATGTTTTATACTTCAAGTTCAAGTTTGCTATATGCTTTTCACTTTGACACGTTCAAATAATTTGCAATTTTTTTTTCTCACAAATTAAACCAGTACCATTGCTAAATCAATCACGTCGGGAGAAAACTATTCTCTGGATTACTAATTAAACTGAACAGCTGTCTGTTATGAAGATATTGCAACATTGATCTCATTGCTTGTAACAGTGCTAGAAAATTACATAACAAAATTTATAAATTTGAAAGAATTTCTGCCATGACAATGATCAAATCTAAACTAACTAGACATTTTTTAAGAGACATAGATAAGACACAATTAAGTTTGCATATCTTTAAAATGTCAATAAATTGAACATATTTTGTACAGTAAATTATTCCACTTTATTTTATTGTTCGTTGACAATAATGTTAGTTTAAACGGGAAAATTCCACGATGATAATCCAGATGACTGAAGAGAAGCTAACTTCTGTAGTTCTATAATTTAATGACAAATCCTGAAAACATAATGTATAAACTTTAAGACATGGGTCACAAAATAAGGCTATCCTGCTTGGCAATTCATTACACAACAGTTTTTATGTCAGTTTTCAATGATTCCACTAAGAGAAATCAGATTTTGCAGATGTTTAACATCTCCTTCAATCTTCATTTGTCTTCCAAAATTTTTATAAAGGATGTGACTAAGCCTTGGATTTCTTCCTTTTAGTTTCAGCAACTGGTTTTGTTTTGGAAGGCAGGAAGGTTTTGCCACCCATGAATCATTGTAAGACTTCTGGTACTTCGACACCATCTTCCTTCTGGTAGTCCTTGCAGTAGGTGTCCTGACAGAATTAGTGCTCAGAAACATAACGGCTTCGGAGCAGTGCTATCAAATTAATATTCTGATTTATTACAATTAATTTTTTTCTTCAACTACGATACAACTGTGAAGTAAATGTACATTCAAGCAAAATTAAGCATGAGAAGCTAGAAACCAGCAGAGCTTAAAATTAAAAGAAAAATATATAATCTCTTGACCAATAGCAGGGTAATTGCTGCTAATTATTCAAAGCAGAGAGGTTTGATATAGTTTGATAAATTACAGGGGATCTGACTAAAAATTTACCCACACAACATCGATGTGAGATTCTTAGCATAGAATGAGGAAATTCTAGAAAGAAAGAAAGAAATTAAAAAAAAAAAAAAAAAACTTTCTAGAGAAACAAACAGAAAATTTAGAGATAAAAAACTCCAAGGGATAGAGCTGGTCTTCAATTTCTTCAATGAAAAATGTTATCCTTACAAAGATCCATACAAAGAGGGTTACAAAGTGACATCATCCAGAAGAAAAAAATAAAGAAAAAACGGAAAAGAGAAAAAGAGAGAAAAAAATCATGAAAATTAAAGGTAGAGATAAAATAAAGATTTCATATTGTGACGTAACAATGGAATCTTATTTGGTCACTCTTTCATTCTACTCAACTTGTCTTTACTTTATTTGTATTATTTTAAAAAATTAAATATGACTCTAGTGGCTGACTTTATCTCTCTTTTTTAACTATTGAATTGAAATATATTACGATCTAAGTTAAAATCATTATCCCATCATTATTCTCATTCATTTCTACAAATTAAATACTACCTAATATTTTCACTATTGAATTAAAAGAATTTTTATTTTAAAAAACTAGAAAAAAGAAATTAATGGCAGAAGTGGATGCAAATAACAGCAGTGCGTTCCATGATTGTATACAATTTCATTATTATAAGCAAATTTTCTATTAACAAAGTTGAAATTCTAATTAATATGATTATTGACCTAAATTATAAAATTTATTATATGCTGAAGTAATGAGTAATTTTTTTAATAATTAATTTACTGTTAACACATCGATATCATATAAATTTTGGATTATAATTTTATTATTTAAAGTTTAACTTTTATATAGTTGTTATCTCTCACGATCACAAACATTCAAGTATTATCCGTAAAAAAAATGATTATCTAATTTATCCAGGCCGACATCAGATCAGATTTGTCCCCTATTTGAGTTGATGTGGCATTTTAACGTATTTTTTTAATTAAATATATTTTATACTAATTACGTAAACCCCAGTTGATTTAAGTAAGTCTTTCTTACTTATTGGAAATTATTGAATAGGCAATATGTGCTTTAAGAGAATATTAAACCACCGCGTGAGCGTTCAGTCTTCCAAACATATTGAGTGAGACGGGTCCATACATACCCAATGTAAGGTATCTCATACCAGACAACAACTCTCATCAATATGCATTGATTCTTCAGCATATTTGCTGAAGAATCAATGCATGGTCTTAGACATATTTATGAGGGGCCCAAGGCACCTTGAAAAGTTTCTCTCAGCAGTTAATTACTGTTAACTCTATGATGCATGACAAGCCAACCACTTCAATATTATCCATCGATTGACAATTACATTTCATCTTTTAGGTCCTTCATTTAAGGCCTGCACAGTGGTTAAAAGACTTTACCCCAAGTGAGGTCTTCCTTGTTCTTTCAATTTTTTTTTTTTTTTTTTGGTTTTTTTTTTTTTTTTTTTTTTTTTTTTTTTTTTTTTTTTTTTTTTTTTTTTTTTTTTTTTTTGTTTTTTTTTTTTTTTTTTTTAATGTGATTGCCTTCTTTTAATCCCTTTACCATTTTAGGTAGTTCTTTTCTGTTAATTATCTATTGGTTATGACCTGATAATAATGTACACGTGGCCATCAAAATTTTTTGGGTCACCAATTGAGGGAAAAAATGTAAGCACTTGGTGAAATAATACTGAACAAACTTAAGTGAAAATGTAAAAAAATGACAGACGCATTTTGTTTTATTCAAATTTTCACTAATAGTTATAATTATAGATGATTATTAATGTTATAAGTTTTAGTAAAAGGACACATTGACATATGATGGGTGATCTCTAGCCTTAGATTTGGTTGTTAAATCAATCATATTGACGCATGATTTGTCAGATTTAATTGGTCATACATCATTCCAATAATTGCCAACATGGTAAATAGTGATGGTTGAGATAATGACTTAGGAGAGATGGGGGTGATTTTATTAGAAATTAAACTTTTATATAATTAGGGTATTTTAGCAAACTCTTAAATATAAGAGGTTAAAAAATTATTCAAAAAATAATAATATATTAATATATAAAAAGAAAAAAATTTAATAATTTATATAACATAACAATTTACTCTTCACAACCTGATATATCACTATAACATATTCATAAATTTATTTCAATCTATCAAATACATTTTCTTAAATATTTTTATTTGTTTTTATGATAATTTATTTTTCTAGTAATATAATATTTTTAATAATATAATATTATCTGAATTAAACTAAAGATATAGTTAAGAACATCTTTCCTCTTTTCCAAACCAACATTAGACGGTGTTGGTCAGCAAGATCAATTATCAATATGATTGCGTAATATTCTAGATTGTTTGTGACGTAAGAAATATATAAGCCATGTGTTTCAAACGAATTTATGTAAGTGGTACAAATGATGAGCTGTCGGTTTTGAGACTACCGTTAAACACAATGAAACAAAACAAAAGGTTACAGAGGTGTTAGTTGGAATTCTCCCGCCCATGGTTAAGAAACTACTCTGCAAAGTAAAGACTCTCTGAACACTAGGGCAGAGATTTGACGAATGAAATTGTTTAATTTTGTGTTTCTTTGTGTAGAAATGAACGGCTGGGATAACTAATCACATGGATTACCACTTGTAGCAATGAAAAGGAATTGCTCTAATAAAATCAGTAAAGTCTGTAAGTGTTGAAAACCCCAAAAAATTCTGCCTCATATTCTTTTCTTTTCCTCTCAATATATTCTAGGTTTTCTTTGTGTTCGTCATAGCTTACCAAATCGTGTTAATATATGATGTTTTCTTGCTATCAGCCCGACACTTTCAATATCATCTAATAAAATATCTATTTTATTTTGCAAATGAAGACAATTGAAGTTGGAGTCCCTGTAATATAAATTGAACTTTTTCTAGAATAATGTTTTTAATTTAAAATTTTAGAAAGAAATGTCTGGGAAGAAGAGAAAATGTGATGTATGATGATTTGTAATAATAAAATAAAAAATAACTCCGGATGGCAAACCCTTGGAGTTAGTTGTATCTTGAAACTTTTGAGTTTTAGTCACGAGAGAGATTTATCATATAATTTATGTAATTATTTTAATTTATTAGGTTTGTAGGGTATTTTATATCCTTAAAAATTAGTTAGACTCTAAAATAAATTTGAGTACATTGTTTACTTAAAACAAAAATAATAATAAAATAAATATGTGATTTTTTTTTATATATAATATCTTTAAAAGTAAAGATTCACATGTATAGTAATTGCAAATCCCAAGTGAAACAAACCTTTACGTTAACAAGTTAAAAATTAAAATAAAAAAACTAAAAGTTTTTAACCTTGTGATACACGTTGAATAAGAGGTTTTTATTTATTAAAACTTGTGCTAATGTGGTATTGATTTATGCTTACGTGGAGTCAAAGTTTTAAACTTTGATCAAAGGCAATTTAGAAGAAAAAAAATGGACAATTTTGTAATTTCATTTTGAGATATTTGTTGTGCGTTATCTCGACACTTTCATTGTGCTCTTTGGATTGTTCTCTTCTTGTTATAAAGAGAGAAAGTTGTTGAGGGAATCATCAAGGTGGAGCCTTGATATTCGTAGGATGAGATCAACGATGGTGATGAGTTTTGTTTGTATATGATTTTATTCCTTTTCCTCCGGTATAAATTATGATTAATTCTATGTATTTTTATGTGTGAGAGGTGTGAGACACATGGGAGCAATCTAGGGTGATTTACAGAGGAACTGACTCACAAACTTTGTAAGATTTCACTTCATAGTGTATATTTTTCTATTTTCTTGAAAAGTAGATGTAGGTAATCAATCTGATTACCGCACTACTATAAATCTGTGTGTATGTTCTTTATTATTTACGCTCTTATTTTTCTTTATATCTCTATTTTGCTGTGAATGTTTTGATTACTTTAGAACTTAGATTTTCTAAATTGTACAATTTGTTTAATCAACAAAACTACTATGTAAAGGCTTCCGTTTTTGACTGTAGAGGTGTTTTACAGTTTCTTGACGTCAGGTCATTCTTCATGTATAAATATCATAGCCCTCTTTTCTTTGAGAGTACTTCAGCTTAATTTTTCTATCCACACTCCACTTACCACAATAACGTAATATTCTAGATTGTTTGTGTCGTAAGAAATATATATAAGCCCTGTGTTTCAAACGGAGGAGGTGGAGCCATTATTGATGTATGTTATGGCCTGGGAAACTAAAGGACTGACGTGGGAGAGTCACGTGAAGGGTGACTTGCTCCCGTCAGAGCAACACGCACACGTCAGGCCTGCCAAATGATATGGAGCTTACACGCGTCCATTTCCCTGCAATAAATCGTGCTAAGTCAGCTTGGGAAGAGAGCAATGGGACATAAAGCCGGATTATATCCTGACAATCGCACCAAACCATGGATTTAATGATGACTACACGCTTCAGTTTGATATAAAATGAAGAAGACCCCTTCATTAAGGGGATTCGGCCATTTTTCGTATAGAGAAAAACTCTCTTTCTCCTGTAAACATATTTTACTTTTTCCAACTCTTTTGTAAGTCAGTCCGCAGTGGCGACCTGACCCACACTAATATCAATACAAATCAGTGGACGTAGGACTTGCTACCTTAGCATCCGAACCACTTAAAAAACTCCCTTTGCATTTATTTCGCTTGATATATTCAATTTTCACGTGTATTTAACAGCCAATCAACGTTACGCACGTGATAATTTGTTGGTGCTAAAAACGAGCATCAACAATGTAGAAAATTAATTAAAAACTAAGATAATCGTTAAGGTAATAGCATTATTGATGTAGAAAATTAATTAAAAATATTTTAAAAATTATTGATCACATGTCGTTTTTCTTGTTTTGATCAATGGCTCCCACTCATCGATTTGAGGAGGTGTACGATGTTTGGATTTTTCTTGCTTATTACTAGCTATTAGCCCACACTCACCAATATCATCATCTAGCTGCTTCTATTTAAGACATCCGTACTATAATTAATGGTTCTCAGATTTTGGGGCCGACTTTTCTTGAGGCCCACAATTTCAGTATCTTCTAATAAATACGTATTTTATTTTAAAAACTTTTAGGCCTTTTTATTTTTATTAAAACTAATAAGTAAAGGCTTCGGTTTTTTTTGTTTTTTTATTTTACTGTGGAGGTGTTTCACAGTTTCTTGACTTAGGTCATTCTTCATGTATAAATATCATAGCCCTTTTTCTTTGAGAGTACTTCAGCTTAATTTTCTTCTCCACACTCCACTTACAACTTTCTTTCTGAATTTTCCTTTTCGCGTATTGCATCCCAACCTCAGCTACCCAAAGAGGTAACTCTTTCACCCTGTTTCTCTCTCTCTCTTTTCCTTCTTTAGCTGGTTGGGTTTTAGTTTCACATTATTTTTGGATAATTTCTCTCACAGTCTCTTTTTTAAGTGTATCTAATATTAGACATACAACGATGCTACAGACACCGGAAATGAGTATCGTAAATTTACACTGAAATACTTGACCTCTGACTCAGACATCATCACGTAGGACACGATAGAAAACTTTCGTAAATAGACGACCATCCAACATTTTTAGACGGCTGTCCATACTTCGTGGACGGTCATTCATTCAGGAATGGACGACGATCCATAACAAATATTTAAAAATAAACTAAAAATCAATAAATCACCGTCCAAATACTAGGGACGGACATCACTTTAATAGAGACGGCCATCCAAATAAGCATACTAGACTGTCCATCTAATGTGGACGGTCGTCCCTATAAAAGGGACGGCCGTCCACGGACTGGTGTCCATTTAGTGTTAAATTTTTTTTTAAAAAAAAAAAAAAAAAATTAGATGGGCGGCAATCCATCTAGCATTGATAGCCATCCACAATAGATGCATTGGCGTCCATTTAGTGTTAAAATTTAAAAACTAAACGATGGACGCTAGTCCATCTCATGCTGATGGTCGTCCTTGTAAGATGGATGATCGTCCACAGTAGATAGACAGCCGTCCATCTAGTGTGCTTTTTGGGCACCCGTCCCTAGAATTTGGACAGGAGTCCATTGTTTTTTTTTTTTTTTTTTTTTTAATATACTTTTTATGGACCCTCATCCATTCCATTATGAACGGTCATCCAGGAAGTATGGACAACCGTCCGAAACCGTTGGACAGCCGTCCATTTACGTTAGTGTTCTATCATCCTACGTAGCGACATCTAAGTTAATTGCCACATATTTCGGTGCAAATGTTCGGTACTATCTTTCGATGCATATAGCATTTTTGTTAGACATATTTATAAGGGCACCTTGAACAGTTGATCTCACCTATAAATTATTGTTCATGTAAGACAGCTAACTGTATGAGCGTTTAATATATAATTATCAATAATATTATACTTAATTATAACGAAATCTTATAATGATTTTTATACAAAATTATGTGTTAAGAAATGAATAGAATAGTGAATATAATGAGTTTAGGGTTTCACACTTTCATTTATTTTTTATCATGTGATTTTGTATGCAAATCTTTGTAAGATTTGTTTATAAGTGTAATGTTGCTCCATAATTATTGGTTGACAAACACAGTTCGTCTTTTTAGCTCCTTCGCTCAAGGCCTGGACAGTGGGTAAAAGACTTAGCCCAAGTCTTCCTTGTTCATTCAATTTCAATTATACCCTTTAGTAATTAACAGTGGCTGATGCCCTTGATGATACTTTATGATCATTTTGTGCATAATTATATTATTATTTGAAGAATTTGGCGAGTTTTTTTTTTTTTAATTTATTTTTAATTCAAAATGATGTGATATACTCTTATTACTTGTATAATGACATGGTAATTAAGTAGTATATAGGAATTATATTAAACCCCCCAATTTTTTCCTAAATCTACAAGCCCTCTTAAGTACAAGTAATTACTCTGAACCACTGGTGTTAGGACTCTTTGGTTAGTTTTAACCAAATGAGGACAAATGACTTTAATGCCCTCATATGTCGTGCCTATCAATCCCAAACCCACCCTGCCACCCACTTTGAATCTATATCCAATAGCCCTAAATTTTTTGAAAATTTCAAAATAAGAAAATATGAAATAATAAAAAAAATAGAAATATCTAAAAAATTAAAGATAAAATAATCTAAAACTTTAGAAAACTTTTTAGCAAGTAAAAGTTAATGTAAATTTAGAAAAAAAAAAAAAAAGTGAAAACAAAGCAGTCGTAGCGATCGAGGCCAATGTTGGCAGATTTTTTTAGATTTTAGCCTTTTTTTTTTGAGGTTTTTAATTTTTTTTATTATTCTTAAATTTTTTAATTCTCTTTATTTAAATATATATATATATTTTTTTTTTTTTTAGGTTAAGGTATGTATTATTAAATAATTTTTTAAATTTCTATTTAATTTGTTTTATTTGAGAATGAGTTGTTGACAAATTTTATAGTGAAATAGTGAAGTTCAAGATATGATTGGAATTAATCACAATTGTCTATAGTGAAAATAGTCAACTCCCATATTTTTCCAGCCCATGTGGTAGTGTCTAGGGTTTTTGGGGTCTAAGCAAGTTTATGGACTTTGAAGGGGGGTAAATCATTGACCCTTAATAATTATAAAAAATTTAGAAGACGCATTTACTCTTTTACCCTTTATCCTGTTACAACTGATGAAAGAATCAGGGGGTTTAGAGTAATTAGAATGTGTAAGCGAGCTTAAATTAATTCCTATTATTTATCTCAAATAATCTATCTATCTATCTAATCTAATTAATATTAATATCACATACAAAATGATCTTTGTTTGAGGTTTAATTTTATCATTGCCTGTTATATTATTAACTATGATTTGTTACAACAGAAACATGGCAATGTGTTCTTCCAGTAGCGGAAAGTTCCAGTGGGATCGGTGCAAAGATTGGCTAATTGACATTCCAGGAGACTTTGAGCTTGATCCTGATCTGTGTTGTATTTATAGAGTCCCTAAACATATTCGTAAAGTGAACGAAGAAGCCTACACTCCTCAAATAGTTTCAATAGGCCCTTTTCACTATGGTAAAGAAGAATTAGAATTCACGGAAAAGCAAAAAGGGAGATACGTAAGAGAGTTTTCCAGACGAACAACTGATGAGAAATGTGAGCAAGTTTTAGCCTTTGTCAAATACAATGAGAAACGTATACGAAATAGTTATGCAGAGACCTGTAAGCTTGAGAGTCATGAGTATGTAAAGATGATTCTACGTGATGCTATTTTTATCATAGAGCTCATCCGGAGGAATGGTAATGATGCTAGCGACTCTTTGTTAAGTATACCAGCACAAAAAATTGCTTTAACGTTGGACTTGCTATTACTGGAAAATCAACTTCCATATTTTTTACTTGAGAATTTATACGAGTTAATTACCGGTAGCCCTAGTACTTCCTTCAGTGGTCTTTGTTTTCATTTCTTCGTGGATCATTTGTTTAATAGTACTCCTGTAGCTGAGGAAACAAACTTTAAACATTTCACCGATTTGCAAAGAATTGCTCTAGTGGAAGGACACCTTGAACAGACGTCACAGCAGTTAAGTGGTGCTCTAGTGGAAGGACACCTTGAACAGACGTCACAGCAGTTACATCGACTTGATGATGTTGATTTGCCTAGTGCCGCGAAGCTACGTGAATCAGGAGTGAAATTCAAACGTGTTGATGAGCCAAGGAGAAGCTTGCTTGACATAAAATTTGAAAGAGACGAGTTGGAAATACCACAGTTAAAAGTTCAAGACGGGACAGAAACTATACTTCGAAACATAATGGTTTTGGAGCAATGTCACGATGATTATGAGACTCTCGTGTGTGATTATGTTGAACTACTAGACTCTCTTATAGATACCAAAAGCGATTTGGATTTGCTTATAAAGGAGGGAATTATTTGCAATTGTATGGGCGACAGTACGGCGACAGTAAGTTTGTTTAACAAGCTTTGCACAAACATTCTTTTATATAGAGTTCATTACCAAGGGATTTCTAACCAACTGAAAGTACACTATGATAGTTCTTGGAACCATACCTCGACAAAATTGAAAAGTGTGTATTTCAGTGATCTTTGGAGAGGTACAGCAACTGTTGCAGCTGCTTTAATCTTGCTGCTCACTTTTATACAAACCATTTCTTCTGTCATGCATTAGAAATAGATGTATTAGATTAATTAATTATTCTGCATTTGAAAGCTTGTCGTTTTAATATTTTATAATAAAGTCTTGCTATTCACATTTTATATATGTTTATGTGTTTAATTATTTACCATAATCATCTCTTAAACCAATATTATTTATTAAACCATTAATCATTTCATTAAATCCGTTTTGTGAAAGTCAGAGAAAATAATTGAAGATCGAAGAGGTTTTCTTTTGCTAAATCTAGTGCAATTCTCTAATCCACCAACAAAATTTTTGCAAGGCTAAACCAATCTCAGTAGGTCGAGCTGCCTTAATCTTAAGAATAACATATTTTGATTTGATCATAAAAATTAAATAAAAGATAATTCATATAAAATATATGATCTAGTTTAAGTTTCAGGATAGGATATTACGTATGGTCTCAAGACTCTCAACCGTATCGTAGCATAACTTAAAAAGGCTATGAACTTTATTAAAAATTAATAATAAAAGTTAAAAATATTTTATAGTTTTCTCTTAAATATAATATTTTTTAAATCTTGGGTTAGCGATTGTTAATTAAATAGGTAACATGCCTTTCCTCCATCCGTTTCATTTTAAATTGAACTTGACCCTAGCTAACAGGTGATCATTTAAGGATAATCTTTTATATATACAGTGTGTGTGTGTGTGTGTGTGTGAGTGAAGAATGAAGAGTAAATTCTGTTGGTCTTTAGTATAAGGTATAAGACCTATACACAGCGTTTTATAATGAAAAATAACATAAGCTATTAAAGCTACTAACAGAAGGTAGTTTCTGTTATTAAGTCCGTTAGTTGTAAAGACTAAAACAGCAACGTTCAATTTCAAGAAGAAGAAAAACGAGTTGCCCATTTTTCTATCAAGAGCAGGGATTTCTCGCTTGTTCTGCTATTCAGCGAGTTAGTTGCTGCAGTTTAGATTACTTGCTGTAAGTTTGTGTTTTCTCTCTAAAGTGTGTTTGTTTATGCTGAGGTGGCCGATCACAAGGATCGCCAACCTCGATTCTACATTGTATATAATGTATCCTCCAAAGGAATCTTGCGTTTAGGATTGCTTAAATAAATTCAATTTGAAGAGGAATCTTGATGTACGTATGACAACGAGAATTTATATATACGATTGTCACTAGATGGATCACCACTTAACTAATTAATGTCAGTCATAACATAACTTTTTTCCGGCTAAATTACCTAGGTTCTCATGCACTTGTTTCGTTACTTAATTTTTTTTTTTTTTAATTATTCGTTTGAGTTATTTACCTATTGATACGAAAATCGCACCAACCCGAACAATCTGATTGACCTTGATGGGATCGGAACCAATATGTGTATGATTTAATGAAAACCAGCAAAGTAATGAATAATGCGTTTAAAGTAAAAAACTCAAACGACTTTTAAAGTGGTTCGACAAGTTAGAACTTGACCCTACATCCACTATTATCTTATTGCTTTTTGTGGATTACAGGAATAACAATAAGCTTGCCTAGAATAATTTGCTAACCCTTCTCTCATTGTCGGAGGGGGTTTAGATACAAGTTTGTAACCAAAGAAAAAGAAAAAATATCAAGATTGCAATCAAATTCAAATTGCAACTCTGATATTTCCGTGATTGAGCACTAAGATCACGCTATTATTGTTGTTAATCTCATCCATTCTGAAATATCCGAGATTTGAGCTTATCTGTGATTTGTCGAACAATTGTCAAAGTTGGTTGCGACTAGCTTGTATTGAGTTGAGCTATATCTCGACGAGGTTATGCTAGATCGGACAAGTGCTGAGTCAAACTATATCTTAGCGGGCTTTTGACTTCCCTGAGCTTAATGAAAAATCACACACAACATCTACCCCTACTGTTCGATGCTCGTTTCGAGCTTCGAAGACTAATTGCCTCCTTTGACATTTAGCTCAAACTTCTTGAGTTGCATGCTGACTGTAGCTTTGGTCGAGCTTCGTGAGTCAACCTTAGCTTCAGTCAACGTGAACAAGACTTTGCTTTCGTTGTGGTATTCTTAATACACTTGGAATTTGAAATGAAGGGCATATGATGCAGCCGGCTTAGTTACTTTTCATCGCGCGTGGGCAACTACAACTGTCCATGCGCAAAGTCTAAGTGACGTGCGATGACGGTTATGAGTGTAGAATTTTGACAGTTGATCGCCCTTTGTGGATGATTGACACGTGGACACGTCGAGCGATAAAGATTACTCGACAAATGGAGGGTTGAGATTCGTCGCAGATTGATGGTTTAAGTCGAATCCTGCCCTTTCGCCTCCCATGTTCACCACTATATAAACGAGATTTTTTCACCAGAATTGTATACTTGCCAAAAATCGTTTTCACCCCAAATCGTTATGGTGACCTTTCGGTGAGTTCTCACTGCGTTTCATATTCTAGTAATGCTCTTGTCCTCATTCTTCTCTTTCTTTCAAGCTTTCGTGGTTGTTAAGTGTGGCCATTATTTTTTGGGGTTTTTGAGTATACCCATTGGTTTGGGTTTTAGGAGTGTTTAGGGAAATGGCCGCCAGAATCTTGATAGCTCGCTCACATCTCTTGGTTAGTGTGAGCTATCTTAGATGCTTGAATTGAAAACAAGTGTGGACAAGTTGTCGATAGTTTGATCTATGACACTTGGTTACTTCTGTTTTAGGTATCCAGAAGTGTGCTACCACCATGTCTTTGTCAACAGTCACAACATCGATCACCTTTTTTAGGCTGGCTCCCCGGAGACCTCAGTTGTTCGCGGGGGAGGAATCCCAGAAGAGGTTTCTAAGGATATTATTGTAAGGAACTCGGACAGCGATGCTACGTGCTCTTCGGATGTAGCTTCTGCCGAACTTCCCCCACCAAGGGGCTCACTAGTCCATAGAATTAGGAAAGAACTGAGTTCCTCAATTAGTGTCGAGGATCTCTAGCACACAAAGGATATTTATGCGGCTCGACTCTACTCGATTCCCATTGATGGCTCCGAGAAATATTTCCCAAAAAGATCCCCTAGGGGTTGGGTGTTGATCTCTACCGTCCTTCTGAGGTGTGGAATGTCCGTCCCACCTCATTTCCTTATTACTGACATGTTGAGAAGATTCGACAATGCTCCCCTCTACCTCACCGGGAACTCGTATTTAATCATTGTAAGAATGTAAATAACTTACCAAATAGCCGAGTTAGGCGAACTATTGGTGGATGAGCTTGTCCACCTGTATAGATTAAAGAAGTGTCATGATAAATTATGCACCAGTCCATAAAGGTTTGAAATCTAGGAAATACACCACTACGATCTAGACAGAAAACCACGAAGAATAAAAAAAAAAAAAAGTGAAAAGAAAGCAGTTGTAGCCATCGAGGCCAATGTTGGCAGATATTTTTTAGATTTTAGCCTTTTTTTTTTGAGGTTTTTAATTTTTTTTATTATTCCTAAACTTTTTAATTCTCTTTATTTAAATATTTTTTATTTTAGGTTAAGGTTTGTATTATTAAAGAATTTTTAAATTCTATTTAATTTCTTTTATTTAAGAATGAGCTGTTGACAAATTTTATAGTAAAATAGTGAAGTTGAAGATATGATTAGGATAAATCATAATTGTCTTTAGTAAAAATAGTCAACTCCCATATTTTTCCAGTCTATGTGGTAGTGTCTAGAGTTTTTGGGGTCTAAGCAAAGTTTTTGGACTTTGAAGGGGGTGTAAATCATTGACCCTTAATAATTATAAAAAAATTTAGAAAATCAGGGGGTTTAGAGTAATTAGAATGTATAGGGGAGCTTAAATTAATTCCTAGTATATATTGGACATATGCTCAAACAATCTATCTATCTATCTGTGTAATCTAATTAATATTAATATCAAATACAAAATGATCTTTGTTTGAGGTTTAATTTTATCATTGTCCGTTTTATTATTAACTATGATGTATTACAATAGAAACATGGCGATGCGTTCTTCCATTAACGGAGAGTTCCAGTGGGATCAGTACAAAGATTAGCTAATTGACATTCTAGAAGACTTTGTGCTGGATCCTGATCAGTGTTGTATTTATAGAGTCCCTATACATATTCCTAAAGTAAACGAAGAAGCCTACACTCCTCAAATAGTTTCAATAGGCCCTTTTCACTATGCTAAGAAAGAATTAGAATTCATGGAAAAGCAAAAAGGGAGATATGTAAGAGAGTTTTTCAAATGAACAACTGATGAGAAACGTAAGCAAGTTTTAGCCTTTGTCAAAGACCACGAGAAACGTATACGAAATAGTTATGCAGAGACCTGTAAGCTTGAGAGTCATGAGTATGTAAAGATGATTCTACGTGATGCTATTTTTGTCATAGAGCTCCTCCGGACGAATGGTAATGATGCTAGTGACTCTTTGTTAAGTATACCAGCACAAAAAATTGCTTTAAAGTTGGACTTCCAATTACTGGAAATCAACTTTCATATTTTTTACTTGAGAATTTATACGAGTTAGTTGCCAGTAGCCCTAGTCCTTCCTTCATAGGTCTTTGTTTTACTTTCTTCAAGGAGCATTTGTTTGATGGTAGTACTGTACCTAAGGAAGCAAACTTTGAGCATTTCACCGATTTGCAAAGAACTGCTCTGGTGGAAAGATACCTTGAACAGAGGTTACAGCAGTTAAGTGATCGTCGATTTGATGATGTTGATTTGCCTAGGGCCGTGAAGCTACGTGAATCAGGAGTGAAATTCAAACGTGCTGATGAGCCAAGGAAATGCTTGCTTGACATAAAATTTGAAAGACACAAGTTGATAATACCACAGTTAAAAGTTTACGACGAGACAGAAACTATACTTCAAAACATAATGGTTTTGGAGCAATGTCGCTATTCTGATAATACTCCTGTCTGTGATTATGTTGAACTACTAGACTCTCTTATAGATACCAAAAGCGATTTGGATTTGCTTATTAAGAAGGAAATTATTTCCAATTGTGTGGGCGACGGTACGGCAATAGTAAGTTTGTTTAACAGGCTTTGCACAAACATTCCTTTAAATAGAGTTTATGACAATAATATTTCTGTGCAACTGAAAGAACACTATAATAAGCCTGGGAACCATACCTGGGCAAAATTGAGAAGTGTGTATTTCAGTGATCTCTGGAGAGGTACAGCAACTTTTGCAGCTACTTTAATCTTGCTACTCACTTTTATACAAACCATATCTTCTGTCACGCATTAGAAATAAATATCAATTATTTTGCATTTGAAAGCTTGTTGATTTAATAATTTATAATAAAAGTACTGCTACTTATACATTATTCACTTTTGATGTATGTTTATGTGTTTAATCATTTACCATAATCATCTCTTCGGTCTATTATTAAACCAATCATTTCATTAAATCCGTTTTTAATTATTAAATCAATGTTAATTAGATCAGAAAAGCTATTAACTTTTGTGAAAGTCAGAGAAAAGAATTGAAGATCGAAGAGGTTTCTATTATTGTTAAATCTAATACAATTCTCTAATCCACCTAAAAATTTTTTTGCAAGGCTAAACCAATTTCAATAAGTATTACTGCATGACATATTTTAATTTGATAACATAAAATAAAAGATAACTCTTAATATATATGACGTAATCTAGGTTTCAAGACTAGGTTATATATATATACACGCCACAACTCACAAATAGTCGGCTCTATGTCATGGCCCACAAACAATTTGCTCTACGACATGACCCAACCACGGTTGGCTCTACATCAAATCACATCCTAAAGAAGATCCACTCTACGAGGTGGCCCATTCTATAAGTTGGTCCGTTCTATGGGTTGGCTTGCTTTACGAGCTAGCCCACTAAATAAGACAGCCCACTCCACGAGCTAGGCTACTTTACAAGTCGGGCCACTCTACAATCTAGGATGACCTACAATCTGAGCCATTCTACGAGTCGGGCCTATGGGTTGGACCATCCCATACCATGGCCCATCAGTTACACAACTTGTCGTCGACTTTATAGACTAGGTCTCACATCTCTTTGACTGAGTCACAAACAAACTCCGAGTCTCTAGCCACATGGCATGATACTCAAAGAAAGATTACAACGTCTTCACCAAGTCAAGCAGATGTAGAGTCAACATTCACCCCCCAACGGGACTCTGAGTCTCATGGGAGCTCCAACCACTCTAGCCACCTATGTGTATCGAGGTCGACCCTCTTAAAGAAGACATCAGAACATACTCTTGACCAACTATTTACTGTGCAATTCATGCTACATATTCTCACTCTTACTTTCTCGTATAGTCGCTAATTCACACTGTAGAATTGAGTTTTGACCACTCTATGACGGTTGTCGTGCCATAGCTCCATGGACGGTGATTTCTATCCACTCTATCTCATTCATCACCCATTTAATTCTTTTTTAATCATGTTGACTTGAGTGTCAGAGTGCTTACGACCAACACTACACTGGTGTCAAGGACTTTGCATTCATCCTTCCTTTCTCTGTGTCTCTGTTTGTAGGTGTTTGTCGGTGCCCACATCCTTACAAGGATCAATCGTAGAATTTTCGACCGTCTACAATACACACACACAATTTTATTATCAGCAATGCTACATAATTGTTCTCTATGCTAGAACCATTAGTTTTACTGTTAAGTTTAACAAAATTCATTAATTTTAATTAGTTAAATTTGTTAGTCTAAGCGACAACGTTAATCAAGCTTAGTACTCTGAGTATATAAACCTCGGATGAGGTTCTTCATCTATTTCAGTCATGTGGCATTTCAACATACTGTTTTCAATTAAACATATTCTATTATTAAGTAATAATCCACTTAATTAATTAATTAATTAATTAACGTAGTCAAAACTGTAGTCTTTCTTTAATCGGTAAATTAGAGATTGTTAAATAGGCAACATGTGCTTTGGCTCCTAATCTTGATTGCTTCCACAATTTTTGTAAGTGGCCCATTAACTGTCACTTAGTTATGGGCAATTACAATCCACTTTCATTAGGAAGTGGATGTAACTTGAGGTAACTACCTCGGTAACCACTTGGGGTCCTGCGTGGTGATTATATAATTAGGGATTAGTTTCCCTAATTGTGAGTCAGAGAAAAACACCCAAAAATCCTAAAGTGAATTGAATCCTTTGTGGAAGTGAACAACAATGGCAGGAATTACACCAGGCCCCAACGGAGGTATATAAATAATTATTTTGAATTTTACAGAACAAATCGGCTATTTGTGGTCGTTTTCGACTAGATCCACGATGATCTGGCTGTTTTTGACCTTCAATTTGGTTGAAAATAGCCAAAACGGTGTACGACAAGCTTGATCTCACCAGTCGTGTGCCGTTTTGGTGACTGATGCCCGTGGCCGACGGTAGTCTTGGGTGGTTGGGGATATTTTGTTAAAGTTTAAACTTTATTGTTGGGGGTGTTTTTGCTAAATTATCAAATATAGAGGGTTAAAAGAATTTATTTAAATAATAATATTATTATAATGATATTAAAAAGGAAGGGCAATTCAGTAAAATCTTCTATTGATAATATTTTATTCTCCCCAACCAAACATCTTAATTATTTATACGCATTAATCTAACCAAACATATTGATATAACAATCCCACATAATCTTCAAGGTAATCTATCTCAGTGGTAATCCTACTTTTTCAGCAATAAAACATTCCTCGAACCAAAAGCACCCTAAGCTATTTTTTTTAATAATCTTCTAGATATGTGTTTGTTCAATGGTGGTTTTGTGAAGGCTTGCGATGGCAGTGGTTGGTGGGCATTTAACCCTGAAGTGGCAATGGAGATGTTTTACAAGAAAGAGGTTTAGGGAATTTAGTTGAAATAGGTTTAGAAAATTTAATTTAAATTATAATAATTGTGTCAAAATTAAATGATTTTACTTGTTTTTTATTTAAAAATTCAACCTCAGTCATCTGCCTTGCTTTAATTTAAAAAGTTTTTAGATAATAGAAAGTTGAATATACCTTTAACTAGGGGTGTGCAAAAGAACTAGTCAGAACGGGAACCGACGGGTACGTGGATTTTCGGTTTCGATTCCTACCCAGAACAAGCCCTCACAGGGTAGGTTCAGAAATCAAGAACCGGTTAGTTTCGGTTCCACCCTGTAGGAACCTAGAACTGGAATTGAAATTTGAACTGGAACCGAGATCAAGGTACCCGGGTAGGAAGCATGATTGAATTGTAGTTTTTGTAAACTATTGGGAGTGTATTTGTAATTTTTAAGGGTTTATTTTCGTTTTTTTTTTTAAAGTAGGGGGTAATCAAAATTGACCTGGGTACTCGGAATTAGAATTGAAACCTATATTTAAGGTTCCGGTTCTAGTTCCGGTGGGTCTACCTTTAACCATTAGTTTTATATAACAGTTGTTAAATTGAGGGACGTTTTTGGTAGTAAAAAATAAATGTTTCATTGACGATGTAAACCAAATCCAAAGGACTAAAATGCTTTTGACTCTGCATGGAAGTGTTAACTTTTATTTGAAAGTTTTTGTTTTTTTTGTTCGTCAAACCCTAAAATTTTTGTCAAGTAGTCAGGGACGTAGCCACCTAATATAATATGGGTTCATTTGAATTCACTCAACGTCTGAAAAAAAAAAAAAAAAAAGTTTTATATTTTATTGTAATTGACAAATTTGATCCCACTTAAATTTATATTGACCCTACAAAAATTTTTATTAATTAACAAATTTTCACTTTTTCCCTCTTCTTCATTTCCCATCCTTTTCTCTTATACTTTCTTCTTCCTTTGGTTGAATTAAGAAAAAAAGACTACTCCTTTAGAGGTCACAAGGTAAGATGATGCTCATTTTTTTGTTATTTTGCTTAAAAATCTCTTGTTTCATCTTTCTTAATTGATGAAAGATCATGATTCATGAGCTATGAGATTTTGTTGAGTTTAATAAATGAGTTTGAAATTGGAAGATAGAATTCCTAGATTTTGATGTGAGTTTTGATTTAAGCTTGTTTATGTTGAGGTATGAGTTAATTAGTTTTTTTTTTTTAAGTGGGTTTGATAAATTTTGGTTAGTTATTGAATTAATTTTGAATGGGTTTAAAGAATTGATGAAAACCTAAGTTATAGAGATGGGCGTTTCGCCTGCCCTGATAGGGATCCACCCCTGACCTGACCCGATTGGGGTGGGGATTCCATGAATTTTTCAGGTGACGGGTTTGAGGTGGGCAAAAAAAATCCCCGTAGCAGAGGACGGGGTGGGTATGGTGGTTAGTTTTCCCTATCGGGGACACGCCTTGCCCCTAAAAGCTCGATAAAACCCTGACCCGCGTCGCCCCTAACCGCCTTGTGGAAACCTCGACTCTTGCCATCCCCGACCCGCCCCAAAAAATTGTAGCCCAGCCCCTTCTTTTATACAATAATGTAATATATTATTATGTATCTAAATACCTTTTGTTTTAATATAATAATGTATATATTATTATATATCTAAATGAAATATAAAATAGGTCTTATATTTAGTATTCCAATACATATACATGCAATTTAGTCATTTCATCTTATATTTGATTAATAAGTTAATCTAAGACTATTTATATAATTTAGATATCATTTCATCATTTGATTATTAATTTGAATGAAAGCAATATGACCTAAAAAGTCCAAGTATGTTCTTCAGTGTTTCACATTATTAAATTACATCATTTATTATCTTTAACTAAATGTGAATAAGTTATATTTCAAAATTTTATAAATTATCAGAAATACAATTCAACTTATTTCAAATAATATGAATGATTATGTAATATAATTTCTTAAGTTTAGAATTTATTATAACATATTAGATCCAAAGTGGGGTAATAAATCAAAATCTGCTTTAATCATATTGTTATATTAATTTTTTTTTTTTTTACTATGTTTAATAGTTTACAAATTACATTGGCTTGTTTAATCATATTGTTATGTTCATGATGTTGAGTTGTTGAATTGTTGCACTATTACATAAATTAAGGTAATTGAGTTTCTCTTTTAAGAAAATTATCTAAACTTTAGGGAACATTTTAGGAGAACTATACCAAATCAATATTTAAAAAAAAAGTTTAAAATAATTCTTATAACAGTATAGCACCATTCACGGAGAAATTAAATACTATCACTTGGTGCTTTTCTATGTGAAAGAGATTAAGGTGATGGCTCCACTTATCCATAAAGTATGAAAATCAGTTCATGTGATTCCTGCTTATCCCCACACTTTGGCTAATGGATCCACTTAATTTGACTTGAGGAGGTTTTCGCTTGCTGTTTGCTGCATCTACACTTATCAATGTCACCCGCCTGGAGGCTGCTTCTATTTAGAGACATTTGTAAACTCAATAGCTATTGACTTCCAGGTTTTTCTTTATGAATTTTCCTCTCTTGGTCGAAAAGACAATCTGGATATTTCTTTTGAGTGAATCTTTGTTTAGATGCTGAAAAAAGTGATCTCATATCATTTCTTTTTCATTAAGATTTCTCATTTCATATGAAAACGGATTAATTATTTTTTGTGAGAAATAAAAAAGGACATCAAAAGAACATACTTTCTAATGCATTTACATTTTCAAATAGTTTGTGGCCTTAATAGCGATTTCCAATTAATTGGGAAATTTGTTAATCAATATTGCTTCACTTTCTACAAGTCAATACAGGAAAATTAAAGCAATAATATCCCACATGACATTTATTTTGTCTATATCTACAAAAATCTCATGTGATTTATTTCTGTTTGGCCAACCAAATCTTTGTCACTTCAATATCTTAAAGTTTCTTTTCTTATTTACGTTTGTATTAATTAAACAATAACTGTATGTAATTTCTCATGTTCATATTCTCATATATATGAATTAATAATAATATTGTTCATCGCAAAATTTATTTCAAAATTCTGGAGTCTTAAGTGATGTCTAATCTATTCTTTCTTTTTTTGGTAATCGGATTGTTCGAACTAATTTGTGCACATCCCAATTAATTATCTAACTATCCTAAATCACTCCAAGTCTTTTAGCTTGAAAAACAAAATAAAAAATAAAGTAAAACCTATATCTAATATCTAATTATCCTAAATCACTTCCGTAAATTGCCACAATTGCATTTAGTGTATGCAACAAACCTATAAACCCCTAGGTGGTCCTAGTTGGATGAGTGTAGTCTCGTGAGGGTTTCCAATAATGATACCCACAACATCCAAACCAAACCTAGACTTAAAAACAATGACTCAAACAAAAAGTTTAGAACCATACATGTATTTGTCTCATAGATTGTGTCAATATCAACAAGTCGAATAATTAACAACACACAAATATAAGCAAATTTCAACTACAGTTTTTTTATTGACTCTCTCATAATCATTCACAAACTATTCATCCAAAAACCCGGATGATTTTATGTATAGCTTTCATATAGACTCACTTTTAAAACCACTCTCCATTAATGTAGAATCCAATCACTACCTCGGATCATTAGGTCTTTATCATGGTTGTAACGTTAGACTAGGGTAATGGTTTATGTAAGAACGGAAAAGAATTTTAACAAAATATAAGACATAATATTTTTTCAAAATATGATTGTGAACAATCTCCTTCTTGCTTCTTTATTCATTCACCCTCTACTCTTTCACATTGATTGAACTCTTCCTTCCAACATTAACACAAACCCTCATATAATGTAAACCTCGTTCCAAGTTCTTCTCACTAGCTACTTCTTCTTATTTTTATTTCATTTTTTCATCTTTTTTTTTTTTGCTTTTTATTTAAATATTTTTTTCTTTTCTTTTCATAGGAAGATAGTAACTTATAAAAACAATTGTCTACCCCATCTTGCTTCGACTATCAAAATATTTTTTTTATCACAACCCCCAACCTATCTCATTGTCCATATTCAGGTTGTGGTCCAAATGATTTTTTTTTTTTTTTTTTTTTACCACACTCTTTTTTCATGAGTATTTCTTCTAAGGTTACCCCAAATTAAGTCTGTCACAATAAGATGGGTCGAAAAGTGTTTTAGGCTTCATTGTCAAGGTAAGATATAGTAGGTTAGAACCAAAAGAAAAATATATTGAAGGCTTTCCAAGTGTATATAATAGTCTCAAAGGGTTAACTAAAAATAAAATAATATAGGTTAGCTTGAAAGGCTCAATTGTTCCAAAGAAAATTGCCTAAATCATATCCTAAGTAATGCGGATTCTAGAATTTCTATCAAATGAGTTATAGAGTTTATGCACAATTTTCACAAAAAATTTATTGCCCATAAAAACACACATAAAACATCTCTAAGTTTCCGAATTAATCAACTAATCAAACCATTCCCAAGAGAGTCATAACTAGATGCAGTTGTCATCTACTATCATCCTTACACTACGCAAAAGTTAATTAATTCTCAAGGTTACAAATTCACAATCATGGTCTTATCATTGACTTATATATGAGTTCCAAAAACAAAACATAATACATTGACTCTTTGACCCTACAACACACCTAAAACAATTCCACTCAAAAACTTTTAAAGAGATAATTCAAAACAAAAGATATTTAAGGATGTCCATCAAACAAAACTAAATTTGGCCATTAAAAAAAAAAAAAAATTATTCCTTACCCCTGTTAGAGATGGACATTGTCCTCTGATAGAATGAAGGACAAAAGTGGAATTTAGCTAAATGAGAAAAGCTAATTGTTAAACAATGTCGTTTATTCTATCATGCAATACTTGCTTATAAGCTCATCACATGTACTCTGTATCAGTTAGTTAGAAAAAGAATCATTTTTCAGTTTTCAGTTTTTGTGCTCTCTGTTTTGCTTTCTCTGCATTTTTGTTTTTCTTGAACTTGTAGAAGAAGATTTCTCTTCATCCTTTCATGGTATCAGAGCCTTAGACACATGTCTTTGGCAAAGATTTGATCCTGCGTCTTTTGATTTTCTGGTTTTCTTGTCAATTCAAGTCTCTGTTTGTGAAAACTTCTCTGTGAAAAACAGATGGAGAATACCTCAGTTCAAATGGAGAATCCGATTACACCGCCAACACTTCCTTCAATCTCTGTCAACTTGAGTGACAAAAATTATAATTACTGGAAGTCTCAAATTCTTCCAGCTCTCACTGGCCATGGACTTGAAGGCCATATTACAGGAGAGAAAGTTTGTCCTCCGATGTTCATCATGGACAAGACAGATGGATCTGAGCAACCAAAGAAAAGAGGTAACCCTAACTACCTTTCTTGGCAACGAACTGATCAGTTCTTAGTGATCTGGTTAAATTCTACTATTTCCGAGTCCATGTTTCGTCATGTTGGGAAATGTATTACTGCTTATGATATTTGGAATACACTTGAGATGCACTTTCATTCAGCCTCTAAGGCTCGAACTTTACATTTGAGAAGTCTTTTACAAAGTACTAAGAAAGATGCACTTACTATGAATGAGTATGTATTGAAAATGAAAGAACTTGGTGATGAGTTAGTAGCCAGTGGAGTCTTAATTAGTGATGAAGAACTGTTATTATACATACTAGACGGACTAGGACCTAAATATGATGCCGTTGTAGCCAACCTAACTGCAACAAGTAGTCAAGTTACTCTACAAGAAGCTCAATTTCTTCTTCATAAGCATGAAATCCGACTTGAAAGACAACATAATGTGTACTCTAATCTTTCTGATCACTTAGCTTCAGCATTACTTGCTGCAAAACAGAGTGAAACTGCTGTTAGTTCTTAGTTTAAGAATGGGAATATAACGGCATTTGTACCAGTAAATGCATCATCACATCTTGAGAATTCAAGTGCTCAACCTGCCTATCCTCTTGCTCAGTACTTGACTTCACAAACTGGCCATTCTCCTACTTAGTACTTGACCTCACAGACTAGTCATCCTAATGGGGTAAATATATTTCCACATGCTTCTCAATATGCTCAGCCTCAGTACTTGACTCCACAGAATGGTTCTCCTGATGGTGGATTTTCTCATTATCCTAGAATGATGATGTTTGCTCCTAATATGCAAAGAGGATGAGGCAGAGGCCGAGGCTATTTTCGCCCTAAACTGATTTGCCAAGTATGTGGGAAGACTGGCCATTCTGCCCTTCACTGCTACCACCGGTTTAATCATGAATATCAGCATATTGCTGGCTCACTTTCTATTAATCCAACCAACACCACAATTCCTGGTTACACTGATGCTTCGACCCAAGCATTAATGGCAGCAAGAGTCATGCCTCATCAGCCTTTTCCTTACTCATCATATGGACCTCAGTCTAACCAAAGACCTACATTCAATTTTCCACCACAACCAACTCAATCAAACACTCCTCAGTTTCAATCACCTTATACCTCAGTTAGTGCTACCTCACCACAGTATGTCTCAGCTCCTTCACAACAGTATAATGTGCCTCAATCATCCCTGACAACTCCATTTACCAGTGATAGAGTAAACTCTAATCCAGCAGTCACAGGTCTATCTGACCAAGGATCCTCATTTGCAGCTGCTACTCCTCACACCTTATATGATCAGACCTGGTTTGTAGATTCTGGAGCTACAAATCATATGACGGCAGACCCTCAGAACATGCTTCTTCCATCAGCTTATCAAGGAGATACTCAAGTTCAGGTTGGTAATGGACATACAGTTCCCATTACACATACAGGTATTAACTTTATACCTTCTGATTTCTCTTTTAAGGTGTTGAGTTTGAGAAATATGTTGTGTATCCCTAGTATAGCCAAAAATCTATTGAGCATTTCACAAATAACAAAGGATAATGATGTTATTGTTGAATTTCATGCTACACATTGCTTTATAAAGGACAAAACAACTAAAGACATACTTCTACAAGGGAGTCTAAAAGATGGGCTATACCAGTTGCATATGTCTCTGCCATCTTGTGGATCTCTTGATGCAGCTATGTCATCTATGTTGTCATCCTCATCTGCAGTTCCAGCTTCCTGCTCTCCACTTAATGCTGTAGGAAATAAAGTTTCAGTTTCACAAACTGAACCTTCTAGCTTTAACTCTGTGTTGGCAGCAAATAATTGTACTTCTGTTCATCCCATATTAGATGCAAAGCTTAGTACTACCTTGCTATGGCATGCTAGGTTAGGACACCCTCAAGAAAAGAGTTTAAAAGTTGTGTTGAACAAGCTGAATGTATCCAGTCACTTTGGCAATAAAACACCTTTTTGTGAGGCTCGTCAATATGGTAAAATGCAACAAGCACAATTTCCTATATCTCATTCTCATTCACAAGCTCCACTCGAATTAGTTTACTCTGATCTATGGGGACCTACCCCTATTAAATCTTCTGAAGGTTTTTGCTATTATATCATATTTGTGGATGACTACAGCAGATTTATGTGGATATACCCACTGAAAACTAAATCTGAAGCATTTCCCATCTTTACAAAGTTTCATTACTTGGTTGAAAAACAACTGAATTATAAGCTTAAATGTTTGCAAACAGACTGGGGAGGTGAGTTTAGGATATTTTCTAAATATCTAGACCAACATGGCATATTCTTTAGACATCCATGTCCTTATCTACCCCAGCAAAATGGTCGGGTAGAAAGGAAACATAGAGCCATTACTGAGTTTGGACTCTCTCTTCTTGCACATGCAGCTATGAGACTTCATTTCTAGTGGCAGTCCTTTAGTACTGCAGTTTACTTGTTGAATAGATTGCCCTCGGCTTCCATTGGTTACTCAATTCCATTTACATTGTTATTTAGTCAAGAACCAAACTATAATGATCTAAAGGTGTTTGGCTGTTGTTGTTACCCTTTCATCAAACCATATCAGAAGCAAAAATTTGGTTATCATACCGAGAAATGTGTCTTTCTCGGTTATAGCCTAGTTCACAAAGGCTATAAGTGCATGTCCTCATCTGGAAAATTGTATATTGTCAAGCAAGCCAAGTTCAATGAGTATGATTTCCCATTCAAAAATGATTTCAAGAATGTTTCATGTGAAGATAGTGAGGTTGCTGGACTGACTAATGCTCCCATCTTTCAAAGTTCCTGGCAGCTTCCAAACTGTCATATCTATTCTTCAGATCTAATAACTACAAGTTCCCCTGAGTTTTGTGCAGGTCAAGCTCCGAATTATCAACCACCAATAAGATCCTCTTTACATCATCATACAGATCCGTCTGCATCAGCGCCTGCAGCTCAGCAAAATATTTCATCTGAAGTGCATTTTCCAGATTTCAGTTCAACTAAGTTGTGTGTAGTCCAAGCTCCGGATTCTCAATCACCAGAAAGGTCTTCTCTACACAGTCATACAACTCCACCCACAGCTCAACAAAATGCTTCAACTGGAGTACATTCTCCAGCTCAGCAAAATGTTTTCAGCAGCAATATCCCCTCAGGATCCTCAATCACCAGTAAGGTCCTCTCTACACAGTTATACAACTCCACCCATAGCTCAACAAAATGCTTCAATTGGAGTACATTCTCCAGCTCAGCAAAATGTTTCAGCAGCAATATCCCTTCTGGATCCTCAATCACCAGTAAGGTCCTCTCTACACAGTCATACAAATCCACCCACAGCTCAACAAAATGCTTCAACTGGAGTACATTTTCTAGCTCAGCAAAATGTTTCAGCAGCAATATCCCTTCCAGGTCCCAAGTTGCAACAATACCAGTCTGTTGATCAACCACCCGATAGATGCACAACACTTACAGAGTACAGATCTTCTTCTGAGCATCCAAGAATTTAGTTGGAAGTTGACTTGTGTTTTCCTAAGTTTCAAACTAAGAATACTCAGAACACTCACCCGATGGTGACCAGGTCCAAAAGCAGTCTGAATTCATCCAATCCTTGTGCCTATTTATCAAGTCAGATAATCCTAGATGAGCCTAAATCTACAACTGAAGCCTTGAATACACCAGAATGGAAAGATGCAATGTTGACAGAATATAATGCACTTATGAACAATCATACTTGGGAGCTGGTGCCTTGTATGTCTGGAATGAATATAGTAAACAGCAAATGGGTTTTTAAAACCAAACTAAACTCTGATGGATCTTTGCAAAGGTATAAAGCAAGGCTTGTTGCAAAGGGATTTCAGCAAACACCAGGCTTGGACTATTTTGAGACTTTTTCACCTGTTATCAAAGCTGCCACCATAAGAGTCATGTTATCCTTGGCAGTTCATCATCAATGGGATATTCAGCAAATTGATATCAACAATGCTTTTCTTAACGGTGAGCTAACTGAGACTGTTTACATGTATCAACCCGAAGGTTTTCCTGATCCACATTTTCCAAAGTATGTTTGTAAGCTACATAAAACCTTGTATGGCTTAAAACAAGCTCCTAGAGCTTGGTTTGACAAGTTGAAAGGTGTATTACTATCTTGGGGTTTTGAGAATTCTGCTGCTGATGTTAGTCTGTTCTACTTTAAAAGAGAAGCTCAAGTCATCTATTTGCTGGTGTATGTAGATGATATCCTTCTCACTGGGAATGATAATCATCTTATTAAGCAAATTGTGACAAATTTGAATAAACTATTTGTTCTCAAAACCTTGGGGTCTCTTAACTACTTTCTTGGTTTTGAAGTGACTAGAAATGAGTCCTCACTGCTCTTAACGCAAACCAGGTATGCTCATGAGCTGCTAAATAAAGCTGGCATGGCAGATTCAAAACCTTGTCAGACTCATATGGCTCTCGGAACAAAGCTCAGTAAAGAGGATGGTGAATTATTTGATCAACCTACTCTCTATAGAAAGGTTGTGGGGAGCCTACAATACTTAACTCTGTCCAGACCAGATATAGCATTTGCTATAAATAAACTTAGTCAGTTTTTGCAGACACTTGTGATTGCTCACTGGTCAGCCTGTATGAGAGTACTTCGGTACATTCAAGGGACCATTCATCATGGCTTGTTATTCACCAGAGATAAAAGATTTATTCTTGAAGGTTATGCTGATGCAGATTGGGCCAGTAACACTAACGATAGGAAATCAACCAGCGGCTATGGAATTTTTCTAGGAGGAAATTTGATTCAGTGGAGTTCAAGAAAACAAAAGGTAGTCTCTCTTTCATCTACTGAAGCAGAGTATAGGTCTCTGTGTCAAGCTGCCACTAAAATGGTTTGGATTCAAAATTTGTTTACAGAACTAGGAATTGAAAACACACTTACGCCTGTATTGTGGTGTGACAACATGAGTGCAGGGGCTTTGTCATCAAACCCTGTCTTCCACGCAAGAACGAAGCACATTGAAATAGATGTGCATTACGTCCGAGAGTTGGTTGCTGATAAACGAATTAGTGTGCAGTATGTAGGCACTGAGTACCAGCTGGCAGATATACTAACAAAACCCTTGTCTGGGCATAGATTTCAGTGGTTAAGGGAAAAATTAACAGTTGCAGATCGTTATTAAAAGTGGTTGAATTAGTGGGAGAGAAAGACCGATGAAGAAAGAAGTCAGAAAAAGTTGTTGTTTGCTGAAGAAAGCAGTTAGAGAAAGTTGTTTGCAGGAGATTTGGGAAATGCGAATCAGTGGGGAAAGTTGGTGTTTGCTGGAGATTTGAGAAATGCGAACCAGTGGGAAAGAAAGACAAAGAAGTCAGTCTAAGTTGTTGGTTTTTGATTTGAGTTGTGAAAAACTGTAGATGAGTTGTGAAGAAAGTGCAGAATGTTATGATGAAGAGGGAATATGAAGATAAGAATGGTATAGGAGAAGTAGAGAATGTTTAGTTTATGGGGGAATGATAGAATGAAGGACAAAAGTGGAATTTAGCTAAATGAGAAAAGCTAATTGTAAAACGATGTCGTTTATTCTATCATGCAATACTTGCTTATAAGCTCATCACGTGTACTCTGTATCAGTTAGTTAGAAAAAGAATCATTTTTTAGTTTTCAGTTTTTGTGCTCTCTGTTTTGCTTTCCCTGCATTTTTGTTTTTCTTGAACTTGTAGAAGAAGATTTCTCTTCATCCTTTCATCCTCAATGTGCAAAGGGAACAACTACAATGTTGTTCGTGTGCAACCCTAGTTAGTTAATTCGCGTATTATACGCGAATTATACGGACAGCCGTATAATTCGCGTATAAAACGCACGAATACGTATTTTACAAAATCTGCCGAATTATACGCGTATTTTAAGCCCTCCCGAATTATTCGCGAATAATTCGCGAATTATTCGCGAATTATTCGCGAATTATTGAAAAAAAAAAAAACAAAAAGGTTTAGGCCCAAAACGACGTCGTTTTGTAGGTTTTTTACTAAAAATTAAAGCAGATCGGTCTTCACTCTTCACTCTTCAGTTCTTCACTTCTTCTTCGTTCTTCCTCACTTCAGCTCTTCTTCAGCAGTTCAGCTTTTCTTCCTCAAATCTGCACGTTTTCAGCTTTTCTTCATCTCTTGTTTTCTTTCCAAGCTTCAACTTCAACTTCAAGGTACACACCTAACACTTGTTCTCTTCTCTTTGGTGGATTGATGGATTTGTTATGGTAATGGATTGCTGGATTTGTTTGGGTATTGTATTTTTGGTATATGGTAATGGATTTGTTTGGGTATTGCTGGATTTGTTATGGTAATGGATTGATGGATTTGTTATGGTAATGGATTGCTGAATGCTGGATTTGTTTGGGTATTGTATTTTTGGTATATGTTTTGCCGTTTGATGATTTGGCTGGATTTGTTTGGGTTTCAAATTTTCATGTAGTGCATAACTGGATATATGGCTGGAAAAGCAAGAATATATACCGACTGGATAAAACACTAATATGCAAGTGGAATTAAATAGTTCTCTAGGCGTAGAGTGGTAAACTTAGCAGTTAGCACTTAGCAGTACAAAATTGAAGTGTGAAGAAGGCTTTTGTCTACCATAAGTTATAAAATTCAACAAAACACACAAACTATATGAAATCTTTAATGAATTATATTATTTAACTTACAGTCAAATCATGCATTCCATTGGTGATGTATACGGTATACCTAACTTAGAACAATGAGTACTTGTGAGCAAAAAAGAAATACCAAAGTGACAGTGAGTGGTTATGGTCTATGTCCCCACATGATATTTGAATACTTTACATTTGAAATGTTATGTTGATTTTAACCAGGTAGTCCATAAAAGTGTTAAAACTAAGATTGATATTCCCGTATTTTTCAAAACGTATTATTGACAATGCACCGTATTAAACCCGTATATACCCGTACCGTATTTTTCCCGTATCCGAATTTTATGGCCGAATTTTTATAAACGTATTTTTCACCGATTGCCGTATTATACCCGTAAAATTCCCGTACCGTTTTTTTGCCGTACCCGTATTTACTAACTAGGTGTGCAACATTTATGTGGAGATAATTGCGTGAAGGCATTCATAATGTTTGTCGTGTCCAATAGTCATCGAAAATCTAGTCAAAAGAAAACAAACTATTCACCTTTCTTGGCCAATTTAGCATGCTTAAACGAAATTATAGGTGAAATATAAACAACTAACATATCAAACCAAACCAAACTTATCACAACTTAGCAATTAAAAGAAAATCTAAAATAAATTCAAAACAAAAATCAAAATTAAAGTAAAGAGCTTGGGTTGCCTCCCAAGAAGCGCTTTATTAGAGTCGTAAGCTCGACTTTTTTTTCTTTCTTTCTTTTTGACTCCTTAATCTGGATCATCTAGGAAAATCGAAGCCCTCATATCTTTAATGTTTCAATTGTTCTCTTTCCCTCTTATTTTCAATCTCCTCCTGCACGGTCCTAAAATTGACTACACATGTTTCTAGGGGTAAACAAGGGTATTTTTTTTCTAAGGTTTCAACTACTTTGTCATCAAGGATGCTAATCTCAAAACATGTGTCTACCTCGGATGGATACTTCATTGCATCAAAAACATTAAATTCTACTTGTTCATCCTCTACCCTTAGGATTAGCTTTCCTTGGTGAACATCTATCAAAGTCTTGCCCGTAGCTAGAAAAGGTCTTCCTAAAATTAAAGGTACTTCCCAATCTTCTTCCATACCAAGCACAATAAAATCTACCGGGAAAATCAATTTATCTACTTTTATAAACATCCTCTACTACTCCCTTAGAATATTTTATAGACCTATCCGCTAATTGAAGATGAACAATAGTTGGTTTTACTTCCCCTAGGCCTAGTTTCTTATAAATTGAAAATGGCATAAGATTTACACTAGCACCTAGATCACATAAAACCTTATTAAAATGAACACTACTTATTGTGCAAGGAATTGTGAAACTCCCTAGATCTCTGAGCTTTTATGGTAGTTTCTTCAATAACAATGCACTACACTCTTCCGTAAGCATCATCGTCTCATGTTCTTCAAACCTTATCTTCTTGGTAATAATCTCCTTTAGAAAATTTGTGTACTTCAGTGTTTGCTCCAACACATCTACAAAAGGAATGTTAATGTGTAAAGTTCTAAACATGTACATGGACTTACCAAATTACTTGTCTAATCTCTGTTTCTACACTCTGTGAGGACAAGAAAGGGTTGTTTCATCGTTCGTCTTAGCATGGGAATTTTTTGTCAAATTCTACCCTTGTGCCGCGACACACTTGGTTCTGTTATCTCCTGTGCTGTAGCACTGTGCTATGGCACACTGGGTCTATCCACTTTTTCTTCTTCGAGTTTTTTACCATTTTCTCCTTCTTTGCTTGATTCCTTTAACTCCTTACCACTTCTCAGCATGATAACACTGATTCTCTCCTTCGAATTCTTCTCGATATCAGTCGGAAACGTTCCTTGAACTTTCCCACTAAAATATTGTAAATTTGCCCCATTTGAGTTTCAAGATTTCTTATGGAAGCAAATTGATTTTGCAACAAAACTTCATACTTTTGGAGTTGAGCTTCATTCTTGTCAAATCTTTTGCCCGACTCCTCCCTGAATTTAGTGAGCACACTTTTCATATTAGATTTCTTCTCTTGAGGTTGGAAGCCTGGTGGTGGTTTGTGCTCATTGTTGTTTCTCCACAAAAAAATTGGATGATTGCACCATGCTGAAGTGTATGTGCTAGAATATGGATTCCCTTGCCCTCATTGAAAATTGTTGACATAGTTAGCTTGTTCTAGTTAAGCAAATGGATTCCCTTCTTGACAATCCTTTGACAAGTGATTCCTTGCACAAAGTTCACAAGTTAGAGAAGTAGATTCAATAGCATTTTACCTTTAGGGCAACTCCAATTGCTTTTCGATGGCTAAAAGTTGAGTAGCCAATGCGGTGTAGCCTTCAACTTCGTGCACTCTCGTTGCTTTCCTTGTTGAATTTATCTCCAAAGGTCTCATATAGTTATTACTTGCCATCACCTCAATCAAATTATAGGCTTCCTCCGGTGTTTTGTTATTCAATGCTCTTCTACTTGCAGCATCTACCATAACTTTTATATTTGACTTCAACCTATTGTAAAACATTTGCACTTGCGACCATGTTGGCAACCCACCCATGGTAAGGACACTTTCGTAAGATATCTTTGTACCTTTCCCAAGATCATAAAGTGACTCCATATCTTGCTGGTAAAAATTTGTAATGTCACTTCTCATCTTGGCAGACTTGACAGGTGGAAAATATTTCATAAGAAACGCCTGAACTAACTCATTCCAAGTCGTGATACTTCCAGGTGGTAGAGAAATTAACCAAACCTTAGCTTTATCTCGAAGAGAGAATGGGAAAAGCCTTAGCCTAATTGCATCATTAGGTACCCCATTATGTTTGAATGTGTCACATGGCTCCAGAAAATTGGCGATATGCAAGTTAGGATCATCACTAGATAACCCTATAAATTGTACCGAATGTTATATCATCTAAATAATAGCAGGATTGATCTCAAAGGTATTTGCTTGAATCAGTGGTCTCCTAATACTAGAAGCATATCCCTTAATTATAGGTCTTAAGTAATTCTTAAGTGCCCTTTGAACTTCTTCTCCTCCTATATCTGCCATTGAACCTAACTCCTCTATACACTTCAACACTAAAAATATAGAACTAAAAATTAAAGCACTAAAAACAAAAATAATAAAAAATTAAATACAAACCAAATTAGCAACTAGCATCTTGTATTGATATTGATAATATAAAAGCAATTCCCTGGCAACAATGCCAAAAACTTGTTATGTTTTTCGCAAGTGTACAAAATCATGCAAGTAATAAAGTGTACGAATACGGATGTCGAATCCAAGGGAATTATTACTATCAATTACCAAAATTTACTATCTAATTACTATTTGATTAATCACAATTTTATCAAGAAAAATCTAAATTAAAATAAACAATTGAAATTAAATTAAAAAAATGAAAAGAAAACAACTAAATAAATCTTGGGTTTAAATGCAAGATAACTAGACCTAGGGCATAGATTTCACACCAACTCTTATTCCTATGTATTGCTAACTTATGCTAATTTCATTAAGCACTTCCTACAGGTCAAACTCCCTAAATTTCTAATAATTTTCTCTCGAACAATTATCAAATTAACTCACATTTACTAACCTGAATTATCTCTAATAAGATTTAAGCAATTAGAGATCATTACGCTCTATGGAGTTCTTCAAAACCTCACAAGTCGTAGTAACCTATCTCTAGTGTTCATTCAATTCTTAGATCCTTAAGAATCAAAAGCATTAGGCAAAATAATATAACTTAGGAAGAAATCTTAATGAAAATCAACATACATAAATCAACACATAATCAAAAGATTGGGCTACATCTTAGCCCTAGAAAAATAAAATAAGTTCATAGCAAATATAAAAAAAACAACCATCATTTTATTAAAACAGAAATCCCGAGTTTAAGGAGGAAGAAGGAAAAACTTCTCTATCCAGAAATTATGGTGCTCTTTTTTTTGCTTCTAATAGTTTCTCTTTTGATCTCTCCAAAAATCCCTCAAAATAATGCTAAAAGACTTCTATTTATATCCCACAAGGGTTAGGGTTTTGTTTTCCTTAATTCTACTCACGTTAGGACTCTTAAACCCTATTTTTATAGTCTAAAACAGAAAATAAATTTCCAGTTGTCGTGACTATGCCTCGACACTATTATGAAGCATTGTTGATTCTGGACTAGCTGTGCTATGGCAAAGTGTTGTGGCATGATGTCAAATTCCTCTTCTTCAGTTCAAACCTTGCATCATTCCTCAACACTCTAGAGATAGTGATTTTTGGGCACGATAATGATGGAATCTAGAAAAGTGGTAAACATATTTGAATCAGCTTTCCAACAGTCCAAAAATAATCTTAATCCAAGGTATACAACTCAAGTTATTGTCAAAACACCGAATTATGTTCAAACTGAAGCGTAATCTAGAATCTCCTCTTAAATTTCAAAGCTCCATAACTTGTTCAATTCAACTCTGATTCTCTCCATTTCTTTTTACTCGTCACTCATTCCGTTGCTAACATGATTCTTCATTCGAGCATAACATTTAGCATTGATACCTTGAAAACACTCAAACACACCCGTGATCTCTTAAAAGACATTTATGAAATAATTAAGCCAAATTACTCAATTTAAATCTAATTTCCCACAAATAATCCCTATAAATCAATAAGTAAATATGTATTTTCAAGCTTTTATCATCTACCAATCAACTTATGGATCTCTTCACCAAAATACATCCTCCAAGGCAATTTCGTGATGTTGTTAACAAACTTAAGTTATGCAATTACTCTACCACCTTAAGTTTGAGGGGATGTTAATTGTATTATTATATTTGGGCTTAAGCCCACTGTATAATGTAGGTGTTTCCTAGTTGTTTTTGTTGCCACATCACTAGTTGGATTATCATTCCTATTGAACAATATATATATATATATATATATAATATATATATATATATATATTATATATTATTATATATATATATTTTACTATTTCAAAGATAAAGTAGACTCTTTTCACAAAATTAACTGTGATGAACTGTACTAATGTACATCAATGGTGGTCTAGGCACTAAAATATTTGACTGTGGTAGTAATCTCACATCCGATGAGATTCTGTTACATAACAGGAAACTTAGTTTATGTTACAGACTCAACAGAGCATAATCTTAATTAATGTCAGCTCATGATAACTTCTCTGCCGATTTTGCTGCTAAGACCTGGTATTAATTTGGGAATCAGTTTTAAAATTCAGGAAGACTTTCTTTCCAGCTCAATTTCGTGGTCATGGCAGAGTGTATGATAGAGGTACTGGCCAGTATGGAAAATCCAATAGTTATTTATGAGTAAAGTTGGAAAATTAGGTTGCCAACAAGGACTTAGTGAAGATATCTGCAATTTGTTCTATTCTAGTTCAAAAGAAGCTGAATTAAAGCTCATGATAAAGCAAAGAGGAGGTATATAGGTTCTTTAACATGACTAGTGGGGTTGTAATATGGGAAAGAGAGGAATCACAATCACTCCCTTGTAACTTTCAGTTAAGTGTTTAACAGCTTTCTGTAATACCCAAGATGTCAAAGGTAGTTCCTACTCAAAATAGTCCTTTAAATGTTTATTTTATGTTAAAAAGCATAAAATCTAATTAAGGGCAAATATTCATTCATTTGGAATGGTATGAATCAATTATCCATAAAGAGGCTTAGGGAAAATGGTTATTTGCCTATGGATAAGCATTGAAAAAGTCAAGGATAGTAGGCTTCATTGCATTTAATGGCTTAATTAAGTAATAATTATGTCTAGTGTGAAATGACCAAAATGCCCTTATATGAAGAATTAAGGACTTATGAGTTATACAATTAAAATAATTGGGCCAATTGCATAATTTTGGAAAATAAATGAAATATTTCCTATAAATGAGTAATTCGTTCAAGCTAAAGGAGAGAGCCTTCTTCAACATTCTTCTTCTCATTTCCCCTCACTTCCATGAAACAAGCTTTCTTTCTCTAGGTTTTCAAGGAGTTTTGCAAATTTTTCAAGGAGAACAAGATAGGAGCCTTGGATCTCAATTTGAAGGGTTAAGGTAAGATTAAAAACTTTAGTTTTGATGTAATTTGAAGATTTGAGGTAGATGTTGGGTATAATGTTTATTTGTAGGATAAGGTGTAAAAGAAGGCAAAGGCAAGGATTTGTTGGAGGAAGTCTTTAAAAAGGTAAGGAAGACCTCCCATGACTTTAGGGTTTATGCTAGGGTTTGTAGATTTTTATGAAACCTTAAATTAAAGCTTTAGGCATAGAATTAGTTGATGGCAAGTGTAGTTGAACTTATTTATTCTACTTATTGCCTTGAATTCATTATACATGAAGTTATTGCTATTATTTTATGAGTTGTGATGTTTGATTGAAGAAAATGAAGTGTGGATACTGATTGTGGCAAAATTTGTAGTATTGGAGGCCACTGGTATTGAATGGTTGCTATTGGAAGTGTTATGTGTTATTTGCATTAGCTTACAATGTTATAGCAATAATGATGATTATGGGAATGAGATTTTACACTTCCTTTAAGATGTTAAAGACTATTAAGGGGAGGTTTATTTGATCCATAATTAACCTATTGGTTAATGTCAATAGGATTGATGTGCATAGTTAATATGAAATTCGGATTTAGTGGCTTAGGAGTTTTGTTAACCCTGCTTCATTATTTCGACCATACTTGAGTTATAAAAATCAAAATGAGATGATTTTGAAGCATTAGAAAGCTAAGACAAAGACCTGTAACTTTTATGTTTATGCTAGGGGCCAGTTCGTTTGAGAAGAGGATGGAAAATGGCCTAAACATAAACTGTTTATTAAATTTTAAGATTTAACATGATCAATTCTTATGATTATGAATTGATTATTAATGTATTACTATAATTATCCATGTACTAATGTTTACCCATCAGTTAGATGATCTTTGAAAGATATACATGGTCGTGATGTCATGCATGATTAATGTTATGAAATGGCATGAAGTTGCAATGTAAACATGTTTTAAGATGATGTATGAGCAAGAGGTAATGTAATGGATTGATAATCCATAGATGATTAAAGTATTAAGCTCACCAAAATATGTATTTAACTGCCATAAG
Organism: Pistacia vera; assembly: GCF_008641045.1. Taxonomy (NCBI): domain Eukaryota; kingdom Viridiplantae; phylum Streptophyta; class Magnoliopsida; order Sapindales; family Anacardiaceae; genus Pistacia; species Pistacia vera. The sequence goes on along the minus strand of NW_022196024.1, from coordinate 812,740 downwards.
ATGTTAGAGATGCAAATAGACATGAAGAGATGCATATGGACATGATGGAAAACACGTAAGCATATCCTCGTATACTAGTTGAGAAGATGAATATATGCTTTAGAGGCTAAATAACACGTAACACGCCCTCGATGATATGAGCCAGACGAATTTGGGCTAGATGAATATATGCTTTAGATGCTAATTAACGCATTAGCATCCTCGTATTATGTTAAGGAATGATGACATATGCTTTAGATCTAAATAACGCGTAAGCATGCCTCCTGATGATATGAGCTCTAGATGAATTTGAGGCTAAATGAGAGAAAAGATAAATTATGCCTTAGATGTTAATAACACATAAGCATGCCTCCCAATGATATGAGCTCTAGATGAACTTGAGGCAAGAGATATGAAGTGCTTAAGATGCTAAGAAAAGTCCGATCGCTAGACGTTAAATGGTTCATATGCATTTAGTTGCATACATGAGTTATGAGTTATTTACATCATAGATGATTTATACTCATGTTAAATGATTTTAGATGTTATGTCATGGTATGTGATGTGTGTGTACTATGTTTACATACTTATTGGGATGTGTACACATTGATGTTATATAGCCATGGGATAAAATGATGAAAAGCATAAGAATTAGTAAGAAAAGGGAAGCACACCTAGATGTAAAAGATAAGTGATGTTAATAATAGTTTAAATAAGATCAAATAGTACATTCAGAATGAAACAGATCATTCCTTACTGAGCGATTAGCGCTCACCCTTTCTTGTTGATTGCTTTGCAGTAGAGTAAAAGCAAGGGATGCTAGAGACAGCGGACTACACGTGAGGGGAAATGATTTATTGTCATCTAGATGTTTTTTTGATATAATAATGTAAATGATAAATATTTGTGAAATACCTCTGAAGCTTCCACCCTATAAATATGTTTTGATTGTGTATTTCTTAAAGTTTGTAAATTATAGTTTGAGCCTGCGTGACATTTTATATGCATGTTTTGGATATTATTATATTATCCTTATAGATTTTTTCTAATACAACTCGTTCTCCAGACATGTATCCTCGGGATTCTCATTGATGATCTTCAGAGGATACCTGACTGGAGGGGGGTTTTACAGTTTCATCATAAGTCGTTGGATTAGCATTTTTTAAATAAGCAATAAAGCACATGATAAAGCAAAAGATCAGGTATATGTGCTTAGCTTGATAATTGGGATTGTAATTATGTAATTGTGGGATTTTAACATGCAGAGTAAAGGAATCACATTATCAAGGCTTTGTATATAATATACAAATGTTAGGGGAAGGGGAAGTGGAAGTGGAAGTGGAAGAGAAAACACATTATCAATAAACAAATAGAGAAGGGAGAGATTCACCATAAGTAACTCATCCCTACGGCTGTGAGCTGTGGATCCCACTACTATCTCTCCGTCAGAAAATTTAGGTCCACATATGCTTCATCAGTTATTGTTTATCTTAAAAAATAGTTACTCAATCTTAAAGCACTCTCCTCAAATTTTCAAATGTATTATGTTTTTTCACTACTATCGGCTTATCAAAGTTATTCATACTTTAATAGGGCTTTTTACGTCTACTTATCGGAATAGGATGTTTTTAAATAAAATATTTGATTTAAATTTTCAATTATATATTATACCACTTGATTCAATGGTATAAAATCTCAAGTACTAATATATACGAGTCTTCTTTGATCGTTGGACTATCACGTGTTAAATAAGAAAATTATCAAATGACTTTAATACCCTTATCACTTTCCATGCTATCAATCCTAAACCCACCCCTCAACTTTGACTTCATCTCCTACAGCCCCCCAATAGCCACCCACCCACTCACTTTGAATCTATATCCACCAGTCCCCAAAAACCCATTAACCCCAACCTATCGTCCAACAGCCCGCAAAATTTCAACTATACCCTTTAGTTATTAACAGTAATTGATGCTGTTAATATACCTTACGAACTTTTTGTGCATAATTATATTATTATTTAAAGAATTTGGGGAGTATTTTTTAAATTTATTTTTAATTCAAGATAATGTGATATACTCTTATATAGATTATAAGATAATTAAGTACTATTTAGGGTTTACCTAACTTCATCTCCAACGGCCCCCAACAACCCATTAACCCCAGCCCGCCCCCGCCGCCCCCCCCACCCCACCCCCCACACCCACCACATGTGAGACTTAAAAAAAATATTAAATTATAAAAAATGAAGAAAAATAAATTGATAAGTCTAAAAAAACCTTAAAAAAATATATAAATATTAAAAATAAGAAATCTGAAAAAGAAATATAAATATCTAAAAAGCTTAAAGATAAAATAATCTGAAAACTTGAAAAAATAAAAAATAAAATACGAAAAGAATGGTGGACATAGCCATTGTTGCCGACACAAGACTGCACCTCGATAGGTCAAAACTTGACAACAACAAAATTAGATTATTGCTTTTTCTTAGTTTGTTTAAATAAGTTTTTAGAGTATTCTTAATTTTTTTGAATCTTTAAAAGTTTTTTTTTTTTTTTTTGAATTCGTTTTTATTTAATTATTTTTGTTTTTAGGTTAAGGGTTTATATTATTTAATTTTTTTTTTTAAATTTCCCATATAGTTATTTATATTTTTTATTTAAAAATGAGTTGTTGACAATTTTTTGAGTAAAATAGTCAAGATCAAGATATGATTAGGATAAATTATAATTGTGTTTGGTCAAAATTAGTCAACTCTCATATTTTGGGGGTCTCTGTGCGGATTAGAAGGATAAAAATTTATGTTGGAATCTAGGGTCTATCTAAGTTGTTGGCACTTTAATTGAAACCAATAATAGGGCGTTCTACAAACTTTCTAATTAAACATATTTTTCTTGGAACGGGGAGTTTTTAACTGGAAAAAAAAAAAAAAAAATTATTTAAAATTTGAACCATTATTCAATGGTTAAAATCTTATATCTGAAAATACTTATATTTACAAAATATGAATATACTAAACAAAAAACTTTAAACCATAAATAAATAAAAATGCATAAATATCATGAGATCCTTAAAATCTCAGGTAATTATGTCAAAAAAGGATCCTGATCTCAAATCATAAATATATAAGATGTTTGATATCATATTATATTATACTATATATTTTCTAAAATGAAGGCTATATTTTTATTTATTTTTGTTGTGAGTTTTATATAAAATTGTATTGCATTTATCATATCCTATTATATTATCCATACAAATGATTTTCAAGTTACAACTATAAGAATAATATATGGGAAAGAAATTAATTAAAAGCTTTTTTAGTTATTTTAGAAGTCATAATAAAATCTATTTTACACCTGTCCTACATGACAAAACATTTTATTTTATGTTTGTTAGAATTTTATTTGTTTGTCATGTCACTAATTTAGTAGATTATTATGTTATATATATGTGATTAGTTCTCTCCTTTATTAAACTAGTTTTTTGGAGTGGCTTTTACGCAAGCCTCTTTACTATGGCTTAAGCTAGTTTTTTGGCTTGAGTTCTTTTTATCAATGTTAAGTAGTTTTTGAGCTTGAGTTCTGCCCAAGCTTGTTTATCAATGTTAAAGAATAAATGAAATCATATCATAAGAATAAATTAGGAAAATTGATAAAAACTTTGATAATTAAAGAGAAAAAAGAAAAAGCCAGACAATAATTAATTAGAATTGGTAAAGAAATTCCAGAGCTTTGTAATTAAAGAGAAAAAGGAAAAAGCAAGACAAGAATAAATTAGATGTGGTAAAGAAATTCGCAACACTTTGATTTATACTAAAGAACAATATCTGAAATCAAAAGGGAATAAATAAAACCCCTGTATTTTTGGATATAACTCACAACACCCAACTATTAGTCACACGTTAACAATTTTCTGTTAAATTAAAAACATCATCCTGTCAAGCCACCTATATCTATTATTTTATTTTTATTTTATTTTATTTTACTGCAAATCAGTAGTAAAAGTGAAATTTAAGTTGTGTAGGATGTCAGATGACAGATTACAAGTAACTTTGATTAACCGCGGCAGGGCCGGTGGGGGTGGTGAGCCATATCTAAAACCAGAGGGAGTTATTGAATAACTCAGGGGGTTTAGACTTTAGAGTATTTTTTCTTTTATTTAAATTAACCCACTTTATGGTACTGTTGGTTTTAAACTGTACCAGATTCTTTCAAATTAAAGATTTGTGAGGTGTGCATTTAAATTACGGCGAGGAAGCAGAAGAGAAAATATACTATGAAAGAGTGATTAGAGAGATACACCGTAATTACAGAACACATCCTGCTGTGAGGTAGCTGTGACTTTCGAGAGGAGGAAATCAACTCAGGTCAGTATACTATACTATCATCTTCATGCTGCTCTTAACCTTTACTATGCTTATTTATCTTGTTCTTTTTTCTTTTCCTTTTTCCTTCTTAAATTTTCATTAATCAATTCAAGATTAATGGGATTGCCGAATTCCGACATTGGAAAAAACTTAGACTGAGTGAAATGACACCTCCGGCACCAATGTGATCAAAGTTCGGCAATCAATCTATTGGTACTGGGGTTTAGACTTTCGAGTAATTATTTTCAGATAATTAAGTTGATAAAATAGTATAATACTTTTTTAAATATAGATAATACAATGGATATGCGTTAGCTAATTGTAGCTTGTGTTAATTATTAGAGTATTATACTGTTAAATGCATAGTATTACTTTGGATTATAACATGCATTTTGTTCCTTTTTCAAGCGTTTGTTATACCAATTATTCTATATTACCATTACAAATATAATAGTCAATTCTTCCCAATTCCACCATTCTATGTGAGGGGGGGATTCGTTCCAGGAATCTCCACCAACATATTTTTAATTTAAATCTTTGCAAGTGATAGTAATATAAAACATGTTTTTTTCTTTTGAGGGTTGATTATTTTGAGTGATGCATCTATCTAATTATTGTTATTGATTATTGTCAATACGGTTTGTCAGTAGAGCAAAGAAGTTGGAAATAAGTGCTTTTCTTAAACTTGAGGATTTGGTCGAAAAGTTGCAAATTGACACCGGAGAAAACTTGGAGCCTGAGTTTGATGCTCATCAATTTTGTATTTATAGGGTTCCTAAAGAGCTTCATAGCATAAATGAAGAAGCCTACACTCCTCGATTAGTTTCAATAGGTCATTTTCACCATGGCAAAGAAGAATTAGTTGACATGGAAACGACAAAAAGAAAATATATGAAAAGTTTTCTTGAACGAACAACAGCTGAGAATCGAGATAAAATTTTAAACTTCATCATGGATAATGAGAAAAACATCCGTAATTGTTATGCAGAAACATCTAAACTTGGGAGCATCGAGTATGTAATGATGATTCTATATGATGCTATCTTTATCATGGAGTTACTTTTAAGGTATCAATCTTATTTTGGTGGAAGTGATTTATTACTATCTACGCCAAAGATAAGAACATCTTTACGTAGGGACTTTATATTACTTGAAAATCAACTTCCATACTTCGTCCTTGAGGAAATATGCGAGTTAGCTTTCGCTAGCCTTAACAAGCCCACCTTCATGGAGCTTTCACGTCATTTTTTTGGTTCTCAAGAAGGTTTTGAATTGGGTATATTACCCCCCAGGTGACAGTTAAACATTTAACCGATTGGAGAAGAACTACTATACTAGAACGCTACCAAGCATCTAAGCAATTCAATGAATGGCGTCTTGATTTACCTTGCGCAGTGAAGTTGCATGAGTTAGGAGTGAAGTTTAAGTGTATTGAAAGAGGAAACAACTTAATTGACATAAGATTGGAAAAACAAAAGCAACGAATCCCATGTTTTGCAGTATATGAAATGCAAATACCACATTTAAAAATAGTTGATAACACTGAAAGTGTACTTAGAAACGTTATGGCTTTGGAGCAGTGTCATTATCCATATGGTACTCTTGTTTGCAATTACGTTAGGCTAATAGATCATCTTATCGATACTGAAAAAGATGTGGACTTGCTTGTTGAAAATGGAATTATTTCCACTAATTTGGGTGACAATGCTTCGATAGCAAATATGTTTAACAAACTTTACCTATTTGTAAATTTAAGCTATTCCTCTTACTATGACATTAGCAAGGAACTCAAGGGACACTGTAACAATCCATGTAACAGGAAAAAAGCAACTTTGAAAAGAGTATATTTCAACAATCTTTGGAGAGGCACGGCAACTGTTGCAGCAGTTTTACTCCTACTGCTCACTATCATACAGACCATATTTTCTATCTTGCAAGTTGTGTTTAAGTAATTTATATTTGCAAGTTGTGTGATTGTAAGTAATTTTGTATTGAAGCTTGTTGTGTTAATAATGTAAAATGCTTGCTATGTATTTAATTATTTCTTATTCACACACTGTACCATGTTTCAATTATATCTAGTTATTTTTCTTCTCAAACAGGGGTAGACCACTAGAGCCAGAAATGTTTTATAGGGGACCAAAATGTTATCTTCAATGAATAACGGGGCAAGAAAGTAATCAGAAAGTTAATTTACTAGAGCAAAAGTTTTACGTTCAAAAATTAGGGATGGCTAGATGTGAATAACTACATCTATAGGGGTTAAATTTTATTCTTATTTTTCCAACCACCATTGCCATTTCAAAAATTATAAAATTATTTATTCAATGAATTCAATATTTATTTAAGTTTTTTTTTTTTTTTTTAAAAAATTTGTGATGTGAAGAATTGCGTATAGATATCCATAATCTAATCCAGTCCATTTGGATTACCATGGATTCTATCCATATTAATGCATTTCATGCATGAACTGATCCAATCCATTAGATATTTGGACATCCTCAGAGAAAACACATTAAAAAGAGAGACACCGTAATTACATGACACATTCCTGCTGTGTGGTAGTTGTCATAATCCTAGCCTAAATCAATCTACTTATCAACAACAATCTAAACACACAATCAATTACAACAATAAACCACAACACAAGAATTTTACCGTGGTTTAACTATCCTTTTAAGAATAGCCTACATCCACGTTGAGCTCCACAATTGAAGGGCTCCCTGCACTAGATTTAACCTTGGTTCAGTTTATACAAACAAGATTCAACTTCTCTTCACAGATCTCACAACACTCTCTTGATACACAACTGCAAACTATCACAAAGAAATACTCAACCTGGCGCTTCTTCACAGAGATTAAACTAAAACCCCCAATATGTGATCACTTGATCACAACTCAGAATACAGCAATCAAGGAGAATGTTTTACGCAAGAAAAAAACCTTACAGAGAAGAAAAAACCCAAAATGAGATAGCTTCAGCTCTGTTTTCGTGAGGGATAGATCCTTTTAATAAAGTTGGGCAGTTGGCACTTTTAGAGCCCTTGGATCATTCTCTAATTAAAGGTCACTAAAGGTGAAAGCCAAAACACAGCGTTTCTGACTTCACCTTTAACAATCTCCACCTTGAAGTCAGTCTCCAACAGTACCACATCAACCCATTCTAGTGCAGAGAACCTTCCCACAATTGCTTCTTAGCTCTTCCAACTCTTTCACCCAATGTGTAGCAAATTCAAGCACTGCTTGAATTTTGCCACAGTAACCACTTTTGTTCCCATGTCTGCAAGGTTGTCTTCAGTTGAAATCTTCCTCAATTCTATCATGCCCTTTGCAATTAAATCTCTAACGAAATGTAACCTGACATCAACATGTTTGGTTCTCTCATGGTAGACTGGATTTTTGCTTAAGTGTATGACACTCTGACTATCTGAATAAATGACTGCCATACTGTCCAACAGACTTGCCTCCTTCAAAATTCCTTGGAGCCATACAGCTTCCTTGAACACATCCGTCATAGCCACATATTCTGCCTCTGTGGTTGACAAGGCTACCAATGGTTGCAGTTGTGACTTCAAAACTGACAAAATTACCTCCCAAGGTAAAACAGTATGAGGTTGTAGATTTCCTTATGTCCCTATCCCCTGCAAAATCAGAATCTACAAAGCCAACCAGATTAAGTGTAGAATTTCTTTTACAATAATTCAATCGCACATGCAAAGAGCCATTAATATATCTAAGCAACCATTTCATTGCATTCCAATGTTCCATTCCAGGGTTAGCCATAAAACGACTAAGTAATGAAATAGCAAAAGAAAGATCTGGTCTTGTACTTATCATAGCATACATTATAGACCCTATTGTGTTAGAGTAAGGCACATTTTCCATTTTAATTAGCTCAGAGTCAGATTTGGGACATTGTAACTTGCGTAGTGTGAAATGGCTTGCTAGTGGCAGGTTCACAGGTTTAGAATTTGACATTCCAAATTTCAGGACTAGTTTTTGTAGGTAAGAACACTGCTAGATCCTTAATTCATGGTTTTTCCTATTCCTTCCAATAACCATCCCCAGGATCTTCCTAGCACACCCTAAATCTTTCATGGCAAATTCTGAATTTAGTCTTGATTTCAACTCAGTTATTTTTTATGTAGATTTACTTATTAAAAGCATATCATCTACATATAGCAGCAAGTATATAAGCATTTTATCAATAGAGGCAAAATAAAAACAACTATCGTATTTGCTCCTAGAGAACCCAATACTCAACACAAAGGAGTCAAACCTCTTGTACCAATGCCTAGGTGATTGTTTGAGGCCATACAAAGACTTATGCAACACACACACATGATTAGGCAGTTGTTTATCTTTGAAACCAGTGGGCTGTCTCATGAATATTTTTTCTTCTAACTCACCATGTAAGAATGCAGTTTTCACATCTAGTTGTTCTAATTCTAGGTCTTGGTAAGCTACTATGGATAACATTATCCTGATGGTTTTAAACTTAACCACGGGTGAAAAAATCTCATTGAAATCTACCCTTTCCCTTTGTGTATACCCCTTAGCAACTAAACGGGTCTTATATCGTAAGGGTTCAGAGGGAGTCATACCTTTTTTCACCTTGAAGGGCCATTTGCACTCTACTAATTTGTGATCTTTGGGTTTGGGGACCAAAGACCACGTGCCATTTACCTTTAAGGATTCCATTTCCTCATTCATTGCTGCCAACCATTTTTCTTTCTCTTTGGACCTCATTGCCTCTTCATAAGTCTCTGGTTCCATCCTCTGTACTTCTGTACCTGCAAGAAGAGAAGTGTAAATTAAATCTGCATAAGAGTACCTAGTAGGTGGCCTTACCTCTCTTTTGGTCCTGTCCTTTGCCAACTGATATTGGGACAGGTCTTCTGGTTAGGGTTCTTCAGCCTCCCCTTCTTCTTCTTCAGTTGCTTGATCAAGTTGAACAGGTTAGGCAGTGTCTTGATCAGGTTCCTCATCATGGTGGAACAGCTCAAGGTAATGTCTTGATGACTCCACCTCAATATGTGTAGTCCCTGGTTGAGTGGGATGCTAATTGATATTGCTCATTGTACCTGCATCAGATCTACAAGGGAATACCATTTCATTGAACACCACATCCCTACTCACAATTACTTTTACCCCTGGGATTCTCTATCCCACAACCTATAGCCCTTTGTCCCCTCTTGGCATCCTAAGAAGACACACCTAATTGATCTAGGTTCTAACTTCCCCTCAACTGTCTGTGCATATGCTGCACACCCAAAAGTTCTTAAGTGATCCAGGTTTGGCTTCCTTGACCATTTCTCCTTAGGACACATGAATTCTATGGCACTAGAAGGGCTTCTATTTACTAGGTAAGCTGTTGTGGCTAAAGCTTCTCCCCAAAATGTTTTTGGTAACCCAAAAGTGAACAAAAGGCACCTCACCTTCTCTAGTAAAGTTCTATTCATCCTCTCAGCAACTCCATTTTGTTGAGGGGGTTTTCTTATAGTTCTATGCCTCAAAATACCCTGATCAATGCAGAATTTATCAAATTCAGTGTTACAGAATTCTAGGCCATTGTCAGTCCTAAGGACTTTGACCTTTCTATCTGTTTGGTTTTCTACTAACACTTTCCAGCTCTTAAACTTAACTAAGGCCTCATCCTTGGTTTTAAGAAGATAAATCCAAACCTTTCTACTGTAATCATCTACAATTGAAAGAAAATAGCTATTTCCCCATGTGATTTGACCTTTTCAGGTCCCCATAAATCAGCGTGTAGATATTCTAAGCAATTGGTAGCTAGGTGAGTCCCTTTGGTGAAGTTCACCCTATGTTGTTTACCCAAAACACAGTTTTCACAAAAGTCAAGGCTGGTTATGTTATCTTTACCAAACAGCCCCTATTGCCAAAGGATGTTCATTCCCTTTTGGCTCATGTGGCCCATCCTTAGATGCCACTTTTCAGTTACATTAGGTTTTGTAGAAACAAGTGCAGTGTTAGGGTTCTCAGTGCAGTGTTGTCCACTTAGTATATACAAGCCATTCCTTTTTATACCCTTTAAGACTATACTGTTATTTCTATAAACATTCAAACAACCATTTTCAGCCTTATAGCAGCAGCCAAATTCATCTAGTGTACTTAGGGAGATTAGGTTTCGTTTGAGTTCAGGGATGTATCTAACCCTAGTCAGCATTACCAACCTACCATCATTCAATTTCAGAGTTATATTGCCCACCCCCTGAACTCTACATGCATTATTATTCCCCATATATACAGTTTCATGTTCATCAGTTTCAAAATTTTGGAACCATTCTTTATTAGGGCTCATATGGAATGAACATCCTAAGTCTAGAACCCACTCATGAACCTGATCAGTTTTGGATACAGTGAGAACTTCAGTTTCATTTATGCTGCCACTATTAAAAGCTAGATTACTTTCAGTGTTTACTTGCTTCTGTTTTCTAATCCAATCATAATAGTTCTTCTTTAGGTGTCCTGGCTTGTTACAGTGAAAACACTTCCTAGTTTCAGACTTGTTCTCATTAAAACCCTTCCCTTTCTTTCTATTCTTAGCATTAGTCACTTTTTGAGCATACTTCCTAACTGACCTGAATCTGATCTACCCTTCACAAATAGATTACTCCCACTACGTTTCTGGACTTTTAGTTCTAACTCCCTCGCTTTTAACCCAGCAACGATTAAATCAAGATTGGGAACAGTTCCACTATATTGCAGGGCATTTTTAACTACTTGATAATCCTCAGTCAAAGAATTAAGCAAAATCATGGCCAAACTAGTATCTCCTAATTCTTGGTCAGTCCCTTTCAATATTATGGTCATTTTTAAAAAATCATCCAGGTTATCCTCTATTGACTTAGAACTCTCCATTTTATAAGCAAATAAAGCAGCCTTTACGAAAGCTAAGTTTGGAGCAGATTGTAAAGCATAAAGAGATTCGAGTTTACCCCATAACGTCAATGGTGTGTCCATACCGTCCACCTTTCCGAGGACGTTGTCTGACAGGTTCATCACAATGAGGTTGTGTGCTTCCTCGTCAATCTCTGCCTTCTTCTTCAGCTTCTCTTCCGGCCACTTCGTTTCATCCTTCTCCAATGCAATAGCAACCTTATTATGTGAGAGTAATGCCTTTATTTTCTTCTTCCAACTACTGAAGTCTATTTTCCCATCATATTGGGAAATCTCCATGCGTGTAGTCGACATGGAGAAAATTTGTTTGGTACTGGTTTCGAAAGTTTTCAAGAAACCCTAGTGTTCTACCTAAAATTGTTTTGTATTCTAACAATTGAATACCTGGCTAGGAAACGTAATTGATCTAGAGTACCAAAATCTGTAACAGATCAAGAAAGCCCCAAATTTGACAAACCCTAAGAATTCAAGAACCTTTTTGTTTGCTAATCCCTAAAGGTCGAAAACGTCACAGGTTGGTAGGAAACGATGGATCAAGAACTCTTTAACAATTGCCAAGTCACAGACGAGATAATTCTTTCAAGATCGTGGAACCCTAGACTTCCAAGATTCAACAAAATCAACTAATTGGCTCTGATACCACTGTTATAATCCCAGCCTAAATCAATCTACTTATCAACAACAATCTAAACACACAATCAATCACAACAATAAACCACAACACAAGAATTTTACCGTTGTTCAACTATCCTTTTAAGAATAGCCTACATCCACGTTGAGCTCCACAATTGAGGGGCTCCTTGCACTAGATTTAACCTTGGTTCAGTTTATACAAACAAGATTCAACTTCTCTTCACAGATCTCACAACACTCTCTTGATACACAACTGCAAACTATCACAAAGAAATACTCAACCTGGCACTTCTTCATAGAGATTAAACTAAAACCCCCAATATGTGATCAAGCAATCAAGGAGAATGTTTTACGCAAGAAAAAAACCTTACAGAGAAGAAAAAACCCAAAATGAGATAACTTCAGCTCTGTTTTCGTGAGGGAGAGATCCTTTTAATAAAGTTGGGCATGTGGCACTTTTAGAGCCCTTGGATCATTCTCTAATTAAAGGTCACTAAAGGTGCAAGCCAAAACGCAGCGTTTCTGACTTCACCTTTAACAGTAGCTGTGGCTTTCAGTGGGAAGAAATCAACTCAGGATGCTGCTATTAACTACCCGACCATGCGCTTAATTTTCATCTGCTTGTTTATCTTAATCAAATTCAAGATTAATGGGTTGCCAGATTCTGACACAGCGGAAAAAAAATTCTGGCGAGTGAATGACACCTCCAACACCAATGTGATCACTGTCTGGTGATCAATCTATTAGTGCTAGTGGTGTAGTCTAAATCATCACATCTGTAGTTGTTTTTACAAACCTGAAACTTCAAATATACATCTCGGCCTAATCAAACCTTCAATGACTATGAAACTTGGACAAATATGTTTATGTTTTGTCTTCAATGACTGAAGAGTAGCAAACTTTTGTAGTTCTATAATTTAATGACACATCCTGAAAACGTAATGTCTTTAAGAAATGGTTCACAAAAATAAGGCTAATCCTGCTTGGAAATTCAATACACAGCACTTTTTATGTCACTTCTCAATGTTTCCACTAAGAAAAATCAGATTTTGCAGATCGTAAACATCTCCGTCAATCTGCAGTTGTCTTCCAAAAATTTTATAAAAGAAGTGACTAATGAGAAGAAACTGAAAGAAATCGAAAAATGAAGAGAAAGGGAATTCAATATTATTGAATCTTTTGAAAAAGTGATGAGATTACAATGTTAGGGATTTATATATACAGAGCTTCGAAGGAGAGAAAGTAAAAGCCATAAAAGAGTAAAGTAGGGAGCTAATGAAATGAAGAAGACAACAGCTCTTAACCATTTCAAAACGACACCGTTGCTTGTTAGTGACATATGAGAAATTACAATCAGCTCCTCTAACTTTGATCATTTGCACTTTTCAGCCTTTCACCAACATTCCCCCTCAAACTTAACTACACTAGTTTGAACTCTGTGATCAATCACCAACATTCCCTGTAGCAACAATTCTCCTTAGGAAACTTTGCCTGAATTGATGCATCTCCCTATAAACTAAAACTATCCTCAGGTAATTTCAATTGAACTAAAAAAAAATTAAAACTGCACTCTGCAAAAATTGCACTCTGCATCTGACTAGTGCACTACACAACTCTTCACAAGGCTACTGCACTTTGCATCTGACTAGTGCACTGCACTACTCTTCACAAGGCTACTGCACTTTGCATCTGACTAGTGCACTACACTACTCTTCACAAGGCTACTGCACTTTGCATCTGACTAGTGCACTACACTACTCTTCACAAGGCTGCCTTGTAAATCACTGCTCAGAAACAATTCAGAGAACCCAAAAACTGCATCTGCCTTGTAAATCACTGCTCAGAAACAATTCAGAGAACCAAAAAAAAAACTGCATCTGCAGAACACTTCTTCAAAAACGTAAAGTTGCATAACACCATAACTCTTCACAAGGCTACATAATACCATAACTCTTCACAAGGCTGCATAACACCATAACTCTTCACAAGACTGCTTTCAAAAACGTAAAGTTGTATAACACCATAACTCTTCACAAGGCTGCATAACACCATAACTCTTCACAAGACTGCTTTCAAAAATGTAAAGTTGCATAACACCATAACTCTTCACAAGACTGCTTTCAAAAATGTAAAGTTGCATAACACCATAACTCTTCACAATCTCATCACTTTTTATCTCATCACTTTTTCAAAAGATTCAATAATATTGAATTCCCTTTCTCTTCATTTTTCGATTTCTTTCAGTTTCTTCTCATGGTATCAGAGCCAAAGACTAACGTCAATGGCAAAAATTTCTGGAAACAGTAGCTCTAACGAGAACTTTGTGAAGATGTTTGGCAGCTCAACTTCAGTTTTCTCGTCTAGTCTTCAAGTTGTCAGTCCGAAGCTAACAAGAGATAATTACAGAGATAATTATCGCTTCTGGAGATCGCAAATCCTATCAGCTGTCGGAGCTCATGATCTTGAAGAACACTTAACAGGTCAAGCTCAATGTCCTGAACCTCTTATTACTTTAGACAGTAGTCTTGAAAATTAGCTAGGTGAAGAAGGAATTAAGGAAATCCTAGGAAAAGAAAGAATTAATCCAGCTTATGTAGCCTGGAAGAAAACTGATAAGTTTCTTGTCACGTGGCTTCTTGCGTCAATTTCTGAGTGTATGTTCAGTATTGTGTCCAAATGTAGATTTGCTATTGATATCTGGTTTGCACTTGAGACTGAATTTTTAAGCGATTCTAAGGCTAGAGCCCTACATTTAAAAAATCTTTTACAAAATACTCAAAAAGGTAACATGAGTGTAAATGAGTATGTTAAAAAGATGAAGGTAATTGCTGAGAGTCTATCAGCAAGTGGTCAAATCATTTCAGATGAAGATTTGCTCCAATATGTGTTAGATGGACTGGGACCATAATTTGATGCAGTAGTTGTCAATCTAACTTCCAGAATTGAGTCAAAGTTTGATTCAATTTCATTACAAGAGGCACAATTTTTATTACAAAAATATGAACTGAGGCTTGAGAAGTTTAACTCCATTGATTTTCTTTATAGCTCAGTCAATGTTGCTGCTCTCAGTAATGTTAACAACAGGTCTGTGTTCCCAAATACTACGTTGCTGCCACCTAATCATACTAATTTTTCAAAAGAAGCTCCTGGACCTCTTAATCAGTTGACCTCTCTGCAATATTCGTTACCAGCATTACCACAGGTGTATCACTCATCAGCTTCTCAGAATGCTCAGCATTATTCTTCTGACTTTGGAAACCAAACTGGTGTCTTCAATGGTACATATACTCCTTATCGAACTGCTGGTTTTGTTGGATATGGCAGAGGTTGAGGTCAAGCTAATGGCAGAGGGAAGCCAATTTGTTAATTGTGCAGCAAGATTGGACACACCGCACCTCAATGTTACCATCGGTATAATGCCAACTATAACGGAGCACCACCTCAGTTTTTTGGACCTCAGTTTTCTGGAAACCAGTCTGCTGTTGGTACTGGTTCTAGCATGTTTCATTCTGGGAGCACATATTCTGGTGGACAGAACCCTTCCTTCTTGAATGTTGGTTCTCCAAATATTGGTACATCTAATTGGAGTCAGCAACAGATTTCTTCTTCTCCTCTCCAGTCTGGATCACATTCTCAACAAGAAGGGAATACTGGTATCCAGCAGTCAATTCCACAATCTCCTACTCAGCAACATCATTCCATTTTTCCCTCACAGCAGCAAGGCTTTCGAGTCCCTAGTCAGCAACAACTACCCAACCAAGTGTAATTTGCACTTTTCAGCCTTTCACCAACAACTAAGACTTGGATTTCTTCCCTTTAGCTTCAGCAACTGGTTTTGTTTTGAAAGGGAGGAAGGTCTTGCCACCCATGAACAGTTGTAAGACTTCTGGTACTTCAACACCATCTTCCTTACTGGTAGTTCTCAAGGATACTGCAAATGGTCCTTTCTATTGCCGTGAGTGTAGAGTTCAATAAGTGCACATATTGCTTCGTCTGTTCATTGCTCTGCAATATTTCAAAATTACAAAAGCAAAATTGTGAGTTTGGAAGAATTCTGGCCACAAAAATAATATTAAAAGATCAGTGAATGCTCTGATTAATTTCCATAACACCTAGAAAGTTCTACTGGTTAACAACAACATGATACCAACTGTCCACTTTAGAACCAGTACCTCAAGCAAAATGGATAACCACCAGAAGTTGCTAGCTTCTATATCAAAAAAGAGTTTGTTTATTTTGAAAATGAATAGGGGCATCACACTACTCATATCATATGGCTTAGTCCGCACAAAATAAGAACAAGTAAACTGAACATATCGTTTTCTGCCCATATCGAATCTCTTATCTTTTAGACTAATAATCTGTACAGTTTGAACATGACACCAACTCTCCATAGGTTTGCGATGCAAGAAACCATCCTTCTAAATCATACTTCTTCGCTGCCGCATCATTTAAAGCACCAAAGACAATGGCCACAGTTTGATAGGGGATGCCTAGCTAGCTGCATGTAAAATAATATTCAATTAGAGCCAAACCTTTCCTCATTAATTAGTTGATTATTGCTCACAACTTTGCTACTAAAAAGATCCATAAAAGAATCAGACTTAAGATAGCCGGTTTAAGGCTTATATTATTCAAGGCCATCTTCCTTAGGTAGTTCTCAAGGATACAGCAAATGGTCGTCTCTGTTATTGTGAGGCCAAGTTCTACAGGCAAGCAACACAGTACTAATTGTTCACTTTCTAATCAGTGCAGCAAACAAAATGGATGACAATCTGTGAATCACATCAGCCATAAGCTACCAACAATCAAACTAAACATGGCTGAGAACTTCCGCCCCTTATAAATATAGCTTTGCCAATCCAGTAAATAGGAACAAGCCCATGTTGACTCTCCTATCTTTTTTACCGATAATATGTACAGTTCAAACAGGACACCTATACTATCTATAGGTTTGTGATGTAGGAAACCACACGTCCAAATCACGTTATACTTCTTTGCAGCCGCATCATTTGAAGCACCAGAAACAATGCAATCAGGAAAGGAAGATGAATTGTGATCATATGCAAGGCTGCTGTAGAGTCACTCTGCAACTAAAGAAAATTCCAAACCTGCAGGGAACAAACTAAATATGTTTTATACTTCGAGTTTGCTATATGCTTTTCACTTTGACACGTTCAAATAATTTGCAATTTTTTTTTCTCATAAATTAAACCAGTACCATTGCTAAATCAATCACGTTCGGGGAAAACTATTCTCTGGATTACTAATTAAATTGAACAGCTGTCTGTTATGGATATTGCAACATTAATCTCATTGTCTGTAACAGTGCTAGAAAAATACAGAACAAAATTTATAAATTTGAAAGAATTTCAGCCATGACAATGAGAACAAAAGAAATAGGGTTCAATTGAATCAATTCCATGATCAAATCTAAACTAACTATTAAGTTTGCATATCTTTAAAATGTCAATAAATTGAACATATTTTGTACAGTAAATTGTTCCACTTTATCTTATTGTTCGTTGACAATAATTTTAGTTCAAACGGGAAAATTCCACAATAATAATCCAGTTGACTGAAGAGAAGCAAACTTTTGTAGTTCTATAATTTAATGAAAAATCCTGAAAACATAATGTATAAATTTTAAGACATGGGTCACAAAATAAGGCTATCCTGCTTGGCAATTCAATACACAACAGTTTTTATGTCAGTTTTCAATGTTTCCACTAAGAGAAATCAGATTTTGCAGATGTTTAACATCTCCTTCAATCTTCATTTGTCTTCCAAAATTTTTATAAAGGATGTGACTAAGCCTTGGATTTCTTCCTTTTAGTTTCAGCAACTGGTTTTGTTTTGAAAGGCAGGAAGATCTTGCCGCCCATGATTGGTTGTAAGACTTCTGCTACTTCAACACCATCTTCCTTCTGGTAGTTCTCAAGGATACAGCAAATGGTCCTTGCAGTAGGCGTCGCGACAGAATTAGTGCTCAGAAACATAACGGCTTCGGAGTGGTGCTACCAAATTAATATTCTGATTTATTAGAATTACTTTTGTTCTTCAACTATGATACAACTGTGAAGTAAATGTGCATTCAAGCAGAATTAAGCATGAGAAGCTAGAAACCAGCAGAGCTTAAAATTAAAAGAAAAATATATAATCTCTTGACTAATAGCTGGGTAATTGCTGCTAATTATTCAAAGCAGAGAGGTTTGATATAGTTTGACTAAATTACAGGGTATTTAACTAAAAATTTACCCACACTACACGATGTGAGATTCTTAGCATCGAATGAGGAAATTTTAGAAAGAAAGAAAGAAATTTAAAAAAAAAAAAAAACTTTCTAGAGAAATAAACAGAAAATTTAGAGAGAAAAAACTTTTAAGGAAGAGTAATGTTGTGTTTACTCACAATCTTACTAACCATCTTACAATCCTGGAAAATATAACGGCATAGTACGGGTACTATATGCATAGTACCCATACTATACCGTTATATTTTTCAGGATAGTAAGATGGTTAGTAAGATTGTGAATAAGTATAGTTTTATTGTTTAAGGTATAGTACCCGTACTATGCCGTTATATTTTCCAGGATTGTAAGATGGTTAGTAAGATTGTGAATAAGTATAGTTTTATTGTTTAAGGAATAGAGCTGGACCTGGACAGCTGGTCTTCGATTTCTTCAATATTGAGTTCATCAAACGCAGCGTTTCATCTGTTGACTTGTCCAAAGCGCAGCACTTCACTGACTAACAGATGTTGTTAACTTCCGTTATTCCGAACTTGTTGCACTAACGTTTCCTGTTAAACGAACATTACCAGACTTTAATAAACACTTCAAACTGCCTTTTTATAAAACACTTCTCAATAGCAGCTGCTGAATAAATCTTCTGAGCTCCTTTCCTCAACTGCATTTTCAACCTCACCTTTATTATTGTCTTCATTAACGCATGAATATACAAATGAGTATTATAATCCCAGGAAGCATATAACACAATCCAAAAGAAGAATAGCAAAAAAAAATTCATTGTTCTATTATTCAAAAACTAATCCTGAAACATCTAAATGTATAGTTTTCAGGGTGATTAATATGGTGTGCCTAAATAAGATACGGTGTCTGTTTCTTCAGTTCTTGTGATTAAAGATTCAAAAATAAGAGATAGATTATTCTATGAGCCAAATTTTATAAAATATTTTGGAATTAGAAAACAAATTTTACCTAAATATACTAATTGAAATATATATATATAAAATAAAGATTTCATACTGTGACATAACAATGGAATATTATTTGCTCACTCTTTTCATTCTATTTAACGTGCCTTTACTTTATTTATAATATTTTAAAAAATTAAATATGACTCCAGTGGCTGACTTTATCTCTCTTTTTTAACTATTGAATTGAAATATATTACGATCTAAGTTAAAATCATTATCCCACTATTATTCTCATTCATTTCTACAAATCAAATACTACCTAATATTTTCACTATTGAATTGAAAGAATTTTTATTTTAAAAAACTAGAAAAAAGAAATTAATGGTAAAAGTGGATGCAAATATCAGGAGTGCGTTCCATGATTGTAAACAATTTTATTATTATAAGAAAAATTTCTATTTACAAAGTTGAAATTCTAATTAATATGATTATTGACCGAAATTATCACATATATTATAAGCTAAAGTAATGAGTAATTTTTTGTTTTTACAATTAATTTGTTGTTAACACATCAATATTATATAAATTTTGGATTATAACTTTTTATAATTTTATTATTTAAAGTTTAACATTTATATAGTTGTTTTCTCTCACAAACATTCAAGCATTATCAGTAAAAAATGACTATCTAATTTAAGGTATCTCATACCAGACAACAACTCTCATCAATATGCATGGATTTTTCGGCATTATGGTTTGCTCTTCATTATTTGCTGCAGTGAACGTGAATCATGCATGACCTTAGACATATTTTGAGGGGCCCAAGGCCACCTTGAAAACTTTCTCTCAGCAGTTAATTACTGTGAATTCTATGAGGCATGACAAGCCAACCACTTCAATACTATCTATCGATTGACAATTACATAGCCGTCTCAAGAACATTTGTGATTTTAAACAAGAGTTATTTTAAGATCTTTTTAATAATATAAACATATATTAAAAAATTATTTCAAATTAAATTTTTTTGCCTTTTAAGATGCAAAATCACTAATTAAATTTTTATATTCAAGTTAGAAACCAAATGTTTTTCAATTAATAATATAACCAAATTACCTAATCTTTTTTGTGAGAGCGAGAGGTGAACGTTGACCGGCGGGCTACCAGGGTCAGGTAAGTGAGGGTTTGGAGAGGGGGCTGAGGGGACAAAGATAGTGGTGTCAGGGAAGGTCAACAATAGCGGATACGTTTTGGAAATGGTTGTTGCACGTGGTGAAGAATGAAGATAGGTTGCGAAAATCAGCAAAAATTGGCCAAATTGGGGGTTATCAAGGCTAGAAAACGTTTGGGAAATGATTAAGTGATGAATCTGGACGATTTTGGTGAGAAAATTGACTGGAATCATCACTTTAATTTCGACAGCAGCACTATGGCAGTGTAGAGGGGTGGAGATGCAACGTTTTCATTATTTTAGGGATTGAATGGGTGTTTTGAAATTTTAGACATTTAAATAACTATTTTGGTTAATTTAGGGATGTGAGTGGAAAATATGAAACATAGTTTTTTTGTAAATTTATGTAAAAAAAATTATAATTAATTTAGGCCTTTCGGCTTTTTTGGGGCCCTTTGAACCGGTTTGAATAAAAAATTATAAACTTTTTTAGACCCAATGGTATTTCTGTAAATCTATTTAAAAAAATCTTAAAATAATTTTGGGTCCCAAAAGGCAGATCCCTCACCTGCCTACCCCTTGGGTCGGCACTGCAATTACAGTTCATTGTTTAGCTCCTTCATTTAAGGCCTGCACACTGGTTAAAGGACTTTAGCCCAAGGGAAGTCTTCCTTGTTCATTCAATTTCTCTTTTTATTTTTTATTTTCTTTTTGTAGTTTTTATTATTATTATTTTTTTAAATGTGGTTACCTTCTTTTAATCCCTTTACCATTTTAAGTAGTTCTTTTCTGTTAATTATCTATTGGGTATGACCAGATATTCATTTACACGTGGCCATCAAAATTTTTGGGGTCATCAAAGGTGAAAATGCAAGGACTTGGTAAATAACATTGAACAAACTTAAGTGAAACAGATGTACATATTACATCCATATATATCACTTGTAGAAAAATGATAGACACATTTTGTTTTATTCTATTTTTCACCTATAGTTACAGTTATAAATGATTTTATAATGTCATAAATTTTAGTAAAAGGACACATTGACATATGTGGATCATCTCTTTTAAGAATTTATATAAGTTTTTATTTTCAAGGTCCTTTATGTATTAACGTACTTGAAAACAATTGTTGGCTATTTCATATCCTATTAATTATTCACTTGTTAGAAATATGTAAAATTCTTACTGCTTTGCCTGAAGGAGGATGTTGAGAAAGTCAAATTACAAGTTAGAAAATAAGAAGTGCTGGGTTACTTAAAATTTCCTAACTAAAATGAAGAAAACGAAGTTAGTGGTTGAAGAAAAGGAAATGTCTTGAAGATTTGATGAAACTTCAAAACCTGTTAAAGTCCCTTAGTTTTTAAATAAAAGTGACAATGTTTTAATGTGTTCTTGTTTATTAAAACATAATATTCTGTTCTTCCTTAAGCAGCAAAAAACACAGATCCTACATATTGCTTTTGTTATCTTGTGTTTGTTTGTAAATGATTAAAGAGTAATATTATATTTACAAAGATTTTATACAAAGTCTTCCATATAAAATGACATGACATTATTTATGCATTATCATGTAATTCACTATCATTAAATGTGTATTTATAAAATTGATTTTTTATATTAGTTTTTTCAATTCTAATCTAACACATCATTTTGTAGGAAAAATTTTGTATAAAGTATTTATAAATGTGTATTATTCATGATTGTATGGCTGAGATTTTCTTTTGTAATGAATCACTTGGATTGCCACATCAGATCAGTTTTTAACTATATGAGCATACTGTAAATACATTTGAGAAGTTCATTTCTCTATTTGAAATTACTGATTGTTTAGTCTTCACAATGCAGAAGACTTTGTCTTTCATTTTATATGCATTCATTTTTTTTTATTATTTGCTACAACGTGAATCATGCATGATATTAGACATATTTATAAGGGCTAACTGTATGATGCATGTAAGACAACTAACTGTATGATGCATTCAATTTATATTTATTGATTGACAAATACAGTTCATCTTTTAGCTCCTTCACTTAAGGCCTGGACACTGGACACTGGACACTGGGTAAAAGACTTAGCCCAAGTCTTCCTTGTTCATTCAATTTCCTTTTCTATTTTTTTTTTTTTTTTAAATTTTGAAAAATTTTGATTGCCTGTCTCTTACCCCTTTACCATTTTGATTATAACTCTCTACTGTTTATATCTATTGGGTATGACCAGCTACAGTTTAACATTTATAAATGGTAGGAAAATTATTAAAGCACTTAAGCTTGTGATGTTTGTGTGATTTCTTTTGCTCAATGATTGTACTTGGCTTCAGATTTCAGAAGTTGCTCAGACATCACATGGGTTTGCTTTTTTCTGTTTCTTAATCATCATCATCTGCAGAATCTGCAGATCACCCAATAATTCTGATAAAAACTCCTCTTCTATTTTTCTATAATAATTAATCTGATTTAATTTTACAATCTACCGTCTAAAATTAAAGTATGATAATTCTGATAAAAAAAACCTCCAAGTTTAACTATAAAAATATAAAATTAAAGCATGGAAAATCATATAAGAAAATGCTTTTACAAAGTATGAAACATGTTTTGGTCAATTATAAGAATATTTATTTGAAAACTTTATATGAAACGCGTTTAGTATACGGAAAATAAAGCTTATATAAGTTTTATATTTTCAATATTTGTTGTATTATTATTACAATTTCAAAAATTGAAGATTTATTCAAGATTCCTATTTCATCTAATTAATTCAATGATTATTCTCTTCTTCCCATTTTTGTAAATCTTGTCACTCCAGCTGGAGAGCAGTACTATGGTTTATAAATCAAACTGCAATTAATAATTTGATTGAGTCAAACGATTTTAATCCATTTAATACAAATTACTTCTATTGACTTTCACATGAGCCGTATCTACCACGCTTGTCCTGGGACTTTTATTGTTTTGTTCATGTTTTGGTTTCTTAAGTAATTGATTTTGTGAGATTTGGTCTAAGGAATTAAACACAAATTTATAAATAAAAAAAAGGTTTTGATTAGTGCTAAAAAAAATGTCCAAGAAACACGTTTTGGTCAATTAAAAGAATCTTTACTCGGAACTCAAACTATATAATAAACGTGTTTGGTTTATGGAAAATAAAGCTTATACATGTTGTATTACAATATCCTAGTATAAATCTCCATTTTGACTCTTTAATTACAGAGTTGTATTACAGTATCCATTTTGACCCTTTAATTACAGAGTTGTATTATAGTATCCAGTTCTAATCTAATTATAATGTGATTCAAACTGAGAATGCATTTTTCATTGCCAAATTGCCTTGAATGTTAAAATGTCGTTAATTAGAGACCTATTCTACAATCTATCATTATAAATATTTTTTTTTAATTTGGTCAAAAACCTTTCTGCATAAAAGATGTTTATATTTAAACTGACTCTCAGCTATAAAAGCACATGATCTTAAAATCACCTCAAATATTGATTTCTGCATAGTATTCACTAATTTATTATTGCAAAATGCAAATGATGCTGGTCAATCCTACCACCATTAGTCAGTACCTTCATAGCTTGGTTATTATACATCATATCATTGAGATTAAAGGAATTAAGCTATGAAGTATTAACCAAACCCAAGTTTACGTAATAGAATTTAGATAAACACAAAATACGCTCTAATTTTATAATCTGAATCCATAAATATTAAAACTCAAAAGAAAAAATGTCAAATCCACAATAAGAAAGAATAAAATTTTGGATTCAAATTAAGATTTTGTTCCTTGTATGTCTGAACTTGTTTAGAGAATGAGCAATGGAAGCTGATTTTATTACCTTTTTTTTTTTCTTTAGTTTAATTTAAAAAGAAAAGATTTCAAGGGAAATTTAATTTCTCTTTTAACTGATTTTATTTTCCTATGCAAATTTATAGGCAATATAGAGAATCTTTTTTTTTACTATTATGCTTGTGATATATGTGTGGCTTCTTTTGCAAGGCTTTTGCTTTTGCTTTCGCTTGCTTTTAATTATTGTACTTGGCTGTTTCAAAGTTTTTCACATGGGTTGCTTTTGAAGGAGTCGTCGGACCACTAATTCTCAGCTGAGATGGATTCCATTAATTCTCAGCTAAGAATTTTCTTTAATTTTGATCAAAGTTGCCAAAAAGAAAATTCTTAATACAATCGATGTATCTGTACCCCACGAATATGAAAGTTCGTGCATGTCATGCGCCATGAGGGACAATCCTCATTGATCAGATGGATATGCATGTATGATCAATATGCATGCATTTGATCCAATCGAGATTGATCTTTATTATTCGAAGTCAAATTTCTGATAATCCGATATTGAGAAAGATCCGGTGAGATTAATTGCCTGATGACTTTTTTTTTTTTTTTTTTGAACTAAAATTTTGGGAAACCAATGTCTTTATACCAAGAAAATATTAATTCAGGGAAGTAAAATTTCTAATAATCTGATATTTTCTCTTAAAACTGCTTATATTTTCTTGAGAAAGTTTAGAGGCTCTAAAGAGAATCTTTTTTTACTTTTAGGGGGCGTTTGGTTTAGGAAATGTTGGATTACTGGGAATATTGGATTACTGGTAAGTTAAATTACCTTGAAGATTACTAGGAATCTTTAGTAAAATGTGTTTGGTTAATTGGTGGATATATTATATTAATATGTTTGGTTGGGAGAAATAAATTAATGGGTATGTTATTTAAATTACTGAATTGTCTTCTAATTAAATATTATTATTAATGTGCATATTACGTACATTCCTATATTTCAGAAAAATGTTTAGATATATATTTTGTTTTACTATTTTTTTTCAAATAATTATAATTATAAATGATTTTTAATGTGACAAATTTTGGTAATTTTAAGACTTATCTAATTGCAAAGTTGATTGCAAAAATCGCACATACAAGTAATTCAATTATTAGATGAGATACTATAGTTAATGCATATAATATACATTCACCTCATTTTATTTAAACTTAATAGACATTCACCTCATTTTATTTAAACTTCGAAATTTGTATTATTAGATTGCCCACAAGTACTTTCTAATCAATGATTTTAATAAATGAAAATAAAAAACTTAATTTACATACCATAATTCTAATTTCCTTTACATCTTCTTTCACTAATTATATATGCACTATTAATTAAACATCAAACTCCTTCTCAAGATGCATGCTAAGGATATAAATTTGAAAATCAATAGTGAGACATAAGTTACCAATTGATAAATTCCAAGAGCTCTGGAACACAAGAATTCTTTTCATCATAACAAAACAGAACAAGTGTTATATTGAAGTATTATTTCAAATTTAAAGATAATTACAATCACAAGGATAATATATATATATTTTTTCTATAAATTATATGCAAGAATTTAACAATGTATATAATTTTTTTTTTTTTTTGTATATTAAAAGAATCTAAATAATAATATATGTGTATTGTATAAGTTTATTGTTGATACATTAAGAAGTATTAATTTAATAACTTAATATAAAAACTTGAATAATACAATTTAAATGTTGTATTAATGAATAATCTTAATAATAAATAAAATAAGTACTAAATAAAAATTAAAGACATTACAAATACATATTTTTCAAATACAATCATAAGTTAGAAATTATTATGATGCAATAGGTATGATGTAATATACTGTATAGCATCATTAATGTAGAAATTAAATATTCTCATTTGGTGAAAGAGATTAGGTTGACGGCTCGACTTATCCATAAAATAGGTTCATGTGATTCATGCTTAGAGCCCCACACCTCCACACCACAGTCCACACTTATCAATAGCTATTGACTACGACGTCTTTCTTTATAAATTTTCCTCTTTTGTTATTTGCTTTGTCTATATCTACAGCAATTAACCTCTTGTGATTTATTTCTATTTGGTCAACCAAATCATTGTAGTCTAGCATTATCACTTCAATATCTTTAAAGTTTCTTTTCTTAGTTACATTAGTGATAATTAAATAATAATTGTGTGTTATTTCTCATGTTCATTTCTTCGTATATATTAATTAATGATAATACCATTCATCACAAAAGTTATTTCAAAATTTTCTTGAGTCTCAAGTGGTGTATAATCTCATATGGTGTTGAGATTTAAAAGAAGTGGTAAATTGGTGATTGTCGTGACATGACATTGTCAAATAAAATGACATATAATTTGTAATTTTATTTTAAAAATTAATTAATTACTTCTTGAAATGCAGTTTCTTTTATCTTTTTTTCCAAACGGACCAAACCAACACTAAACGATGTTGCCATGTTGCGTAATATTCTAGATTGTGTTTTTGTGTTTTGATCAATGGCTCCACTTCTTGATTTGAGCAGGGGTACGTGTTTGGATTTTTCTTGCTAATTAGCCCCACTCTCACCAATATCAATATCGTCATCCAGCTGCTTCTATTTTAAAGACATATGTACTACAATGAATGGTTCTCGGTTTTTGAGGCCTCTCTTTAAGAGTATATTAAGTATCATATGACTTTTTTCTTGCTAATCAGCCCCACACTTGCAATATCATCTAATAAAATATATATTTTATTTTGAAAATGAAGAAAATTGAAGATGGAGTACCCATAATATAAATTGAACTTTTGCTAATCTTGTATATCTAGAGAAGAGGAACAATAATCACCAAATGTAGCAGAGAAGAGATTAAGAGAAGAGGAACAATAGTCACCAAATGTAGTCGGAAAATTTTCTTAATTGAGAGTAATTTTTTTTTTTTAAAAAAAAACTTTAACAAAAATTGTACATGCAATTATAAGATGAGATACAATATTGCATATAATATAATATTAATTTAATAATTTATATTACTGTTGGTTTAATTATTGCAAGACCTATATAGTCTTTCTAAATTGGCCCCACTTCTTTTTTATTGTAATAATAGTCTTTCTAAATATCACCTCTTTATGGGGAATCCCAAACCCCTGAGATATACCGTAACGAATTGAACCCCTGTTGTTTTTTAATATAACTGACAAGTGACAACACCCTATTATTAGTCAAATGTTCACACATTTCTGTTAAAATAAAAACATAGGGATAAAAGTTAACTTTATATGAATAGCAATTAAAAAAAAAAAAGAAAAAACCGAAGATTAAAACTAATTCCAATTTCAAAATCCTAACATATAAAAATAAAAAATAAAAAGCCTAAAAACATTACTCATCTTTTCCTCAAAAGTCGGCACCTTCTTTCATCTTTTCACTTCATGCTGCCACTCTCCTCTTTCTCCCTAGGCCGCCGCCACCACCTCCTCTACTCAAGTCGCCTCCTCCCATCTTCTCAAACTGCCCCTTCCCATCATCCTGTCAACCCACCATCTGTCGCGTTGCCCTCCTGAAGGCTACGGCTTCGTAGCCTTGTTGGGCAAAGCTACGGCCTCTTATTTTGGTTGTGGGTTAGGCCGCAAGCTAGGCCGCCACTGCTTGGAGTTTAGGGTTTGATTTTGTCATAACTGATTTTATTTAATTATTTATTATATAAACTTAAAATGGTTTATATTTATTAAATTTATTTTTATTTTATTTTATCCAAACCAGGGGTAAATATGAAATTTAAGTTGTGTAGGATGTCAGATGACAGATTTTAAGTAATTCTGATTAACGCCGGTAGGGGGTCGTGAGTCATATCTAAAACCAGAGGGGGTTATTAGTGAGTCTGGGGGTTTAGAGTAATTTTTCTTTTATTTAAATTAACCCACTTTATTTATGGTACAGTTATTTTTAACTGTACTAACTGTACCAGATTCTTTCAAATCAAACATGTGCGAAGTGTGCATATAAATTACGGCGAGGAAGCAGAAGAGAAAACATACTATGAAAGAGAGATCAGAGAGATACACACAATTACATAACACATCCCTGCCGTGCTGTGAGGTAGCTGTGACTTTCGAGAGGTGGAATCAACTGATCAGGTCAGGATACTATCATCTTCATGCTGCTCTTAACCTTTACTAAAACTAAACATGCATGCACTTAATTTTCATTTGCTTTTTTTTTTTTTTTTTTTCATTAATCAAATTCAAGATTAATGGGATTGCCGGATTCCGACACTAGAAAAAACTTCCGGTGAGTGAAACGATACCTCCAACACCAATCTGATCAAAGTTTTGCGATCAATCTATTGGTGCTGAGGCGTAGTCTAAATCATGGACACATATGTTTAGAATTGTTTTCTCTTTGGTTTGGTGTTAACAATGTTCTAAAATACTCATCGGAGGCAGACAGCTTTGGCAGCTGCCGACTACTTTTATTATTATTATTATTATAAATTGAAAAGAATCTAATTAAACTAAATGTTTAAAATAATAATTATTCAGATAATTAAAGTATATAAAATAGTATAATACTTTTTTAATCTACCTTTTTAGTTTATTATGTATATATATATATATATATATATACACAATGGATATGCGGTAGCTAATTGTACCTTGTGTTAATTAAATGCATAGTATTACTTTGGATTATAACATGCAATTTGTTCCTTTTTCAAGCGTTTGGTATGACAGCTATTCTATATTACCGTTACAAATATAATAGTCAATTCTTCCCAATTCCAACATTCTATTAAGGGGATTCGTTTCAGGAATCTCTACCTACATATTTTTAATTTAAATCTTTGCAAATGATATTAATATAAAATATTTATTTTTGATTTATGACAGATTGCATATTATTCTTAAAAGCTATTTATGGAAATAATTACCTCATGATAGCAACATGATTTTCTTCTGAGGGTTGATTATTTTGAGTGATGCATTTATCTGTTTATTGTTATTAATTGACTATTGTCAGTACGGTTTGTCAATAGGGCAAAGAAGTTGGAGATGAGTGATTTTCTTAAACTTGAGGATTTGGTCAAAGAGTTGCGCATTGACATTGACAAAACCTTGGAGCCTGAGCTTGATGCTCGTCAGTGTTGTATTTATAGGGTTCCTAAAGATCTTCGTAGCTTAAATGAAGAAGCCTACACTCCTCAATTAGTTTCAATAGGTCCTCTTCACCATGTAAAAGAAAAATTAGCTAACATGGAAAAGACAGAAAGAAAATATATGAAAAGTTTTCTTGAACGAATAACAACAAAAAATCGAGATAATGTTTTAAACTTCATCAAGGATAACGAGAAAAGTGTCCGTAATTGTTATGCAGTGACGTCTAAACTTGGGAGCATTGAGTATGTAATGATGATGTTATATGATGCTATCTTTATCATAGAGTTATTTTTAAGGTATCAATCCAATTTTGGTGGAAGTGATTTATTACTACAAGTAAGAAGAGTAAGATCATCTTTACGTAATGACTTTCAATTGCTCGAAAATCAACTTCCATACTTCATCCTCGAGGAAATATGTGAGTTAGCTCTCGCAGGCCTTAGCATGCCTACCTTCATGGTGCTTTCACATCGTTTTTTTAATACTTCTAATTCGAAATTGAGTATGTTAACCCCCCAGGTTGCAGTTAAACATTTAACCGATTGGAGAAGAACTACTATACTGGAACACTACCAAAAGTCTGAGCAAATCGACAGACAGGGTTATTATCTACCTTCTGCAATGAAATTGCATGAGTCAGGAGTGAAGTTTAAGTGTTTTGAAGGAGAAAATAGCTTAATTGACATAAGATTTGAAAAACGAAAGCAACGTGTCCCATGTTTTGAAGAACATGAGTTGCAAATACCACATTTAAAATTATCAGATGACATTGAATATCTACTTAGAAACGTTATGGCTTTTGAACAGTGTCATTATCCATATGATACTCAAGTTTGCAATTACGTTAGTCTAATAGATGGTCTTATTGATAATGAAAAAGATGTAGAATTGCTTGTTGAAAATGGAATTATTTCCAATGGATTGGGCAACAATGCTTCGGTAGCAAATATGTTTAACAAACTTTGCCTATTTGTCAATTTAGGTGAATCCTCTTACTGTGACTTTTGTGAGGAACGCAAGAGACGTTGTAACAATCCATGGATTATAACAAAAGCAACTTTGAAAAGAGTGTATTTCAACAATCTTTGGTGAGGCACAGCAACTGTTGCAGCGGTTATACTCCTATTGCTCACTATCATACAAACCATATGTTCTATCTTGCAAGTTGTGTTTATGTAATTTATATTTGCAAGTTGTGTGATTGTAATGTAATTTTGTATTGAAGCTTGTTGTCTTAATAATGTAAAATGCTTGCTATGTATTTCATTATTTCTTATTGACACACTACAGCATGATTCAATTATATCTAGTAATTTTTCTTCTCAAACAGCGGTTGTCTTTCTGGGGGACCAAAATGTTAACTTCAATGAACAACGGGGGCAGAATATAATGAGAAAGTTACATTTTTTTGGAGCTAATGTGTTACCTTCAAAAATTAGGGGTGTCTAGATGAGAATAACTACATTTATAGGGGCTAAATTTGTTTTTCTAGATAAATTTTAAAGATTTTTGTGAGACCCGGTGTGCCCAAGGTCACCCAAGCCTAAGGTTGCCTTTGTCATAACTGTTGCTATTAAATCAACCATCCTATGAGAAAACTGTAGTGTTTGGTGACTTATTACAGTGTTTGATAGATTTGAACAATGGGTTCAAAAACCAATCAGGGACAGAGCCACTAATGTATGAGGGGAGGCTTGAGTCCCCGCTGAACTTGGAATAACTAATTATTTATGCCCTTGTACTCTATGTTTTAACATTAACACCCATTTATTTTATTTAATCAAAATAGCTTAAATCCAAGCATTATCACTTTTATTTTATTTTGTTCATCTGATATATCAAATATATTTATTTTGTTTCTTTTGTTACCAATCAAATACATAAAATAAATACAAAATTATTTTGTATATGAAGATTTATTAACAAAACTTAATAAATTAAAAAGTTAATTTATCATGGATTATAATATTTAAAATGTTTTTGCTTGCCCTCTTGGAGACAAATCTTTGCTTCGTCGTTGAACCCAATCCACAACCAAATATATGAGTCTCAAGAATTTTTTGGAAGTTGTGGCTCATTATTATTTTAACCTCCCACACCAATTACTTGTAACTCCCCATCAATTATTTCGTGGTAATCGCCATTTATATAAACTCTTCTTCCATAAAAACATTACGTAAAACCAAAAATATCATAGAGGGAAACATGGTCACTGGTTTACATGAAAGTTTGCGATTCTCCATCGATATATGGACTAAGGTCTTGAATAGACTAGAACCCATCCCAACTTACAAGCGTCTTGGAATTTGATTACTAGGATTAGAGGTATGTTCTTAGGCTTCCGTCTTGGAGTTTGATTGAAATTGGGATGAATTCTATTTTGAACTCGTTACACGGTTACGTATATTAATTTGGGTTCCGATTTAGCAATTTTTTCATTATTTCTCATTCACACACTATAGCATATTTCTATTATATCTAGTAATTTTTATTCTCAAACAAGGGCAAAGCCAGAAAATATTTTCTTGGGGGACCAAAATGTTATCTCCAATGAATAACAGGCCAGTAAGAAATCAGAAAGTTACATTTACCCAAATTCATTGCAAAATTTTTTCAAATCTCTCAAACACATCATTCTCATTCAATATTTTAACACATAACAAAACCTAATCATTCACATCAAATACAAAAATTTAGATGTTTGCTTTGGAGCACTGTCATTATCCACGGGATACTGATGGTAGGGCGTCATGAGCTATATCTAAAACTAGCGGGTGTTTAATGTAATTTTTCTTTTATTTAAATTAACCCATTTTATTGTACGGTTGGTTTTTAACCGTACTAGATTCCTTCCAATTAAACATTAAGGCGAGAGGGTATAAGAGAGAACTATGGATGGCAAAAATGGTGGATTGGATAGGATCCAATTTATATGAATTTCTATCTAGTGTAATCCAGTCCAAGATTAAAATCTAAGGATGAACTGGATTCAATTTTTATGGATAATGGATTGGATTATGGAGTATTGAATCCATAAATTTTAATATGTATGTTTAATTTAGTTTTTGTATTTTAATCAAGTTTTTATATTTTCATATTAACTGTTTTGTATTTTAAGCCTAAGCAATTAGTCAAAATACAAATTTTCCTTCATACTAATTTGTATTTTACGTAATAAGTAGTTAATAAATATTATAAAATATATTATAACAACAATAGCTCTACCGATGACCGATAATGGATTGGATTTCGATGCTTATTTTGGCATTAGAAGACAATGGTGAATATTTTACGACCTTTTGCAGCAAAAATTAGGGGTGGGTGTTTGCCCTATATTTCCAAGAACCCTTCTTCTCTTTTTCTATGACTATTGTGAGAATTTTTGCAATTTTTGCGACGAATCTCTCTTCACACATTTCGACTTCAGCGAATCTCCGATTATACACAACTCCGAAGCCAACCGTTATCGATTTCATTCGTCGTCTCTTCCTTTAGACAAATCTGTGAGTGCTTTGGTGAGTGTTTCCATTATATATGAACCATCGTTCCTCTTCATAGAAATGGTCGTTCCTCCTCTTCTTTTGTTGCACTCTGCTCAACAGGGTAGGGAATGAGATAAAGAAAATTCCCCATGGGGGCAAGGATTGAGGCAAGGGCAGAATGAGGTGAGAACGGGGATTTCCCGTCATCCCGTAGCAAGGATGAGGCAGGGATAGGGAATGGGATCCTTGGCCCAGCCCCACCCGACACCCACCCCTAGCCAAAATCTGGTGATTCAATCGAATTCCTATAGATCGGCCTATTCCAGTTTTAACGAGACTAGATTTGATGTTAACAGGCCACCTTTGATCGATGTTGATCATCGAAAGTGGTGCCCAACAATCAATGCTATTTAATCAATGTGATCAATGTCTGGTGATCAATCTATTAGTGCTATAGTGTAATCTAAATTAGTGTTTTAAAACCCAGTCCAGCCGGTTGAACTGGTTCAATCGAGAGAGTTAACAATTTTCTTGTTCACTCAAAACCCTAGAATCGACGAACAATTGAAGGCCAAGATATTGGGGTTTTTGAAGAGAAAGTGCTAGTGAGTACAATTGTGGCGATGAAAGCGATTTCCAGCGAGTTAATCAACCGATAATCGAAAAAAATGACAGTGGCAACAGCCGACTTTTGTAGCCGATTGGCGAGGTGAACATGGGTGGGTTAAGATGGGTTTTGGTCAGGAGGCTGAGGAAAGTATGTTTGTGGTGATAGGGAGGGCTGTCGACACCAACGATGGTGAGATCTGACCTAGGTTGTCAACACCGACGGTGGTGAGATCTGTCCTAGGTTGTTGATGCCAACAGTGATGAGATCTGGCCTGGGTTGTCGACACCAGTAGTGGTGAGACCTGGCCAAAATCGAATTGATCTTGGATAAATTTTCTAAGGAATTGGCTAAAGGGATGATTTAGATTGCATTTGGTGTATTGCCATCGCTAACCAATCTACCGTCGATTTGAACTTAGAGTGTATTTACTAAATTTCAAACTTGCGAAAACTTAACTGTAATTTTCATTTTTCAAGGGTGTATTTACTGAATTTTAAACTTTTGACACCTAGTTTGACCACCCAGTCAAACCAGTTAAATCAGCCAACCTGAGACCCGACAGCTTTGCCTGGTTTAACCCTAAGTTGGTTATTAAAACATTAGTCTAAATCATCACATTCGTAGTTGTTTTTAAAAAAAATAAAATAAAACTGAAACTTTAAATATAGATCTCGGCCAAATCAAACCTTCAATGACTATGATACTTGGACAAATATTTTTATATCTTCAATGACTGAAGAGTAGCAAACTTTTGTAGTTCTATAATTTAATGACAAATCCTGTAAACATAATGTATAAACTTTAAGACATGGTTCACAAAAACAAGGCTAATCCTGCTTGGCAATTCAATACACAACAATCTTTTATGTCACTTCTCAATGTTTCCACCAAGAAAAAACAGATTTTGCAGATCGTTAACATCTCCGTCAATCTGCACTCGGTGGCTAAGCCTTGGATTTCTTCCCTTTAGCTTCAGCAACTGGTTTTATTTTGAAAGGCAGGAAAGTCTTGCCACCCATGAACGGTTGTAAGACTTCTGGTACTTCAACACCATCTTCCTTCTGGTAGTTCTCAAGGATACTGCAAATGGTTCTTTCAGTTGCTGTGAGTGTAGAGTTCAACAAGTGCACATATTGCTTCGTCTGTTCATTGCTCTGCAATGTTTCAAAATTACAAAAGCAAAATTGTGAGTTTGGAAGAATTCTGGCCACAAAAACAATAAGTGCTTGCTCTGATTAATTTCCATAACAACTACAGAGTTCTAATGGTAAACAATACAACATGATACCAACTGTCCACTTTAGAACCAGTACCTCAAACAAAATGGATAACAATCTGCATAATACCAGCAGAAGTTGCTAGCTTCTATATCATAAAAGAGTTTGTTTATTTTGAAAATGAATAGGGGCATCACACTCTCATATCATATGGCTTTGTCCGCCCTAAATAGGGAGAAGTAAACAGAACATACCTTTTTCTGTCCATATCGAATCTCCAATCTTCTTGACTGATAATCTGTACAGTTTGAACATGACACCAACTCTCTATAGGTTTGCGATGCAGGAAACCATGCTTCTAAATCGTACTTCTTTGCAGCTGCATCATTCAAAGCACCAGAGACAATGGACACAATTTGATAGGGGATGCTTAGCTGCATGTAAAATAAAATTCAATTAGAGCCAAACCTTTCCTCATTAATTAGTTGATTATTGCTCACAACTTTGCTACTAAAAAGATCCATATAAGAATCAGACTTATGATTTTCTCCTTGACAGAAACGCACGCAAATCTGAAATTTGAATTTTGTTTCTCAAGGGTTAAAAATAAAGTCAGAATCCCAAAAATTGACATGTTCCCTAAAGACTTTCTGGACAGAGATATAACAAAGATAACAAAGCATTTAACCAAAAGTAAAGGGATGAATACTAGAGAGAAATATGTGCCATTGCATATCATGCAGATTAAAAAAGAAAGAAAACCATTATACCATCTTGTAAAAATCTTCCGAGTTTTTAATCATTTCCTCGTGCATTTCCCATGAGTCATTGCCATTTGGACTGGTGATGCAGAATTGCTCCACTTTCTCAAACTGATGAACTCGGAAAATTCCAAGAGTATCTCGTCCGTGTGAACCAGCTTCTTTACGGAAGCATGATGAGTATCCAGCATATCTGGTTAAGAAATTGTAATGTCCGTAAGCAAAAACCCACAAGAACTCTTTTGTAGCCATAGGGACAAGGGTTTGAAAAGATGATTACCTTATCGGTAGCTCAGAAGGATGGATCCAATCATCTATATGATAAGCACAAAGTGGCTGTTCAGCTGTCGCAATAAGGTACTTATCATCTCCCTCACCAGTCACCTATCAACACCAACTAATAAGTCATGCTCAAATTTTAGTCAAGAAATTCCAAAGGAGAAGCAATTCTAGTTAAGCATTCACATTTATCTGATTGAAAGAAACATTACTGTCTATGAAAGGAAACCACCTTTATAACAACGACTAGCTCTTTTGACCACATAGTAGAAAAATTAAGAGAAGGTAATATGTATTAATACAAGTTTACGAATGTAACCTTGTAAAGCTCTTCATCAAACTGTGCTAACTGAGCACACTTGGCCATAATGTCTTTTCTCATGAAGAATGGAGTTTGTAATGATGTATATCCTCTTTTCTCCAAGAAATCAAGACCAAAATTTATCAAAGCTAGATTAAGCCGTACACCATCTCCTTTCAAGTAAAAACCTCTACCCCCAGCGACATCAGCACCTAATATAAGGCATAAGCTCAGTTCACGATGTACTATAATAGATGGAAGTAGAAACAAGAATGATGAGAAGTGAATAGAATTGCTTTAAACATGGGAAACAAACCAATAAATCTGCTACTAAGTATTGATGATATGAGATTGATATACACTACAAAAATGACAAAAAAACCATTGGTCAAGTTCAAGTAACAAAAGTGGACGACTTATCATGGCTCTGGATGGAGGATTATGGCTCATACAAACTCAAATTGAACCACATAATGCATATGCTTGAGCTAAATCAGGGAAAAAAAAAAAAAACGTATTTTGAACATTATCAAAACATATTAGAACCAGAAAAGACAGTGAAATGGAGATTATCAAACCATCCAATCATATATCTATTGATCATCCAAGGACAACCTATCTTAAAAAACTAAAAGTTATACATCTCATCTCCAAAAAGGGAAACAAATTAATAATAATGCCTGAATATAAGTGAACTTTTAATACCTTTCTTCAAATCTGCGATTCCAAGAAGCTCAACAAGCTCAACGTGATTCTTCAGTTTTGGCTCCAATCTTTTCTCTCCCCATGTTCTAATCACAGCATTATTCGCCTACACAAATCATTCCCACTTCATAATTCACCTACAGCATCAGGCAAAATGGAAGTACACTAACTCAGCCAAGTCACATACCTCATCATTACTGACTGGTACTGAATCATGCACAAGGTTTCCAACTATTTCCAACTTTGATTTCAATACAGTCCATGCCTCACGAACTTCAACTTCTTTGTCAGTTGTTGCTTGCTTGACCACCTCTGACTTTGCGATCATCTCAGTTGCATCATCTTTCGGAACTATCCAAACCAATACAGAATTCAGTTTTATAAACAAACACCAAGAAAAAAAAAAAAAAAAAAGAGGAGAGAAAAGGAATGTCCAAAATATAAGTAAACAATTTACACAACATTAGGTGCTCTCTACAGATAAGATATTCAAATAAGAAATCCATACACATCTCAGGTTGATCTACTTTATAAAAATAAATTTTAAACATGCATTAACGATGCAAAAATAGTTAACTAACACTCGAGGATATACTTATGTTGACTATATTAGCATCAGCAAGCACATAGTCGGCATTCTGCTTCTGCATCCAAATACCATTTAAGCGTTCCAAGAATTTCAGTTAGGGCTGTGTTTGGTGGCACAAATTTCAGCAATCTAATGTAGTTAGATGGATCGAAGGTTATACATTACATAATCAACAAACTTAACTTCAGTTCAAAAACTCTTGATCCAACACCATGTCATGGCACGGAATAAGTAAGTAAAAACATTAACAATGCCCAAGCCTCAAAAATATGGACCACTCAGCAATACCGAAAATTCCACTCTTCAATTAGAAAAAGATTTAAAAAAAAAAAAATCTATTTCGTTTTATTCTTCTGCCAAAAGTTTTTTAGTCAATGTTCAACTTCCATTTCTAGCTACTTAGCTCTTAGATTATCAGCAACCAAACAGAACATAAAAAAAAAACTGCATCACAAACAAAACTAAAACATAAAAATAAACACTCACAATTTGAGCTTAGCTATTTCCTTATTGTCTGTTGATCTCTTTCCGGATATTCTCTAAATCAAATTGACCTACATAAAACAAATAAATAAAATAAACGAACGAACGACGAAACATAGAAAGTGAAAAGCCAAACAAAGTAAAGAATAAAAATTTACGCTGGCGCCATTCTTTGTCAAGTCTGATGATCTCGTCGACGAGATCGACACTGGCGAAGCGACGCCGTTGCGACTCGCGTATAATCTCAGGGTTGGCCTTTCTCTTCTCTGAACAAATTGATGGCAACATTTTTCCACTGTCTTACTAGAAACGAGCGAAGAAGAAGAAGAAGATTAGTGAATTATAAGTCTCCAAAAAACCCTACCTTTCTCCATAGCTTCGAGAAATGCCTTCTTCTCATATCCGGGTCCTTTCCGGTTCGGCGAAGGGTTAAAATTCGCCAAGCTTCACTGGCCTTTAGTAAAGTTCACACCTTGTGGTTGGAAACTATCACTAACTTAACCTTCCTTTTATAAATATAGGGGGATGGAGATGATTCTCAAACTATAAGGGTTACAAAAACAAAAAAAACATCGTATTTATGTAGTAAAAGTAAGCTTGTTTTTAACTTTTCTTTTCATTACTCACAATTGGTAAAAATATTTTATATTTCAATAAAAAATAAAATGTTTAACATAATTCATGGTTATGTTACTCCGATATCACGACATGTAGGTTATAGTACGACTTAGTGGATAACACATATAATCATCCTTTGAAGTCAACATACTGAAAAGAGCATTTTTGGTGACTTCGGTGATCAAGTGGTTCGATAGGGCTTTTGTGTATTATTAAAAAATCTTAGTTTGAGTCATTTTCAGTTGCAAGTGATACTAAACTCTCTATTCGGTATGTATATAGGTCTCAAGATTAGTTAGATTATATACTAGCAGTAACTCAATACAACTTCGTTATAAGAATTTAGAGAACCAATAACGAGTGTAAATGGCCACGTTTCATGATGATGCCCTATGAAACATTTCTTCCATGTACATTAGAAAGAATATCAATTTTAAATTCTTGGAGAGTAAGCAATTTCCTTGGAGAGGAAGAAAAGGCCATTTGACTCGATTTTTACAATGATAAAGCCAAGAATTGGAGACAAATCAAATTCTATCAAAGAGAAGACTTATTCATGGAACATTTCTTCCATTTACACTTAGAAAGAATATCAATTTTAAATTCTTGGAGAGGAAGTAATTTCCTTGGAGAGGAAGAAAAGGCCAATTGACTTGATTTTACAATTAGATAAAGCCAAGGAATTGGAGACAAATCAAAATTCGATACAAGAGAAGACTTAAATTGGAATACAGAATAAAATAATGACAAATCTCTATATTGCACAATGAATATTTTGACGACCAAAAATCAACCAACTTATTATTATTATCCTTCTTTTGAGATATGACCATTAAACTCACCAGTACCATTATAAAGAAGTAAAAATGATATTCTCATCTGTTTTTACACAAAATTCTATTTTTTTTCCTATATAGGGGTGTTTGTTTTCTTGATCCACCCAATCACAAATAAATAACAAAGTAATACAACTTTTTTTCTACACTCAATTGCTATGCTACAGCTTCCACTAAAAGAATGGCAATCAATTTACGTAAGAATATTGAATTTGAAAATTTGTGATCAAACCAGGCAACGGTTGACGCCAGGTTCCCAGAAACTTGAACTATGGTTTTTTTTTTTTTTTTTTTTTTTTTTTTTTTTTTTTTTTTCTACCCGAGCACGGTCCTTTGAGTAAAGCGTCTGTGATCAATACACCAGAAGCTTTATTATCCAACCAGGATTCGATTGCAAACTTGGCTGCGGAGTTTCTCAATAAAAAATTTCAACCTCCACTGGTATGCTTATTAGCCGACATGCAAGCGTGGCACATTTGGAGGATCAGTCGTTACTAGATTTGCCCACAAGTTTGCAAGAGGTAGAAAATAGTGCTTGCCGTTCCAAACCACCATTTTCATATCTGGTACATGCAATCAAATGGAAACTAAGAAGATGAGACACAGAATTCAACAAAGATTGTTCGGATCCTAATCAAGATGCAACATTATGATTTGTTACCTGGCATTGTTCCTGCAGCTAGGAGTGAAAGCCGACAAGTAGGTTCTTGTCCAGAGAAAACATGGTTATGAAGTGCATGCACATCAAGATCATGAATATACTTGATGGATTCTAGTAATTCCGTGGGAGTTACATTACACTCAAAACCTGTTAGATCAGAAATACTTCCGATAGCCTCGTCAAGTCCAGAACTTGACCACAAGGTAAAACACTCGCTTAGAAGAGTGAACTTCCCAGTGGGATCAGCAGAACTCAATAGCATCAACGGCTTGTAAAGTTTGGCTGAGGATCCAAGAACTTCAACAACTCTGTAAATTTCTCCAAGTGTGAGTATATACTGCTTGCCTGTACTTACCCATAATATCACATTAACCACACAACCATAAAAAAGTTATATATTCAAGCAACAACTACCAATGTTGAAATAAATCAGTACCTCGAGGGTAAGATAATAATTGACTGGAGACATTCTTTTCTAATGACTGCTTCCAAATCAAGGCACCATGTCTCAGCTCTTGAGCACAAACAGACACCATTTTGAACCAAGTGGAAACATAAGAAGACTGCTCCTCCCTTGATCCCAACTTTAGAATCTTTGATGTTGATGCCGCATGTTTTAGGAGTTCAATTGCTGACCTCCAATCTTTCTCAGCCTATTTAACCAAACTAAATAATTCAATTGGCATGAAAACAAACCCCGCAGTTTGCAATATAATTTATACAATCAATTCAAAAATAAAAAAAATAGAAGTGTATTTTATCATACTTAGTTTTTTATTCTTCAAAAGGTAGAAGCATGTAATCCTATTAAAAAAAAAAAATATATGGTTCTTCATCAAAAAAATAAAGAAAAAGACACTTACTAATGACAATCTCATTGATAAATGATATTCTGACTCAAGAACATGGAACGTTGGTTCCTGGAGAACTTCAATGAATTCATTAAGGTGAATATTGCTCAGTGGCCGATTCTCTGGGTGAACTTTCGAAATAATACAGTCTTGGTGCAATTCATTATACAGATCCTGCAACAGCAGAGAAAAGAAAATATTACTAAGTGTACTATGTAAAGTTTCCTACAAGTTAGAAAACAGTGATCTCTTTCTACAGAATCATCATGAAGGGAGGAAGCTCAATGCACCATGAATTTTTTTCAATTTTTTAGTAATGTCAATATCATTACTTTACTACCATTCTTTTGACTATGCAAGAAAAAAAATTATTGCATAAGAATTCCATCCTGATTTTCTCAAAAGACTCCCAAAAGAACGGGAGAGCAAAACAAAAAGGAATAAATTCCATATTTTCTTTAAAGGATATTGATAATATTTGGCCGCATTATCAATAGCTGTCATAACAAGAAGTTCATGACCGATAAAAAGAAAGCCAATGAACATACTCATCAACAAGATACAGTAACCAACCTGAATTTCCTTGTCAATAGCTTCTAGCTTACCATCTTCACCACAAAGAGCAGCA
Organism: Pistacia vera; assembly: GCF_008641045.1. Lineage (NCBI taxonomy): Eukaryota > Viridiplantae > Streptophyta > Magnoliopsida > Sapindales > Anacardiaceae > Pistacia > Pistacia vera. The sequence continues at coordinate 771,502 of NW_022196024.1, read as the reverse complement.
GTACTTCGTTCTTTCTAACAAAAAGCGAATTTAAAAAGTTTAAAAGATTTAACAACATTGACATTTGAAGGGAAAAAATATATCTTAACAAATCTTCCAACCTTTAGATTGTCAAGATGGTACTGTGCAACAAACAATAATTCATCCTCTAGTTCGGAATAAAAATCTGCATAATCTTTCTGCTCAATCAATTTTTTTGGCTCCACCTTGGTAGAGTGCCTCACATGTGAATCTCCAAGACCAGGAACTGAGATCTGATCATCTACTGTTCTGGAAACAGCACCTTTAAATTCCCAAGAATCATCATCAAAATCACCATCACCATCACCATCTGCTAAATTAGAATCCACAACTTTCTGCACAGAATTAAAACCTTTTTCACTTGGATTTTGTGTATGGTTGACAGGAGTATTCTGCTCAGCTTGACTGTATAAACTTGTTATGAGATCACTGATAGATACACTCGATCCCTGACTCTTCTTAATGTCGTCTGTTGTAGAGGAAGCAAGATTGTAATTAGGAACATCTTGATGAATTGAGGAGTCATTAGTTTCTATGTCACCATCCCCAAAAAGGGACAAAGGTAAGGCTCCCCTGTGGCTCTCCAACTTAGTGTCTTTTCCCTGAGTAAGTAAAAATCAAATTAGAACATGAAAATGTTCTTATAAAGCATGTACAAACAAACTTTTAATTTATCCATGATACTCAAAACTTGACAAAAGATATAGGTTGACCAATTTATAAGTAACATGAAACTGAGATAGCATACAAATTTCAATTAATGTAAATTTCCTCTAGGTCCTAAGTATAAACATTTGAATTGCAAAAGATAAAGTCACAGAGTTTTACGAAACATACAGAGCCAATCAAATGAGCCACACTTGAATATCAATGTGAAAAGTAAATGCTGTCCCTAAAGCAGGACAAATTGGAGCTAACATGGACTCATTTTACAAATATGAGGAAGCTTTCATTATGTACGTTGTCCTCAAAATCTAGATCATAGTTAATTACATTTAAATGGAAGTTTAAGTTAAATCATTACCCTATCCTTCGATCCAGTTTCTGAAAATGCATCCTTGAATTCCCATAAATTTTCTCCATTCTCAACATTGCCAATAACAGAAGCAGAATTCAGTCCATTTTCATTATCATTCTTCTGCTCGCTGTTTGACAATGAACTGTAAATACCATCTGGTGCCACAGAACTTTTGCTGAGATCAAAACCAAAGTCCAATTGACCAGATTTTTGATAGATCCCATTTGATGAAGCAAACAAATCGGTAGGAACCTGTGCCCCATTATCATTCTTCTGCTCACTGTTTGAGAATGAACTGTAAATACCATCTGGTGAAACAGAACTTTTGCTGAAATCTAAACCAAAGTCCAATTGACCAGGTTTTTGAGAGATCCCATTTGATACAGTAAACAAATCGGTAGGAACCTGTGCCCCATTGTCAAAGACAAATGTGTGTTTAACTCCCTCAGAATTCCCAGGCCCTTTGTTGTTGACCTTCAAATGAAAGGATGTCAGTCTCTTATAAACCAAATGGAAATAAAATCCAAAGTCATATATATATTTAATGGTGCTAAAAAAACAAATAACATAAAATCAATGGAATATAACACAAATATTAATTATTCCTGAACTTCAATGTAAAATCAAGTATTTAAAACCAAGTACTAGGCAGCACCGATAGTAGATAAAACAATTAATTATTGCTAAACTTCCAAATAAAGATTCTTTCAATTGTGATTATTCAGCAATCTCTTAAACAATTGCACTATTACAATCAGTAAAAGACAAATAACTACAATATAACATTCATTATCTATTTTCGATGGCTGAGCAGATGTTGGGAGAAATATATATATTTCTATTTCACAGTTCATGACTTGCACAAGAAAAATCCTCATGTTGGACCTTAAGCAAAAAATTTAACTACGAAACCCCAACAAAACAAAAATGAAAATTCCAAACTCAGACACAAGCAATTAGGAAAAAAAAAAAATTCAAATAAAGAGAAATAGATGAACCTTATTGTTGCTATCGGCAGACCATGGTTCTGTTTCTGCATCTTTGAACTCCCACTCATCATCATCCCCAAAATCCTCACTTTTGTCAACTAAACTTGAACTAAACCCATTTGCATCCTTATTCACTCCATTGACGCTTGAACTCAACCCATTTAAGTGTGCATTCCAACTTGACTTAAGTCCATCAACCTTTGGCATTAGTACATTTTCAGCTTTCACCTCGTGTTGACTCTGGTTCAAAAAGTTCGCAATAGAGCAACAAGTTAATTAGCTCAAACAACAAAAACTCATGATCTTCAAAAGTTTATTCTTTATGAGCTAAAAAGAACACCACTTTGTCACATTACAAAATTTTAAGTTCATTATGAGTTTTATGTTTAACTTTCAGAGCAAATTTTACATACTCTGTTACATGTTCTACAAGTCTTACGCTTAACATGGCAAGTTCATCTTTTTTGCAAAATTAACAACCCTCTTAAAGTATCAAAATTTTGAATTTTCTTTCCATTTCCTAAATTATTTCAACAATTAAACAATTACCTTAAAATTAAAATCTCCGTTTGGTAATTTAGTCTCTGCAGCCTTGAATTCCCACCCATCATCGTCATCCTCGTCTAAACCCGAATTCAACCCATTTGAATCCAAATTAATCTTCGAATCCAATCCATTCAAACCCAAAGTCGATACACTTCTCATCAAATCCAACCCTTTTGAATCCAAATTCAACCCATAAGAACCCCAATTCTCCAATTTTAAACCGGACCCGTTTATTTCCAAATTTGACACACTTCTCTTCAAATCCAATCCTTTTGAATCTGAATTCAGCCCATACGAACCCCAGTTCTCCAATTTTAAAGCCGAACCGTTTGAATCCAAATTCGCTGCACTTCTCTTCAAATCCAGTCCATTTGAATCCAAATTCAAACCCGACCGATTTCCCACCTTGCTCTGCTCGCTCCCTAAGTATAAATTCGAAATCAAATAACTCGCATTCAACTCCGATCCCATCTTTTTCTCAGTTTTCTTCAACTCGGTTGCACCATTAAACAATAAACCCGGCGCACCTGAGTCATCCTCCTTCTCTTCCTCCCCAAACAACGATAACGGCAACGCGCCCTTCGGTTTCTCCCACTGAGCCCGAATCCGACTAGGGGCCGAGTCAGGCAGCGCCGCATCATTTTTCAAGCTATCGGTTCGGCAATTTGAGGACAAATTAATCGGATCCAGTAATTTTACAGGCAGCGTCTCGCAGCGGGAGAGCGAAGCGGGAGTTACGAAATCGCCCCAATCGTCATCAACTTTACCGTGATGACCAGAGCCGTTGATTTTGGGCTTTGAATGGACGGTGATCGGCGCAAAGGTGAATTCCCCGAAACCCTCGTCGTCATCGTCTTCTGTCGTTGTCATACCTTGGCTCAGGTCTCTCGAGCTTGCGAGCTCGTAGAATCTGAATCTCTGTTTTTGTTATGGAGATTGATCATGCGTAGATTCAATTATGCATACTTCGCGTATTTTAGCTGGTGGCACTCTGTTGGGTGGGGAACTTTTTAGTTTCAGTTAAATAATTAAAAAAAAAAAAAAAATTAATATTATTTTGCAAGTGCAAGATGACGGGGTGTTAGGTGGCAGCCATTATGCTTCCACGTCAGCACAAAATTCTCCTATTTATAACCACATATATTTTAAATAAATATTTTATAAACACTTTTGCTCGATCGAAAGCACTTCTTTGGATTTTGGATTTATTTTATTTAACATTTCATCCTTAGATTTGGATTTACAATTTATTTTATTTATTTGTTGTTTGAATTTTAGACTTGGATGGAGTTATTTTAAAAATTTATTAGAATTTTAAATTTTTATTATGTCATATTGATGTTATCAATCCGATTCTCTAACCTTATTATTCGACATTGTTCTATTGATTCAATTCCAGGTCAATCCTGTTCAACTGTTATAATCGAGTTTCGGATGTACTCGGATTGAATAAATATTTGCTTCCTTGTCAAATCAATCGAATCAATCAATTTGGTCTGGGTTTTACAACAATACATAATTCTATTAAAAATATATATAATTATTGAAAATTCCCTATTCTCTGATTCAATATAGCATCCATACATTATAAATAAATAATACGAGACCTCTAATATTTATTATAAAAAATTTATTTGTAGGAGCATTGCCATAATCTTATTACAAAGTGAATGAACCTTTGATGAGGTTAATTTATGATTTACACAAACAAATTACAATCCTTCTTCAACACAATAAAACAAAACCCAGAACAATTAATATTCACACACCCAAGCCCAAAACAAACCAACGAATTAATACAACAAACAAAAACCATATAAATATTAATCACTCATCAAAACACCAAACAAACAAGCAATGCCACCACCAACCCCACCACATTATAACTCAAACCATTGATCTTCCTCAACCCGAAAGAAATAGCCCCGCTGGTCGTGAAGTTCCCTCCGACGGTGTTCGTCGTTAGCACGAGCACCATCCAGTCGTCAGAGCAGCCGAGCCCGGCTCCCGTGTAATTGGAACTCTTCAAAAACTTGGTATACTTATAAGTGTATGTGAAGTTTGTGAACACAAGAGATGGCACCAATTTGTGCACACAAACTGATAGTATAACTCCTTCTTTGGTGGATTCCGGGAGGATTTTGCACTTTTTTATAATTTTCTCGGTGGCAAACTGCTGCTGAGTGGATACTGGTGTGTTTACACCGTTGGTTGAGTTGCATTTATAGTCCTCTAAATCTTCTGCAATTTTTTCAGCCACACACTTTGCATTTTTGTTCTCTGTGAGGTGTGGTTCACGTATTAATGTCCTGTAACTGTTGAGTCCTTGGAGGATATCCTCCTCATCACCTGCAGGATTGAGTATAGAGTTTTATAATTCAGTATGCATCGAGAATTTTCGTGCATTGAATGTTCTTGAATGCAACGAGTTTGATTATTTTCACAAACCCTTTTCTAAGCAGAAATTGTAAAAAACAATGGAAATGGGACACAACCAGAATGTTACGTCAATGATAAAAATAAGCCAGTTACAGCAACAAGTAATGATCTATATATAAGAATAGAAGTATGCGGCGGAAACTGCCGATTTAGAGGGTGGCATTGGTGGTAATGTCACCGGAAAATGTTAATTTTCCACTGGTGTTGCCACTGAATAATGTGATGACTCATATATAAGAATCCCAAACCATATGTGTGCATGAAAGTGAGAGAGAGAGAGAGACAGAGAGAGAAAAGGAGAATTGTACCGCAGTGAACCCGATGAGGAAGAAAGCAAATTGCTTGAAGGAGAACGAGGAAGAAGAGGCTAAGTTTCAGAGCTGCCATATTTTACTTATTAACCAAAGGGTGGCTTCTGTGTGCTAAAGATTAAGAATGCACAAAACAAGACTACAGAACATTGAGGTACATATTGTGTTCTTAAAGGTGTGATTTTCAAGCCAAATTAAAGTGAAAGCTCCCTGGAATCAAATTCTTAAGCATTGCTTATGGTTATCTCCATGAATCTTTCTTTATCGATGCTGGCTTCTATCTGAAGCTGCTTGCAGGACCCGCTTTGAATAATCCCACTTCTCTTTAAATCAAATATCCAATTAAACTAATCAACTTTACTTCAAGTCAGGTAAATATCATATATCCGAATATTGCTGCAATTAAGATCAACAATTGAGACTCCTAGAGCAACAAAATATGTTTCATATGCAAATATTGAAGAGTCACTGAGAATTAAACGAAGTATACAAAATTACAGACTGAGAATTACGAAATCTACAAGTCATTCAAAAGGGAAAAAGCACTTTTAGTAATACACCAAATAAAGAAGCAATCCCAAAAGCAAAGCCATCCAGCTGTGATGTCCCAAACCCATCTTTGAAACCAAAGAAGTTGCTTCGCTGGCAAAGCTTCCTGCAACAGTGTTGCCAGACAATACCATAACCATCCAATCATCTCCCGAGCCGACGCCAACGCCGGTATACTTCGAGTTGTTTAGATACCTTGCATGCGGAGTGTGTGTATAGTTTGTGAGCACAAGGGTTGGCACCAATTTGGGTACACAAACCGGTAGTACGACGCCATCGGTTGCGGTGTTGGGATCAATTTTACACTTCCTTATGTTGTTGTTGTAATTCGCTGATTGAGGCGTGCTGGCGGTGGTGTTGCTGCTGCAAGGCTGATCCTCTAGGTCATTTGCAATTTCGTCAGCAAGACATCCTGCTTTGTCATTCTTTGTGAGAGCTGGAAGGTTTAGTGATGTCCTGTAACTGTTAATTCCTTGAAGAAGATTGTCCTCATCTTCGTCTGCAAGCGGGGAAATAACAATGAAGAGTATAATAAGTTTCAAATTGTATGCGAAATGCAGACAATCTTGATCTACTTAATTGAACAACATGATTAGTCCCTGATTTGTGAAACGATTGAAATTTAAATGGGAAATCATTAATTAGATTAATCATATACAATTTCATTACCGAGATTCATTCTTCAACAATGTCATTAAAGAACACAAACTGAACTATTGCTTAAAGATATTGAATTACTACTTAGTTAAGCTCTGTATTAAATGACTCCTATATTGTGCTATTGATGCTTACATGGTATAATTTTAACTAACAGAATAAATCAAAATCTCCAGAATTTTATGAAATGGGGCTTGGAATAATACACCGAAATATGTATTGATTCTTTGATAGCTAGACTTGACTAATTGATTTTACTTTTTATGGGATCAGCATAACTTGTTGGATGGGGTTTCTTCTTCACTTTTTGCTTTTTTCTTGTCTAATTCTCTCAACAAATTAAAGGGGCTGCACCGACAATATCCCCTTTAATTAAGGATTTTCTTGTTCTTCCGCGTGGAGAAGCATGTAGAAAGAACGTTAACGAGCTTAAAGGAGGCATTTGCTAGATTTTGAAAGCCTTGGACAAAGTTGACAGAGGGCACAAGGGGGTCAATGTATGTTCCAGAGAGTTGGATTTTTATGCATTTTTTTATAATAAAAAATACAAGTGCAAGAACAAATTAAGAAACATAAATATGCCACTCAAATCTCATACTAGATGGCTAGATATATATTAACTCTCATGCAGCCAAACAACATTATTAAAAACCCCATTAATAACAAGAGAGAGAGAGAGAGAGAGAGAGAGAGAGAGCGAATAAACCTTTAGAGTGCACCATATGAGGAAGCAAGAGAGCTGCATGAAGGAGAACCGAGAGAATGAAGAAGAAGGTAAGTTTGAAACGGGCCATAATTGTTAAATAACCAACTGCAAGGAGCTGAGACAGATAACTATGAAGAATGCACCAGAAGAAATAAAGCAAATGGAATTTTTAGAGTTTTATTTGCTGTGCTTCTTACTCTATATATGCTCTCAAATTTTTCCCCTTTGGATTTGGCTTGAATGCAAGTAAGTACTGAAGAGTCTTTACAGGTGCCGGTTTGTGAGCTTTCTAATACCAGAAAAGTTGGTTTCCAAATGACAAAGTATAAGTCGATAACTCCAGCACGTGGCCACCATGCAAAGCATCGATTACGCCGTTCTAATCTCTGTATTTCCATTGATTCAAATGTTCATATATCATTAAGCTGATTAATTAATCTGCTTCTAAAATCTAAATTAATTGACTAGTTATATTAACAAATACTGTATGTATTTAGAACAGTAATCCACTTTTTCCAAATACTAATTAAACCTCTTTGGTTACAAATTACAGATGATACATGATCTTTCAATGGTTCAATTAATTCATACAATAGTTATCAGGATTTACTCCAAATCAACAAATTCACATGGTCCCTATCTCATCAAAAACGTCCATTTTCACAGGCATCTTTGCTGCATGCGACTGGCACGACACATCGACCTCCATTCTTCTTCAATTCCGCCACGTATTCTTACGTGTCCCTACAAAATGCACAAAGTTTGGTGCCAACTTTCCATTTATACACACATCAAAATCCTAAATTATGCATATAAATACATGATTCCTCGCTTATTCTCTTCCTCAAGAGTGTTAGCAACAAGAATATTTTCTTTTTCCCTGAACGAAACCCGCCTGAAAAGTACCCGGACTAATCGTTTTCCGCCAACATTCCGTGGAAGTCAGAGACCCTTTAAGAGTGTTTCAGAGAAAAATGTCTTCTAATGAGCAACAGTTTCCTCCTCATAGGCAGGAGAGGCAGCCTGGAAAAGAGCACGTCATGGACCCCAGTCCTCAGTTTACCAGCGATGACTACACCCCATCAAACAAACTTCGCGTATGGCTTTCAGAAATTGGAGAATATGCATAATGTACTAGTGTTAGTTGGTAAATAACATTAAATTATTGTCAGGGGAAGGTGGCGTTGGTGACTGGAGGCGACTCTGGGATCGGGCGAGCCGTGTGCCACTGCTTTGCTATGGAGGGTGCGACCGTGGCCTTCACGTATGTGAAGTCTCAAGAGGACAAAGATGCACAGGACACTCTTGAGATTACAAGGAAGTCTAAGAGCCGGAACGCGAAGGATCCCATGGCAACACCGGCAGATTTGGGATATGATGAAAACTGCAAAAGGGTTGTTGACGAAGTGGTGAACGCTTATGGCAAGATCGACATTCTCGTTAACAATGCCGCTGAGCAGTACAAATCAAGCTCCATTGAGGAGATTGATGAGCAAAGGCTCGAGAGGGTCTTTAGGACTAATATTTTCTCCCACTTCTTCATGACTAGGTAACAATTAATGAATCAAAATCTTTTAACCAGAGTAATCCATTGTTTAGATACCGCGGATTTATCTCTTTTCCACGTCAAATAGTAACAAATCCGAACCCCACCATGAAAGTGAGGAAGATAAAATTTTGACAATAGACCGGGTGTTACACAAAATTATTGATAATTGAAAATCTTTAATCATGTTTAATTGTGTTGTGGATGATATATAGGCACGCTTTGAAGCATATTAAGGAAGGAAGCGCCATAATCAACACCACATCGGTGGTTTCATACAAGGGAAATCCCCAGCTGCTGGACTACACAGCAACAAAGGGAGCGATCACGGCATTCACAAGAGGGCTTGCTCTGCAACTTGTCAACAGAGGAATACGTGTGAATGGTGTGGCGCCTGGACCCATCTGGACTCCATTAATTCCTGCATCATTCAGCGAAGATGAGAGTGCAAAGTTCGGATCCGAAGTACCGATAAAGAGAGCTGGTCAGCCTGTTGAAGTTGCGCCTTTCTATGTGTTTCTCGCTTGTAGCCATTGGTCCTCTTATATAACTGGCCAGGTCCTCCACCCTAATGGTAAGTGTATTCAACAATAATTAATTATATATCATCTACATTACGAAAATTTGATATTTTTATAATCTTTAATTTTGATTTTGCAGGTGGGGTGATTGTGAATTCTTGAAGAGCCAGCTTGTTTGTCAAATCTCTGTATCTTTCTGTTGTATGGTGTGTACAAGGGTTTGTGTTTGTAAATGTAATGTAAATAAACAAGCTATAGGCTTGGTGTTATGAAAGTTTATGGTTCGAAACTTGGAAAATCATATAAAAGAACTTATACGCTGGGCATATTTATAATGTTATCATATCATTTCCATTCACGGTCTAGAAATTTATTATTGAGTTTATTATGGTGCCTAAAATGGCATCCCAGTTTTGTCAACCAATTTAGAAGTTTTATGTAACAGACGGCAGAAAATATGAACATTTGAATCCCAAATGTGAACTATGTGAGACGATTGACTATGAAATAATCGAAAATATTTGTGATAAAACATCAATGAAATAAAAAAGGCTAAGCTTACTGGGATGTTTTCAATTAATCACAGGAAATTAAAAACAGATCATTTTCAGCCATTTAACATATGTATCAACAACTTGGTTGACTGTACTAAGATAAATAATGCCGGCTTAACCCACCATGGTGGTAGTTTAGCGGTAAGGGCGAATCAAGGAGGTTGCAAATTGTATAATCCACAGTTCTAGGTTTGAGTTCCACATTGAATACAAAGGTGGCACTTTCGCCCATATTTTGTCTAAGGGGTCAAGGCTAGGATGTGGAGGTGCACATAAACTAACCTAACTTGGGGTGTAGATGAGTCGAGTCGAGTTTTGGGTTAATCGAGTTTGGCTCACTTGCTACAGTGTCAAACTTGAGCTTGAGCTCAAGCTTGGTGAGCTTGAAAATTCGAATTCGAGCTTGAGCTCGAGACTGAAAATTCGAGTTCGAGATCACCAAAAAAAAACTTTCTAATTATTATTTTTTTCGCTTTTTCAATCGAGCTTTTCAAGCTCGAGTTGAGCCGAAATCTGGCTGGCTCAAACTCGGCTCCACACTGAAACCGAGTCGAGCCGCTTGCGAGCGACTCAGCTCAACTGACCCCTAGACCGGACAGCTCAGTTATAAAAAAATAGTATCGGCTTAATGAGTAAAATGTGTTTAAAAAGTTGACGTTCAACTCATGCGAAAACAGACATAAGGCCGAGAGCTCCTTCTAATCTGATTAATCAGGCATTTGTACTTACTCGATGCCTAACTTATACTATCAGATCCTAATAAACCCCCAAGATTTCAGGGACTCAAATTGGAAATCAGGGACCACTCAAAAGACCAATATATGATCTGACATTAATTATACGAACAGTCAAATCAAATCATCCACCAATCTTATCATTAGTTTATTTGTTATTGTAAATTTAGAAATCCCAGTATGAAGAGCTTCATGTTTTGGTTAGAATTTCCGAAAATCCTGAGGGGAGTCTTGTCGTCTGGTCAGAAATAGAAGAATTCGGAAGATCGAATTTGCTAGAACTCCCCCTCTTTACGAGCGTTTCCACAGACGTGTCCGCCTCTTCCCGTCCACGATGACACCTGGACTCCTCCTTCCGCCACGTAGTCCTACGTGTCCTCCTGCAAACTCTCTGTAAAATTATCACCAATTTTGATTCATCTTTCAATATAAATATAATTTAACTCATCATAATCCTCCAGCTTTAGCCACTCTATATATGTTCACACTTCGGCTACTTTCTCCATCAAGACTGTCATCAACTATAACTTCTTTGCCTATAAACCAAACCCGTCTAACAAGTCACCGGAAAAGTTCTGTTCCGGCAATATTTAGCCTGGAGAATCAGAGACTCATCAGTAGAGTGAGAGTGAGAACAATGGCTTCTGGTAATCAGCAATTTCCTCCTCAAAAGCAGAAAACACAGCCCGGAAAAGAGCACGTCATGGACCCAATTCCTCAGTTTGTTAGCAATGACTACACGCCATCAAATAAGCTGAAAGTATGGCTCGTAATTAAGGTAAGAAATTGTGGATTATTTTATTCAGTTAGCTAACGTGATTGGGAAAAATTTTGCAGGGAAAGGTGGCGCTGGTGACCGGAGGCGACTCCGGGATCGGACGAGCTGTGTGTCACTGCTTTGCGCAGGAGGGTGCAACTGTGGCTTTCACGTATTTAAAGGCTCAAGAGGACAAAGATGCACAGGATACTCTTGAGATGCTGAGAAAGGCCAAGACCTCGGACGCCAAGGACCCAATGGCAGTGTCCGCGGATTTAGGATTCGATGAGAATTGCAAAAGGGTTGTTGATGAAGTGGTGAACGCCTATGGAAAGATAGACATTCTCGTCAACAATGCGGCTGAGCAGTACAAAGCAAGCTCGGTTGAAGAGATCGACGAAGAAAGGCTCGAGAGGGTATTTAGGACTAACATTTTCTCCTACTTCTTCGTGACTAGGTAATCAAAACTCTGTTAGAAATTTTTCACTTCTAATTTTGGTAACTCTTGAAGATGATGGCTGTAATGTTTTTTGGTAGGCATGTTTTGAAGCATATGAAGGAGGGAAGCTCGATAATCAACACAACATCAGTGAATGCATACAAAGGAAACGCCAAGCTGCTTGACTACACATCTACCAAAGGAGCAATTGTCGCATTCACCAGAGGACTTGCTCTCCAAATTGTCGAAAGAGGAATACGTGTGAACGGAGTGGCGCCAGGACCGATCTGGACTCCCTTAATTCCTGCATCTTTCGACGAAGAGGAGACCGCGAATTTCGGATCCCAAGTGCCGATGAAGAGAGCTGGTCAGCCCATCGAAGTTGCACCCTGCTTTGTGTTCCTTGCTTGTAACCATTGCTCATCTTATATAACTGGCCAGGTCCTCCACCCCAATGGTAAGTTCTTTTTCATGTTATATATCATATGTGTATTTATTAGAGATTGATATTGATGTTTTCTATTTGTAATTTTGTGACTTTGCAGGTGGCACTATAGTGAATGGCTAATGGTGTTCTCATCAAGCTTCGACAGTGTTTTTTTGTGGGCTTCTGGGTTTTGTGGCACTAGTTTTTTTTTGCACATGTTCACTGTGCTTGTGTTATATATAATATATGGAATGGCCCTGTATATGGCAACCTTCTGTTGAACGTTTTAAACAGTTTTTGTTAACGTGCAAAGCTAGCCTAACTTGGAAGAATAATATGGCAAATCTTTCATGTAGTTTTGTAACTTTCACTTGTTGCTTATCTGAAAATATGCAGATGCAATTACATTTATGTTTTGTTCATGGAAACTGCCAACATTACCGGCTGTAAAATTAACAGTGGAGCAGTGATGGCGTTTGGTTAAGAGCCATCCTTTTTACATCCGGAAATGAGTTTGAATGTGTTTACTGTATGCTTACCCTGAAATTGAACATTCATTACAGTATTGCATAACATTTCAAAAACCTGAAGAAAAATTCATTAAACTAGACTATCAGGATTTGGATTCCAGGAAGTGTGCTGTGGTTTTAATAGGAATAAATATTGAATGTCTGATATTCTTACCTGATGGAGCCGAAATTCTGTAGTTGATGGATTAGAGAGAGATTAAATTCAATAGTTGTTGTGTGTGATTTTTCCTTCAAGCTCAGAGAATTGTGAGGTTATAGCTCGACCCAGAACCAATCCGATTCTACCGATTGTCTAATCCAGCATAAACTCGTCGAGTCATAGCTCGACCTAGCACAAGCTAGTCGCCACCAATCTTTACAGTTGTTCAACCAATTCACAAATAACATTAGATCTTGGATATCTCGGGAAGGATCAGATCGATAACAATCTTTGCGTAATCACAGTGTCCAATCACAAGAATATCGAAGTTGCGTTTCAAACTTAAATTGTAATCTCTTTATTTTTGCTCTTTCCTTTACACACAATTTGTATACAAACCCCCTCCAATGATGAGAAAGAGGTTAACAAATTATTTTAGGACTATCATTGTAAACTCTCATAGCAAATACAAAAACAGTGGACGTAGACTCAAGAGTTCAACTCTCTGAACCACTTAAAAAACCTCTTTATCATGTACTTTACTGCATTTATTATTTATTCATTGTTGGTTACCCATAATCACGCACACATCAGTTCTAGTCCCGATAAGGTCGATCAGATCACTCTAATTGGTGTATTTTTGTATCAACATTTTGGCGCTAGAAGGAGGGTCTCCACCAAAATCTCAGAAATTCTGGCAAACAACCACAATGATCTAATCAATCAAGGCCCAAAATGGTACGTACAAAATCAAAAACTACCATCAGAAACCACAACAACCTGGAGACCACCCACCAGGAGATGCAACAACACGCCGCTGGGCGTCAACCACTAGTGCCGCCAACTCAATAGGCTGCAAATTACCAAAGAGCAGGGACGTCAAACCTCGAGAATGGCCAATTGGTAAAAATGATCAGGACAATGGTTGCACAAGTGGTGCAACAGAACGTGGTTGAGTTGAGAAATCGGGAACCAACTACACAGAACCTTGACCAGCCACACTTCACCGATATCACCCTAATAAGTCAGAATTCAGTCAACAACCAGTCTGGTTCATCGGCACCAAGGGGCGATTGGCACCCCTGACATCACAAAGTACACTCCACTCACGAGTGTGAGTCTCGCAAGCAAACTAACCCTGGGAGACGACCAGGGAAACAACCAATGGGGGAAAGCGAAGGTAATGGTCACCCACGAGACGCTTGACCTGCCCGACAATATCCCCAACGTTAGCGTGCAGGTTTTAACCCACGCCCAAGACAAGTTCGGTCCTCGCAAGCTCGCAAGATGAGTCATGTGTGCCAATCTGGCAATGACCAACATTCCGATTATAACCAACGTCGCGAGCAACGCATTAACGAGCATGATAACACTTACCAGCCTAGCCATCATGACTCAACCTCGCGCATGAATACGCATAATAAAGAGGGTTCACAAGCAACATACTTGCAAACTCACCTGCTCGAGGTAAGGCTGAACGAAGCCAACTAGGACAATCACAACGAAGACTTGGATCAAGTGTAGAAAACGTTCGACGATCTAAGAGCCCGCCAAAACAATACGGCAGAAGAAATAGTGAGCTCTCCCTTTAGAGAGGAAGTTCGCCAGGCCCCGCTATTCCCCAAGGATTCAAGGCACCCAAAAGTAAGTTTGATAGGAAATGAGATCCCAAAGACCACCTCGACACTTTCAATGACCTGATTGAGCTACACTAGGTATGTGAATTAGCAAACTGCTACTGCTTCAGGGTCACATTGGTAGGGGATGCCAAGAGATGATACAAGAGGCCCAAGGTGAACTCCATCAGTTCTTGGCATCAATTCTTCTCGCTGTACTTGCAGCAATTTTAAGTGAGGAGACAATTAGCAATGTCGCTCAGCTACTTGAGCAACATTCGTCAAGAGAGAGATGAAACACTAACCTCATATTTAAAAAGGTTCCAGAACGAGCAAGCAAAGGTTGCGGATGCACCTGAAGAGTTAATCTGGACTTTACTAATTACAAGCATCAAGCCACAAAAGGAGCTGTAGAAAGAGCTTTAAAGTGAAGATCGTGTGAGCTTGGCAAAGTGTTACCAGATGGCTGCAAAGCACCAACGAGTAGAAAGCTCACCGCGAAGAGCCTTGGACAGGTGACAAGATCGCCCATCAAATAAGCGGAGGGGCCAAGACCATACTAACAAGGACTGAAACAGGTCCCAAAAGAGATAGAGAACATATTACTATGTGGACAAGCAGCCCTTCCCACAATATGTAGATAACACCCCACTCACACAAGATATAGCTCATATATATGAAGTCTCCTATAAGGCTAAGAGACTGCCCGCTCCAAAAAAAATAAGGGAGGCCTTCAGGCAGAAGAGACGACAAAAATATTATTGATACCACCAAAACATTAGGCACAATACCAACGAGTGTCGGGCTTTAAAGGACGTCATCAAAGACCTGATACGAAGGAGCCACTTAAGGGAATTGGTTAAAGAGGCACTAGCTCCCGAAAAAACTGGCGAGCAAAATAACCAAGTCCAGCAAACCCCGACCAATGCCAATAATAAGGTCCTAGTAGGCATGATTTACGGGAGACCCGACATTGCAAGGAGCTTAAGGCACTCCCATGAACAATATGCTCGAGAGGCCAGAATAGACTCAGTCTCCCGAGTAATGAGCTACGAACAAAAGTAGCCGAAGTAGCCCAGGTAAGAGAGCGAGGTGGTAGGATTCATAGTAGAAGAATGTGAAGAAACTCCTCGCCATAATCATGATGTGATTGTAATCACAACCAGGATCGACAACGCTAGAATACTAAAGGTGATGGTCGATAATGGAAGTGTAGCGAACATCATTTTCTTGGGAGCTTTCCGAGAGATGAGGTTCACAAAAAAATACTTGAGGGTGTACCCATCGCCGCTCTATGGATTTACCAAGGACAGAATGGTCCCTAAAGGAACGATCGACCTAGCCGTAACTCTGGGGGCAAAACCCAAAATCAGGATGGTGATGGCAGAATTCTTAGTGGTGGACTACCTAACCACATACATTGTCATCCTCGGAAGGTCGATTTTGGATGATCTAAGTGCAGTCACTTTGGTGCGTTGCTAAACAATGAGGTTCTTAACTCTATATGGGGTCGTAACGATCAAAAGCTGCAGAAAGAAATCTCGGGAATGTTACAATCGGGCCATCAATGCTGCACTAAAATGGCCTCTCCTGAGAACCATGCTCATTGCAAAGTCAGAGCAGCACTCCAAACCTCTCGAGGATACAATGGATCCTCATGTCCATAAGGAAGAGCCTACAACACAACCAACAGAAGAGCTATGAGAAATACTTGTCAGCGAGGAAGATCCAACTCGTATATTAAAGGTCGGTAGCAGTCTGAGTAAAGAAATGGCCGATAGTCCGGTGGGGTTTCTAAAGAAAAACCTCAACATCTTCGCATGGGTGCATGCTGATATGGTGGGAATCAGCCCCAAGGTAATGTGTCACAAGCTGAACATCGATCCAATAGCTCGATCAATCAAACAGAAGAGAAGATCTATGGATGCAAAGCGTTCTAAAGCACTCAAAGATAAAGTTGACAAACTCTTGAACACTAACTTTATCAGGGAAGTGAAATACCCAGACTACATCGCCAACCCAGTCTTAGTAAAAAAGTCAAATGGCAAGTGACAGACTTGCGTCAACTTCACAAACTTGAATAAAGCCTGTCCAAAAGATAACTTTCTGCTACCTTGAATCGACCAATTAGTAGATGCGACAGATGGGAACACACTACTCAACTTCATGGATGCATACTCGGGATATAATCAAATCCTGATGTATCAGCCTAATGAAAAACACGCATCCTTTATTACTGACTGAAATATTTACTGTTATAGGGTTATGCCGTTTGGCTTGAAGAATGTTGGAGCGACCTACTAGCGTTTGGTGAATAAAATGTTCGCTGAACAAATCGACAAAACAATGGAGGTATACATCGACAACATGCTCGTCAAATCAAGGTCACCGAAAGCCACATTGAGCATTTGGGGGAAATGTTTGACATCCTTAGAAAGTATAGAATGAACTCAATCCTTTGAAGTGTGTTTTCAAAGTAAGCTTGGGAAAATTTTTGTTGTTCCTAGTCAATCAACGAGGTGTCGAAGCTAACCCAGAGAAGATCCAAGCTCTCCAAGACATGAGAAGCCCGACCAGCATAAGGGAGGTACAGAGCTTGACAAGGCGTGTGGCTGCACTTAGTAGGTTTGTTTCCTAAGCCACGGACAAGTGCTTACCATTCTTTGAGACCCTGAATGGGAAGAAAGGTTTCAAGTGGACAAAGGAGTGTGAGAAAACCTTCCAAGAATTAAAGAAACATTTGGGATAGTCTCCTTTATTATCAAAACCCGTCCAGGGTGAGCCACTGCTATTATATTTATTGATATCTAAGTTCGCGATCAATGCGACTTTGGTATGCAAAGAAGGGGTGGTGCAATAGCCGATATATTATGTAAGCAAGAGATTGCTTGATGCAGAGACAAGATACCCTGAGATAGAGAAGCTCACCTATCCACTGGTCATTGCCACTCGGAAACTGCAACCTTATTTCCAAACACACTCCATACATGTGTTGACAAACAATCCATTGAGGAATATAATGCAGAAGCTCGAGATATCGGGCAAATTGATCCAGTGGACAATGAAAATAAGCCAACACGATATTAAGTACATCCCGAGAATGACAATCAAAGGTCAAGCTTTAGTAAACTTTATTTCAAAATTCTACTATCAGCTAAAAAAAGAAGTAAGCCCGCCAGGGGCAAACACCTCAAAGAAGAGCGAGCAGTAGAAGCCAGAGTGTGACGATCTATGGAAGTGGACTTTGTATGTAAACGGATCCTCAAATGAGAAGGGGGCAAAAGTTGAGCTCTTGCTCGAAAGTCCAAAAGGGAACCCGATCAGGGCCGCAGTCAGATTCGGGTTTGTCGCCTCTAACAACGAGGCTGAGTGCGAGGTATTGCTCGTAGGGATTCGTCTCGCCAAGGAAATGGAGGCAAAGGAAGGGAGAAGAATTCAGGCAAAGGAAGATAGAATGACATCCTATCTTTGACAAGTGAAATTCGAGGTTGAGTATTTCAAATCCTTCATCGTTCTTCATATCCCAAGGGAGAAGAATTTAGTAGCCTACGCTCTAGCTCACCTAGCCTCTGTAATGAGCCAAGAGAGAAGACTGATTCAATACCTGTTAAGTTCCTCCCAAGTCCAAGCATTTCCATTCCACAGAAACCAGTCTTAGTGACAAGTTAGAGATACAACTAGATGGATGCAATAATTGCCTACCTAAGAGATGGAATATTACCTGAAAAGAGAAATGAAGCCAGAACACTCTGCGCAAAATCAGCTTGATACACACTCATTAATGATAAATTGTATAAGCGTGGGTTCAATTTACCATTATTGCGGTGTGTTGACCATGAAGATGTGAACAATGTTCTGAGAGAGATCCATGAAGACATCTGTGGGAACCATACAGGGGGTAGATCTCTAGTATACAAAGTGCTTTGTCAGAGCTATTATTGCCCAACAATCTTTGATGATGCAGCAAACTATGTGTACAGATGCGACAAATGTTAGAGGTTCGCAGATGTTCCACGAGCTCCACCCCAAGAGTTAACTACTTTGACAAGCCTCTAGCCGTTTGCAATTTGGGGCATCAACATGATAGGCTCTTTACCTCAAGGAAAAGGGGGCGTTACGTTCGCAATAGTCGTTGTGGACTATTTCACTAAGTGGGCAGAAGCCGAGCCTCTAGCTACCATCACGTCAAACAAGTAGAAAGACTTCGTCTACAAAAACATCCTTTGTAGATTCAGAATCTCCCACACTATAATAACCAATAATGGAAAATAGTCCAACAGTAAAGACTTCAGATCTTTCTGTGAACGACTTGGTATTAAGAAGAGTTTTACTGCTGTTTATCGACCTTAAGCCAACAGTCAAGTAGAGACTATAAACAAAGTTATCAAGCACACTATTAAGAAGAAGATTGACGCCCTAAAGGGAGGATGGGCTAAAGAATTGCCTAAGACCTTATGGTCTTACAGAACGACAGCCAAAAGCTCCCCCTTTCTCTTTATCATACGGGTGTGAAGCGATGGCCCCAGTTGAAGCAAAGATTAGTTCGTTCCAAGGGAAGTTTTCAACGAAGAAACAAACAAAGATCTTCTCCGCTTGAGGCTAGACCTAATCGAAGAACATTGGGCCAAGTCTCAATTAAGGCTCGCCTCGTACTAGCAGCGAGCCAAACGATACTTTAACACCAAAGTCAAGAATAAAGACTTTGAAATGGGCAACCTAGTCCTAAAAAAGGTTGTCTATGGTACACAAAACCCAAACTTGGGGGCATTTGGGCCCAAATGGGAATGTCTATTCAGGATCTACGAACAGCTCGTACTAGGAACCTTCCACCTGGAACGCGTTAATGGCGTAGCCATACTACGAGCTTGGAATGCCAAGTATCTACGGAGGTATTACCAATGAGCAGCTCGGGTTCCACTCATGTTTTATTTTCTTTCAAACATGTATTGTAAAGTCATTTATAGCCAAAAGATTCTATCAATAAAAAGAGATATTACTCATAAACTTTTCTTTGTTCGCCATTTTTTATTTACTTATTGTTAATCATTTATTGCTTCAAAAATCGTGACCTACACGATCGCATCCAAAAAACTCAGAGTCATAACTTCAGAAAAAGTAGCTTAGTTTGATAAGCCACGCCAAAATCTAACTCATTAAGGGTGAAATTCTCAAGATTGACGAAGTTACACTTGGAAAAATCCAAGTAAAACACATGGAAGGAAATCGGTCATAAGCTGACAACCAAAGCTTGAGATGGACAATAAGTCCGAAGTCAGAGTTGTCACATAAGATTTCCTCGCGTTATTCGAAAATTTCCTCAAGAAGCGAGCTACACATAACTTGGAATAAATTCGAATTTTTTATGACAAGTCTAATTAGGACGACCGTAACAACTCTGTAGAAATAAAAAATTGCTCAACAGATATATGCAAAAAATCTTTTTCATTGATCAAAAGAAAAAGAAAATTCTTCTAAGCAGTTGAAAGATCATGAATCTCATCACCAATCTAAGCAAAAGTTTCCTCGACAGTAGGAGTCGGGGCAGCCTCTTCGAGGGTAGGAGTTGGGACATCTTGCGGAGGCTCGACCGAGGGAAGGTCAACAACTATAGGAGGAGCATAGCTAGGGGAGCCAGATCCTCGACCTCCTACTTAAGACCAGTTTCCTCCTCGCATTCCTTGACTTCCTCATAGCCCTCACTATCAAGTTCGGAATCATCAAAGTAAACATAGGCCATCCCTTGAGCCTCAGTCCTCATTTTGTCGACCTCCTTTTGATAGGACCGCGTCAGAAAGGAAAAGTCAATTAAGGAATGAGCTTCCCACAACTTTTGCACAAGACCGATGTCTCCCAAGCTTGGTTCCTGACAACCTCGTTCAGCTCCCCAATTTCAAGCCTAAACTGCTCGGTTTCAGCCTCGACATTTTGTCGACCTTCCGTTTCTTGAACAAGGTCAAACGAGATTTGTTTGAACTTTGCCTCCCAATCTAAGGCCGTTTTTCAAGTCGAGTAGAGCTCGGAGTTCAACTTATTATTTGCATCTCGTTGTTGTGTCAAACTCTTCTCAACCTTGACTACCTTAGCTTTAGCCTTGGCCTGGGCAATCTCACTTGCCTTAATTTTGTCAAGAAACTCCTTTTCCTTGACCCCAAATGTCACCATTTTCTCCTTAAACCGCTCGAGCTCGGCCTGCTTCACCTCCTTCTCCTTTTCTGCTACCTTGGCCCTAGCTAAGGCATCCTCCTTAAGTGTTTTTGCTCCTACCATCCTTGATGAGTGCCCTCCAATATAGGGTAACACTTATCATAGAAGAGTCTGCTCGCCATGCAAGCCTAAAAAAAGAAAAAGTGAAAGTCAATGAGTAATAAAAAGAATATATATATAAAAAAAAAAGGAGAAGGGGGCGAACTATTGGTACCTTCGCCGTATAGCTACACACCCAAGCCAGTAGTTGTGGGGGAGACGAATCTCTAACACCCGTGAAAGTTCGTGGGGTGACGGCATCTCTGGCCGTCGTGGCCCCAATACTGATGTACTTTGGAAGTTGGTCGATTAATGCATTGATCGTAGCTCGAGCTGCCTCGTCCATCTTTGTACCTCCCTATTGAGGCGAGCTTGGTTTACTACCCACTTTGCCCGTAGGAATGGATTTTTTATTGTCCAAGTCCTTGACTACAGATTTCTTTGGGCCACTTGCTTGCCCTGCGACCTTCTTGCCTGAGCCACTATGCTGCTCGGCCACCTTCTGTTTCTCCGAGCCCCCTTGCGACTTAGTCATTTTCTTTTTGCTAAAGCCCTCATTGTAAAACCCCATTCCTGATTTTAGTTAGGTCATGAATTGTATTTAAGTTAATTAATTCTTTTTTTTTTAATTAATTTGATTTTTTGGTATTGTGGTAAGATAGGGGTATTTCTGTCAGTTTTTAAAGCTGTGTTAAGGGGGTGAAATCGAAGAAATAAATCCTGATGGGTTTGCATGTATCAAGAGGGAAAAATTTGGACATTTTTGCTAGGGAAAGCTTATGTGGCTGGGTTAAACTGGAAATTAGAGAAAAATGGGGGGCAGAAATAAATTTAGAAAAGCTGTTTTTATTTAAAGGAAAGAACTGGGCAGTTCGCCCAAAGGAAGAAGAAGAAAACGAGAGGAGAAGAAAGAAAGAAGAGAGGAGAGAAAGGAGAAAGAAAAGAAAAAAAAAAAAAAAAAAAGGGAGAGAAGAGAAGAAAGAGTGGTTTGGCCGAGAGATAGAGTGAGAGAAGGAGAGAAGAACAAAGAGAAAGGGAGAGTTTATTAGTTTTAAGTCTGTGAACAGTGGATCATCAAATCGTGATCTGGAGCTCATTCGCCGTCCGATCGTGCTGATTTTCGGATATGTTGTTCATGAAACACAGCTCTACATTCTGAACGGTGGAGATCGAAATCTAAGCACTGTAACAGGCAGCCAATTATAGGATAGAAGTGTGAGTGGAAAAAAAAAAAATCAAACCCTTTTCTCCATATTTCAAGCGTGCATGTGTGATTTGTTGAGTTTTGTTTCTAAGATATGAAAGATTTTACATGCATGGAGATACATTGCATCCAAATGCTTGAATTCATGTCTGCATGTGTAAGTTGTGTTTTCCATATTAATGTTTTGATGATGTTTGAGCTAAATGTGAAGACTGCTTAAATTGTTTTCTTTTACATGTTTTTGGACGAATTTTTGAAGTGCCTGATTGAGTTTTTAAGTGGGATGCATTTGCTTGTTAATTGTAACCACGTGCACTCGGCTGGATACATATTAGGATGATGGTTGACTTGTGTTTTTGATGAAATTATTGCTGGGTATTAAACTGCATACTTGACTGGACAGCATGTTAAAGAAAAGACTGAGATTGGTGATGTTGGTAAATAATTTTCTCGGTAAAAAGGGCAAATGGGGTGCTTTTCGTCAGTTTTGAAAGTATGTTTTAAAAACCTGCATTTTACCCCCCTATTTTCCATGAAATCTCACATGTTGGCATGTCTTATCCTTATAGGAAATATTCATATATTATTATTATTATTTTGCTTTTGGGTTTAATTATAATTATAATGTGTTATATGAGTTTGGACTTTTAAAAGTGATATTTGTTTATGATTTATAAGCACATACGTAATATACTCTTGACTTACATGTTACTTGAGATTATGCATGAGATTGTTGTGGTGCTAAAACCACCCTACGAAGTACCCATCCCCCAGAGATACAGATTTTTGGCTCTGCCCGAGCGATGCAGGATTCCGCTGGGTATGACAGTTTCAGATTTTGGCTCTGCGCATGCGTATGACAGATTTTATTGGCTCTGCCTGGGCGTTGAGTGGTCCGCCAGGTATGACAGTTTTTGAGGCTCTGCCCGCGCGATGATAGACCTTGCCGGGTATGACAGGTACGTCCCTCGCTCTGCCTGCGTGTGGGACGCCCACCAGGTATGACAGATTTCCCCCAGGGTACTAGTTGTGGTGAGAGTTTTAATAATAAATGTTGAGGTTTTATACAGAATCCGATACAGTTAAAGGAAGTAAGTCAGAGTACAGTTTACTGAGTGCAGGATGATTAGAAATAAATTGTATATTGTATGCGAGAACGGGGTGGTTGTTCTATTGCATATTCATAAAGTTACATTGTTGCCATGATTTGCTTGAAAATTGTTGTATGTTAGCATTATTCTTTTTTTAAGAACTTTTATAAACCTCCCCCTTTTTCCCCACTCACTGAGTATTTTTAGCTCACCCCTTTTTAAATGTTTTTCCCCCCACCAGGACCTTCCGGAGATCGTGCCGAGCAGTGAGCCTCCGCTCAGGGTTGTGCCACGCGTTGACATCTTTTATGTGGGTCTTATATTTATGTCGCATTGTAAATCTGGACTTTCGTTTCAAGAACTCATGTTTTCCATGATGTATTTCCTTTTGTTTCATATTTTGGAATGTGTAGTATAAGTGGAAAACCTGATACCAAAAGTTTCCCTAACTATTTTCTTTTGTAAAACGAAAGATGATGTATGTCTTTAAACAGGTTTCGCAGTTTTCCTACATGGCACGTCTCGGGTATCCGAGTCTTGTGGGAGCGCCCGGATCCTACGGGACGAGGAAATTCGGGACGGGTTGTGTCACTCATACTACTCCGACATCCTTTTATTACATGAGCCATCATGTTGCTCAAGCGTTTTCTGTTTTCCCGAGCCTCTAGTTGGCTCGGATGCTTTCTTCACCAACCCCTTTTGGGACATAGTGGCAGTTTTCCTGCTGACTGCCTTAGACGTAGTCGTAGGCTTCTTCGCAGTTGGGCCTTCCCCAAGCTCACCCCCACTTTGCTCCATGCTAGCAACATCAATAGGCTACTTCTTCACCGAAGCAATTGGCGACTTCTTGGCAGCCTCAGAAGCCTTTTTCTTTAGGCCTTTCAATTTCTCAGCCCACATTTCTGCGAAAGAAGCAAACAATCAGTGACCTACCTACACAAAAAAAAAGTGCAAGCAAGTGAACACTTTACCTTTCTTAAGGATGGTAATAAAATTGGCATTATCCTCGCAAAAGCTGTATGCCCTCAAACAAGGAAGCGAGATAATCTCGTTGATGTTGTGCTCCCTATTGGAAAGGTCGCTGAAGCGTTGAAGCCTTTATATGCTTGTAACGGGGAGAAAATTATGCTCAACATTAATTGCAAAGCAAAGAAGTTTGGTTAGTTTGACCATCGAGCCTGAAAACACTCTTCGCACATATTGGGGATCGAAATCTTACTAACTTCCGAAGCAAAAATGTTGGCCTCCCCAACCTCATAAAAGAAAAACTGAGAGTCCTAGTGCGAGACCTTCTTTAGAACATCGACTAGCCCGTTGAAACGTACCTTACTCGCTTTAAAGAGATAGTGCGTCTGGTCTTGACCCTTCTTTAATCTATACAAATGGACGAGCTCCTCAACAGATGGCTCACCCAACTCGGCTATTTGGTATGCCATGTATAGACCTATGATTATGACGTATGAGTTTGTGGACAGTTGGAAAGGGACGATGTCAAACCGTTCAAAACGTTGTCGATGAATTGGTAAGGGAGAATAGGCATCCTACACCTTAGAAAGGTCTTAGAGATCGCCACCCACTTGTTAGGGAATTCTCCTCTTGGAACCCTTAAGTTGAGTTAAGGCGCATAAGTCTTGTTTATGCGCCTAAGATCCTCGACATCAATCGAGGATTTCGATTCCTTTCTTGGTCTATGAACTAGAGATCTCCTTGACTAAGCGACCTCCACAGAAGCATGATCGAACGACTTCGTCGCGTCAGGGTTCGAGCTTTGTGTGATGACCTCCTCGAAAACCTCGCGGATGTGCCCCCAAGGATTGTCAAGCCCGTATGGGAATAGAACATATGATCAATTATGTGGCTGTTTGACGAAGACATGACTATAGCTCGCTCTTAGGTACCTGAAACAGAAGTGAACATGTGTCAAAGCTCGAAAAACTCGACGACCTATCCACAATTTGCTTTTAGTTCAAGCACTCGAGATAGCTCACGTTGGACAACAGACACATGCGACCTATCAGGGATTTCGGAGGCTACCATGATAAACTCTCCTTAAACCTAAGACCGTTGGAGACACACTTAAAAACTCTAAAAGACTCAATGTGGCCATGATAATGGCCACCCATAATCGCGAAAATCAAGAAAAACAACTAAAAGAAGGAAAAAGAAACCTTACTGAAATAAGAGAATAGGAAAAGCTCACCGGAAACGCATCGTGAAGATAAAGAAGCAGTGATGGAATGAGCAAGAACGTTTGAAAATTTTTGCAAGGTATGTAAGCTTTATGACAAGTTTGCCCACTTTTATAATGGTTTGCATGGAAGACCAAAGGGTGGGGTTCGATCGTAGCCATCAATCTATAGTGAATCTCGGCCTTCTATTCGTTGAACAATCTCAACCCTTGGACATGGCCACACGCCAAGCATCCACGAGGGGCGATCAACCATCAGACTGTCACAATCATAACCGTTGTCGCACGTTGCCTCAACTTCTCATGTGGATAACTACAGTCACCCATGTGCGACGAAAAGCAACTGCCAAAGGCTACCGCATTTAATGCGACATGACTACGTGGAATTTACATGAATACCCTTTTTTTCTTCAAATTTTGAGTTTGTCAAGAATGTCACAAAAGAGAAAAGATCAAGTGTTGAGCACGTCGATTGGGGATGAGTCTGACTCGTAAAACTCAACTGAATCTACATTCAGTGCCCTACCAATGAATATCGAGCTTGACATCAAATCGAGCAACAGTTTTTGAAGCTTGAATGAGCACCGAACACTAGGGGTAGATGTTATGTGTGATTTTTCCTTCAAGCTTGGAGAATTGCAAGGCTGTAGCTTGACCCAGAACCAGCCCGACTCTATCGATTGTCTAACCTAACATAAGCTTGTTGAGTCATAGCTCGACCTAGCATATGCTAGTCACAACCAATCCTTACAATTGTTCAACCAATTCACATATAACTTTAGATCTCGGTTATCTCGGGAAGGATTAGATCGACAACAATCTTTGCGCAATCATAGAGGCCAATCTCAAGAATATCGAAGTTGCATTTCAAACTTAATTATAATTTCTTTATTTTCGCTCTTTCCTTTGTACACAATCGATATATAAACCCCCTCCAACAATGAGAAAGATGTTAGCAAATTATTCTAAGATTATCATTGTAAGCTCTCACAGCAAATACAAAAACAGTGGACGTAAGCTCAAGAGTTCAACTCGCCAAACCACTTTAAAAACCTCTTTGTCATTTACTTTACTGCATTTATTATTTATTCACTGCTGGTTACCCATAATCGCGCACACATCAGTTCTGGTCCCAACAACGTCGATCAGATCAGTCTAATTAGTGTATTTTTGCATCAACAATAGTAAGTGAATTGTGTAAGTCAAAACAAACTGATACATGGTCAATTAGCCATGTCAAGAAGAATGTGAAGCAAAAGGTTTCCTACATTCTGGCCTTTTTTTTTTTTTTTTTTTTAACCGAGGTGTTAGGGCAAACTCCCAGACTAGATTGCGTACATCTCAACTTATCTTTCGGAGCCTTGAAGTGAACGGCCAAGTAAATCCCCTTAGGGGTGACCACTGAGGAAATTCACCCTACTGTTCACTTCAAGGTCTTGAGAGATTAGTTGAGATGTGCATAAGCTAACTTAGACACTAAAAAAAAAAAAAAAAAAAAAAAGGCTAGAATGTAGGAAAATGATATCTAGATTTATCAAGAGAACATTTATTAGTAAATTAATATGAAATGCATCAAAGAATCTATCAAGTCAATTCCCATGTACCCAAATAATATCTCTCAAGTCTCAACTATCAACCTGGTGCAAAATGTAAGAGCTATCAACAATACTACTATATTCTCTCTGGATTTTTATATGTAAGAGCTATCAATAGTACTACTATATTCTCTCTAGATTTTTATCAGGAAACAATGTCCGTAAAGCATGCACCAATCTAAATATTGATAGTTGAAACAACGGTGTTTGTGAAATATGTTGCTTGATTATTTCCCAAGCAAGACGGGAATTTATACAATGTACAAGTTACATGAATTAGGAAAGAATTGATCCTAAATAATCAAGGATATACACACAATATTAGTTTACCATATTTACACAAATTAATCTAGGAAATACTATCTCTCTTTTCCTAATATATCTTAACAGTCAATCTAGGAAATAATATCTCTATTTTCCTAATATATCTTAACACTCCCCCTCAAGCTGGAGCATATATGTCATATGTTCCAAGCTTGTTACAAATGTATACGATTTGAGAACCTTTGAGAGACTTAGTAAGAACATTTGCTAGCTGGTCATTTGAGTTGACAAAACTGGTGACAATGCATCCGGATTCAATCTTTTGTCGGATAAAATGACAATAAACCTCTATATGCTTTGTTCTTTCGTGAAAGACTGGATTTGAGGCAATATGCAGAGCAGCTTGATTGTTGCATATTAGTTTCATCTGCTTCACTTCACTACACCCTAATTCTTGAAGAAGTTGTTTCAACCAAATGAGCTCACAAGTTGCGAGAGTCGTAGCCCGATATTCTGCCTTTGCACTTGATCTAGCTACTACATCTTGCTTCTTACTCTTCCAAGATATTAGATTACCTCCAATCATGATACAGTATCTAGAAGTAGATCGTCTATCTGATGGAGACCCTGCCCAATCAGCATCAGAATACCAAACAATTTGAGAATTACCCCTATTTTCATATAGCAAGTCTTGTCCTGGAGCACTTTTAATATACTTGAGAATGTGAACTGCTACGTCCCAATGACCACTACATGGGGCCTGGAGAAATTGGCTATCCATACTAACTGCAAATGAGATATCTGGTCTGGTGATCGTGAGATAATTCAGCTTACCAACCAATCTTCGATACCTTCCAGGGTCTTCTAATGGCTCCCCCTGTCCAGGAACAAGTTTGACATTGGGATCCATAGGAGAATCTACAGGCTTACAGTCTAACATACCTGTCTCCTTAAGAATGTCCAAGGCATACTTCTTTTGTGATATAGCAATACCAACCTTAGACTGTGCTATCTTAATCCCCAAAAAATACTTTAGCTTCCCCAAGTCCTTGGTTTGAAAATGGCTAAACAGATGCTGCTTCAGTTGAGAAATCCCATCTTGGTCATTACCTGTTACGACAATGTCATCAACATAGACAACCAAGTATATAAATTTACCATAATCATTATGGCGGAAAAATACTGAATATCAACTGTACTTCGCGACATCCCAAACTGTTGAATCGCAGAACTGAACCGTCCAAACCATGCTCTGGGTGACTGTTTGACAGCATATAAAGACCGACGTAGACGACACACCAATCCTGACTCCCCCTGAGCGACAAACCCTGGCGGTTGCTCTATATACACTTCCTCGGCAAGTTTATCATGCAAGAAGACATTTTTAATAACCAACTGATGAAGGGGCCATTGATACATGGCCACTAAAGAAATAAGGAGGCATACCGAAGTAAATCTTAGCAACATGAGAGAAGGTATCACTGTAGTCGAGCCCATAGATCTGAGTGTTACCCTTTGCAACAAGGCGAGCCTTCAGCCGATCAACTTTGCCATCAGGACCAATCTTAACAATGTAAACCCAACAACACCCAACAACAGTCTTGCCTGGCGGTAAGGAAACCAACTCCCAAGTACCATTATGATTGAGTGCAGTCATCTCCTTAATCATGGCAGGTCTCCACCTTGGATATGTTATTGCCTCGCTAACAGTGTTAGGTATAGGGATAGAAGATAGGTTTGAAATAAAGGCAGAATAAAATGGAGATAAACGATCATAACTAAGAAAATTATAAATAGGATGTGGATTTCGAGAAGATCGAATACCTTTGCGAAGGGCAAGTGGAGGAGTTGCCTCGTCTACAGGAGACATGACTGGAGCAGGTAACGGAGGAACAGGAGATGGGTCATCAGGATTGACCGAGGTACCTATATCAAGAAGGGAAGTACCATTGAAATTAGTAAGAGGACGAGGATAACAAGAATAAACTTGGAGATGAGGATGATCCCTCAACGAGAAAGGAGGGATGGGGATAGGTAAGGTGGCAGGGATAAGATTGCTATTGACGGTGTTTTCAGAAAAGTATATAGATGTCTCAAAGAAAGTTACATCTGTAAAAACAAAATATTTGTTGGTGGTTGGGTCATAGCAACGGTAACCTTTCTGGAGACGAGAATATCCTAAAAAGATACACTTAACAGATTTAGGCTGTAATTTGTCTTTGCTTGGAGTGTGATCATGAACAAAGCAAATGCAACCAAACACTCGTAAATGTATTGGGTATGGGTCTTTACCAGGAAACAGAATGGAGTGAGGACTCTTATGTTGCAAGACAGAAGAAGGCATACAGTTAATCAAGTAACAGGCAGTGAGAATTGCATCCCCCCAAAATCGAAGAGGAACATGATGATGTATAAGTAAGGTACGGACAGTTTCAATAAGATGATGATTTTTGTGTTCGGCGGCCTCATTCTGCTGAGGAGCATAGGCACATGAGGTTTGGTGAATAATACCCTGAGAAGACATATACTTAGTAAAGGCAGAAGATAGATATTCCCTAGCATTATCACTACGCAAAATCTTAATAGAAACATCAAATTGATTACGAATCTCAGCACAAAAATTCTGAAAGATAGAAAATAACTCAGAACGAGTTTTCATTAAAAATACCCAAGTATTACGAGAATAGTCATCTATAAAAATAACAAAATAATAGAAACTCAAAGTTGAACTGACACGACTAGGACCCTATATGTTTGTGTGAACAATATCAAACATTGAGATGGCCCTATTATTGGCTCGCTTGGAAAAGGAAGCTCTAGTTTGTTTTCCAAGTTGACATGACTCACAATTAAAATAAGATAATGTAGACATACTAGGCACTAATTTCTGAAATTTGGCAAGACTTGGATGACCAAGGCGGCTATGAAGAATGTCAGTAGATGCAGCGAAGGTGAAGGCAACTGGCGGATTTGGTTCGGAGAGGTGGTACAGTCCATGTGATTCATGTCCTGTTCCAATCGTCTGACCTGTGTTTCAATCCTACACCACAATAGAGTCAACGAAAAAGGTGATAGAACAGTTAAGATATTTGGTTAACTTACTAATAGAAATCAAATTATATGGACACTCAGGGGCGAATAAGATTGAGTTTAAAGAAATGGAAGGGAGTGGTCGAGCTTCTCCTATCCCTTTGACCATAGTCTGCGAACCATTAGCAAGAGTAATTTTTGATAAAGTGGGAGAAGAGGTCATTTGAGATAAAAGATTTTTATTACCATAAATGTGGTCAGATGCTCCGGAATCCAAAATCCATGGGCCAATGGAGGAGGTCCTACTCAGATAAGCAAAGGAATTACCTGTTTGGGAGGCGCCAGATGAGGATGACTGCTGCTTGACAGCTTGATATTGAAGATACTCATTGTAATCAGCCCCAGACAACGTAATGGAGTTGGGTTGTTGGTCTTTAGCATCGGGTAAAGGAAGGAGTCCATCTCTAGTTGCTTGAGCCATATGAGCGGTGGATCGATTAGAAGATTGACATGGTGGCCTCCCATGCAAAGCCCAACAAGTGTCTCAGTTGTGGCCATTCTTGTCACAATAGGTGCAATGTGGTCTAGATCCCTTTCCTTTTCCCTTTCGAGAACCTCTCTTTCCTTGTTGATTTCTTGCCTGAACAGTTGATTTTGATGCTTCTGCCATTGTAATCAAGAGAAGTGAGAGATAAATCCAAAACGGTAGAAACACCCTCTGTCAGAGTTGAATCACCAACAAGAAGGAAGAACTGGAGGAAACCGATCACATGAGAAGNCCGATAACTTAACAGATCCCCTCTTAAATTATCATATTGGTAACACACCAATTCGTCTATTTAGATCACCTGGGAGCAGGAACCAATTGACCTATTGAGACCTCATAAGGAACGGTGGAAAGAAATGCAATACAATTAGAAGCCATTCAATGACATAAAGATGGGATATCTGGTGGAGTGGGCAATTCCGATAGTGATATGCTTCACCGAATTGGTGAAGGAATGGGTTTTCCTCTTCATTGATTTGGCAAGGAAAGGAATGCCAATGCCCTTAAAATAGGGAACTTGCTGCACTCTTTAGTTTCTTTTCTTGCTCTCTTTTTTATTTTGTGTCTTCTTTTGACATGTAAGCAAAAGTTATAAACCAAAAACTCATTTATTCTAATATAAACTCGAGCCAAGCCGAGCTCTTTTTTTTTTTTTTTTTCCTTTTCTTGGATGGATGGTTGGGATTCACAGTGTTTGATAGTTTGTAAGTTGGGAGTTTTTTGTGGTTTCTTCTATATTTGATGAATTTTGTTTACAATGACAAGAACATAACTCTTGGTTTTACAAAACACGAATCAATAATTTTGGGTACCGAATGTTTTTTCAAGTGGATGAAAAATAAGTGAACGAGGGAAAAGAGAAGATTAATCATTTGAAAGTCCCACTAATTGAGCATCAACTGAGCTTGAGCTAGCTCAAGTTTGAGTACCCCTTTTTATACTCGAGCTTGAGCTCGAATTCAGAATGTTAGGCTTGACCAAGTTTGGGCTTGGCTTGAGTTCGGCACTGTAGCTTTCGAGTCAAGCTCAAGTAGCTAAATACTCGACTAGGCTTGATTTGAATCTAGCCTTAAGATAGATAATAAAGTTGTGTTTTGAAACTTTTTAGATAGGAAAGTGTCATTAGACCATTATTTGGGTGGGAAAAAGTTGTTTACTCAAAAAAAATAAAATGGATGTTCTTGTATGCCATTATGCACAATGACTTGTATCATTGACAATATTAAAACTAAGAACATGAAATTTGCCAAACTAAAATATGTTATGCTCCAACTTTACGGGGGTTGATACTTATAAAAAATCATGAATTTATATGAGTTTTATCCTACATTTAATCAATTAATTATTCTAGTGCATTACAAATTTTTATATGCAGTTACTATTAAACTTTTATTGACCTAATGTTTTAACACAAATTTCAAATATGTGTGGTGGTATTGTCATAGTCCGAGTCCACCAAGAGGGTGTTTCCAGCAATTTCATCACGAACCAAACCGCACCGTTTCGATATCCGTAGAAGAAGAATTAAGGCGGGCTAGATTCCCCCTCACACCCCCACACCGTCACACGATATCTCTTCTCCTACACGAACTGAACAAAACAAAACAAAGGGGATAACAAAAAACCCTCCACTTCCCAAAACCATTACCCAGAAATGGCAATCTCTTCCGGCGTTTTCTCCACCGCTTTTCTCTCCCCCGAAACGGCGTCGTTCCTTATACCCTCCATCCGGCCCAGCCTCATTGCTTCCGGTAATCTCCGCATGGTTCGTACTGTGACCTTAGCCACTGCCTCCAAGCCCGCTACAGGAAAGCGTGAGCCACGTGGCATTAGGAAGCCTCGCCCCGTGTCTCCTGAAATGCAAGCACTTGTCGGTGTCCCTGAAATCCCTCGCACTCAGGCTCTCAAACAGATTTGGGCTTATATCAAAGAACACAATCTTCAGGTTTTATTTTTCTTTTCTCTGCTATTATTAATGTTACTAGTAATAGTACTACTTTGTATTATTGTTTGACGAAGCTTAGTCGTCCTTTTGTGCTTTATTCAGGGGTTTGTGTTTGGATAAGGTTGTGTTTGTTTAGAAATGATGTTAGGTTATTTTATTGTGTTAGTGGAAATGGGTTTGGCTCATTTGGATCGCGTGTTTCTTAGAAAACTAGAATGATGCGGCTTTGTTTTTGTGTTTAGAAATGAGTTTTACTTGTGCTTTAGGTTAATGGAGTTTTTGGGTTTGGATAAGACGGTATTGGTTTGGCATACATGTGAGTTTTTATATTAAGAGTAATACTACACTTACAAAGATTTTCATACAAAGCGATGTGGCAAAAAATGAATAGAAGAGTGAATATAATGAGTTTGACTTTTTATTTTACTCTTTCATTCATTATTTGCCATCTCACTTTGTATGAAAATGTTTGTAAGTATTGTATTATTGTTATATTAATAGAAATAGGTTTCGTTCCTTTGGGGTTTTGGGTGGGATCTTGGTGGTATTTTTTTTGTTTTTTCTTTTTGTGCTTGGGTTAATTCCATATTGATGAACGAGAAAAGTTTGTTTGCTAAAATGAGTTTTGTTTTGAAGTTGGAATTGAAAGGAAATGGGGATGTTTGCCTCTAATTTTCTAAAGAATATAACCTCCTATTACATCCAGTTGCATCACAATATCCATTTCATTTCACAAATTTGTTGTAAATGAAATTTCGAAGTGTTGCAGTATATATTTATGAAATGCAGGTGATTTTTGACAGAGCTTTAGCTTTCTTGGGGTAAAAACTTGGAATAGTAGTTTGTTTTTAGTGCCATAATTTTCTTTTAAAACTGGCTAATTTACTTTTCACATGGTCATAAGCTGATATGTATTGACAGAAGTGCTTGGCCTTGTATGCTGAAGGATTGAGGTAATATTAAAATAAGTTGAGTATTCTGAAGGAATACGTTTTATGAGGGTTTTTTTTACTACTATGCTAATGTGCTAAAAGGCGGTGCGTCGTAGAGATGACTTAGTGTAGGTGAAGGCCCATGGCTGATAAAATGAATTTTAAAATCTGTGCAGCATTCTTTTATTGTTTGAATATAAATAAGTTGGACTTTCATAATACACATGAATCATCGTCATTATGATAACTCCGATAATAAAATTATATTTTCTGGAATAATAAAGGTTTTGGTCTGACAAATTCTTCAAAAATGTTCTATAAAAGCATAAAGACTCTATTTTGTCCGCTGATATATTCAGATTTAGATTCAAATGCTTTCACCTTATAGTGTCATACTTGTTGCATTTTTCCCTTGTAGATTTAAATTGGCAAAGAAACTACTTAAAAAAATTTGCCTTCCACATTATTCCTGCACGGTATGTAGTTATACAACAGCATTTTATTTAAAAATGCAGAAACAAGGACTGAAGTTGATTAATTTGTGAGAACCCTCATGGAGGTCCTTGGTTCTGGTATTCCAGGTTGTTGTCCTTGGGTTCTGAGGTTAACCCTGGTAGAGTTATTTGCTTGGTTCACGAGAATGAGAGGGGTTTTACTTTTGTAATTACTTATAAGCCATTAGTTAGGTCTAGATTCTTAGATGGGTAACAGGTTTTCTCCTCTGATCCTCATGTGGACAGCTAGTTCACTTACATGTGTATGAGCTCTTGGTAAATAGTATTCATTGTCCTCTCAAGATAAGTACAAAAGGGATTTGATGAGAGAAATAACATTTTTAGTGATTCACATGGAGACACTACAGAGCTTCTTTGTGCTCTAATGTTAAACTATTGTTATTGGTTACAAAACTAAAATGTTTGTGCATTTGCCAATTCCCCTACCTGTTAGATTGTAACGTTGCAATAGGTGGTAAGGCATGTATTCTTTGTGGATGAAGTTGTCCTATTAATCAGTTCTGTTATTGGTGATTATTCTGTGTTTTTTCTTTTTTGAAGTTATCATTTCTTAGTAAGTGAGATGTATCATATGTTTGAGTTCCTAAAAAACTTGCAACCATTAACTTCCCATTTCTATTCCTTTCTTATGCTGTTGTTATTTATAACAAGTGTTAATATCAGTTATACTTTCTTATATCACGAATCTTGAACTTATTTGAATTGCCATTTTTTAGGATCCTGAAAACAAGAAGGTCATAGTTTGTGACGAGAAGCTGAAGAA
This sequence comes from Pistacia vera, assembly GCF_008641045.1. Taxonomy (NCBI): domain Eukaryota; kingdom Viridiplantae; phylum Streptophyta; class Magnoliopsida; order Sapindales; family Anacardiaceae; genus Pistacia; species Pistacia vera. Next base: position 736,686 of record NW_022196024.1, on the reverse strand, counting down.
GATATTTGGAGGAAAGGATCGAGTTGGCTTCCTTGAGATTGCAGGGTTGATTAGTCCTCATTTTCTGTAATGAAATCCAAGAGAACGGATCGAAAAGCTGGGAACCATAATTTGTTTGAGGAGGTTGTATTTTGGTGGATCATACTAGTGAAGGTGGATGTTGCTTTCTTCAATTAGTAGTATTTTTAGTCTTGGTAGTATTGGCGTACAGAAGTACAACTGTTTAATTGAGTTTTTGGCTTCTGGTTCCTTAAGATGTAGGTTCTTTAATGCAATATTACTACTTGTTGCGGGGGTTTATGCATCTTAAATTTGGTGGAATTTATATGCATAATTTCTACTTTTATTTTAGAACTTCTTTATTTGGCTAAGTTACTATGTGCAAGCAGCTTTCAAACCCTGCTCATTATTCTCATGGTGACCCAGCATGATGCCCATCTCAATGATCATAACAGGCTACAGCTGGACACCTTCAACGCTCCAGCCAACTTTAATACAAGTTAACTTTTAAGAAATCGTTATACGGTTAATTCTATTGATTTTGAATTGTGAGAATTATTTTATGGTTTTGTTGATGAAAATATCAAAGTAATCATTGATTTATGATAAAACAATCGTTATGAGTTGATTTGTGAGAAATGTGAATCATTGTTTTAAACCTGACCCTTTAAGGGACCCAGTAAGGCCATCTGGGTCTTGGGTTGATCGGTTCCACCGGTAAAATCGGTGGTTTCCGGTGATCCAAAAAGTTTAAAATCTTACAAACACACCCTTAAAAAATCAATCAGTCCTCACAAGTTTAAAATTTAGCAAATAAACCCCTGTGATTTGTTTGGATTTTGACCTTTTTGGCCAAATTTTGGCTGATTCTGGTGGCCAAAATTCAATCCAACACCACCACCTGAACCATCGTCCTCCACTCTACAAAACCCATCTAATCCAAGAACTTGGTAACCCTCTAGTCATTAGCCGTGACAAGTATATACCGTTGTGATTGGGTTGATTTTTCTAGTCAAATTCCGGCTGATTTCGACGTCCAAAATTCAATCAAACGCCACCACCTAAACCATCAGCATCCACTCAACAAAAAATCCTCTAATCACGGCACTTGGTAGCCCCCCATTTGCCGACTGTGACTCACATATTGGGTTGAATTTTTTGGCTAAATTTCAACGTCCAAAACTCAATCCGACACCACCCCTTGAACCAACGGCTTCCACTCTACAAAAGTCTTCTAACCCTGACACTTGGTAGCCTCTCATTCGCCAATGATCAAATTAGGGATCTTGTGAATAGTGAAAAATGGTATCCCAAATTGGAGAGGTTGTCGAGTCTCGGTTGGATCAGTCCGGGTTTTAAAACGGTGATGTGAATATGAAATTTGTGGTAAAAGATAAGACACTGACACAAAAATGATAAAAGGAATGAAATTCCAATTAAACAAGAACACTAAAATTTGGTGATTAACATGAATCCTTTTAATAAATTTTCATAATTTTTGTGATTAATATTTAATTATTGTTGGAAAATCATATTTAACGTATGTATAATATCATGTATTTATTAAAATATTTTTTTTTGATAAAAAACTTAAGTAATTAACTAATTATTACCAAATAAGTGTAAAAATCTTAAACAAGATTAAAAAGAATACTACTTGTTATATTTACTATTGTAAAAAGATTAAAATATGAACACGTCCACTTCGTTCAGAATATATATTGAATACTAATACATGATATTTATAGAGATTTTTAATACTTTATAATAAAACGGTTAAATTTAATACNAATCTTACTTTTATCCTTGCTCTTAGATTTACCTCGCGACTTTCCCCTATTGCCAGGCTTATTAGAATTCCTATCAAGATTTCGTCCCCTAGCAGTTAAAGCATCCCTAGACGAAACCTCTGAACCTCTTCGTCGCATATCCTCTGCCAATAATGTAGAACATACAGATTCCCACGACATCTGTGTCAATCCTCCACCACTAATCGCAACAATCAGGTTGTCCCATGTATCAGGCAGCGAGCATAACAATGTTACCACTTTCTCATATTCGGTGAGTTGTACATCCACAGCCAGCAGTTGATTCACCAGAGTATTAAACTCATCCAAATGTGCAGCAAGAGAATCCCCATCATGCATACAGAGATTGTAGAGTTTCTTGCGACAAAACATCAAGTTCACCAAAGACTTACTCAGATACATATTTTCCAGCTTTTGTCAAAAACCCTTAGCCATATCCTGATCCATCACATTCGTTAGAATAGAGTCCTCAAGACAGATGCGAATCAAACCTCTGGTGTTCCGATCCATCTTGTCCAATTCAGCAAATGCGGTACGATCAGTCACTGATAATTCTCCTTCAACAGGTTTAGACCCAAGCATACTTGACAATGCAGTTCTAGACATTTCACTCGTTGTAACAACGGCAGTCTCGACTGTTGGCCTATCATTCACAATTGCACCCCACAGGTCCCTATTAACGAGTAGATCCTCCATCCACAGTTTCCAAAGCTCGAAGCGTTTGCCTTCGAACTTCTCAATCTCAACCTTTGATCCCGCCATCTCTAAATCACAGTTTAACAAAACCTAGCTCTGATACCAATTGAACGAAATAGAGACAACAACAGGAACAAAATATAATAGTAAAACAAATCAAACCGTAAACAAAGAAAATAACATGCACCATTTACCCTGGTTCACCCAATGTGGGCTACGTCCAGCTGAGTCAATATTATTACAATATGCCTCACCTCTCTCGTTTACAATGAATGAATTGCTCTCACACACATAAGAAGAGAAAAGTATGTTTATATACTAGGTTTAAGAGACTAAACCTAGTTTTACAAGGATTCCTATTCCTAAGCCCAACCCAAAAAGGAATTAGTAACTTAAAAGAAATCCTCAGCGGGACCCCCGAGTGTGTCTCCGTTACCCATTAATGCTGAAGTAGTCGACAAATCCAACAATCAGGACATGCAATTGTAAGCCAGACATTGTTACTTGGAACACACTTTTGGCAATATTTGGGCAGAATAGGATGGACTTGGAAGTGTAAGGTGTGTTCAAGGAGATGAAGAGGGCAGGGTTCATTACTGAGAGGGACACTTTCAACACCCTAATTAGTGCATTTAGTCGTCGTGGTTCTTTTGACCAAGCCATGTCTGTTTATAAGAGAATGCTGGAAGCTGAGGTTACACCCGATCTTTGCACCTACAATACTGTTTTGGCAGCATTGGCTCGGGGAGGGATGTGGGAACAGTCTGAGAAAATACTTGCTGAAATGAAGGATGTTGATGAGGGAACATACTGTTCTTTACTTCATGCTTATGCCAATGGCAAGGAGATTGAGCGGATGCTTACTCTTGCAGAAGATATATTCTCTGGTCTGATTGAACCTCATGTTGTGCTCTTGAAGACCCTTGTTTTGGTTAATACTAAAAGTGACCTTCTTATAGAAACAGAGCATGCCTTCTTAGAGTTGAAGAAAAAAGGATTTTCCCCTGACAAATCCACTCTAAATGCCATGATTTCGATTTATGGCAGGAGGCAGATGAGTACCAAGACAAATGAGATCTTGAACTTCATGAATGAAAGTGGGTTAACTCCTAGCTTGACAACCTACAATAGGTTGATGTATATGTATAGACGTTCTGAAAATTTTGAGAAGTCCCAAGAGATTTTAAAGGAAACTTTCAACAAAGGATTGAAACCTGATATAATATCATATAATACTGTCATTTATGCCTATTGTAGAAATGGTTGGATGAAAGAGGCTTTGTGGATATTTTCGAAAATAAGAGATTCTGGCCTTGTTCTAGATGTAATCACCTACAATACCTTTGTTTCAAGTTATGCAGCCGATTCATTGTTTGTGGAGGCTATTGATGTGCTTGGATACATGATCAAGCAAGGATGTAAACCAAACCAGATCACATACAACTCCATTGTAGATGGTTATTGTAAACTCAATCGTTGAGATGAAGCAATCACGTTTGTTAATAATCTTTCCAAGCTTGATCCACACACGTCTAAGAGGGAAAAATGCAGGTTATCAGACCGCATAGCAAAGAAATGGTCATATCATAGACATTCCTCTTCTCCAAAGGGATAGCAGTTCAGTTTGTGTGCTTTTCAAGCGTCAGGCACTTGTCCATCCAGTACAATCAACCTATGTACCAGTGAAATATGAATTGATACCTACTATTGGCCTTTGTTTCTATGCAAATTTTGTGATAAAATAATATTTTTGATAGGTTTTACATGTGCTGTAACATGGCATGACTATTATCAAATTTTATGTTAAGTTCTTCATAATACTTTTGAAGGTAAAAAGGAAAATTCATTTATTTGCTAGATGAGCCGGAGATTTGTGTGAGGGCACTCTCATTTTAGAACACCTTTTTTTTTTTTTCTTCTTCTTCTTCTTCTTCTTTTCAGAAGTAATCCATAAATTTTGATACACATATAATAGCATTCAGAGATATATATATAGAGATATATATATACAGTAACATTCAAAACATTATACAATTCAATAAATGATATATACATGTCTTTGAACAAATAAGTAAGTTACAATCGCAAAATAGAACTAAACGTTCTAGAAATATGTTGGACGGTGTAGTGTTTAATTTTTCACCATAAATATAAACAAACGTCTCTAAATAATATTTCTATTTTATATAATTTTAAACTAAAAAAGATTGTCTTTGGTTGGGATCTGATTGAGAAAGTGTTTCCACTTGAACTTTCTCAGTTATGTCTTGGCCAAATGTTATACATATTGCTAAAAGAAATTGTAGAGATAGATGAGCATTAAGAGTGGATCATTTTGATACCAATATTATTACCTAAAATTTTCCAACAATTGGAATCTAATAGCTAACACTGGATTCTAGCAATTGGAAACTTAATTAATTAATTAAAAAGTGTTATACATAAAATAAATTATAGGACACTTTTTAACATTTTTATTTAAGTTTTAATTTTATTATGATTAAAGGTATTTTAGGTAATTAAGTTCATGTGTTTATAAAAAGTTTTCAGATTTTAGATTCAAGTCAAGAAATCTTTTTTCTAGAATTAATTGACAATTTGAAAAAGAAAAATGAACAATCAAAACTCTAAATTTAATTAGATTTGACTTATAAATGGTAAAATCATGCAAACTCTTAGTAATTAGCCTAGTTAGTAAATACGCGTTTCATATGCGAATTGTACGGCCAGCCATATAATCCGTGTATAAAATGCGTTTTGACGTATGTTATAAAAACTACCGAATTATACGTGTATAATATGAATACCCGAATAATTCGTGTATTATTGTTTAAAAAAAAAAAAAAACCACTGCTCACCCCAAAACGACGTCGTTTTAGTGGGGTTTAATTCAAAATTAAACAAAATCTCTTCTCTTCTTCGGTTCTTCTTCTTCCTCAGCTCTTCGACGGATGACATTTTCAGCTTTTCTTCCTTAGTTCTTTGACGTTTTCAACTTTTCTTCATCTCTTAGGTCTTTATCTCAGGAACTAGCAGAGTCATCAGAGGAAGCTCGGATGGCGAACTGGTTGAGATTTTTAACGGGTTTGTGTTTGTGTTTGGGGGAGAAGAATAAGTTTGAGGAAGGGAAAGTATTGGTAGAAAGAATTGCCTATAAAGCAGATGTCATTGTTGGAGCTCTGAAAGAAGCAGTTGGCCTTGTGGGTGAGACACGGAGAGATGATTTGATTGAAGAAGAGAGAGGGAGGGGGGTTTTTAAGATGGGTCATGGGTGTCAGGGTGTTTTGTGTTTGTGGTGGATTTCACTGTACGTGTCAATCTCAACACTCAACACTGCAGATTGCTTTCTATTGCACAAACCAAAAAATAAATAAATATCCTTTCCACTGGCGGGTTAGAACTTAGACCAAGACGTGGGCCTAGGAATTTGTTAAGGCAAAGAAAAGATTAATGTTAGTTAATTGAATATTTCCCATTTGAAATGTTATATTGATTTTAATTACGTGGTCCATAAAAGTGTTTAAACTAAGATTGATATTGCCGTATTTTTCAAAATGTATTATTGATAATATACCGTATTAAACCCATATATACCCGTACCATATTTTTCCCGTATCTGAATTTTATGGTCAAATTTTTATAAACGTAGTTTTCACCGTTTGCCGTATTATACCCGTAAAATTCCCGTACCCTTTTTTTGTCGTACCCGTATTTACTAACCAGAGTAATTAGTATAACTTCATTGGATGAATATATAAATGGTATAATATTTGATACTGCTCTGTTTAATGATTATATAGAAACGTAATTGAGATAATGTTATTAAAATAGTTCTCACAAGACTTTTTAAAAGAGATTTATTGAATATAATTTTTATTTAAAAAAAAAAAAGACAATCACTAAAGCAATAGATTTAATTATGTCATAAATTTAATTTTTAATTATGTCACAAAACAATTATACAATAGAAAAAATTCAATTATTTATAATAATATTAATGATAATTATATGCAGAAATAATTATTTAAAAAATATATTATGTATGGTGATAATATTAAACATGATAATAGTAATACAATGAATTCATTTAAAGCGGATCGGAGTGGATAAACCCACAAGCCAGATATAACTTAGCCAACCCAGCCCAATATTAGACACAAGAAATGGAGTAGGTTGGGTTGTCCCATAACCCATAATTTGCCATCCCTACATAGGAACATTCTCACAAGCAAACTCAACCTCTAAGACAATCAATTCTAAAGAAACTATTCTAATATAAGAGCATGAATATATATATGTTTCTCTATACACAATCTCTCTTTCTAGCTCCCCACTTGTTATAAAAGGAAATTCCCAAAAGGCGCTTTTTTTTTTTTTTTTTCATATCACAAAACACCAAAGCATTTGACAAATTAAATATCTTATCCTTGTAACATGTGATTGTGATATTTGCAACCTCAACCAAAAACGCTTGGGTTAATTTTCGTCCTTAAGGTTTGAAGTATATTGAACTTACCTCCAAAACCATAGTAACAAACATTTTAGTCTAGTCAAGTGAAAATTTTCAACAAAATTTCTTTAATTCCCCCATTGTCTTATTTACATGTTATTAGAAATGAATAAAATGTAAAAAAAAAAAAGTAAAAAGCATATGAGACACTTATAGAAAAAGTCAATTTCTCATAACAATGTTTAGAAAACTAAACTGGATCGATCAGTCTGACTATCAACCAACGTCCTCTCCGATCTAAATTTCTAATTTTACTGTTCACCCAAATCCCTAATCTTACCGCCGGCGAACGAGGGGCTATCAAGTGCCAAGGTTAGAGGGATTTTTTTAGAGGGAATGCTGGTGGTTCAAAGGGTGGTGTCGAATTGAATTTTGGACACCGAAATCAATCGAAATTTGGTCGAAAAAATCAACCCAATACTTGAGTCACAACCAGCAAACGAGAGGCTACCAAGTTTCGATATTAGAGGGGTTTTGTAAAGTGGAAGACGGTGGTTCAAGTGGTTGTGTCGAATTGAATTTTGGCCACCAAAATCAGTTGGAATTTGGCCAGAAACGTTAAAACCCAATAGATCACAGGTAGGATTGTAAAAAGTCTGGCGAGCCTAAAAAATGAGACTCGAACTCGAGCTCGAGTCAGCTGGCGAGCCAACTCAAACTTGAGCTTGCGAGCCCTAATCAAGCTCAAGCTTGTTAAGGCTGGATCAAACCCAGGTTTGACCGAGCCAATGTCCCCTTTTTTACAGCTTGCTTACAGTCTTCCTGCGTACAACATTTCTTCTTTACATCTAATGTTGAATTTATAGAAAAAATAATAACCATGACAGTTTCAGACTTTACAAAATGCCTATTACTTTACAAAATAAAAAAACAGTTCTAAATATATACAAATAACATTCCAAGATATGAAAATACAATCCACCAATCAAAATCACTATCCACCAGTAGTCTGCAGTAGGCTAATCTGCGACCAAAACCACCATTTCCCCCTAGCTGTATAAAATGTTCAATTTAGTAAGTATTTTTTAATGTAACTATGACAAGAGAAAAATATGTATAATCATAAAACAAAAGCAAAAGAAATCAAACTTTTACCTATGCATGCCTCCTACCACAGCCAAACCATGCACTAAATCCCAGGAACTTACGGGATAGGAAGGTTGATCTCCAACGGTTGATGGTCTTCCTGAAAATGACAAAGACGGAGTAATTGAAGTTTAGTTTGTATAAATATAACGTAATAATTAAATTTAATAAAAACAATATTCAATATAAGTATATAACCTACTTTACATCCTTTCTTCACCCTATTCAAATTCCTGCACCAATCACATCCACATAAGAGCATCTCCACTGTGTCGAGAGACAACAACGATCGATACGTGTCAATAACGTTACTGCCAGCACTGAAAGCAGATTTAGAAGCAACCATAGTGATAGGGATGGCTAATATGTCACAAGTTATGGTAGACAAGATAGGGAACTTTGTTGAATTAGCCTTCCAGCATGTCAAAGCATCAAACGCCTTAGGGTCCCTGACATATTTATGGCATCCCTCTCCTAGGTAATAGTCTAACTCTGATTTTGTTGGCTCAACCGTCTCAACCACATCCAGAAACTGACTAAAATCATCCCAATTATCTGCCCTCTCTGCCGCTACCCTCGACCCCTCACCAATAACCTTAACTCCATCCCATGTAGATGTAGAAGCGCGGGCAGCAGTCAATGCTTTACTGGCATTAACATACTCCTTATATATCACATACAAGGCATCTCGAACAACATCAATATTTGCCTATGCTTCACGCTCAGGATACATCTTAGGGAATGCCCATTGAATCACCCTCATCTTCAGTCTGGGGTCTAAAATAGCAGCCACACCTATCAATAAATTACATTCTCCCAAATATTTGTCAAACTTTTCTTTCATTTTCCAAATCATGGACTGTATAAACTGACCTTCATCCTGACTCTTACTATCCAACATAATTTTGATTGTACAAACTTGTTTTAGAAACAAGTTTGATGTCGGATAATCACTCCTCGATATGAGATTCGATGCACCACTGAACACCTTCAAAATTGAACAAATTTTCTCAACTTTGTCCCAATCCTCCTCCTTGGGACAATAATGATAACTCAAATCCCTCTCCTTCAAACAAGGAAAAACACGTCTAAATTTCATTGCCGTTGTCAACATATCATATGTTGAATTCCACCGTGTTTTGCAATCAAGAATAAGCTTGCGAAATAGCAATCGCTGCTGCTAAACAATCTCTGCGAACACCTTTAGTCTACTCTACGATGAATTGATATACACCACGCTATCACGGATGTCCTCAATGATGTGTCTAATCTGATAAAGACCATCTTGAACAACTAGGTTCAAGATGTGTGTACAACACCTCACATGAAACATCTTGCCCCCACATATGAGCTTCCCCGTAGCTTGGAAATTATCTTTCAACACTTTTACTGCAACATCATTGCTTGAAGCATTATCCACCGAGATTGTGTGGACCTTAGCTTCAATTCTCCACTCCATCAAACACTTGAAATTGCATCAGCAATGACCACACCAGAATGGGGAGGAGGGTAATGAATAAAGTTCAACACCAGTCTATTAAACTTCCAATTATCATCAATCTAATGCCCAGTCAAGACCATGTATTCCATCCTTTGGTTGCCTGAATGTCATAGATCTATGGTTAAACTTATCTTTCTAACACCTTTTAATAGGGTCAACAACTTCTGCCTCTCATTTTCAAACACTCTCATACAATCATTCTTACAAGTATTACGGGAAATCAAAGCCCATTAAGGAATCCTGTACTTCATCATGTTGTTTAACCCCTCTTCCTCCATAATAGAAAACGAATGCTCATGTATTAGCACCCAATGTGCAATAAGCTCCCTTATCTTCATCATATCGAATTGGCCCCGTAGAGCAGGCAGGATAGGGAAATTTATTTGTTGTTGCCTCAAGTTAGCTATTCCTTTTGCACACCTTTTCAAATGTCTATTGAATTATGTAGTACTTCCAGTGGCAGTCATTTTCAGCTTTGTTTTACATGAATGCACTCTGTCTTCCTTGTACCACTAGGGAGAACCACTTCCTAAATTCTGACCACACAGTTGATGTCTTCGCTCTCTTCTTCCTCTGTAGTGGACTGTCATTGTCCTCTACATTTTCGAGGTTACTCACACTTTGCTTCGTACTAGTACCACATGTGCTTGTATAAATGTTACGTCAATCGACTGCTCTTATCGTGACACAATTATCGACGTCATCCAATGTAAGGGTGCTTGAGGAACTATCTCCCAAGGCCATACCTACAATTGAAAAATAAGACACCATTACAGAGCAATCCATGTCACAAATTTCAAATATGATACCAAGCAAACATCCAATGCTACATCCCCAAGTTTAGAATTACTACTCATTACAAAGCAATCCATGTCACAAATTTCAAATATGATACCAAGCAAACATCCAATGCTACACCCCCAAGTTTAGAATTGCTACTCATTACAAAGCAATCCATGTCACAAATTTCAAATATGATACCAAGCAAACATCCATACCAACCATTTGAGGAATCTAGTTAATGAATATGGAATTTGATAAAGCATAAAATGGCAAGCATAAAATGGTAATGCCATTTTAAGCAAGTCCATGAAGTTACAAGAATATGCTTACCAAGAGGTTAGAACCAAGATCAGTTAAAGGATTCATCATACCATGAATCTTATAAAAGTTTCAAAGATCGCTTTTATTTTCATGGGATAATCAGATGAATCCCAAACTGATTCAATGCGAAGTCTCATCAATATAGAGATATAGTGATAGAAGATAGAACACAAAATAGATGAGTACTACCATGTAATTAGCACATGTCCATGGCAATATATATTAGTAAGCCCAAATCAGTTCTGAAGATTTGTCCTATGCTGTCATGCTACATCAGTGAATATATCAATACAACATTACCTCCATTTTTCTAGAAAAATTGCATAATGTTTCATTTGTTTACAGAGGAATCTTACATCTATTGAGAAAGGAATAATTGTTTTGGATTTGGAGTATTTATTCCTGTATTTCATAGTTTAACAACTAATGTTCTAGTTCTATAGTGGCCAATATACACTGGTGGTGACTACTGACCATTGAAACTTGGACTATAGCTTAATAGTTAGGTAAGATAGACCCACATGCAGCTTTTACATTGCTTTAAAACTCAATTGGAGTCCCCATTTCAACAAAATTTGGCCACTGTCTACCAGTGATGTTCACAGAATTTATGGATAAGAGAGCACTTAGAAAGTCATCAAAAAATATTATCTACAATAGAATCTATGTAAACCCTCGAACTGGTAGCAAACATCTTATTCATTACGTGCACAGGGATTCCAAATGTTGCAAAGGCACATAAAGCCACACAGAGTCTAAGATAAAACATCAGATTATTTCATTTATAGTAGCGATTATTTATGATCTTTAACTTCTCACACATCATCATCATCATCTCGTACTTAGGTGCTAAACCCAAAATCTTAGCCCGGACTAGATCACAAATAGCTAAAACAGTATCTTTGCAAGAGCTACAATGCTAACGAAAGACGCGATTATTCCGTTCAAACCATAGGAAATAAATTGTGACTGAAAGGACCAACTGGGAAAGAAGGTGGCTAGAGTCACCTTTGCGTCTAAGATGCAAGCTAGCCCACTGGAGCAAAGGGAGCCAAGAGAGAGTAGGCTATGTAGAGAGCGTCCTGGTAATGACCTCCCGCCAAACATAACTTGAGAAGTCACAGCTGAAAAACAAATGGTCATGGGCCTTCGTAGCTTAACTGCATAAAACACCCAAGGAGGACGTAATGACACCATGAGAGCTAAGCCAATCCATGGTGTGAAGCCGACCAAGAGAAGTGAGCCAGAGAATGAAAGAGTGGCATGGAATATGCCTTGGAAACCACAAGAGATGATGAATCGAGTTCACATCCCATTTGTCTCGCAACACATTCCAGGCTGAATCAGTACAGAAACATCCAAACAGGTGGCCCTCCCACACAAGATGGTCAGGATGACTCGCTGAAGGCTACACTATAATGGAGTCCCAGATATGCTAAAGGTGTGCATTGCCCGAAGGAAAAATCCCACAAACCATCTCCAATAATGTCTGAAACCTGAGCATCCCATGGCAAACCAGTGGAAGTCAAAGTTCTAAAAGGGAGTAAGTCACACAAAGGTCCTTGCGGCAGCCAGTGATCTCACCATAACATGGTGTCCCTACCATCACCAATACAAGTCACAATAAGACCCCGACACCAAACCTTGCTAAGTAAAATCTTCCTCCAAGCCCATAAAGCCCCCAAAAGGACTGACCACGGAGGAGAACCAAACAAGCCTAAGAAGACCATACAGAAGATCTATCATTAAGTAGTCTCCAAACATGTTTAAGAATAGCCACTCTATTCCAATCTTGGATCCTCTTAATCCCCAAACTACCCTCTCTCAATGGGTAGCAAATAGAAGACCATGCAACCTTGGCACCAAAAGGGGGCAAAGAAGTACCCTTGCAAAGAAACAAGACCAAAATACTCTCAATCCATCTAATTGTAGATGCCAGCAAAAGAAACATGGATGACCAATATATCTGTATGGAGAAAAGCACTGACTTGATCAACTGTACTCGGATTACATAGGTCAAAGAAGCTGACGTCTATAGCCTACTCCGAGATAAAATTTGCTCTAATAGAAGCCTACAATCAAAATGTCGAAGACGGGTAGAGATAATAGGAACCCCTAGATATCTAACTGGTAACTAGCCCAACTGGAAACCCATGATAGACTGTAACCCAATCTGATCCTCATCCGTAACTCTAGAAAGAAACAACTGGCTCTTCTCTACATTAGTCACCAACCCAAAAACCTTTGCAAAATAATCCAAGGCTGATTTGATCAGGCTAACAGAGGAAGCATCTTCTTGACAAAACACCATCAAATCATCCACAAAACACAAATTAGTAATAGTTGCTTTCCTACACCTCCAATGATAATGAAAACCAGGGCTTTAAGAGGTTTCCCAAAAGATACCAGCTAACCCCTCCATAGCCAACACAAATAGGTAAGGAGAAAGAGGGTCCCCCTGCTGAACACCTCTGAAGGACCTAAAAAAATCGTCAAGTTCTCCATTCAGGGCAACAAAGAAATACGGTGTAGAGATACATGTCATGATCCACCTTACCATACACTCAAGGAACCCCACAATACACAATCCCAAAAGGATGAAATTCTAGCTCACAATATCAAAAGCTTTCCGAATATCAACTTTAAGGGCACATCAAGGTGAATTACCCCCAAGATGATAATTCCGCAAAAGCTCTTGAGTCAGCAGAATATTATCAGAAATCCTTCGACCTGAGACAAAAGCCGATTGAGAACTCCCAATAACATCCGGAAGCATTACTTTAAACCAATTTACTATCACCTTAGTAATGCACTTGTGTAGTACATTACAACAAGATATCAGTCTAATGTCCGTCATACGACTTGGGCTCTCCACCTTAGGAGCCAAAGCAATCCTGGTGGCATTAACACATCTTGGCATTTCATTAGTAGCAAAAAAAGTCTCACTATGTCTCTGAAATCTGTACCAATAATATCCCATGCCCGCTTAAAAAACAAATAAGTGTATCTATCCAGACCAGGGGCTTTATCATCCGGGATAGAGAATAAAACAATCCTAATCTCATCATCAGTGATAGGAGCAATCAACGGAGAAATCATATCAGGAGAAATGCGCCTAGAAAAATACCTGGGAGCCTCTGTGATCTGAGGTTGAGCAAGGGCAACAAGAAGATCCTGAAAAAAAACCCACCACCAAACACCCTAAACCCTGACTGTCAGTAATATGGGTACCATTCCCATCAGTCAAACTATGGATGCAGTTCTAAACCTGCCTATGGATCAACGACTTATGAAAGAACTTAGTATTCTGATCCCCTAAGTTCAGCCACTGAACACAAGACCGCTGCTTTAAAAAAAAAAAACTCCTCATCGTGACAAAAAGTGAAATATTGGTTGACAAGGTTCCTCTCCCGGGAGATACACTCAGTAGAAAGAGGGTCCCGATCCAAATTTTCTTGGGCTATTGCCCACTAGGGACGGGCCTTAATCACCCTATTGGAGATATGGCTGGAGACCCTAATATGTAAAGATTTGAGCTTCTATTTCAATAACCCCAATTTCTGCGTAAGATGGAATATAGGATTGCCGATAATAGGCTTGTCCCAAACTGTCTGAACAATATCCATAAAATTTGCACGATCAGCCCAAAAATTTAGAAATTTAAAAGAGGATGGTACCTTGCCACAACGAGGACCAAACCGGACAACCATAGAGCTATGATCTGAGACATCCCGAGTTCGAAACTCTAAAACTATGGTCGGTTGATCAAGGAACCAAGAAAGCGATGCAAAGACCCAATCGAGCTTCCATAAAATAATTCCATCGCCCTGATGACTGTTATGCCAAGTATACCGAAGCCTAGTAAAAGGAACCCCAATTAACTCAAGATCATGGATACATTGGCCAAAATCATCCACATAACCATACCACTCAAGATCTCCACCTACTCTATCAGAAGCTCCCAAAATGGCATTAAAATATCCCAACACAAGCCACGGTAGCCCCTCCGAATCAAACTCTACCGCCTGATCCCTAAGGAAATCCCACAGGTTGTGGTGATTCCCAAGGTCATTAGAACCATACACGAAAGTAATCCCAAAAGAGAACCTCTCGGAGACACGAGTAACCCTGCAAGATTAGGGTTTAGGGTTTGAAGGGTTTAGGTTTTGAAGTGTTTAGGGTTTTGGGTTTTTAGGGGTTTTTAGGGTTTTGGGTTTTTTAGGGTTTTGGGTTTAGGGTTTTAGGGTTTAAGGTTTAGGGTTTAGGGTTTTAGGGGTCTAGGGTTTAGGGTTTAGAGGTTAGGGTTTAGGGTTTAGGGTTTAGGGTTTAGGGTCATATGCCATGAAGCCTATGAATAATTGTAGGCAAGGTAATATACTGCTCCATACTATAGACAGTTGGATTGAGTCATATTGTATCAGAAACTTCTTGTCACCAAGACTATGTGTCTAAGGCAGTTGGTATTTAAGATGGCCGCTTGTGCCGCACCAGACTACCTGGAGATTTTTCCAGCATTTATATGAAACTCCTTCTGTCTCTGTGTGGATGTCACAGTATGTTATCATCTGTGCCCACGCCACAACCAATATGGTCCAGTAAACTTCATGCTCTGTGAAATGTTTTAGCTTTATTTCGCCAATGTTTTTCTTAGTACGAATCAATGCAGCCCACTTACCCTGAGTAAACAGTTAACAAAACCTGCACTTTCTCGATCTTCTTCTTTCTCTTCTCCAAGAAGTTCCAGTTCTTCTAGTTCTTCTACTGCCCTACTCTGTACAGATCTTAAAGATAAAGTAAAGTCTTTATATGAACTTTCATACATTCCAGAAGGTGATTCCACTCCGTTGGATAATCTTCTTATACCCTCTCCATACAGAGAACCCTCTCCACCTGTCACTACCAGAATCAAAACCCTAGTCAAACCTCCCAAATATCACACAAAAGAATATGTGTACAGCTCCCGTTTTGATCAACATGGTATTGCTACTACCATGTCTGAGCAGTTCTTCCCGCTCTACTTTCCTCCTTAATTGGTGACCCAATGGCAGCTTGAGGAATATACCCACCTTCATTTTGGTGCTGTTCATCTTGCTCTTACCTTCCATGGTAGAAAAGGTCTTCCAACCTCTACCCAGATTGCTCTCCTCGACACTCGCTTCCCTACATACATCAATGCTTGTATTGGCAGCATGGAAACAACTTTAAATGCTAGTACTGTGATGGTTACTTTCTACCCCAATTTCAATATGCTCCTTAAAGACAGTGTTTTGTTTGATGCTCTTAAGGTACAGGTTTAAGTAGCTAGTGATATCCCTAAAACTAGTGAATTTATGGCCACTCTCCATTACCAATTGGTCTACAGGGTCTAGAATCATGCTTTTGATCTCGCTCCAACTCAAGACCCAGATTTGGTTAATAAGGCTTTATTTCTTAAAGTCAATAGCCAATGTGCCCCTAGTTGCACATATGTTACACGTCAGATTCCACGCCTAGAACTGTTGACTTTAATGCCAGAAAAGTGGCTCACACTCAATGAGACTTTGCATCCTATTACAGAAAAGAATCAGCCTATCCAGACAACTACTTATACTTTCAGGACACTACCTGATGGTACTATTGAAACACGTTATGAAAGAGAAACTCCTTTACAAGATACACCATCTTGTTTCCCATCCTCTTTTTCCATTAGCACTCCTCTTCACATCTCTCCACCACCACAACGAGAGTATGATGATGTTCCTATCAATTATTTTGATAGTCAAGGTGCTCCAGTATATGCTTTTTCTGACCCTATTATAGGACATAAATATTGGGATCTTTGTGATTGTAATGATTACTATGAAAATGCTAAGTTTGATGTGCACTATAAAAAGCAGGCCAAGAAGTCAACGAAACGTAACTCTTATAAAGAGTTTCAAGACAGATTTGACTGAGGAGATCCCTTAGTTGGTATTTTAGGCCAACCCTCTGGCAAATATGACTATCTTGTCTCCTATGGTGCTCCTCCAGCTACTCCGTATCCTATTCATCCTACTGGCTGGAATGATGATCCAGATCTCAATCTGTACAACAAAAAGGCCTTTAAACACATTTCTCCTTCCAGAAGGACAATAACGTTTGTTGCAGCTCCTTGTGCCATGTATACAAGTAGCCTAGGACCTCCACCTACCACAATGCCACCTAGCCTCACATCTCCTGGAGCTTTTCCTCCTCTCACTCCTTTTACCATAGACCACACTTCCCATTCTTGGAAGATCAAGGATCCTATCACCGTTGATCCAGTTGGCAATACCAAAAAACCATATCCAGCAGAAACAGTGTTGAATTGGCAATCTCAAAATGCTGTTGCCCAAAATGCTTGTCTACAGCGCATTGAGACTCATTTGACCACAAAGCTCAAAACTCATGAAGAATGTTTGACAGAATTACGTGGACGAACAAAATCTCTCCATAATGAGAGTCTTTCGCTTATTCAATACAAGCAAGATTTTTCCTGCCAGGAACATGAAATTAAATTTCTGAAGAATCAGCTATTTCATATTGAGAATACACCACCACTAGCTCCAATCCAACCAATTCAACCATCTTCAACCTCTCTGTGGTCCCTACCCCCTGTAGGCCCTTCCTCTGTTTTCCACACACCCAAAGTAACACAACTGTTACAAAGTTCGCCATTGTTTCCACAACACCAACAACCCACATATCCCTCTGTTTTCTCCCAACTATCATCCTCCACACCTTCCAAGGACTGGAAACCCAAATCTCCACCAAAGACATCTCCACCGTCTGCTCCCTCATAATCTCCACAGCCACCTCCTGCACCTACTACTTTACCTCCTCCTATTGTCCAGCCTCTTAAAAAAAAGCCATCACAACCTAAACCATTTGATTCACCTTCCTCTTCAACTGACTAAAGTCAAGATAGCCCAGCCTGTTATGCCATGTAGCCCACTTCTTATTCACTTCTTTTCTTTCTTAAGATGTTAGAAGAATGGCAAGAGACACATGAGAAGGCGAAGAACAAAATTTGAGAAAGAACAATCTACCAACCTTTCTACCCCTTCCAATCATCTTCCCAGTCACCAGGTCCTACACAAGACATCCAAAAGGATAAAATAAAACAAGACAAGAAATTTTTGATCAAAAAGTTGCCTAATATAAAGTCAGTGTTGGGAAATGTTAGGAACATAGAAAAGATCAGAGTTGGAGTATAGAGGGACTCATTTTCTTATAAACTGTTCTAGAACGAGCCATTTTTAGAGGAAAATTCACCACTACCATCACAATTTATGATGTCTTCCTCTTCCTCACCTAACCCTATTATAGAATTCCTCACACACCATACCTTATCAGACCACACTCCTATTCAAAACCTGCCTATTCATTATGCCACAATTAGAGCCTCCTCTTCCGAGGATGATTTTGATACATCCAGTGAATCCTCCTCCTCTAATTCAGAAACACCAATCATTTTCATGAACCATTTTTATGAAACCCCTCCTGATCCTGAACCTACTATTGAAGCTCTTGTTAGTGAACCTGTTGTCATGGACACTTCACCTCCCCCACCTACGGGTCCTCCTGGCACATATAACCAAGCCCATTATGTTCCTCCCTCTTCTGGGCCTTGGTTCAATCTGGATCCACATCATCCTTCTAAGTGGAGAGAAATGATCCATGAGATCTACACTTGGGGACAAACTGAGCTCATTAAACCTAATGCTACCCTTATTAGAGTAATTGAAGCTATTGTAGCACGGTTTATAGGTATTCTATGCCAATGGTGGTATAATCTTGGTCATTTCAGACAACTCCAAGTAGTCTAAGTTGCTTCTCTTGAATAATTCACTGGATTTTTGGTCCAAGAATTTATTGGTGATAGTAGAAATCACCAAGACCAATTAAGAGAAGAATTCTTTAAGCTCAAATGCTGCTCCTTTAAGCTTAAGGATTTGCAAACCCATTTTAGACGGGCTTCCCTTCGGTTTTATGAGATTGGCGGACTTGATGATCCCAACCTTAAGCAAGCCTCTTTGACCTCCATTCCTAAATCTCTATCTCAAGAAACACAAAGGCTACTTGAACAACACGGCCACGTGTTGACCTCCATCACATTTGGCCATTTGGGCCAACTTATTGAAAAAGCCCTCCAGGGTTTTTGTAACAAATGGGCATTTATTCAACACATTCAGTAGACAGGCCGTACTATTGAAAAGTCCTATCACAGACCAGATCTCCTACTCAAATGCCCCACCAAAAATCCTTCCTGTCACTGTCCCACTAAAAAGAAAAAACATTTTCACAAAATCAAGACTTTTCATTCAGACAGAAAACCTTTCAGAAAGTCATTATACAAGAACAAAAAAACTCGTTTTAGAAAAAAGAAACGTCACTACTTTTAGAAAAAGAAACGAGGTTCTCCTAAAACCAGACAATGTTTCTTCTGTAAACAGCCCGGTCATTTTACCAAAAACTATCCCAAAAAACATAAGTCTGCCAAGCAGCTTATAGCCCTTGATCGGGTCTTGCAGAACATGACCTAGAAAGTCTCTATTCTAAAATAGAAGAACAAACACCCTCCACCGTCTTTGCTGTAGACCTTTGACTTTTCCAGATTCTATGGAAACATCTTCTTTAGATGGATATTCCAGTGGTGGGTTCCTCTAGCTTGGATTTTTTTCCTATGAATCTCTCAGTACAAGTATGTATGGCTGAACTCACTTTGTATCTCCACTCTAAATATGACCAGCCCATTAAGGTCATGGCATTTTTTGACACTGGTCCTACTTCAACCATCTTGAATCCTAACGTCCTCCCAACGTCATTCTAGCGTCCTCACATTCGATGGTTTACTGCAGCAAATGGCAAACACTTCTCCACAAATTTAATCAGTAAACCAATCCACATATAGTTTTTCCCCAACTTAATCCTTACACATGAATGTCTCAGCTCTTATCATCCTGGTAAAGATATGGTTGTTGGATGGGATCTTTTGAACCAACTCCTCAAAGCCAAATTTACCTTTACTGCACAAGGCCTCAAACACAAGTCCTATTTCCAACCATACAAGCAACCTCACAATTACTTCACCACCTTACCACCCACTGTCCCTGACACAGACGTAACCAAACAACTACTGACTAAATGTTCTGCCCAATCTCATACAGAATTTCTCACAAAGTGTTTTCATCCTTTATGGCTAAATTCATAATTCTATGTTAGCCTTCCCTTTAAGAAAAATGAGGACATAAATCCTACCAAAGCCACCCATTCAGGTATGAATCTTGAACATTTAACCCTAGCCTAAGAGGAATTAGCCCAGCTCGAAAAAGAAAAGTTGATTGAGCCAACTCAATCCATTTGGGCCTGTCAAGCCTTTTATGTTAACAAAAGAGTTGAGCAAGTCAGAGGAAAACTTCGTCTTGTCATCAACTATAAACCATTAAATTGGTTTCTTGTAGACATCAAGTTTCCTCTTCCCAAAAAAGATTTTCTGTTTGGATACCTCACAAATGCCAAGGTATTCTCCAAATTTGATCTGAAAGCAAGATTTTGGCAACTCGGACTTCACCCTACAGACAGAGAAAAAACTAGGTTTTGTATCCCAAACCTTCACTACCATTGGACCGCTTTCCTTTTGGGCTCAAAACAGCCTCATCCATTTTCCAAAAGGCTATGATCCGCATTTTCCAACCTATCGTAAAGCAGGCTCTTGTCTATATTGATGTCATTTTATTTTACTCTCCAGATCATTCTAGTCATCTGGCCTTATTACACCAATTTTATTCCATCCTTAAAAAATATGGAGTCATGCTCTCACAAAAGAAGATGGTCCTCAACACTACCAAAATTGACTTCCTCGGCATGCAAATAGCCAATGGCTAATATCAACCTCTGTTAGAGTAGGTGCCCTAGAGCCAATCAATTATTGTATAATTGACTCTTTGTAATAATGTTCATTAATCAATGAAAGGCAATTTTATTCTATATCGCGTAAATCATTATTATTGCAATATGTATTGATATATGTCCTTAGAATGGTAGAACCGTGACGAGGGTATCAAGTGTTTCAAATCTTGATAGTGAGAACCCTATGAGCACATATGGTGGCCATTCTAGAAACGTCTGTAGCCCTAGTATTATTTTGAAGTAAGGGCACAAATAATACAGTAAGGCTATCATAGTGTTGAACGACCCTGTCGAAAGACAGTGACTAAACTCACTTGTCAAGGCTGTTTGGTGAAAACCTGGTGCAACACATGGGTGCTTGCTGTAGGCGATTACACCGCAGCAAGTTCACTGGACTGACCCACCAAAGGATTCCATATGGATGGTAACCCCAGTGTCTATGGAACAAATCCTCTAACGAATGGTGGTGCATGTGATCCTTAGACTTGAGATCACTGGAGCGCCTTGTGCACCGATTGGTGTAGTTTGACACTAGCCTACCGCAGTTCTTTTCAAAGCTGTCAATACGGTGGTGATTGGCTGCATCAAGGAGTGTATCAAGACTATGGTGGATTGACAGAGGATTCATCACTCCCAGCTACAGGAGAAGTTATCTCACAGCGCAATTCAGTATATGGCAATGACATTAAAACTGTGGCCACAGTGGGATTGAGTTGTTGCTCTATCCAGTTTATAATACGGGTCATTGGTCCAGAAACTGAATACATAATATCGAGAGTAACCGAAGGTTGACACTATTTCTATGCCTTCGTCTTGTCGAGATAACGAATGATGAAAGGATCGAATTGCACGGTAACCATATCGTTGACAGGTAGTTACTTTGCTGAATCTGAATCTACCGGGTGGCCATGATGCCTTGCTAGGAGCCAATCTTGGTCTGTGTATTAGTGAGATGATTAATTAGTGTTAATTGCGATACTATACACTGCCAGTATGATGAAGAGCCTATGGGTTAAACACATGGAAGATAATTTAAGATCCAAGGAGAAGCAAGGGCGTTTTCATCTTTTTAAGGTGAAAGGATATTTTGGTAATTTCACAATGCAATTAAATTTGTTGAGGTCATAGCCTTTATTTATTTTATTAGAAAAATTAAATAAGTGAAATTACGTTTAAATATGTGTTCGCATATATTTAATTAAATCATCATTATTGTTAAATGTTAATATATAGATTAAATATATATTAATTGAATTTAATTGAGATAATGATGAAATAAATAAAATATCTAATTTGGGAGTGTTTGGTAACATGTGGTGTTTGGGTTGGAGGCCAAGCCTATTCCATATGGGAATAGGGCATTAAAGTTTTACTATAAAAAAGAAAAAGTTTGTGAATTGAAAAAATGATGGATTTTTCTCTTTGAAAAAAAACACACAGCCCCCATATCTCTCTCTCACGCCAGATTTGGTTTTTGCCAAAATCAAAATTCCTTTGATTTCTTCTTCTTGATTCTTAAGGCTAAGGAGGATCTAGCAAATCCTTCCTTAGTTCCTTGTGATTGTCTTCTTGTGGACTTCGTGGGTTCGATCCTACACTTGGATCGGTAGCAAACACGTTCAGAGACAATATTGGAGGAGCCTCCAATATGGGTATGAATCTAAACTTGAGATTTATTTTCTACAGATTCTTGTTCTTTTTATAAACTGTAAAATTTATACCTTTGATCTTGGCTCAATGGGAATGATCCTAGAAATTATTGTTTTGTTTTCTGCTGCGTTAACGGGTCGTTTCCTAACAACTTTAGCCTTATATTGGCCAAGAACTTCTCAAGTTTCCTGACACCCATCTCTCTCTTAACGAAGTCCAACATTTCCTTGGGATAGTCATTTACATGGCCCCTTTCATTAAAAAATTATCACTTCTGGTCTGACCTCGCCAGATAATGATCAAGAAAAATCCACCTCTGTGGGGCCCTTCTCAAACTAACTCTGTTAAAACCTTGAAAGAGTTAGTCTCCTAACTACCTCCCCTGCAAATTCCTTTCAATGGAAAAAGAATGCTAGTGATTCTCATTGGTCAGCCGTTCTCTTAGAAGAAATTGATGGAGAAAGGAAAATTTGTGGGTATAAGAGTAGACATTTTAAACCTAGTGAAGAACATTACCACTCTACATACAAAGAAATTTTGGCTGTCAGACGAGGTATTGAAAAGTTTGAATTCCATCTTGCCAGCCTTCCCATGGATATTTGAGTTTAAACAAAAAGAAATTTCAGATGGTCAGAGACTTCGCTGGGCCCAATGGTTTGCCTGCTACCAATTTGATGTCAAACACATTAAAGGAAAACAAAACACTCTTGTAAACCTCCTCTCCCAGCCCAAAAAACCCAAGCAAAATTTCCACATGGAGCCTATCAAGCCCATCACCATCACCCAAACACCGTCCATCCCTGTTAGGGTTTAGGGGGAAAAAACTAGAAATTTTCTTCAGTGTTTTGCTCTCAACTCGTCACTGCCTGTGTTAGCGGCTTGAGTCACCGGGATTTGGCCGTGGAAATTGACGAAAACTGCAGATCTGGAGTTGCTTTTGTGGTGGGTTTCTTGATCGGGAATTGCAATGGAGTGCAACAACTGACTCTTCTAGGCCTGCTCTTCAATCCCCACAGCTCTTTGCATCTTGTTGACCTCTGGTTCCTAGTAAAACCCTCTGTTTTTTCCTAGGAACGTGCTATTTTGGTTGGGTTTCTTTTTGCCATTTTGTAGACCTATTTTTGGTGTGATTTTCAATAGTTTTTTTGTGGTATCTTGCTGGTTTTGTTTGCTGTAGATTCCTGGAAAGCGTGGTTTCAATTTGGTCAATTCTTGAGGATGCTTTTATCGTGCACTCCAATTGCTCGATAAAAGTCTCCCCTTTCTGCAGGCCTTCCGCACACAGCGCCTCAATTCCCAGTGCCTAGTGCCCTAGCACCCGCTCCTACTGCTGCATTCCCACTCTTTGGCCATCCCCACCACCGTCCCCTTCCCAACACCAAAACCTCTTCACCACTAGCATTTTTTTCAGTAATCCCTGTTGTTTTGATATTAAGGATGACATCTTACATATCCTGGATGATGTTATTGATGACAATGATGTTGAATGGCTTTGCTGTATTGTGGGTTATTTCCCAAGGTATTCTATGCCTTTTCATGTTGCCCGCTCAATTGCTTTCCGTGCATGGGAATCTGTAGGGTTGGATGATGTTATGTCTACTGGTACTTGTTTCTTCATCTTCAGATTTAGGGATGAGGATGCAATGCATTCAATCCTAGAGAGAAGGTCGTGGATGTTTGGGGGCAAGTCTATTGTTCTACAACAATGGCATGCTCAGTTTTCATTTGATAAAAGTCGCATCTCTAAGGTTTCGATATGGGCTCGTTTGCATGGTTTGCCTTATCCTTTGTGGTCTCACAAAGGATTCTGCATGGTTTCTTCTATGATGGGTCGGCCGTTGTCGAGTGATAAGACAACTTCTGAACAGACCGTTTAGATTATGCTCGGGTATGTGTTGAGATATATACAACAAAGCCTCTAAAGCGCCATTTTGAATTTAAATGCCGGTTATCTGCTGAACCCATTCAAATTACAGTGGAATATGAGCGGACCTCAAGAGGTGCCCCAAGTGCTATGTTTTTGGCCATGTTTGTCACCAACCAGAGGCACCTACTACAGTTATGGCTCAGGGTAAGAGTAAGATAGTTACTAGCTTCTAGAAGGCACCGGGGAAAGCTATTGCAGTGCGATCTGAAGATTGTGAGCCTTTGAGGCAGTCAGCCACTACTGATCCCATTGGAGAGAGGGAGCGGGAGCGGGAGCGGGAGAGGGATGTTTTAGCACCAATTAGAGTTTCAATTTCGAGTATAGTTAGAGTTGGGGATGTTTCTTTGGCTCGGGTCCCATATCAGTAGACTGTTTGTGCTAGCAAAGGTGAATTTTCTGGCTCTAATTTGGGGTCGGATCTTGATACGCCTTTTCCTATTGAGGATAAGCAGAACCGCATTATGGGCTTCACAAATTGCACGGAAAACACTCAGGTTTCCTTTATGAGTTCTGGGAGCAAGTAATCTACTTCTTCCAACAGGTTTGCCTCGCTTGTTCTACATGGTGATGATCTCCAAACACCAGATGCCACCTTATCTGGATCAGTTTCCTTGCCACCCCTGGAAAAGGAGGAAGGTCGGGAAAAGTGGGGGCTCAGGCACAAGTGATTTTTAGCTTGTTTCTATCCCAATTCCAATGATAAGGAGTTGGAATATCAAAGGCCTTAACGGCTTCTCGAAACAACGTGCAGTGAGGAATTGGATTTCTGACTCTTCTTTGGGTTTGATTGGTTTGTTAGAGACTAAGGTTGAGTAATCTCATCTACCGTCAATGGTCTCCATAGTTTGTCCTTCGTGGTAGTTTTTGTTAAATGAGATAGATTCTATTGCCTCTCGAGTTCTGTTATGTTAGGATCCTTCTATTTAATCTGTAAATAGCCTTCATTGCTCTCTTTAGGAGATTACTTGTAGGGTTACTCATGTCTCGAGTGGGTGGAGATCTTGAGTGGTATGGTTATATGGATGATTTTGGCCAATATATCCATGATGCTGAGTTGATTGTGGTTCCTTTTACTGGGCCTCGGTATACTTGGCATAACAGTCAATGAGGCGACAAAATTATTTTACAGAAGCTCGATTGGGTCTTTGCATGACTTTCTTGGTTCCTTGATCGATTGATCGACCATAGTTTTAAAGTTTCGACCTCGGGATGTCTCAGATCATAGCTTTATGGTTGTCCGGTTTGGTCCTCGACGTGGCAAGGTACCGTCCTCTTTTAAATTTCTAAATTTTTGGGCTGATCGCGCAAATTTTATGGATACTGTTCAGACAGTTTAGGACGAGCCTATTGTGGGCAATCCTATGTTCCATCTTATGCAGAAATTGGGGTTATTGAAACGGAAGCCCAAAACTTTACATACTAGGGTCTCCAGCCATATCTCCAGTAGGGTGATTGAGGCATGTGCCCAGTGGGCAACAGCCCAAGGAAATTTGGACCGAGACCCCCTTTCTATTGAGTGTATCTCCCAAGAGAGGAACCTTGCCAACCTGTATTTCAATCTTTGTCGAGATGAAGAGGCTTTTTTTAAGCAACAGTCTTGTGTTTAGTGGCTGAACTTAGGGGATCAGAATACTAAGTTCTTTCATAAGTCGTTGACCCATAGGCAGGTTCGGAACCGCATCCATTGTTTGACAAATGGGAATGGTACCCATATTTCCGACAGCCAGGGTTTAAAGCGTTTGGCAGTGGGTTTTTCAGGATCTTCTTGTTGCCCCTCCTCAACCTCAGATTGCAGAGGCTTCCAGGTATTTTTCTTGGCGCATTTCTCCTGATATGATTTCTCCCTTGACTGCTCCTATCACTGATGATGAGATTAGGATTGCTTTATTCTCTGTCCCAGATGATAAAGCCCCTAGTCCGGATGGATACATTTCTTTGTTTTTTAAGCGAGCATGGGATATTATTAGTACAGATTTCAGAGATGCAGTGAGGCATTTTTTTGCTACTAATGAAATGCCAAGATGTGTTAATGTCGCCAGGATTGCTCTAGGTCTTAAGGCGAAGAGCCCGAGTCGTATGATGGACTTTAGACCGATATTTTGTTGAAATGTACTATACAAGTGCATTACTAAGGATATAGTGAATCGGTTTAAAGTAGTGCTTCCAGATGTTATTGGGAGTTCTCAGTCGGCTTTTGTCCCGGGTCAAAGGATTTCTGATAATATTCTGCTGACTCAAGAGCTTTTGTAGAATTATCATCTTGGGGATACTTCACCTCAATGTGCCCTTAAAGTTGATATTCGAAAAGCTTTTGATACTGTGAGCTGGGATTTCATCCTTTTGGGACTACGTACTGTGGGGTTCCTTGAGCGTATGGTGACGTGGATCATGACATGTATCTCTACACCATATTTCTCTGTTGTCTTGAATGGAGAGCTTCACTATTTTTTTAGGTCCTCCAGGGGTGTTCGGCAGAGGGACACTCTTTCTCCTTACCTATTTGTGTTGGCTATGGAGGGGTTAGCTAGTATCTTTAGGGAAACCCCTCAAAACCCTGGTTTTCATTATCATTGGAGGTGTAGCCAGACAGCTATTACTCATTTGTGTTTTACAGATGATTTGGTAGTGTTTTGTCGAGCAGATCCTTCCTCTGTTAGCCTAATCAAATCGGCATTGGATTATTTTGCAAAGGTTTCTAGGTTGGTGACTAATGTGGAGAAGAGCCAGTTGTTTCTTTCTGGAGTTATAGATGAGGAGCAGATTGGGTTAAAGTCTATCATGGGGTTTCCAGTTAGGCCAGTTACTGGTCAGATATCTAGGGGTTCCTCTAATCTCTACCGATTTTTGATATTCTGATTGTAGGCCTCTGTTAGAGCGAATTGTGTCTCGGATTAGGCTATGGACATCGGCATCTTTGACCTATGCAGGCTGACTACAGTTGATGAAGTTGGTGCTTTCTCGATACAGGTATATTGGTCATCCATGTTTCTTTTGCCGGTAGTTACAGTTAGACGGATTGAGAGTATTTTGGCCTCGTTTCTTTGGAAGGGTACTTTTTTGTCCCCTTTTGGTGCCAAAGTTGCATGTTCTTCTGTTTGCTATCCATTGAGAGACGGTGGTCTAGGGATTAAGAAGATCCAAGATTGGAATAGAGCGGCTATTCTTAATCATGTTTGGCGACAACTTAATGATAATTCTGTATGGTCTTCTTGGGCCCATTTGGTTCTTCTCTATGGTCAGTCCTTTTGGCATATTCGAGTTACTTATGGGGCTTTATGGGCTTGGAGGAAGATTTTACTTAGGAGGGCTTGGTGCCAGGGTCTTATTGTGACTTGTATCGGTGATAGCAAGGACACCATGTTATGGCGAGATCACTGGCTGCCGCAGGGACCTTTGTGTGACTTGCTCCCTTTTAGAACTTTGACTTCCACTGGTTTGCCATGGGATGCTTGAGTTTCAGACATGATTCGTGTTTATACACAAAAATTGCAAAAAAACACGAACTTGCGATTTGGGGATTTCCAGGTTTCGCCGCGGCAAAGTACATACTAGAAATTTTCGCCGCGGCGAAGTCTGTAGCTTTCCCAAATTCTGCATTTTTCTGCGAATGGACTAATCTATAGTTTTTAATAACCTATAAAGCCAATGTACATTCTGTACATTTAAGAGGGTAATTAATATATAACCCACCCGATTCCAAAATTGATTGTTTTTGAAATGTATGCTTTGTACTTGCTTGTATATTGCATGGTGTCCGGTACATGAGCCTAGACCTAAGGGTGAATGTTTTAAATTATTTTTTGGGTATGTATGGTTATAATATTTTAAATACGGTCTACATGTCCTGCCTTCTCTCCTCTTCTCGATGTACATTCTTTTCTCATCTTATTCCCCTCGAATGTAAATCGAGGTTTCTGAATTTGTTGATGTAAAATTAGTTTTAGATTAATTTTATTGTAAATTTAGAATGATGCTTTTGTAATGTACTTGAAGACGGATCAACGAAGACACGACCATACTTGAAGACTCAAGTTTTTATTATAGGACTCCTAGGTGACCCACCGATTCCTCTAGGCTCGAGGAAATCGGTTTTAGTTGGGTCATGTACCGGCACGTTTAAATTTTTGTTTAGAATGCATGCTAAGGTTGAATGCTGAATAACATGCCAAACAATGTCATTCTAACAAAGATAATAATCTAATGAGACATTAAATAACAAACCCTCAACTAAAGTATATTAAGTCACGTAAGCCTTCCATCACCATGGTTTTAATCAAACCATTGTTCGTCGAAACCTTGTTTGCCAAACGAAGGGTACACTTCTACTAATGGGAGGTTAAAATGCATTAGAGTTTTTCCTTAATGGTGATGGGTCGACTTAAAATGATTGGTTGGCTTGTTCGCTAAAGCAAAGGTTGATAAACGCGTCATAGGCATAGTAGAGCAGTACACTTATTATATGTACGTGGTGACATGTAGTGTCTACTCTACTGATACAGAGAATCACACGTGAGGACAATGGTTGGAGCCATTGGATTGTGTGATTGGCTTTTTGGCTTTTTCACATTTGAGGTTGATAGTGGGAGCTATCAACTGGTGTGGATTAAGTTTGTTGGCCTACCTAATCAACTCATTTTGGCTTGTTCGCCAAAGCGAATGTTTGAAATAGGCAAGATGAGGTCTCAATCCACTAGGAAAGCCAACGGGCTTTCCCGAGTTAATAGTGAGGGCTATTGACTTGAGTAAAATAGTGGGAGCATCGTTTAATAAAAGACCATATTAAACAACAATGAACTTTATAATAACTTTATCTTTTCTACAATTGTAGATTCATCAAAAATGAGCATTATGATCCTACGACCGATAATCGAGAAAGAAAACAGGTTGGATGGATCCAATTTCTCTTACTGGTATCGTAATCTTCGGATTATACTCAAGTCAGAAAAGAAATTGTATATCTTTGAAAAGCCATACATGGCTGAGCCTGAGCCTGAGCTTGATCCTAATCCTGATCTTGATGCCACTCAGGAAGTAAAGGAAACTTATCAAAAGTTCCTTGATGATGTTGATAGCGTTCAGTGCTTGATCTTAGCATCGATGAAACCTATGTTGCAAAAGCAGCATGAGAATATGGACGCTACTTCCATTATTCTACACCCCAAGGAGCTTTTTGAGACAAATGCTCAACATGAGAGGTACAAGGTGTCGAAAGCACTGTTTGGGAGTCGTCTGACTGAGGAAGCCCAAGTTGGTCCTTATGTGCTCAAGATGATCGAGCACATTGAGAGGCTTGAGACTTTGGGATGTGACTTGGATGCAGAATTACAAGTGGATTTAATTTTGCAATCCTTGCCTGACTTTTATGCTCCGTTCATAACGAATTTCAATATGAACACGATGGAGAAAACCCTGTCAGAACTCTTGAACATGCTGAGGATTGCAGAGCAGGACATGAAAAAGTCCAAACCTGTTTTACTGGCCAATGCCAACAAAAGTAAAGGTAAGGGTAAGGGTAAGGCCAAGGGTAAGGGTAAGGCCAAGGCTAAACCCAAACCCAAACCCAAACCTAAAGGACAAGTTGCTCTTGGTCTTGAGAGTGGCATAGGAAAGGGCAAGGTAGTCTGCTTCTTTTGTGGCAAGCTTGGCCACTAGAGGAAACACTGCAAGGCTTTTCTCGCAAGCAAGAAGAAGTCAGAGGCTACAACTTCAGGTATCTTTATGATTGAGATTAATTTCTCTCGCTCAACATCTTGGGTCATTGACACAGGATGTGGTACTCACATTTGTACTGATGTGCAGGGACTAAGGCAGAGTAGAGTGCTCGCCAAGGGAGAGGCGGACCTACGAGTTGGAAATAGAGCACATGTGGCTACATTGGTTGTAGGGACTTATTGTTTATCTTTGTCTACATGCTTATTGTTGGAACTGTATAACTGTTATTAAGTACCTTCTATTTCTAGAAATATTATTTCAATATCCGTTTTGGATAATATGGGGTATCATTTTGAGATATCTAATGGATTGTTGTCCTTTAGTTTGAATGGTATTCTATTTGGAATTGCATGGTTATATAATGGATTGTATGTTCTTAATTTAAACAATAAAGATATTCTCAATGTTGAAACCAAGGAAGCTAAATATAGTGATCAAAACCAGACGTATCTTTGGCACTGTAGATTGTGTCATGTTAATAAGACTCGCATTGCAAAACTTCAAAGGGATGGAGTTTTGGCCCCTTTTGACTTTCAGTCATTTGAGGTATGCGAGTCATGCCTATTAGGCAAGATCACCAAGTATCCTTTCACAGGACAAGGTGAAAGGGCTATTGAAATGTTAGGCATCATCCATAGTGATGTATGTGGTCCGTTAACAGTTGAAGCCAGAGGTGGATATTCATACTTCATCACATTTACTGATGACTTTAGTAGATATGGTTATGTCTACCTTATGAAACATAAATCTGAATCCTTTGATAAATTCAAGGAATTCAGGAATGAAGTACATAATATATTGGACAAAAGTATTAAAGCTCTTCGGTCGGATCGAGGAGGTGAACACTTAAGCTCAGGGTTTTCAGAGTACCTGAAGGAATGTGGGATAGTATCACAACTCACTCCTCCTTATACACCCCAACACAATGAAGTGTCAGAAAGGAAAAATAGGACCTTACTTGACATGGTTATGTCCATGATGAGTTTTAGTGATTTACCTGCATCGTTCTAGGGTTATGCCCTAGAGACTGCGACTCACATTTTGAACGGTGTGCCATGAAAGTCTATAGATAAGACTTCATATGAATTACGGAGTGGGCGAAAGCCCAACTTGTCTTATCTAAGGATTTGGGGTTACGAAGCTTATGTTAAGAAATTGACTTCGAACAAGCTGGGCCCAAAATCCTGTAAATGTATATTTGTGGGGTATCCAAAAGATTCCAATGGATACTATTTCTACCACCTTGAAGAGCGCAAAATTTTTATTGCCTGTTCTGGTGTCTTCCTAGAAAAGGAATATTTTCTAAGAAGTACTAGCGGGAGAAAAGTAGAACTCGATGAAGTTCTAGAACCACAAGATATACTAGACTAATGATGGGATGTTTTTCTACATGAATTTGTTGAGCATCATTATGAGGTTACTTCACTATTTGTGGATCAAAGTGAACCACCTCAGGTAGCATAGGAGCTTCGTAGATATGGGAGAGTACGCCATGAGCCCAAGAGATACTGTTATCTCATGACTCAACATGGTGACGTACTGGTCTACCAAGACGATGAACCCATAACCTAAGAAGACGCTATATTGGATCCAGATTCTATTAAATGGCTTGAAGCCATGAAATCTGAGATGGACTCCATGTACCAGAACCAAGTGTGGTCTCTAGTGGAACCACCTGAAGAGGTAAAACCCATATGGTGTAAATGGGTCTTCAAGAAGAAGACTGACATGGATGGCAACGTGCATACTTATAAAGCATGACTGGTTGCCAAAGGTTTCAAACAAATTCATGGCATAGACTATGAAGAAACCTTTTTGCTGGTTGCCATGATTAAATCCATCCGGATTATGCTTGTGATTGCTACATATCATGACTATGAGATTTGGCAAATGGATGTCAAAACAGCTTTTCTGAACGGAAACCCTGAGGAGGATGTGTATATGAAACAACCTAATGGTTTCGTTCTTGATGGACAAGCTGATAGGGTATGCAAGTTGCAGAGATCCATTTATGGTCTCAAGCAAGCTTCAAGGAGCTGGAACATTCGTTTTGATGAAGCCGTAAAGGAATTCGATTTTATCAAGAACGAAGATGAGCCCTGTGTTTATAAGAAAGTGAGTGGGAGCGCAGTAGCATTCCTAGTGTTGTATGTCGATGACATACTTCTGATCGGGAATGATGTACTGAACTTGCAGTCGGTAAAGACTTGGTTATTCAAGTGCTTCTCCATGAAGGACTTAGGGGAAGCAGCCTACATCCTTGGAATAAAGATCTATCGTGATAGATCACGTAGGTTGCTTGGCCTAAGTCAGAGTGCATAGATTAACAAAGTAATGAAAAGATTCAGTATGGAAGAATCCAAGAAGGGATTCCTTCCGATGTTACATGATGTTTATCTCTCTATGGAATTATGTCCTAGAACACAAGATGAGAGAGATAGGATCAAGAGGATCCCATATGCATCAGTAATTGGATCTATCATGTAATAGTCATGCTAGTACTCGATTGGTGTTCATGTGCTTGAGACTTGTAGTAGATATCAATGATCCAGGTGAGGTCACTGGATGGCTTCAAAAACATTCTTAATATCTGAAGAGGACTAAAGATATGTTCTTGGTTTAGGAGGGGAAGATGAGCTCACTATAAAGGATGAGCAGTGATGCTAGTTTCCAAACGACAAATGATTATCGATCAATCAGGGTTGTATTTTTCTCAATGGGGGTGTAGTGAGCTGGAAGAGCTCCAAGCAAAGCACCTAGCAGACTTACAATAGAGCTGAGTATATTACATTGACAATGCCAAGGAGGCAGTCTGGATAGAAGTTCATTATGAACTTGGTGTCGGTGCTCCGATAATCGTATGATTATACAGTTTTCATTTGACTTTTAATCGGATTTCAGCGTTTTCTGGTGCATTTTGACCTGAATTGTTGCTTAAGTCTTTACATTTTGTGTTCAGGTAAATAGGCATTTTGAGCAAATTAGGACAAAATTGGAGTTTTGACCTGAAGTTAGACGGAACTCAGAAGTTAGCGAGAGTTCTAGCAGGATAAAGCCACGATGAGGCTTGTTCCAAAGAGAGAGAAGCAGACTGAGAATCGAAAGAATCACGCGAAGATGCAAGCAGAGTGGCAGTTCTGTATATTCAGAACTTTCAAGAAGCTTGCCGCTGGGCGAAGTACCAACACGAACAATCTCTTCTTTCTTCGCCGACCGCGAGATTCTTCTTGCCGCGTGACAAGTCGTAATCCAGTTTTGTAAACGCACAGTTTTACTTTGTGAGTGTTTTTCTGAAATTTGGGGAGGGATAAAAGGAACACTTAACCTTTTTGCCCGGGTCGTCCAGGAAGTAGGGTTAGCACTTTTGCTTGTTTTATTAGCTGGAGAGATACGTTGAAGGGAAGATTGGATTTTAACCAGGGATTCATCATTTGGGGAGATTTCTTGTTCCTGTCCTTATTTTTCACATGTTGAACTTGATTATTTTGTTTTTTCATTTGTAGTGTTAATTTAGCTATGAACTAACCCATTTTGGGTTAGGGTTTTGATTGTAATTGGATCTTAGGGTTAAGTTATTAATCATGTTATGTTATATGACTATGTTTGATGTGGTGTTTACTCTGAGTTTTAAATGTTTATGTGATGAACAGATGAGATTTTTTTGAAGACATGTCATCATGTTAGGTGATAATCGTAATTTAAGTTTTTATTGCATATTTTAAGTCGGATATCATGTACTTTATGTGACATTTTACCGAAATTGGCTGCCTTAATTCTTACTTTTCGGTGTTTCAGTTAAAAGGACTTTTATGATAGAGAAGATTAAAGACAAAATTGGATAGTTTTGACTCAATGGTGAGCAGATTTCAGAAGCATAGGGAGTTCGAAAGGAGCAGGAACATCGCAGTGATGAAGCTCTGTTTGCCAAGGTTAGAGAGACGAAAATCAAGCAATTTTTTTTTAGACCAGAAGAGGCAAGACATGAGTGGCAATGCTGTAATTTAGAACTTTGAAAG
This sequence comes from Pistacia vera, assembly GCF_008641045.1. Classification (NCBI taxonomy): domain Eukaryota; kingdom Viridiplantae; phylum Streptophyta; class Magnoliopsida; order Sapindales; family Anacardiaceae; genus Pistacia; species Pistacia vera. The sequence goes on along the minus strand of NW_022196024.1, from coordinate 702,767 downwards.
GAGCTTCGCCCTCGGCGAAAGAAATTTCCTTCGCCGAGGCGAAGTTAGGCAGAGACGATTGGACATTTTCATTCTTTGCGCGGCGGAAGAATTACTCTTTGACGCGTCTAGGCAGACGTCGCAATTATTCAGTTTTGTAAACGCACAGGTTGCGTGTGTGCGGTGTTTTGGCTTAGGTTTTTCGGACTAAGTATAAAAGAAAAACTTAACTTTTGCAAGGGAGCTTGCGCGTTAGGTTTAGCCGTCTTTACATTTCCTCTAGAGAAAAAGCTTGAGTTTTTTTTTTGCGATTGTAAAAGGGAAGATTCAGATTTTGGTCGAAGATTCATCTTTTAAGTTCGGAGATTCATTATCTTTCATCTCAGTTTCATTATGTTTACTGTTTTTCTATTTTGGTTTTTGTTTGTTAATTTAGCTATGAATAATCTTCTAGGGTTAGGGGTTGTGTGTATTGTATTGGTATGTGAAATGGGTTAGTATTGATTGTTATTTCCATGTGATAAGCCTTTGGTTGTGTGTTACTCGGAATTAAATGCTGTATGTTATGATGAACATGATGAGATTGAGAATAATTCATGTTAAGCTTCTTGGGTAATCACCATTTTAGTGTTGGATGTAGAGAAGATCAAGAATGTAATGAAATCAAATTAGGATTCTTGGCTAATGAATATTAGAATTATTAACCTTCAAATGTTGATGGCGGTTGCGGAATGTTAATAAGGATGAATAGGCAAAACTAGCCCAAGAGGGGTATGTTAACATATAGTGAATTCGATTTACAACCATTGCAAGCATGATGTGCTGAAAATAGTGGTAACTACTCTTTGGTTTAACCCATAAAAGGTCCAAACGAAGTCAAAACCTACCGTTTTCTAGAATTGAGTCTTATTGGTGTGTTTTGTTTTCTTAGTTAAGATTAATGCTCTGTTTACTTTCATTTTTGCTTTTTACTTTCCTTAAAACTGTGACAACCACCAATCAAGAAATTCGATTGCTCTGTTAACTTGTTAACGTTAGGAACCTTAAGCTTTGCTGCAGTCCTCGGGGGAACGATATCCTACCCATCACTCTATTACTTTATGCCGACTAGTGCACTTGCCTATTCTTTGCATGTTGTAGTAAACACGCATCAAGTTTTGGCGCCGTTGCCGGGGACTGTTTGTTAAGTTAACATTAAGTTTTCTGAGTTGTAACTAGATTGAAGTTTTAATTTTTGTGTTTGTGTTTTAAGTTTTGTAAGAGTTGTGATTTCACCTTTTCTTTCACTTGTGTTCTTTCAGTTTATGCGAAGAGCAAGAGACATCAGCCAGTGGTTCCTAGTTGACCTTGAGCTTGAGAGGACTGTAAGAAGATTAAACAGCGAGGAAAGAGAAAGAGGATACACTACTGCAGGAAGAAAAGGAAAAGTTGGTTGAAAGGCTGACCAAGAAAGAGGATCACTGAGGGAATTGTCAGTTCACAAGTTACGGAAGGTGGGGTCAAGTATACTAGACTATGACTAGTCAAGCAACAAAACTTGAGATCAAGCCGGCAATCCAGATGATCCAGCAGTGGTTAGATTAAGGTGTTTGAAGGAGGATCCGAATCAGCACATTGCAAATTCTGGAAATTTGTGAACCTTCAAGTCAATGGAGTTCGGATGACTGCTATAGGCTGCTTATTCCCATTTCATTGGGAGATAAAGCAAGGGGGTGATTAATGGATTACCACCGGGAACATAAACATGGAATGATCTAGCACAGAAATTCTACCAATTCTTTCCTCCAGCAATCAGCAAATGAGAAATGATATCACATCATTCTTACAAGATGAGCGAGTCATTGTACGAGGCTTGGGAGAGGGATGCAAGGAATTGATGAGGAAGTGCCACATCATGGTTTGCCAGTTTGGCTTCAAGTCCAAACTTTATAATGGTTTGATGGGTAAATGCAAACCATGGTGGATGCAGCTTCGGAGGGGCTTTGCAGAATAAGACACTGAAGAGGCTATGAGTTGCTTGAGGTTTTGGCAAGCAACAACTACCAAAGACCGAATGAGGAGTACGAGACGAGAGAAAATCTTCGGGGTCTTCATGAAGTAGGATGCTTTCACAGCCATCTCAGCCCAACTCACTAGCACTCCAAAAACAGTGGGAACTATGCAGGCAAATTCTATACAAGCATCCTCACTAACTGTGATTTTTGTGCAGGAAACCATGTGGCAGCAAGTCCAAGTTGGAAACACATTTGCACGTCATCTTCATCAAGGAACAAGTGGAATTACGTGCAGGAAATCAAAGACAGCCGAAACAACCCGCTTCTCAACACATACAACCTAGGGTGGAGAAATCATCGAATCTGGTTGGGGAAATCAGAATCAACATGGAACCAATGGAAACAGAGGCCAAGTTCCAAATAACCAACCAGGGTGACCAATCAACCGGGAGATCAAAGAGTGTCGAAGTTGGAGGATATGTTTCGGTAAATTCATGCAGAGACTACAGGGTTCATGAATGAGACGAGGAACAACTTTAGAAACCAAGGGGCGTCCATTCGGAATCTTGAGGTACAGATGGCAATTGGCTGAGAAGCTGAATGATAGACCACAGGGTTCTTCCAAGAAATATGTAACCAACCCCGTGAGCAGGTAAAGCAATTTCGTTGAGAAGGGGAGAGTTTTAGAAGAGGTGAGAGACCAAAAGAAGAAGAAATTCATCAAAGAAAATGAAGATTCGATGAGGAAATTGAAGTGAAAAAAGAAAACCACCCAGCCTGAAGACAGATGAGCAGAAGCAGAAAAAAAAGGAAGAGAAATTGCCCTTCCCGAATTCACAAAGTTGGCATCACAACCCACCATACCATTCCTTCAAAGACTCAGAAAAGAAATCAGGATAAGCAGTTTATTAAATTTCTTGATGTGTTTAAAAAACTGCATATTAACATTCCTTTTACAGATGCATTACAACAGATGCCGAGCTACGCGAATTTCCTAAAAGAAATTTTATCGAACAAGAGGAAGCTGAAGAAGAGGAAACGGTGATGCTAACAGAAGAGTGCAGCATTCTCCAGAGAAGTGCCCCCGAAACTTAAGGATCCAGGGGGGTTTCTATCCTTGCACTATAGGAGATAACATTTGATCGAGTTCTATGTGACCTAGGTGCTAGCATTAACCTATGCCTTTTCTGTGTTCAGGAAATTAGGAATTGGTAAAGTTAAGCCGACATCCACATGCTTGCAACTTGCAGATCAGTCAATAAAGCTTCCTAGGGGTTTAGGAGGATGTGTGATAAGGGGGACAAGTTTATTTTTCTGCGGATTTCTTTGTGTTGGATATGGAAGAAGACAAAGAAATTCCTCTTATCTTGGACGACCATTCCTAGCCACCGGAAGAGAGTTAATTGATGTTCAGAAGGGAAGTTGTCATGAGGATGCAAGATGAAGAAATAACATTTAATGTCCTTGGATCAATGAAAGCTCACACCTGAACAGAATTGTGTTTAAAATCGATGTGGTAAATCAATCAAAGAGTTGAGCCCTGCCAACTGAATAATCTTAAGGTGGAAATAAGATCGCATTGTTGAACCGAATAAGTTGCAGTTGAGGACCATGACGGAAGAGGTTGCACAAAATTCCAAGACAAGCACAGTCGAGTTTGAGCACCATAAGGAACGGATTCTGGATTAGAAAAGGGTGAAGGTAAGCAAAGAAGAAAAGGCGGGCGAGACAAGAGTCGAACTACCAAAGTTATGACCAAGGGCGGAAAAAATGGGTGTGAAACTTGCAACAAAGCCAATGTGTGAAAAAGATCATAAAAAGTGAAGTCGGTACAAGGGAAATTTCCGGGAGGTGATGTATTTGGACAGTCCGGGTGAGTGAGAATGAGAGAGTCAAGCTTCGACTATAAACAAGCGCTTCTTGGGAGGCAACCCAAGTGTTTTTAACTTTTTGATTTTATTTTTGTTGTTTGAATTCTTCTTATCATTTTTAGTTTGATAAAATTATGTTTTTATTGTTTCAGGTGTTGTCAGGTGAGTCTAGAGCCAAAGGAGGTATGATAAATTTTCCAGACTTCGCCGGGCAAAAGGCAAGAAAAATTCTTCGCCTCGGCGAAGAGACATGAAGAATACCAGGTTTGCTACTGGGGTATTTCGCCGCGGCGAAGTAATTGTTGTCCCGCGCGCGAAGGAAAAGAATTAATTTCGAAAAATGGCTAAGGCATTTCGCCGCGGCGAAGAAATTCTTCGCAGAGGCGGAAGTTAGCCTTGAACTCTCTGGAAGTTTTCGCCCGGCGAAGAATTTTCTTCGCGCGGGCGAAACATGGGAATTTTTATGGGTTTATGCTGATGAACTTTGCCGCGGAAGAGATGTTTTTATATATACCAACTTTTCCTCTCTCATTTCACGCCGCCTTGCATTTGAGTTTGAGAGAAAATTTTTCCAACTTTCAATCTTTCACTTCTATTTTGCTTTTCCAACCAAAAATAATCACTCTACAACATTCCTAACACCAAAAACAAACTTTTCAACACAAATTTCACAAAAATTTCACAAAATTTTTGGATCAAAAATTGGGGCTCTTCGTTTGGATCGTTTCTGGTCAATTGGTGTGCAAACTCCTTCATATTGGAAGATCCGAAAACCCAAAGCTTATTTTTGGAAAATTTTTAGTCATAATCATGATCTAAAATTGTGAACTTTTGACTTGAGAAATTTTGGGTTGTTGAGTTTGATTGTGATTAATGTTGAAAGTTGTGAGCAATTGATTGTTAGAAGTGTGGGTGGTGATTATTTGGAGTGTTGGTGTTGAATTGAAATATGTCGGTTGGGGGTGAATTGCGAATTTTTGGAAGTGTGGTGTTGTTTTTGTAATTTTGACGTGGATTTATTTTAAGGTTATTGCGGAAACCAGTAACTGCCTTAAAAAATGCTAGCAGTATTTTGGCGACCTAGGGTTAACACGCGCGTAACCTTTAAATAGAAAAAAATCGTAGTTAGATGTGGGGTTGAATTGCGAATTTTTGGAACAGTGTGGATTGTTTTTGCAGGTTTGACATGGCTGTTTTCTAGGCTAATTCCTTGGGGTAACAATTTGGATTGATTTCCGGAATCAAGGCTCTGAAAAAGCATAGAGAAGGGGAAGCACGTTGACAACCGGTTGTGAACAAGGCGCCCGTAAACGTTATGAGGAGGTATCACACAAAGGATAAGGGTTTCCTCCCTGAAACGTGGATGACAGCAAAACAATCGTGGACTGGAGTATGGGTAGACGTTGGAACATGTTCATGCGTGCTCCTGAGGTGCTAGCCGTAGAACCGTTGGTGAGAGAGTTCTATGCAACATTCCCCGAAAGTCAGATGAGATGTGTTTGTACGAGGGAGGATGTGCCATTTTCAGCAAGGGACATCAAACAAATCTTCAACTTGCCCGAAATTGTCACTGATCAGTATGTGGAGTTCAAAAGATAACCTATGAGGATATATTATCTTGGGTATTGCGAAACCAGGGGGCAGCGGGGGAAGTGTCTAAAAAACAGAAAAAAGACACTCAAAGGACACAGTTGACACCAATGGCTCGGATGTGCAATACTTTGTCTGTTGTAAAAATTCTTTTTTTTTTTTTTTTTTTCTAGACCGGGAGCGCACTACAGACAGTGGACCATGAGAAGCGGAATTGCTCTACTCTATTGCCACAGGAAAAAGTATGGATGTGGGGGACAACATTTATGGAGTATAGGGTAGCATCCACAAAGGGGCGATCAAGCTACGTTTCCCGCATCTCATCACAGCCATGTGCATAAAAGCAGGGGTCATGGTTCAAGATGATGAGCTGCGTATTCATCCGATCCAACTCTAGATGATGACTATTTCAAGAAACACCTTGACCCGAACGGAAGCTGCCAAACCAACGAGCAGGGGCGAAGAGGCAGAGAACGCGCATGGCCACATCATCCAGCTCCACAGGGTCACAAAAAGCGGATGATGCAAGAAAAGAGGGGATGATGAAATATATAAGAGACGACAGATTGGATGATGGAAGCGGAACACAGAGCATTCATGAATTATTGACGGACAGCTTCAAAGAGTGAAGGTTGACACCTCCGCATAGCAATGGGTTGACTGGAACTCAGATGATGGCCGGAATCAGAGGAGGACGAGGAGGGAGGCAGAAGAAGAAGAAGACTGAACCGGAGCACATGTTTAGTTTTGTTTAATTGCTTTCATTAATTGTTGTCCAGTTGAAAACTTAACTCATTTTATTTGGTTTTGGATTATGTTATTTTGTTAGTTGATTTTTTTTTTTAATTAGTAAGTGTTAAAAGGGCGAGAATAGGTTGTAATACTTCAATTTAGTTGTGAATTCGTTTTAACATGAGGGACACCACAGTTTATTGTTTGAACAGATTTGGATGATGAAAAGTCCGAAAGAACGGGTGAACATTGTGGACGACCAATTCATGACTAACCAGGGAGCATCTCGTACCTTTTTATTGTTCATTTGTTTTTCCTTTGTGTTTTTCTCTATTCTGACTTTGGCATAATGGAACATTGGGACAATGTAATTTAGTTTGGGGGTAGGGAGTAAGATTTTGAGTTTAAGGGTATATGGCTGGAAACCAGAGTAACTGCCTTAAAAAACTGCCTAGCAGTATTGGCGACCTCGAGTTAACAACGCCGCGTACACCTTAAACTGTAAAAATCGCATTTTAAGGGATATTGGCTGGAAACCAGTAACTACCTTAAAAACTGCCTAGCAGTATATGGCGACCTGGGTTTAAACGACGCGTACACCTTAATGTGAAAAAAAAAAAAAAAATTAGATTTTACTGTTTTTGTGTTGCATGTGTTCTTTTGGTTGTTTTGTTTTGCCGATGAAGAGTTGTATAAATCAATGATGAGAATAAGATTGTAATTTTTATTGTTGAGAAATGTAAGCATTGTTTCAAGTTTACGTTATTGACTGATTTTGATGAGTTTGTTGAGTGGGTCAACCACGATTTTTCATTTTTTTCGGCATGCTTAGATCATTTTATGCGATTAGGCAAAGTCTGATAAATGCTGGTGGATTCTAGACCTAGTTGAGAAATGCTTGAGGCGAAATTTTAGGATGACATGGTTGAGGAGATGATTTAGGCGATTTTGGGAACGTTGAGCTTTCTAGCCAACCCATGATTGAAATTTTCACTAGTCAGCCATTTGAGCCATTTGAACTGCTTTTATTTTTCTTGGAAAACAACAGATCTGTAAATTCTTTACCCTAAACACTTTATCATACCTTTAGGAGAATCGTCTTGTGTAAAACCGAGAACGAACGAGTGTACAATTAAGCAAAAGATTAGTTGGGGGTTAAGAGAAGGAAAAATGAAGAAGAGACCCAAAAAGAATGTGTGGGGGTTGAGAGAAAGAATAAAAACAAAAGGAGGTAGTCACACTCAATTCAATTCTAGTGTTGTGTTAAAAAAAAAAAAAAAAATGGCGAACACAATGCTGCCTAGTTTAAGGGTATACGGCTAGAAACCAGAACCCGCCTTAAAAAACTGCCTTAGCAGTATTTGGCGACCTCGGGTTTACAAGCCACGTACAACCTTAAAAGAGTCTCCCCTGCATTTATGGTATCCAAAAGTTAAGAATACGCGGTTTGAAGACTGTGATGAGTAGACATGTCGATTGGTGTTGAGAAAGTGTGGGTTTCGATGTGATTTGAGTTTGCTTTATGACAACCGAGTTCTCTTACTTTGTTTCCTATCCTTTATTGGAGCCCATGACCCGAGCCTAACATTACAAGCCTTTAAGGACCTTTGATTCTCTCTGTGTTTAGTCCTCATTGGGAGGAGAGTAGTTCGCTATTTAGGCTTATGGAGTCTGCCACCATTTGATAAACTTTACAATTTGCATAAATAAACGGGAAGTGGGAATGGGGATTGAAGTGAGGATTACCTACTTGGTGGGACCGATTGAGGAAGACAGTCGATGTAGATTATAAATCTTGGAATGTCGAACATTTCCTGATAATAAACTTTCAACAATTTGTGAGACCTGTGCAATGTCTAGGCAATTCATTGTGGCATTTGAGTTTTGTTTTATTTTGGTTTTCAGTTTGTTGCATGTTTTATGTTTGGTTTTCGTTGTTGTCTTTATTTTCATTAGTTTTGTACTTGTATGCTCAAGGATGAGCATCTCTTTAGTTGGGGGTAGTTGATAATCCGTAAATTATAAGTTTTTATTTGATCTTTTGGCGGATTCAGGTAATTCTAGTGCATTTTTACTGAATGGTGCTTAATTCTTTACTTTCGTGTTTCATGTTAAATGGACTTTTGACGAATATTTAATAATAATAAAGACAAAATTGGATAGTTTTGACTCAGAATTGAGCGGATTCAGAATATAGGAGAGTTCCGGAGCAGGACAACGCATGATGAAGCTTGTTTCCAAGGTAGAGAGCTGAAAATCGGAAGAATCGAACGAAGAGGCAAGCAGAGTGGCAATTCTGTAAATTTCAGAACTTTTGAAGGAGCTTCGCCCCGGCGAAGAAATTGTCTTCGCCGCGGCGAAGTTAGGCAGAGACGATTTGGAATTTTTCATTCTTGCGCGGCGACAGTCAAATTATTAGTTTTGTAAACGCACAGTTCGTGGTGTGGTGTTTTGGCTGGGTTTTTGGACTAAGTATAAAAGAAAAACTTAACTTTTGCAAGGGAGCTGCGCGCTGTAGGTTTAGCCGTCTTTTACATTTTCCTTAGAGAAAAAGCTTGAGTTTTCGGATTGTAAAAGGGAGATTTAGATTTGACTAGAGATTCATCTTGGGGAGATTCTTATCTTCATCTCAGTTTCATTATGTTTTACTTGTTATTTCTATTTTTCGTTTTGTGTTAATTTAGCTATGAAACTAATCTTCTATGGGTTGGGTTTTGATGTAGTTGGATTTGAAATGGGTTAGTATTGATTGTTATTCCATGTGAATAGCTTGGTTGTTGTACTCTGGAATTAAATGCTGTATGTGATGAAACATGATGAGATTGAGAAATAATTCATGTTAAGCTTCTGGGTAATCACATTGTTAGTATGGATCTAGAGATAGATTCAAGAATTAATGAAATCAAATCTAGGATTCTTGTGCTTAATGAATTTGGAATTATTAACCTTCACATTGTTGGGTGCGGAATGTTAATAAGATGAATAGGCAAACCTAGCCAGAGAGGGTATGTTAACATATTAGTGAATCTGATTTACAACATTGCGCAGAATGTGATGAAAAATAGTTGTAACTCTGGTTTAACCCTAAAAGTCCAAACGAAAGTCAAAACCCTACCCGTTTTACTAGAATGAGATTATGTGTGTTGTTTTGTTTTCTTAGTTAGATGTTAATTCTTGTTTACTTTCAATTTTTGTTTTCGTTTCCTTTAAAATTTTCTCCCACCAATCCAAGAAATTTGATTGCTTTAACTTGTTAACGTTAGGAACCTTAATGCTTTGCTGCAGTCCTCGTGGGAACGATATCCTACCCATCACTCTATTACTTTATGCGACTAGTGCACTTGCTATTGTTTGCATGTTGTAGTAAACACGCATCATTAGGCTTCTTGGGTAATCATCATTATAGTATTGGATGCTAGAGATAGATTCAAGAATTAATGAAACCATTGTAGGATTCTTATGTTTAATGAGTTTGGAATTGTTAACTTTCAATTTGTTGGGTGTGGAAAGTTAAAAAGGAAGAATAGGAAAACATAGCTTGAGAAGGCATGCTTAACACCTTAGTGCGTTCGGTTTACAACCAATGCATATGAATGTGAATATAGTGTAATTTTTAGGTTTAACCCATAAAATCCAAGTGAAGTCAAAACCCTACCCTTTTTACTTGAATTGATTTTTTATCCGTGATTTTCATCTTGCATTCATAGTTAACTTTAGTTTAAAATTTATTGTTCAGTTTAATTAGAAATAGCTCCCATCAATCCAAGATTTCGGCTGCTCCAACTTGAAAACGGTAGAACACTTAGTGATTAGCTAACAATCCTCGTGGGAACAATACTCACTCATCATTATATTACTTGTGCGATTAGTATACTTGCTACATATTGCATGTTGTAGGAAACACACATCCGTTCCCACAATTTTTGATCTAATAGATATTTATTATGATAACAATTGAGCAATCGCTCAAGCCAGGGAACCACAGTCTCATCAGAAATCCAGACACATACTCAGACGATTCCATCTCATCAGAGAGATAGTTGAGAGGAAAGACATGCATATTAGTAAAGTGCATACTAACGACAATCTCGCTGATCCACTGACAAAGCCTCTATCGCAGCAGAAGCATGAAAGGCACTTGAGATCATTTGGTATTAAATACATGAATGATTGGCTATAGTGCAAGTGGGAGATTGTTAGAGTAGATGCCCTAGAGCCAATCAATTATTGTAGAATTGACTCTTTGTAATAATGTTCATTAATCAATAAAAGGCATTTTATTCTATATCGCGTAAATCATTATTACTGCAATATGTATTGATATATGTCCTTAGAATAATAGAACCGTGACAAGGGTATCAAATGTTTCAAATCTTGATGGTGAGAACCCTATGAGCACATATGGTGGCCATTCTAGAAACGTCCGTAGCCCCAATATTATTCTAAAGTAAGAGCACAAATAATACGATAAGGCTATCATAGTGTTGAACGACCCTGTCGAAAGGTAGTGACAGATCTCACTTGTCAAGGTTGTTTGATGACAACCTAGTGCAACACATGGCTGCTTGCTATAGGCGATTACACCGCATCAAGTTCACTGGACTGACCCACCAGAGGATTCCATGTAGATGGTAACCCCAGTGTCTATGGAACAAATCCTCTAACGAATGGTGGTGCACGTGATCCTTAGACTTGAGATCACCAGAGCACCTTGTGCACCGATTGGTGCAGTTTGACACTAGCCTAACGCAGTTCTTTTTAGAGCTGTCAATACGGTGGTGATTAGCTGCATCGAGGAGTGTATCAAGACTATGGTGGATCGACAGAGGATTCATCACTCCCGGGTACGGGAGAAGTTATCTCACGGCACAATTTAGTATATGGCAATGATACTAAAACTGTGGCCACAGTGGGATTGAGTTGTTGCTCTATCCAGTTTATGATACGGGTCATTGGTCTAGAAGCTGAATACTTAATATCGAGAGTAATTGAAGGTTAACACTATTTCTATGCCTTCGTCTCGTAGAGATAATGAATGATGAAAGGATCGAATTGCATGGTAACCATATCGTTGACAAATAGCTACTTTGCTGAATCTGAATCTATTAGGTGGCCATGATGCCTTGCTAGGGCCAATCTTGGTATGTGTATTAGTGAGACGATTAATTGGTGTTAATCGCGATATTATACACTGTCGGTATGATGAGGAGCCTATGGGTCACACACATAGAAGATAATTTAAGAGCTAAGAAGAACGAAGGGCGTTTTTGTCTTTTTAGGAGAAAGGGTATTTTGGTAATTTCACAGTGCAATTAAATTTGTTGAGGTCGTAGCCTTTATTTAATTTGTTAGAAAAATTAAATAAGTGAAATTACGTTTAAATGTGTGTTCACACATATTTAATTAAATCATCATTATTGTTAAATGTTAATTAAATATTAATTGATTTTATTTGAGATAATGATGAATTAAATTAAAATATCTAATTGGGAGTGTTTGGCAACATGGGGTGTTTGGGTTGGAGCCCAAGCCCATTCCATATGGGAATAGGGCAACTTGGTTTGCCTATGAAAGGAAAAGTGTTTGTGTGATTTGCAAAGAATTTTTAACTTTTGCCTTTTGATTAAAAAAAAAAAAAAAAAAAAAAAAAAAAAAAAAAAACACACAACCCATATCTCTCTCCCACGCCACTTTGGTTTGTGCCAAAAATCATAATTTTTTCTTCTTGATTTCCTAAGGCCAAGGAGGATCTAGCAAATCCCTCCTTGGTTCCTTGTGATTGTCTTCGTGTGGACTTCTACGATTCAATCCTACACTTGGATAGGTAGCAAACATGTTCAGAGACAATATTTGGTGGAGCCTCCAACGTGGGTATGAATCTAAACCTTAGATTTACTTTTCTGCAAATTCTTGATATAATACATAAACAGTAAAATTTGTGCCTTGATTTTGGGTTCTAAGGAACGATCCATGGTTGTAAAAATTTTTGTTTTCTACTGCGCAACCGGATCGTTTCCTAACACTACTCTCTCTTGGCTCCCTCTACTCTAGTGGGCTAGCTTGCATCTTAGACAAAAAGGTGACTTCAGCCACATTCTTTCTCGATTAGTCCTTTCAGCCACAGTTTATTTCCTATGGTTTGAACGGAATAATCGCATGTTTTGTCAGCATTGTTGCTCTCGCAAAGATACTGTCTTAGCTATTTGTGATCTAGTCTGGGCCAAGATTTTGGGTTTAGCACCTAAGTGCGAGATCTCAACTCAGCTCCGCGCGATATGGCATCTTCTTGATTAGCTTTGTAAGGAGTTTATGTGCTCTTTTATGCCGGTTTGTGGCTTTGTGATTTATGGCATTTCCTTGTTTGTTTTGTGGTGAGCCTGCATGCTCTTTTATGTTGGTTTATGGCCTTGTGATTTATGGATTCTTCTTGTTTTGTTTATTGGGGAGCCTGCATGCTCTTTTTATGCCGTTTGTGGCTTTATGGGTTTTCCCATGTGTTTTTTGACTTAGAATTATCAGTCATCCTCTTGGGGAATGCCCGTCGTATTTGTACATTTTTGGTCTCTTTTATAATACACTTACCTTTTCAAAAAAAAAAAAGTTTAGGGTTTAGGGTTTGGGATTTGGGATTTAGGTTTTAGGGTTTCGGGTTTTGGGTTTTGGGGTTTTGGGTTTTGGGTTTTGGGTTTCGGGTTTAGGTTTAAGGTTTAGGGTTTAGGGTTTAGGGTTTAGGGTTAGGGGTTTAGGGTTTAGGGGTTACGGTTTAGGGGTTCAGGGTTCAGGGTTCAAGGTTTAAGGTTCAGGGTTCAGGGTTCAAAGTTCAGGGTTCAGGGTTCAAGGTTCAGGGTTCAAGGTTCAAGGGTTTAGGGGTTAGCGTTTAGGGTTTAAGGGTTACGATTTAGGGTTAACAGTTTAGGGGTTAAGGTTTAGGTTTTAAGGTTTAAGGGTTTAAGGGTTAGGGGTTAGGGTTCAGGGTTTAGGGTTTAGGGTTTTAGGGTTTTAGGGTTTAGGGTTTTAGGGTTTAGGGTCTAGGGTCTAGGGAGGGTTTAGGGAGCGAGGGAGGGAAAACTGGAAATTTTTCTATGTGTTTGCTCTCAACTCGTTTCTCGCTGCCAGAACTTTGTCAGCTTCTTTCGGGCGCTTCTGGTGTCAGAATCAGACGATCCACCCACCGTTGGAAAGAGTGTTGAACAACTATCCTGTTGTTTCATCACTGCCTATGTTTCGCTTCTCCGTTCACTAGGATTTGGTCGTGAAAGTTCACGGAATCTGCAAATCTAGAGTTGCTTTCGCAGTGGGTTTTTCGATCGGGAATTGCAATAAAGTGCCAAGATTGACTCTTTCGGGCAGGATCTACAATCCCCAAAGCTGTTTGCACCTTGTTGACTTCTGGTTCCCGCAAAAACTTGCTGTTTTTTCTCGAGAACATGTTGTTTGGGTTGGGTTTTTTGCCCAGTTCGTGGACCTATTTTTGGTGTGTTTCTATTGTGATTTTCTGTAGTTCTTTTATGGTTTCTTGCTAGGTTTTGATTCTTGCAGATTCCTAGAAAACGTGGTTGCATTTGATCGGGTTTAGGATTTTTTTATTGTGCATGCAAACTGTTCAATAAAAGTCCTCTGTAGGCCTAGCGCGCACACGTGAGCCTTCCCACTCTTTGGCCCTCCTAACCAGCTTCCCCTTTCCAACACCAAAACCTCTTCACCCCTAGAATTTTTCACAAATCCCTTTTGATTTGAACTTTTAAACTCACCTAAATCACACATTTTTTTCTTGCCACCAAGTGTTCGACAAAATGTCTAAACCAAATCCCTCACTCCCAAATAACCTGATTCACCTTTTCCTATTGAGGATGAGCAGGACCGCATTATGGGCTTCACAAATTGAATAGAAAACACTCAGGTTTCCTTTATGAGTTATAGGAGTAGGCACTCTACTTCCTCCAACAGGTTTGCCTCGCTTATTTTGCATAGTGACGATCCTCAGACACCAGACACCACCTTATTTGGATCAGTTTCCTTGCCACCGCTGGCAAAGGGGAAAGGTCGGGGAAAGCGGGGGCTTCGGCTCAAGTGATTTTTAGCTTGTTTTTATCCCAGTTCCAATGATAGGGAGTTGGAATATTAGAGGCCTTAACGACTTCTCAAAACAACGTGCGGTGCGGAATTGGATTTTTGACTCTTCTTTGGGTTTGATTAGTTTGTTGGAGACTAAGGTTGAGTAATCTTATTTACAGTCGGTGGTCTCGTCAGTTTGTCCTTCGTGGCAGTTTTTGTCAAATGCGACGAATTCTATTGCTTGCCATATTCTAGTATGTTGGGATTCTTCTCTTTACTCTGTAAATAGTCTTCATTGCTCTCTTCAGGAGATTACTTGCAGGGTTACTCATGTTTTTGAGGGGTTCTCCTTTGGGATTACTTTTGTGTATGGTTCTAATGACCCTGGGAATCGCTGCAATATGTGGGATTTTCTTAGGGATCAGTTGACAGTGTTTGATTCAAAGGGGCTCCCGTGGCTTGTGTTGGGTGATTTTAATGCCATCTTGGGAGCCTCTGACAGAGTGGGTGGTGATCCTGCGTGATATGGTTATATGGATGATTTTGGCCAATGTATCCATGATGCTGAGTTGATTGGGGTTCCTTTTACTAGGCTTCGGTATACTTGGCATAACAGTCAACATGGTGATGAGATTAGTGTACGGAAGCTCGATTGGGTCTTTGCATCACTTTCTTGGTTCCTTGATCGACCGAACACAGTTTTAGAGTTTCGACCTCGAGATGTTTCAGATCATAACTCTATTATTGTCCGGTTTGGTCCCCGTTGTGGCAAGGTACCATCGCCTTTTAAATTTCTAAATTTTTGGGCTGATCATGCAAATTTTATGGATATTGTTCAGGCAGTTTGGGACGAGCCTATTGTAGGCAATCCTATGTTCCATCTTATGCAAAAATTGGGGTTAGTGAAATGAAAGCTCAAATGCTTACATATTAGGGTTTCCAGCCATATCTCCAGCAGGGTAATTGAGGCCCGGGCTCAGTGGGCAACAGCTCAAGAAAATTTGGATCGAGACCCCCTTTCTATTGAGTGTATCTCTGAGGAAAGGAACCTTGCTAATCAGTATTTCAGTCTTTGTCAAGATGAGGAGGCTTTCTTTAAACAGCGGTCTCGTGTTCAGTGGCTGAACTTAGGGGATCAGAATACTAAGTTCTTTCATAAGTCGTTGACCCATAGGCAAGTTCGGAACCGCATCCATTGTTTGACATATGGGAATGGTACCCATATTTCTGACAGTCAGGGTTTAAAGCATTTGGCGGTGGGTTTTTTTAGGATCTTCTTGTTGCCCCTTCTCAACCTCAGATTGCAGAGGCTTCCAAGTATTTTTCTTGGCGCATTTCTCTTGATATGATTTCTCCCTTGACTGCTCCTATCACTGATGATGAGATTAGGATTGCTTTATTCTTTATCCCAGATGATAAAACCTCGGGTCCGAATGGATTCACTTCTTTGTTTTTTAAGCAGGCATGGGATACTATTAGTACAGATTTCAGAGATGTAGTGAGACATTTTTTTGCTAATGAAATGCCAAGATGTGTTAATGCCACCAGGATTGCTTTGGTTCCTAAGGTGGAGAGCCCGAGCCGTATGACAGACTTTAGACCGATATCTTGTTGTAATGTACTTTACAAGTGCATTTCTAAGGTGATTGTGAATCGGTTTAAAGTAATGCTTCCGGATGTCATTGGGGTTTCCCAGTCGGCTTTTGTCCCGGGTCGAAGGATTTCTGATAATATTCTGCTAACTCATGAGCTTTTGCAGAATTATCATCTTGGGGGTACTTCACCTCGATGTGCCCTTAAAGTTGATATTCGGAAAGCTTTTGATATTGTGAGTTGGGATTTCATCCTTTTGGGACTGCGTACTGTGGGTTTTCCTGAGTGTATGGTGAGATGGATCATGACATGTATCTCTACACTGTATTTCTCTATTGTCCTGAACAGAGAGCTTCACGGTTTTTTTAGGTCCTCCACGGTGTTCGACAAAGGGACCCTCTTTCTCCTTACCTTTTTGTGTTAGCTATGGAGGGGTTAGCTGTTATCTTTCGGGAAACTTCTCACAGCCCTGGTTTTCATTATCATTGGAGATGTAGGCAGGTAGCTATTACTCATTTGTGTTTTGCGGATGATTTGATGGTGTTTCGTAGAGCTGATGCTTCCTCTTTTAGCTTGATCAAATCGACCTTGGATTATTTTGCTAAGGTTTCTAGATTAGTGACTAATGCAGAGAAGAGCCAGTTGTTTCTTTCTGGAGTTACACATGAGGAGCAGATTGGGTTACAGTCTATCATGGGTATCCAATTGGGCCAGTTACCGGTCAGATATCTAGGGGTTCCTCTGATCTCTACCCGTCTTCGACATCTGATTGTAGGCCTCTGTTAGAGCGAATTATGTCTCGGATTAGGCTATGGACGTCGACATCTTTGACATATGCATGCCGACTACAGTTGATAAAGTCAGTGCTTTTCTCCATACAGGTTTATTGGTTATCCATGTTTCTTTTGCCGGCAGCTACAGTTAGACGAATTGAGAGTATTTTGGCCTCATTTCTTTGGAAGGGTACTTTATTGTCCCCTTCTAGTGCCAAGGTTGCATGGTCTTCTGTTTGCTATCCATTGACAGAGGGTGGTCTGGGGATTAAGAGGATCCAAGATTGGAATAGAGCGGCAATTCTTAAACACGTTTAGAGACTACTTACTGATAGATCTTCTATATGGTCTTCTTGGGCCCATTTGGTTCTCCTCCGTGGTCAGTCCTTTTGGCATATTCGAGTTACTTCTGGGGCTTCATGAGCTTGGAGGAAGATTTTACTTAGCATGGTTTAGTGTCGGGGTCTTATTGTGACCTGTATTGGTGATGGTAGGGACACTATGCTATGGCGAGATCATTGGCTTCCGTAGGGACCTCTGTGTGACCTGCTCCCTTTTAGAACCTTGACTTCCACTAGTTTGCCATGGGATGCTCGGGTTTCAGACATTATTCGAGATGGTTTGTGGGATTTTCCTTCGGGCAGTAAAGACCTTCAGCATATCTGGGACTCTATTATAGTGCAGCCTTCAACGAGTCATCCTGACCGTCTTGTGTGGAAGGGTCATCCGTCTGGACGTTTCTCTATTAATTCAGCCTGGAATGTGTTGAGAGACAAACGGGATGTGAACTCGATTCATAATCTCTTGTGGTTTCCAGGGCATATTCCACACCACTCTTTCATTCTCTGGCTCGCTTCTCTTGGTCGGCTTCACACCATGGATCGGCTCAGCTCTCATGGTGTCATTACGTCCTTCTTGTGTGTTCTGTGCAGTTCAGCTACAGAGACCCATGACCATTTGTTTTTCAGTTGTGACTTCTCCAGTTATGTTTGGCGGGAGGTCACTACCAGGATGCTTTCTACATGACCTACTCTCTCTTGGCTCCCTCTACTCCAGTGGGCTAGCTTGCATCTTTGATGAAAAGGTGACCTCAGCCACCTTCTTTCCTGGTTGGTCCTTTCAGCCACAATTTATTTCCTATGGTTTGAATGGAATAATTGCGGGTTTCGTCAGTATTGTAGCTCTCACAGAGATATTGTCTTAGCTATTTGTGATCTAGTTCGGGCCAAGATTTTGGGTTTAGCACGTAAGTACGAGATCTCGACTCAGCTTCGTGCGATATGGCATCTTCCTGATTAGCTTCGTAAGGAGCCTGCGTTCTCTTTTGTGTCGGTTTGTGGCTTTGTGTTTCATGGCATCTACTTGGTTTATTTGTGGTGAGCATGCATGCTCTTTTATGCCAGTTTGTGGCTTTGTCATTTATGGCATCTTCTTGTTTTGTGGAGAGCTTGCATTCTCTTTTTATGCTGTTCGTGACTTTGTGGGTTTTCCCATGTGTTTTTTTTTACTGAGAGTTATCAGTCATCCTCTTGGGGTATGCCCCTCGTATTTGTATATTTTTGGTCTCTTTTATAAAATACTTACCTTTTCCAAAAAAAAAAAAAAGTTTAGGGTTTAGGGTTTAGGGGTTTGGGGTTTAGGGTTTATGGTTTAGGGGTTTGGGGTTTAGGGTTTAGGGTTTAAGGTTTAGGGTTTAGGGCATGGGAATGTTGTTGGTAGAGAATACTAGTTCCATAATGATATCTTTATATGCCATAATGTATTCTCACATTTGAGCATTTGCATTTGGAAAGAATAGCAAAGAATTAGCATATTTCCATGCACATGCACATATATGAGAACATTAAAGAACAAAGAGAAAGAGAGTTTAGATGAATTGTAGAGAATTTCTTTTATGCATGTATATGCTTATATATGAAGAATTGTTGATGGAATGGATATTGAATGATGGTTAGAATTTATCCATGAGAAGTAGGGTTTGTGTACTTGATGTTTGATGAAAGTTTAGATGAATTATGGAAGAATTGGCATAGAATTTATGGAGTGTGAATCCTGGAAAGGTTTGATGTTAATCATGGTGTGTTTTATTCCAAATTTTGGTGGCTTAGAAGAAAGATAGAAATGTAGCCAAATTAGAGTTGATGTGTGCACATAAATTGTTTGATGAAATGTCAAAGAGAAGTGCATACATACTCATAAGAGCATTAAAGAGCAATAATGAACATTAAAGTTAAAGAACAAATAGAAAGAAATGAGAGATATTAAAGAAGTTCAAATATGAAATTTTATCTAAAGAAGTGTAAAAAGATAAAAGAAAAGAAGGTTGTTGCGATGGGGAACCTGTGAGTGAGCGGCTTAAGAAGAAGAAGAATTTGTACAGTCTGTAAGAGTACATGTGGATGAGGACTGTACCCAGAAGAATACTCCTACATGCATGCTACCTTTAGTGAGCAGCCTAAGAAGAAGAAGAATTTGTACAGTCTGTAAGAGTGCATGTAGATAAAGACTGTACTTACTCACATGGCCAGGGTTCCGAATCCATGCCTCAATCGAGTCCGATCACCAAAGAATAATAAAGAAAAGAAAAGAAAAGAATAAGAAAGAAAAGAAGAGAAAGAAGAGAAAGAAGAGAATAAGAAAGAAAAGCAGAGAATAAGAAAGAAAAGAAGAGAAAAGAAAAAATAGAAAGAAAAAAAGAATAGAAAGAATAGAAAAAGAAAGAAAGAACAGAAAGAAAGAACATAAAAAAAAAAAGAAATACAAAGAAAAGTAACGAAAAACAAAATAGAAAAAAAAATGCACATTCTATGCATTTGTGCATTTGCATCATACCTATCCATGATACCATGCCTATTATCATAGGTAGTGAGAAATTAAAAATAGAGAAAGTATAGAGAAAGAACAGAGAAAGTATAGAGAAAGAACAGAGAAAGAATAGAGAAAGAACAGAAAAGAATAGAGAGGTGTGATGTAAGGAAAGAAATTCAGAATTTAAGCAATGGAGAGAGAAGAGTAGCATAGCGGGTTTACTTATTGAGCAATTGGTGCTCACCTGTTGTTTTAAATGTTTTTGCAAGTAATAGGTGAGATGTGGTCCCTTGGAACATCACGCAGCAGAAGGGTTGAGCAACACTGTCGAGTTGATGTTTTGTCACTTTATTATATTTTATAAAGATCTGTATTTAAAGAAAAATTAGTTATGGGCCTATTATTTTATACTCATCTACATGTATATTTTCTTATATATATTTTGTGAGTTTTACTATTATTTTTCGAGTATACTAGCTAGAGAGTGAGTATTACACCAGACCCCCAACATTTGAAAATATAGCTAAAACACCCCAGCCACAAAAAAGTTTCAAAGTTAACAAAATACCCCAGTCACCCAAGACCACTGTCGGCCGCTAGCCACCACCGTTACTCGTCGGAGAAAGTCATCATATCGAGGCAAGACTGGCGAGATCTTGCCGATCGTGTGCTAGGAAAGACGTTTTCCGACCATGGATCTACCAAATCTGGTCGTTTCACGGCCAAAGATGTGGCCTTGAAACACCATAGATCTGGCCTTCTCACAGCCAGATCTGTGGCCATGAAACGACCATATTCACGACTAGATCTAGCCCTTTTTTGCCATGAATCTTTGATCCATGGCTGGATTAGGCTTTACTGGTGCACGACCAGCCAAATCCGATCAGTCGTGCACCATTACGACGGCTTTCGGCGGTGGTAGTTGGCTGTCGGCGGTGGCTTGGGGTGGTGGGGTGATTTTTCTATAAATTAAAGGTTTATATGGCTGGGGTGCAAAATTTCAAATTTAGGGGTTAAAAGAAATAATTTAAAAAATAATATTATATTATTATTTAAAAATGAGGTTAATTTAGTAATCTATATAACATACCCACTCATTTATTCTCCCAACTAAACATATTATTATAACATACCCACCAATTTATTTTAACCAACCAAACACATTTATCAAAAAAAAAAAAAAATCCATGGGTAATCTATCTTTCTAGTAGTAAATTCTCTGTGAACAACATTCCTGAACCAAAAGCACCCAAGTATAATTATTCACAAAAATGTGCACAGAAGTTTTGAAATTATTGTTTTGATTGGCTAAAATTGTGTATAATTAATTAACCCAAGTTACTAAATTAAAATCTAAAAACCACAAATCCAATTAATTAATTAATTATAACCACAAAGGACTACAAATAAACTAAACCCTTTTGTGTATATGTATTTATTATTCTCTCTCTCATTACTCTTCTAGTTTTACATAGAGTTGGGCATTTGGGACCAGGTCCAAAAACCCGCCAAAAACCCAGTCCTAGGATTGTCTGCCAGCCAACTGTCACATGACCGTTCACCATTGGCAGTAGCACCCTCCCCGCTACACTATAAATATTCCCTAAATTTCTCATTTTTTCTACACCACTCAATCTCTCAACTCTCCACTCCAAATCTCCAATCAAATTCTCATTCTCATTCTTATTCGATCTATATTTATATTTATAATTTGTTCATATTATTTATTTATATTATTTAATTTTTTCTATTTTTCAATATCATCTCTTATTCATATTTTTTTTCATTTTAATTATTTATTATTTTATCATAAATTAATAATGGAATCCCGAAATGATGCATTTGAAAGATCATCTCTAAATGAGTTTTACGTTCCATCTACCGAAGAAATGGAAGGGTTCAATCCATTTTCACCATTTCTTCCAGAGGCAGCAACTGTAATTCAACAACTACATTCGGCCGGGATGAGGTGCAGCCAAACACAAGCAAGCTGCGACTCAACGAGCACAGGCATGGCCCAACCCCCCCGACCGTCAAAGAGTGTCGTGTCCGATGTATGGCGACCCTTTACCAAATCAAAATGGCCAAAGACAAATGAGGAGGAGGAAGAATCGTGTGGGGTAAGTAATTTATGTGGAACCATTATTGGCGTTGAGAAGGGGACTTCGACGATACGACGACACTTGGAGAAAAAGCACCCTCAAATAATGCAACTGTCTGGTACGTCTTCAACCGGATCAGGTAGGCAAATTCAAATTCAACTTAATTTTAATCCACAATCCTCAACTCTCTCAACATGACAATACAATGCACATGTTGCACGAGAGGAAATAGCAAGATTCATAGTTGCTATGGACTCTTCCATTTGTTTATCTGAAAATCCTTATTTTATTCACATGATTAAAACTGCATTTTGTCTAGCATATACCCCATTAGTAGAAGTACAAGTAAAAGAGATATACTAGAACTTTATAACAAAATAAATAATAAACTTAAAAACGAATTTCAAAATTTTAGGAATATATCTATTGCACTTACATCAAACATATGGGCTTGTAGATCAAAAATAGATTTTTTAACTGTAACAATACATTTCTTAGATCATAGTTGGGGTTTACAACAAAAATTGACGGGTTTTAAACCATTATATGAAAAACATAGTGCTAACACTATTTATTTTACAATTCTTGAAGTTTTGCAAGAATATGTATTAATTGATAAAGTTGTAGCGCTAACGCTTAATAATACGGCTGCTAACACTGCAACAATCTCTTTATTTGAAAAGAGATTGGATTCGCATGGTTAAGACAATTTTTTTCACCAGAGATGTGCTTGCCACATCATTAATTTGGTTGTTAAAGCAGGTTCAGATGTTATACATTCGAAGATGGAGAGGGTGTGCGTAACTATCAGATTTATCGTCGGCAGTATCAATAAAAGACGGCAGGAGTACGTCAAATATTGTAGGCAAGAGAACCCACCAGTTCGACCTTTGAAGTTATGTACGGACATGCCTATTCGTTGGAACTCCACCTACTTGATGTTGGAAAAAGCTTTGCCAACCGCAAGACAAATTACAGATTTCGTCAACCAGAAGAACCATCTAGAGGAAGTTGTTAGCTATGATGATTGGGCGGTTTGTGAATTTTTTTATTCATTTCTTAAAATTTTTTTATGATTCCACTAATACATTAAGTGGTATTTATTATCTGACTACTAATTTAGCGTTAGATATTTTACTTCAAATTTCTAAAACTTTTGCTAAATATAGATATAATGACGTTTTAATGGAAATTGTTTTAATGATGGAAGAAAAATACGAGAAATATTGTTTAGATATTCTATTCTTATATGGATTAGGCCCTGTTGTAGATCATAGGTTTAAATTACACGTAGTTAACTGTATAATTACTGAGATAGGTCAGCATTTAGGACATGATTATACGTCTTATTTGACTGACTTTAAGCAAAAATTGGAAAACCTTTTTCTTTATATCAGAACAAGTATAATGGAAGTGGAAGTGGAACGTCCAGGAGAGATGATCAGGACCCTGATGAAGACCTCCATCAAGGATTGAGCATGTGGATGTATATGGAACATGGTGGAAGTAGCAGCTCTAGCTCGTACATACATGAATCAAATGAGCTGAATCGCTACCGACAAATGAACCTGTCCTACATGACAAAGAAGGAGAAACATGAGATGAATTTGCTTCAATGGTGGAACTAACATCAAAGTCGATTCCCCATTGTAGCCCAAATGGCATGTGACATTTTATCTGTGCTAGTTTCTACAATTACATCCGAGTCAACATTTTCAATGAGTGGTCGGATTGTTGAAGGCAGAAGATGCTTTTTAATCGATGAGATGATTGAAGTGATAACGTGTTTACGGTATTGGACTCATGTACAAAGAAGACTACAACAACACCTTGAAGATCCCGAACTACTTGAACTCTCACATATTTTAATGATTTAAATATTGTTGACGATGAAGATGAATAATTTAATAAAAAAAATTATTTAATTGTTTATTTGTGAAGCGTGAATGTGTGATTGTGTGAATATTACATTTATGTTAAAATTAACCGTTAATTAATTAATTAATTTTTAAAATTAATTAATTAATTAATTAACTTTTAAAAACTTACTAATCTACCCTTGAAAATTACTAAACCCCCTACAGAATTTAATTTCGCCCCTAAAATATATATAAAAAAAAAAAAGATAGGGAGGAAAATAAAATTTTGCAAGCCCATAGGACTGGTCCTAGGGACCAGTCCGGGTCCTGAAATTGCTCATGGGTCTAGTCCAGGCCCATGAGCAATTGGTCCCAAAGGGACCGGTCCTAAACGGGCCCAAGCCCGGGCTCACTTGGGATTGGTCCTTGACCAGCTCTACCCGACCCCGAAATATATATTTCTTAAAACCTTACTGTATCTAAACAATATTAGTGTTTTGGGTCAGGTCTATTTTATTCCCAAAAAAGATCACTCATTTTTATACATTATTAAAAAAAAATATTTATATCAAGCATAAATTTACTAATATAAAAGAAGCCACATTTATAAAAAAAAAAAATTGATTCATAATAAATTATCTGCTCTTTTACCCCTCCAATTAAAATTAACGAAAAATTTCTAGCACTGATAAATGGTAAAGGGTTACGAGTTATTATTACAAGTATCAACCACCTCTAGGTAGTCGGGCGAGGCGATAGAGACTCTTGGGTGTATTACTTAAGAAGTCTTGAGTTTAATTCTCCTAAAGCATCTCCAAAGGACTCCTTATATGACCCAAACTCTTTATTATAAAAAGTTTATCCATAGAAACAAGAGTCCAACAGACTCTTTATTCTTTAAATATAAATTAAAGAGTGAGTTTGACTCTTCACATTTAGAGAGTCAAATTTCACTCTCTATCCTAATTTTAAATAATAAATTGCAAGTTTCTATGCATTTTATTTATGATTTATCTCTCCTTATGTTTGTTTTCAAGGAAATGAGGATTTGTGTTTAATTTTTTTTTGTAGAGTCATTGATTTGGTGCATCTCTTTTGCCAATGATTGGCATAAAATGTGAATTCGTTGATTTTGTTTTCAGGTTACAGGGAAAAAAGTTGACGTGTTTATACAATGGCCAGCGTGTTCCGTACCAAGTTGTGTTGATTAAGTCTTCAGTAAGGTCTTTGATTTGGTATGTCTGTGGTTGCAATCGATTAGCGTGAATTATACGCTCACTAATGTTTGCTGATTTTATTTTTAACTTACAGTTTCGGCTGAACAGTAAGTATTTGCTGTCGGTATGTTCATGTGAGGGGCAATTAGTTTTTCCCTGTATTGTTGACGCTGAGTAACATTAAACGTTCATGGTTTGTACTTTGTCTAAAAATTAAGCATTGTTTTTTCGGCCATTCTATCTGATTGTTCCGATCGATATGTAAGCATTTGTTTTGGGACTGAGCTACATGAAACATTTATGGATTATTTTATATTAACAAGACTTGTGTGAGTATTGTTTTTGCTAACTCTGTTCTCAAGTGACACGATCGGTCCTCAACTATCATCGAATTATGATGCTTGGTGCATTGTTGTCACAGGGTGGCAAAATCCGATAGTAGTTGAGGTTCGATTTTGTGATTTATGAATGGAATGTTATTGTATCAGATTTGGTCATTATGGATGTCAATGTTTCGTGCTGTGGGAGTGTCATGGTTAGTATCCTGATATGATAGTGATGGTGATTAAGAGATTTGGTTATTCCGAGTTCGGTGTTGCTGGATTATGATAGTTGTTATTGTGCAAGTTATTTTGCCTGCATGAACATTTGTGGTTTGACGTTTGATGATGTAAAGATTTGTTGGTTGTAGTCAATATACGATGATTTTGATGTATTCAACTGTATGTGTCCTAATCATCTATGTATTTATTAATACTCAGGCTATATATCAAAGGTGTGCTTTCTAGATCATGATATCTTATGCAATGAATTATAACAAACAAATTGCCAAGCAAATCATGTCGCCCAATTATGGATGACGATTTTTTACTTCTTTTCTCATTATGTGTGCATTGCATTGGCATCCGGAAGGTCTAACCATCTTGATGTTCCTATAATGTTTTCTAAGTTGTAGGTTTAACAAAATCTTTACTATCCTTTCCTTTGGTCTTGCGCCAATGAAATATTCCCAAAGTGACCAATATAGGAACATATGGGATTGTATCAAGATATCCAAATTCCGATCAAATTCATGGTTTGGCAGTGTTCCTAGAAAAGTTATAACAACTTATAAGCATGACTAATCATATCCTGATAATGGTTCGGCAATGGAATGTAGACCTCAATGATACCTTATGTATAAATTGTGAATCCGTATTTGCTCTATTACCATTCTATAGCCAAATTGATGGTTTGACGGTGAAGTTATCAACCGTAGCAGACTTCGAAGAATCATAATTATGGACAATGGTAGGCAATGGATTCCACACTATTTGTTAGATAATTTTTTAAAGATGCCGAGCTACAATATCAATAAAAAATTAAGTGGTTTAACATCTCTCTAAGTTGGTATCAGACAAGCTACCTAATACTTGGTCTGACTATAAAAAATAAGTTGGGACTGACTAATATAGGAACAGATGGAATTGTTTATCTTTCTAATATATCAAGCTATCCAAATTTCAGCCATCCTTAGATCATGGACAAGTATTCAAATTTATGGTTTAGCAGTATTCCCAGAAAAGTTATAACAAATTATAAACGCAATTAATTACATCCTGGTTATGGTTTGGCAAGGGCATGTAGACCTCGATGATACCTTGATTTGTCCAAATTCCAAGCATTCTTAAATCATGATATCACAATCAGTATTTGCCCTATTACCATTCTGTAGCCAAATTGATGGTTTGATAGTGAAGTTATCGATCACAGCAGGCTTTGAACAATCATAATTATGGAAAATGGTTAGATAGTGAAGTTATCGATCATAACAGGCTTTGAACGATCATAATTATGGAAAATGGTTATATATATATATATAGAGAGAGAGAGAGAGAATGTCAATGCAATGCACATGTATTATTATTATTATTATTATTATTATTATTAATGCATATCCTATTTTTTAATTAATTAATAATTATAGATAGAGCAATAAATACAAATTCAACATGTCAAGATAGAGCAATTTGATTGGCTTGTCAATCCAATGTGTCAAAATGGAGCAATTCTAGAGCTTCCCAAATGTGCCACATGGCGAACAACCCACATGGGTATTCAGCTTTATATATATATATATATAATTATTAATTAATTAAAAAATAGGATGTGCATTAATAATAATAATAATAATAATAATACATGTGCATTGCATTGACATTCTAAAGATGTGCATTGATAAGGTGAACACCCATGCAGGTTGTTCACCATGTGGCACATTTTGGAAGCTCTAGAATTGCTCCATTTTGACACATTGGATTGACAAGCCAATCAAATTGCTCTATCTTGACATGTTGGATTGATATTTATTGCTCCATCTATTATTATTAATTAATTAAAAAAAATAAGATATGTAATAATAATAATAATAATAATATTTTGGACACATTTAAGAAGTTCTAGAATTGCTCCATTTTGACATGTTGGATTGACAAGCCAATCAAACTGCTCTATATTGACACGTTAGATTAGTATTTATTGCGCCATCTATAATTATTAATTAGTTAAAAAAATGGGATTTGTATTAATAATTAATAATAATAATAGAGGTGCATTGCATTGGCATTCCAAAGATGTGCATTAATAACAAGTATACAGGTGTATTGGATTGCTATTACTAATTGTGGTTTAATGACATTTGTCTAGGATTATTATCTATAATTATATAGGTGCATTGTATTGACATTGGAAAAATTTCTTCGTATTGAATTCGTATTTAGTTGCATTGGTATTCGGAAGGTCTAAATAAGGGGGAAAAAAAGGGGCGCATGTTCAGTTGTGTATCATCGCTAGTTGTTAGTACAATTTTTTAAAGATGCCGAACTATAATATTAATACAGAATGAAGTGGCTTAATTTCTCTTTGAGTTTATATCAACAAATCTACCAAGCTATAATATTAATAAAAAAAATTGAAGCGATCAATGTCTCTCTCAATTGAAAATTTCAGTGTCAGTCTATATATGATAAAGGTTATGATTTCCATTGTAATAAACCATTTGCTATTCTGTAATTGTACTGTTATGTGATACTTTCAATGCGAAATGTGATATTACTATTAATAGTCAGGATATCAGAATTTTGGTTTAATTATGGGTTAGTGCACTTCCTTTTTGATGTGTATTATGATAATGTTTGGTATTCTGATGTTTAATGTTGTTCTTAATGTAGTGTTTTTGTTAAAGTGTTGATGAAATAAATGGTACTGTTTATGTCACATAATAATATAAGTTTGTATCAAGTGCAACTTAAATAAGAATTACAGCTGTCCACATAAAAAAATTATAAAAATAAAAAAATCCCATTATTTATCTGAATGTGACCAATATAGGGACAGATGGAGTTGTGTCAAGGTATTCAAATTCCGATCAAATTCATGGTTTACCAGTGTTCCTATAAAAGTTACAACAAACTATAAATGCAACCAATCATATCGTAATAATGGTTAGGCAATGGAATGTAGACCTCAATGATACCTTATGGATAAATTGTGGATCATATATTGACTACAAACCAACAAATCATTGTATATTGACTACAACCAATTCAATATGATATATCAACCGTTTGATGATGTAAAGATTTGGATATCTTGAACAATCATAGTTATGGACAATGGTTAGGCACTGGATTCCATACTATTTGTTAGGAAATTTTTTAAAGTTGTTGAACAACAATATCAATAAAAAATTAAGTGGCTTAACGTCTCTCTAAGTTGGTATGAGGCAAGTTGCCTAATACTTGGTCTGACTATAAAAAACAACCTGGGAGTGACTAACATAGGAATAGATGGAATTGTTTATCTTTCTGATATATCGAGCTATCCAAATTTCGGCCATCCTTAAATCATGGATAAGTATTCAAATTTATGGTTTGGCAATGTCCCTAGAAAAGTTGTAACAAATTATAAATACAATTAATTACATCCTGGTTATGGTTCGGCAATGGAATGTAGACCTCGATGATACCTTGATCTGTCAAAATTCCAAGCATTCTTAAATCATGATATCACAGTCGGTATTTTCCCTATCACTATTTTATAGCCAAATTGATGGTTTGACAGTGAAGTTATCGACCACAGCAAGCTTTGAACAATCATAATTATAGACAATGGTTAGAAAACGGATTCCATACAATTTGTTAGACAATTTTTTAAAGATGTCAAACTATAATGCTAATAAAAAATAAAATAGCTTAATTTCTCTTTGAGTTTATATCAACAAAGGTGCCAAACTATAATATTATTAAAAAAATTGAAGCGACTCAATGTCTCTCTCAGTTGAAAATTTCAGTATCAATCTACAAACGATAAAGGTTATGATTTCCATTGTAATAAACCATTTGTTGTGTTGTAATTTATTCAGTATATCAAAGGTGTGGTTTTTGAATCATGGTATTTCATGTGGATCAATTGTAATAAACAAAGTGCCAAACTAATCATGCAACCCGATGGGTTAATACACTTACTTTTTCATTGATATGTTCGTTATTTTGATGATCTTTGGTGTTCTCATATTTAATGTTGTTGTTAATGGTATTAGTCTCTTGATATCTTGTTTTGTAGCTTTTCAATTGCTCCTTTTTTATGCGTTGGATTTGTACTATTAATAATTTTATCCAAAATCGATGGGTGCATTGTACTGTTATGTGATACTTTCAATGTCATATTACTATTAATGGTCAGGATATCAAAATTTTGGTTTAATTATGGGTTAATGTACTTCCTTTTTTATTGATGTGTTTGGTATTATGATGATGTTTGGTATTATGATATTTAATGTCGTTTTTAATGTAGTGTTTTTGTTTTAAAGTGTTGAAGAAATAAATGGTACTGTTTATGTCACATCATAGTATAAGTTTGTATCAAATGCAACTTAAATAAGAATTACAGCTGTCCACATAAAAAAATTACAAAAATAAAAAAATCCTAGTCGTTATTTAATTTTGTTATTATTGTTATGTTGTTCATTAAGTGTTATTGAAGTTGATGCAGTTTTGTGGATAGATATTTATCTGAAAGAGATCGATACATTGTATTTGCTATGTATTATGTTTAATGCGAAATTAATGTGAAGTGTGAGGAGTATTTATGTGAATGTGAAAGGTTTTATACATAACTCTTGAAATTAATATGTTTGTTATATATACGTAGTTGTTTAGGTTGTCGCACACAATTAAGAGAAATAAGTAAAGGTACTTGAAAGTATATCATTACTATTCATTAGATCTCTACGCCCCCCCCCCCCCCCCCCCCCCCCCCCCGGCGAAAAAAAAAAAACAAATTGCTGACATAATTGAGATATAGTTCCTGTTACAGGTAATGTGATACCTTCAATTGTTTTTATCTTTCTATTGTAATGCTGTATGTGTTGGATTATGAATTCGTCTCTAAAAGCTATTAATTTGCATATAATAATATTATAGAATTGTAATGAAGAAATTGACGAACAATATTGTTGTGACAATTGTAAATCAATAAGTTCTTCTTGGAGTTTAAAATTTCAATACCGAACAAAAAATTCCGCACTCTATTAAATTGTGATAAGAAATATTTATAGTATGCATTAGACTATAAAATTGAAACATTATTTTATTTATTTATAATTGTGATACAATGACATTTGCTTTAGTTGTAAAATCTGGTTGGGAATCTTTATTGCTTTTATTGAATTGTATTAAGGATGAATTTCTTTTTGCAGGCAAGTCATAACAATGTCTAATACTTCTTAAAGATATTGATGAATCAAGAGATGATTGGATAGTCACTGTCTGAGAATCTAGATTGTAGGAATGTAGGAATTTCAGAATGGGTGACGAACTTATGAGCCTTGACATGATTTTGATTGATGAACAGGTATAAAATATAGTCTGAAAATAATGTTAAGACTTTTGTTTTTGATTTATACAAGTTTGTTTAAATTTGTGATTTTCATTGGTTTTTTAGAATCAAGTTATTCATGCCTCGATACCAAAGAATAGGATTGCAAAGTTTAAAAATCAGCTTCATGAAGGGTTGATATATTTGATCAGACATATAAAAGTCATACCATCTGCTCCCTCTTACAGACCTGTTGATGGTATATACCGTATACAATTTCTCATGATCACGACTGTACAAGAACTAAAATAACCGAGAGTTGTTATTCCAAGATATAAATTTGAATTTGCTGGTCTTCATGATCTTCAGAAAAGAACAAATGATACAAGGTTATTATTAGGTATAGTTAATTTGAATATTTGTATTTTAAATGCGTGAGAAATTTTTTTGTACATCAAATATGATAAATTATATGCAGATGTCATTGGAGTTTTGAATGCAATAGGAGAAATTGAAGAGGTCAAGTTGACAAAAACTAAAAAAAGAGACATCAGATTGTAGATGGAGAGTAAATTCCTTTGTCAATGTTTTTACGTTCTTCTTCCACTTTAAATAATTTACTCTAACATTAATTTCAAAGAAGTGGTTGACATTACGTTATGGGGAAAATTTTCTGAAGAAATAAGTGAAGATTTGCAATCAGCAAGTACCAACCCAATTGTCATAATAGTTACTTCAACGAATGTTTAAGATTTTCAAGGTAATAAAAATATATTACATGAAATTAATATATTTTCGATTACTAACTTATTTTTTTTTCATACAGGAAGATTATATCTTAATACAACTTCAGCATCTAGAATTTATATAAATTTAGATATTGGGGAGGTGCATTCTTTACTGAAAGAATACGTGTTTGAGAAAGAATATATTGGGGAGGTGCATATCTCAATACATCTTCCATATAGAAAGAATATATTCATCACCTCCCCAACAAATGGTGAGTTATAATGCATGTGAATTTCGATGGACTCATACATTGTATATGTTATAAAATATTGTGTTTGACTGGTTATTGAAATTAATAACATTGCTCTCTCTCTCTCTCTCTATATATATATATATATATATATATATATATATATAGAGAGAGAGAGAGAGAGAGAGAGAGAGAGAGAGAGAGAGAGAGAGAGAAAGAGAGATTTATTTGAACGTTAGCTTTATTTTATTGTTCGTTAAGGTAGATATATACAATTGGATGAAACGATTGCTCCTTATAGTTACAGTATAGTTCCTATTAAAGGTGATGAATATATTCTTTCTCTGAACTATTTCTATACAATTGTTAAATTGAATATTGATTGTGATATCAAATTCAAATTACTCAGGTTTTATAATACAAGTGAATTTGACAATTTTAATTTTTGAAAATATTTATATAAATTCTTGGAAAAGCAATAAAGTATAGATTGAAAACTTCATTGTTCATCATAATTTTTCATTAGAATCGTAATCGATTAAGATTTCCATGAGATCAAAATTTAATTGATAAACCATTTATTTATATATAATGGTCTTGTAGAATTGTGACAAGTTAATTAGAATACCATAATATAAGTATAACTGTAATAGATGCAAGTATCTTTTTGGTTATAATGTCAGAGTCAAAGTTATTCTCAGTTGTCGAATCAACAAATTCATGATCTACTTTTGGTAGACCATTGCCGAACCAACAATTTATTCATAGTTATAATAATAAATGTCTCCTTTGTTTGGAAATCTCTTTATTGCCAAACCATTTAATGCGTGGCTATAACAGATGAAGCTCTGTTTCAGTTCAAATCTTGCTGCAAAATTTTAATAAAACATTTGTCGATCCATAGATTTACATAAAAAACTTTAGTAAATCATTTGTTATCAATTTTTGCATATAATTATAATAATTTGGACTCAACAAAGCTGAAAAAAAGAATGCAATTAACAGAATATATTTTTTGTTTTGGAAAGGTACAAGGTTGTAAGATGGTTCTCACGGATCAAGATGCAATAGCTATACAATCATATATTCAAAAATTATATTTGCAAGCAATTGAAAACTACAGATTGGAATATGATTCTGAAAAAATAAATATCGCTGATTTGAGAACAAAAGTAAGCAAGAAGAATAGAAAATTGAGAATGTTTATATGGAACAAAAAAAGGCCTAAATTTCCAAAGCCAATCAGAAAGTCAATCTCCAAAAAGAATGAAAGGTATTTAATATTAGAACTTCATATAATTATTATCTACAGATTAACCAAGTTCAGTCTATATCTTTGTTGTTTTAGTTATTTATGAACTATAAATTGGTGTTTTGACGTATGAATTTCACAGCTAAATGATCCATAATAAACTTCCAAACAAAAATAACTAGCTTATTTATTTTGGTATAGTCATACAATTATTTTATATATTACATGGTTGTCAATACTTTTTTGATAGATATGAAATAATTGTTGAGCGAATTAATTTCTGTTTTCTTTAATGATATAATTTGTTGTGTAATATAGTTTCGATCATATTATTATTATTTTGAATTCTAGGTGACACATCTAAAAAGCAAAAACAATGTGTATTGAAGACAAAGAAAGATCCAATAATTTCTTTAAATACTTCTACAAATATAAATGAGATGTTTAATTACTGTTTTTTCCGTTTGGCTAAGTTTTTCTATTATATAATTTGTTGCATGGTATAGTATTAATTTTATTATTATTATTTTGAAATCCAGATGAGAGATCTAAAAAAATAGAAACAATGTGTATCAAACACAGAAAAGGGTTCAACAAGTTCTTCAAATGCTTCTGTAAATGTAAATGAGATACGCGAGGAAAATAGAACAGAGAGGATGTCTAAATTAAAAAGGAAGAGACGTAAAAAATATCATATTATGGTTACCTATGTTTTTTAGATTATGATAAGTTAAATTGACCGAGTAAATCTATGTTTTTCAGGTGCTTCTTAGTGTATAGACCCTGATTCTAATATTCCAATTACTAATGCAAAACAACACAATCGTGAGTTTTGAATCTGACAACATACATTCAAACATTCGGTTTGTTATATTTTAAAAACATAATGTTATTTCATTACATTGTAAAAATAAAGGTGTGGAACTTTACTGAACCATTTTGAACATTACAAGTGTTGTTCAATATTGTGATGACCTTTTTTAATTATTTTCATTCGCAAGTCAGACATTGAAAAAGAAAAAAGAAATCTTTATTAGAGACAAATAGAGGTTCAAAATCTCGCTCAACAGAAAGAGGTGACAAATGTCATAATAATTTCTTTAAATACTTATATAAATATAAATGAGATATTTAATTACTGTTTTTGCCTTTTGGTTAAGCTCTTCTATTATATAATTTGTTGCATTGTATAGTATGAATTCTAATATTATTATTTTGAAATCCAAATGAGAGATCTAAAAAACAGATACAATGTATATCAAACACAGAGAAGGGTTCAACAAGTTCTTCAAATGCTTTCATAATTGTAAATGAGATACGCGAAGAAACTAGAACGAAGAGGATGTCTAAATTAAAAAGGAAGAGAGGTAAAAAAAAAATATCATATTAGTGGTTACCTATGTTTTTTAGATTATGATAAGTTACATTGGCTGACTAAATCTATGTTTTTCAGGTGCTTCTCCATGTGCAGATCCAGATTCTAATATTCCAATTACTAATGCAGAACAACACAATCGTGAGTTTTGAATATGACAACATACATTTAAACATTCAGTTTGTTATATTTTAAAAACATAATGTTATTTCATGACATTGTAAAAATAAAGGTGTGGAACTTTGCCGAACCATTTATAACATTGCAAGTGTTGTTGAATATTGTGATGATCTTTTTTTATTATTTTCATTTCCAGGTCAAACATTGAAAAAACAAAAGAAATCTTTATCAAAGACAAATAGAGGTTCAAAATCTTGCTCAACAGAAAGAGGTAACAAATGTCATATTGTTAGTTAGACATACTTAAATGTTGACTCAAATATTAAACTTACTTGGAAAGAAAATATCATTTTGAGTTCCCGAACACATCTAAGTATTGACTTTATTACTTTCTAAAAATATCACGTTATTTCTTTGCATTGTGGAAAAAGAGTCCTGGAACTTTGGTGAACCATCCTACAAGTGCATTCATTGTGGATTAGTCATGTGGTACGAAGAGCGAACTGTTAAGAACCAAGAGCCAGCCATCCCTTTGTTTTCATTATGTTGTATGGATGGCAAAGTTCAGTTACCATTATTGAAAGAATCGCCAGAACCATTAAAAGGTTTATTGGATATGGGCAGCGGTAACAAGGGGATTAGTTTCAGAAGCAAAATAAGGATATACAATTCATTGTTCTCATTTACATCGATGGGAGGGCATGTTGACCATGAGATTAACCAAGGGGGTGGTCCATATGTTTTCAAACTTTGCGGACATAATTACCACCGAATAGGATCGTTACTTCCACTTGAAGGAAGGAAACCTCAGTTTGCGTAGCTTTATATTTATGACACAAGTATGAAACCATAGATTAAATTCTATACGAGATAATACAGCCGATGGTGCTGTTGACAGGGAATTAGTGCAGGAATTGCAATTGATGTTTGATGCAAACAATGAATTGGTTAAAAGTTTCCATTCTATTGGGGACCTTATGCATTGGAATGATATTAAAAAATATGCATTTGCGGTTGAAAATGAAAAGGAAAAAAGATGGAAGACAATACAATTTGCCAACTGCAAATGAAATTGCGGGTTTAATTGTTGGTGATATTGGAATTTCAGAAACCGGAAAAGATATCATTGTTCATCATTCAAAAAAGGGTCTTCAAAGAATTTCTGACTTGCATTCAAACTTTATGGCATTAAGTTATCCAATATTATTCCCATATGGAGAAGATGGATAAAAAATTGACATTAACCATAAAGAGTCTCCTGACAAAAATTCTTCAAAGAGAAGCAAGTTGAGCATGAGAGAATATTATGCATTTTGGTTACAGTATAGATTACATAAAAGGCATATTCTGATGAGATTAGGTAGATTATTGCACCAATATATTATGGATGCATATATGGCTGTTGAAGAGGAAAGATTTTGTTGGATTAGAAACAATTAGAAAAAATTGAGGAGTGATTTGTACAGCGGGTTGATGGATGCCATTTTAGAAGATGATGTTAATGCACAAAATCTAGGGAAATCTACGTTATTCCCTTCATTTCACACTGGCAGTCCCTCATATCGTGCTCAGAATTATCAAGATGCAATGGCGATTTGCAAAAGTTTTGGATATCCAGATATTTTTCCAACGTTCACCTGTAATCCCAAGTGGCCAGAGATACAATATCTATAGAATTGTATTGGAGAATGTGATCAAGAAAGTAGATTAATTGCAGTTTGCAGAGTTTTTGAGATCAAATTGCTTGAGTTAATGCGAGAGATAAAAAAAGGTGAATATTTTGGTGAAACAGTGGCAAGTAAGTAATCCGATGAATAATATTTCTACCTTCTTTAAAAAATCTGGTTCATTGATAATTTATGATATGAAATTATATTATACCAACTATTGTTGAGCACTTTATAATTGTTTTTGTCAGTTATCTACACTATCGAGTTCCAAAAGAGAGGCCTCCCACATGCTCATATATTGGTTTTTTCTACATTCCTAATATAAGAATCCTTCAACATCCAAAATAGATGAAATAGTGTTTGCTGAAATACCAAATAAGGAAACTGATCCTATTGCCTTTGCAGCTGTTGAGAATCACATGATCCACAGTCCGTGCAGTGATGTTAACAAGAATTCACAATGTATGGAGAGAGGAAAATGTAAAAAATATTTTCCAAAGAAATTTGTCAATCAAACATCTGTGGATGACAATGGATACCCAATGTATAAAAGACGGAATAATGGAGCATTATTTGAGAAAAAGGGAATCAAACTGGATAACCGTTTTGTCGTTTCTTATAATAGGAATCTTTTGGTTAAGTTTGATGCTCACATAAATATTGAAATATGTAATCAACATAGATCAATCAAGTATCTATTCAAGTATGTCAACAAAGGGTCAGATGGAACGAGAGTTTCTATGGAAATTGAAAACACTGGTCAATAGAAAAATCAATGCGAGATTTTACGGAACAAAGATGAAATAAAGGCATATCTGGATTGCAGGTATGTACAAAATACATCAAATATAATGTTTTTATATTGTTTGTTCATGTTTGTTATAAATATAATATTAATTGATTCAATCGAAAACATTACAAATATATATCTCTTCTATGGAAGCTTGCTGGAGGAAATTTCAGTTTGACATGTATTACAGAGAATCGGCTATCAAAAGATTGCCATTCCACTTAGAGAACGAACAAACCGTTATTTTCGATCCAAATAAGTGTTTGGTTAAACTTCTGGAAAGCAAGGTTGTTACACAAACGAAATTGACTGAATGGATGAAGTGTAATCAATGATACCAATCTGCAAGATCATTGACTTATCCTGATTTTCCAAGCAAATGGGTTTGGAAGGATACAGAAAGAAAATGGTCCACACGACAAAAATCAAGGTGTATTGGTAGGGTGTATTTTGCATTTCCAGGTAGTGGTGAGAAATATTATTAATGCTTTTGAAGTTAGTAAGAGGAGTAACATCATTTGAAGATATTCGAACTGTCAACGGAGAAATATTTGGTACATTCAAAGATGCATGTTATGCATTAGGATTGTTGGATGATGATAAAGAGTGGAATGATTGCTTGGATGAAGCATCAACATGGGCTACCGGAAGACAGTTAAGACAACTCTTTGTAACTATTCTTGTATATAATGAAGTGGTGAGTCTAAGAGACTTGTGGAGAGCAAATGCAGAATGCCTATTTGAAGACATTCTCTACATTCTTAAACAGAAAATACGGATGATAGAATTGAGATGCACTGAGGAACAAATTCAGAATCATGCATTGTTGGAGATTGAAGAGTTGATGAAAAAGGCAGGAAAATCCTTGGAATGCCAATTCCAAACTGTTCCATTTTTTAGAATTCACAGAATAGATTAATTGTTGAGGAATTAGATTATGATATTGACAACATGAAAACACTGCATAATGATTTATACAAGGCTCTCAACAATGCCATAGACACATATACGATTCAATCCTTGATTCCATCAACAATCAAAGTGGAACACCATTTTTTGTTTACAGACACGGTGGAGCAGGCAAAACCTTCCTATGGTCAACAATCATGGCCAAATTAAGATCCGAAAGTAAATTGTACTGGCTATAGCTACATTAGGAATTGTTGCATTGCTGCTATCCGGTGGAAGAATAACACATTCATGTTTTCGAATTCCTTTAGATATCACAGAGGAAAGTACATGTGATATAAAAAAGGGGACATAATTGGCAAAACTAGTTGAGCAAATAGCTTTTATCATTTGGCATAAAGCACCCATAGCAAATAGGTATTGCTTTGAAGCTCTTGACAGAACTCTGAAAGATATTTTGTTTGAAAAAGATCAATCAAATGCAAATAGAATATTTGGAGGCCTTATTGTTGCCCTGGGTGGTGATTTCAGACAGATTCTACCAGTTATACCAAAAAGGAAAAAACATGACATAATCTAGGCCTATTTGTCATCATCTACCATTTGGAAACATGTAACAGTGTTGAGACTTACAGAGAACATGAGATTGAAGACAAACTTGGTAAACCCAACATAATTGGATAACTTGAAGACTTTTGACAAATGGTTACTTGATATTGGAGAAGGAAGGGACGTTGCAGAGGACGAGAGTTACATCCAAATACTTGAAGACTTGAAAATCAATCAACATACTAGTCACGAAGAAACAATTATGAATGCTGTTTTTCCAGATTTATCTGATCAAATAAATAATATTGACTATATGAGAGAGCGAGCAATATTGACACCCAAAAATGAGACAGTTCATAGATTGAACGACTATATCATCTAGAGTCTGCCAACAGATGGAAAGAAGTATTTCAACTCAGACATCACTTGCAAAGCAGCAAATATGTTAAACGATGATGACTTTCTCTATCCGATCAAATTTCTTAATTCTCTGATGTGCTCCGACATGCCTAAACATGAATTGCATATGAAGATTGGCATTTCAATTATGTTGCTGCGTAATTTGAATCAATCTGATGGTATTTGCAATGGAACCAGACTGATTATAACCCATTTAAGAAAGTGGTCCATATAAGTGATGATTATTATCGGGTCAAATATTGGGGATATTGTTACAATTCCAAGAATAATAATGTCGAATGCAGATATGAAATGGCCTTTCAGGTTGAAGAGAAGACAGTTACTTGTGATAGGTAGCCTCTGTATGACAATAAACAAAAGTCAGGGTCAATCACTCAAAACAGTAGGATTGTATATGAAACATCAGGTCTTTACACATGGTCAATTATACGTCACACTATCAAGAGTAACCTCAAGACAAGGTATCAAGATTCTGCTACCCCTACAAGAAGATGAACCGGTAGAAACATTGACAAATATTGTTTTCAAAGAAGTGTTTAATTGAAGGGACTGATATGTTATATATAATAAAAAGCATTGTTTATAACAAAAAGGATTGATATATTTAATATAATATAAGACATTGTTTATGAGAGATTAATGTGAAAAATTAAAGATATTTATATGAATATGAAAAGGTCACATTAAACGTTCAAATATATATAGAAAGATAAATTCCTTGATACAAAGATATTTATATGTTTTATATTATTATTGTTAGATACAATGATTGCTACATTATATGTATTACGTGTTATAAATGCATATTTTTTACATACACAACTCAACCACAAACTCTTGCACGACAGACATCGTCAAGATATTTAACATCAATAGTACAATTAAACAATTTAAATATTTACAAAAGTAACATTACATGGGCTGGAGACTTTTTTCCATATACACAAAAATTAGCATCAACTGAATACATCCACGTCCGTAATAATAACACAACTATAAACACTTGCGTGGCAAATATTGTCAAAATATTGGCAAATACTATCAAAATATTTAACAAACGGTTTAAAAATTTACAGAAGTAGCATTAAGTGGACTAGAGAAAGTTACAACAGCATTGCAATCAATATAATCTCTATTAGGCGTCATCTTCTCATTTTTCAACACAATTGTCTCTAAAAAACTAGAATCCTCATTTGGGAATCTATGCTTATATTCTTTGACATAAGCTTTTCTGGTGGCCAAAAACATTTTTGACACCAAATCATAAGCCTCTTCTTTATCTTTCTCAGCTTCTGCAATTAAAGATTTGATGTTATCATTTCTTCAAACAATTCATTACTTTTCTTTTTAAATGCCTCCTTTTGCTGCCACTCATTTGCAAAAGACTGTTCAACATTTCTAAACGATTCTTGACAATGTTTGAATTCGGTTTTGACCTTTTCAAACACCTCCTTTGATATTTTCAACTGTTCTTCCAATCTGCGAACCTCAAAAATCACAACTTCGTTTCTTTTTTCAAATCTTCTGAAACAAGCCAACGTTCTCTGATTTCTAAGAAACCTTCATAAGCCTATTTCAAGAACAATGAAACCGCGTTAACGTTGTCATGCCAAACATAGTATATACTCACATGATAAAGTGAAAAAAGGTTACCTCTTTCCTTAGGCTGAATGTTTTGTTGTCAAGCTCTTCCGTAGAAAGATTTTTCCATTTTCGTTCAGAATTCGTATTTGAACCCTCTTGCTGACAGGTTTTCTGCCGTTTCACTAATTTACATAATGGAATTTCTTCTGACTGATTATCTTCTTCTTCAATCAATTTAACATGGTAGAAACCAGAATTAGGTTTCACAGAATTGGAGGCTAAAGTAGGTAAAACAGGAGTCTGTAAAGGCGTTAACAATTCTGACTTGGAATCACTACTTGATCATCCTTTATACAAAACTTCGGAATCAAGTCTTCAAATAAATTTCATCAAGTTTTTGGAAGTCATTACTACAATGAAAAAATAATATCATCAAATAAATAAAAATAGAGAAAACAAACAATCATTCAACTTAATAGAAATTGTATGACCTTGTTATTACTTGAGAGACATATATTCTTCGTGATACATGATAGAGACACAAATTAAAACAACAATATCTCAGACGTACTAAGAGAATACCAAAACCTTGGTAACTGTCTCGAAAAATAAATAGATAATTACATGATAACAATGATGGTAACTTCTAAAGCATTTGTACCACTAGCATTTCATAACATCAATTCATAAAACAATGATAGTATTACAATATACACTACATACAACAAGATAATAAACAAAATCGTAATGAGAAGAACACCAATTCTAGCAGTAGATTTACTGAGAAAATAATGTGCAATGCGACTACTAGAACAACAAATAAACAACCTGACCTAAACAAACAAAATCGTAGTAAGAAAGACACCAATTTTAGCAGTAAATTTATGGAGAAAATAATTTGCAACACGACTACTAGAGAGTCCAATAAACAACCTGAGCACAACAAATTATCAGCACAACCATCTAACAACAACTTCTTATAACAATAATAACAAATCTCATAACTTCGTAAGAATAACATGCACTTTAATCAAAGTTAAAATCGATGATAAATTAATTAGACCAATGTAAAATAAAAAGAAGGACGTGGAAAACGTGACAAATGGACTGGGACAAATGCCTTTAAAGCTGAAACTGATAAAGAAAACCCTACATCCCCAAATCCCCAAATTTACTTCAAGTAAAATACTGAATATTAAATCCGCATAGTTTCTTTAAATATCAACAACATTTTAAAAGACAACGTTTTTCATTATTTATGAATTTTACAAAACCAAAACGACAATGCACTGTAAAACTTTAATATTACCACTTCAGCCGAACAATGTCACTATAACTTAACATCAAAGTATAAAAGAAGGGAAAATCAAAGATTCTTTCGAAATCTCACTATCAAATACTAAACCTGACAATAGAGATGAATTTGACACTAACAATTACAAAATAAATAACATGAATTGAAAACACATAAAATACTCAATTGCATATTACTTTGAAACCATTTTAATTTTACCATATGTACATAATTATGCAGACAGATAATACTTTTTCCATGGGAAATGATCATCATGCAAGTATTACAATGTTGACGACCTAAAACAAAAGCATTAGGAGGATGACAACCTAAAACACAATGGACTAATTCTATATATGCTTATTCAACAACATATTATGTAGATATTACATACAAGCAAAACAAAATGTTAAAATTATAGTCTCTACAATGTTCTAATCAAAGAGACCTCGCCTCATCCATTTTCCATAGGCCTTCCTCATACTTGTACCACCTCATAAACTTTCACCACTTCAAGTACACTGGCACATGATGCACGAGTGCTCAGTACATGTTAAGAACTCATGTAATCGAGCAGCCTTCTCCAAGATAATTTTATTTGGCTTCTTAATAATTTTTTCGAGCATCAGCGGAGGAAGCAATTGACCTCCTATAAGAAGGCAATGTGATATGTTGAGGACATCCAGATTTGGTAGGCCATCCAATATAAGCATTAGGGCATCCTTAACTATCATTGAGCATCTTAAGCTCAAAATCTTCAAATTTGGAAATTTGGCTATCGTAGAAGCAAAGAGAACGTCAAAAGGACCCATGACCTTGAGTTCACTGAAGTTCTTGCAATTTAGGGCTATTTCCTCTATAAGATAAGGCGAATCTACTATACTAGGCATTGTCAGGGATTCAAGAGATCTCCATGTACGAATGGTCTTGCAAATTACATCCTTCTTTATTTTGTTCCAAGCTGGCATAACGAGACGCCTCAGCTAAGGGCACTTGCAGACAACAATATATGGAGGGTTACTTCCCAATTCACTATACCAAAAAGAAAATTAAAGATGATGATCACTAGTACCAAAGGCAATGCCAAAAACTCAGTCAATAAACAGCAAGAATTAAAAAAAAAAATTACCTTTCAGCAAGGTTTTAAATAGAAACATAAAAAAATTACCTTTCAGCAATATAAGTAAATTGTTCCTCCCCTACAAACAAATTGAAGTGAAAAATCAAGGTTCTTATATGTCCCCGGCTGAGACTCAACAAAATCTTCAACAAACGAGTGAGTGTCTTATCAGAACACTCATCCACGTAAACATATGGCTCTAATGGGATTTTGATGAAATTTGATCTCAATATTGACAAATCAAGAGTTTTCCAAAGCAGAGGATCACAGCAAGCTGAATGCCATGAATTGCAAACGTGAGTAATCCCTAAAGTCAACAAAACATCAAAACACAGGAAGATTTTCACCAATATGTCAGTGCCCAAATCCTCCCATCTTCTTACAACAGAGGCACCCTCTTTTATTTGACCAGCTGCCCAATCATCTCATAGAACTTTTAGAGCATCAGACTCCTGCATAAGATATGGACATAATCCATGTACAATGCACAAAATATCATTCAATACATTAATTTATATGAATTTAAAAAGATTCGTACTAATCGAATGTATCAAATACTTAATATACCTACATAGAGATATAGATGAATGCAAATCGTTTACACTTAAGATAAATTAATACTTAACATTAAATGATTATGACCAAAAAAAGTGTATATTTGTTGAACAGAATAATCAATTTTTCTTGGTAGAATAAACAATGAAGTAACAATATCTGATATATATAACAAAATCAAATAATTAATGTTCAACAAAATAAAAATACCATCATTAATTTACAAAAATACTAAAAACGAGATTCAAATAACAATGCTAACTCTGATTAGTAATTAACACGATAATATCTACCAAATCCAAACACACAGAAAACTGTTCGCTATCCAATATCTACACAAAAATTATATAAACTACTAAGACTGTAACAACTTTATAATTTCCATATACTTACACCAAAAAAAAAAAAAGGGCCACCAAAACATCATAATTCCTTACAAAAGAACAAAAACACAACCCACAAATCTATTACAATTACCATCACAAATTGTGCAATACATCATTGCAAAAGCAATTCAGAATAACAACACCACTCTTCAAGCAATACGGTTAA
This sequence comes from Pistacia vera, assembly GCF_008641045.1. Classification (NCBI taxonomy): domain Eukaryota; kingdom Viridiplantae; phylum Streptophyta; class Magnoliopsida; order Sapindales; family Anacardiaceae; genus Pistacia; species Pistacia vera. Next base: position 659,169 of record NW_022196024.1, on the reverse strand, counting down.
CGTAAGTTTTACTAATATCATCATGTTTCGTTAATTTGTTGATTTCATTGTTTTGTTAGTTATATAGAAAACCATATGTTAACTCCTAACAATTGAAACGAATTATGCCGAATCACTTGTGTCTTTAGTTCTTGATAGCTTTCTAATACATAAAAACCAAAATACATGTTAGAATCGATATTTAACTAAACCATATTTTTCACACTTTTTTATTGTTAACTTCTTGATCATACAGGTAATGATATTATGATTACCAACTGTTTGAAACTATTATTTACACTTTTTTTTTTTTTTTTTATTGTGGATCTTGTGTTTAAAAACCATTATTTACCTTACAATTTACAGGTGCAAATCTCTAAACTAACAGACAAACGTAAAGCAAGTCTTACATAGAAGAAACATCTTCAAACAACGACACAAACTACCAGCAATAACAACGATAGGGCTTTCAATTTTGAAGATCCTTTCAAAAGTAGAAAATAAGCATGCTTCACTACTGCTTGGAACACATTTGTTCTTCGTGGAACATGATAGAAATAGAGGATTACAACTACTTATTGCATATTGCAAACAAAATAACCAGCAAGCAATGTATCAGACGACTGTTGCTCTAATCACTATGCATGACAGTAGACGTGTAAAAATTCTAATGAAATTAGTGAAACTAACCAATCAATTCTACAAACTGAAAAATTGCAGGGAAGTGCTCAAGTTCATGACTCCAACTGCGACAATTCTCATTAAAAGGAGAATATTTCGGATTTGCGACAAAAAGAATCAAAATCATATACATTGGGACAGATCAACATCGCTAGAAAATATCACATGTACAAGATGTAACGTAGATTACCAAATAGTATGTATGAAATATAATTTTTAGTGATTTCTTTATATGATTTATTACACATGTAAAAATTTAAATGCTTTTTAATTTATTCTGAAATACAAATTAAAACTCATTGGATTGTCTACACATATTTGACAAACATCAATCTAAATATATTATAATGTAAATTAACAAAATCTATAAATAAACATTCCTATTGCATATCGAAAAAAACTTTCATTCTATTACCAACCAAATTAAATCCCACGCCGAATGATAACATCTATTTGGAGCACGGTTGCCGAACCATTATTCACAATCCAACCGATATATTATAATATCATCATGACGTTTCTCACTTGAATACTTAACAAAATAATTATTACGTTTGCTACCGTTTCGTATCCTCTTATTCAAAAACTTATTAACCTTTTTTCGATTGACATGTTTACTTATTCCTAGAAATTTATTCATTTTCCCAAAGAACCTTTTGTATTCTCAAAAAAAATAAAAATAAAAATTTTAAATTTTAAATAAATAATTTACATAATATTAAAGTGATACTAACACAAATTCAAAGAAGTCATTACCAGATGTTAAGATAAATCATTTTTTGTTTTTAATCAACCAAATTAAATCCCACTCTGAACGATAACATCCATTTGGAGCACGATTGCCGAACCATTATTCACGATCCAACCGATATATTATAATATCATCATGACGTTTTTTACATGAATACTTAACAAAATATTTATTACATTCGCTACCGTTTCGTATCCTCTTAACCAAAAAGTTATTAATGTTTTTTTTCAATCAATATGTTTACTTATTACTAGATATTTATTCGTTTTCCCAAAGCCCCTTTTGTATTCTCAAAAAACAAATAAATACTTTTAAATTTTAAATAAATAATTTACATAATATTAAAGTGATACGAAGTTACGAAAACAGATTTAGAGAAGTCATTGACCAGATGTTAAGATAAAATTAATAATTATACTTCCATAATCATTAATATCAATTATACACAGATGTTATTAAATCACTCATGTAAGTTGAGAAGACTACCTGAATATTAATGGTCTAATCGTACAATCGATATTATTTTTCCAATTTATTCTTCTTATCCTTTCTATTAAACTCATGCCAGTTAGATCTTATTCTTCTTAAACAACCATGTTTATTTATTATAACATCTTTATTCATATTCCATTTGTTTCTTTTGTATTCCTAATTAAAAAAACACATCAAAATATACTCTAATGTGAATCAAAAAAATTTTAATTAATAAACTAACATACTCAATAAAACATAAACAATTAAACAAGACCAATGCCAAACCGTATAAATATTTTATATTAATTGATATATTATCACATCATCACAACATCTTACTTGAATATTTAACAAAATATTTATTACCGTTTCCTTTAAAACTGTGCCAATAAGATATCATTATTATTAGATCACCATGTTTATTTATTGTTGATCAATGCACTGTACTATTATGTGATATTTTTTTATTTGACATTACTATTAAAAATCAGGATATTAGAATTTAGTTTTCATTATGGGTTAATGTACTTATTTTTTTATTGATGTGATTGATATATTGATGATATCTCATATTGTGATATTTAATGTCATTCTTAACGTACAATTTTTATTAAAGTGTTGATCAAATAAATGACACTATTTATATAGATATTTATACAATATTAATGGAATTAATAAAAGAAGACATTTATTTTGATGAAACACGATCCGTTTCCCACTGGTTTAAAAAAATTCGTATTAATCAAATGTCTCAAATGCTTAATATACCTATATAGAAATTAACATGAATGTGGACCGTTTACATTTAAATATATGTAATACTTAACATTAAATAATTAATACAACCATCATTAATTTACAAAACTATTAAAAACCAGATTCAGATAACAACATTGACTCCTATTAATAATTAATAGAACATTATCTAAGCAATTGAAAAAAAAAAAAAATTGTTCACTACCCACACGCGGACTATATAAATCAGAGATACCATAACAACAACATAATTTTCATATACTTGCACCCAAAAAAGAGCACCAAGACATCATGATTCCTTTCAAAATAACAAAAAAACAACCCACATGTCTGTTACAATTACCATAAAAAATTCTAAAATGAATCATTGTAAAAGCAACCAACAAAGATCACACCACTTTACAAGTAATAAGGTTAATGTAAGTTTTACTAAAACCATCGTATTTCATTAATCTATTGATTTCATTATTTTCTTAGTCATACAGAAAATGATATTATACAAAATGGTTAAACATACAACTAATAACAATAAGATAGTGGTTTATTCCATAGCAATCTTATAACAATAATGGTTAACCATAACAATGACTCTATCGAACCATGTGCATCTTTAGTTGTTAATAGTTTTCTAGTACACAAAAAACAAAATGCATTTTAGGATCCATATTTAACTGAGTCATATTTGGCACACTTATTTGTTCTTAATTGCTTAATCATAAGGTAATGGTATTGTGATTCCCAACTATGGATTTTTTTTTTTTTAACTATTACGAATCTTATACTTCGATACCATTACTTACCATACAATTTACAGGTCAAATCTCTGAACAAGCAAGCAAACTTAAAACAAATATTACAAAGAATGGACATTTTGAAATAACGACATAAACTGCCAACAATAACAACAACGGGACTTTCAATTCTGAAGACACTTGCAAAGCAGAAAATAAACAGGCTTTGCTACTGATGGGAACACATTTTTTCTTCATCGAACATGATACATATATGGGATTAAAACTACTAATTGCAATTTGCCAAAAATATAACATGCAAGCAATATATCACACTGTCGTTGCTTTGCTTACTGTACATGACAACAGAGGTATACAAATTCTAATGAAATTAATAAAACTACCTAATGATTTCTCCAAACTGAAATATTGCAGGGAAGAATTCAAGTCCCTAACTCCAACTGTAACAATTCTCATTAAAAGACGAATATTTGGGACTTGCAACAAGAAGAATCAAAATCGTATACACTGGGACAGATCAACGTCACCAGAAAATATCACATGTCATAGATGTAACATGGATTACCAAATAGTTTGTATGAAATTTAATTTTTAGTAAGTTTCTTATGTAATTTCTTGCACATGTACAAATTTAAAGGCTTTTTAGTTTAATATGAAAATAGAAGTTAAAACTTACTCAATTATCTACGATTGATCCAAATATTTAATAACTTATAAGGAAAAACTGATCACAAAATTACAATGATCAGTAAAACGTTTCGCAATCTAAATACTGCTCCTATTACATATAAAAATAAATTTCCATTCCATTATTCATTAAATTAAATTCTATGCCGAACCACAACATATTTTGGAAACTCGCCTGTCGAACCATTGTTAACTATTTATTACACTCTCCTTTAATGTGCCATAAACAATTTTGCTACCGTTTCATATCTCATCGTGCAATAAGTTGTCAACACTTTTTCAATCAACGTGTCTATCTATTACTAAATGTCTGTTAATTTTCCCAGAGCAACTTTTTTATTGTGTGATATAGTACCCCAAAAATTATTCAAACATTCTTGCATAAAAGATAAGTTCAAATTTATTCCCTCTGTTTGTTCCTATTTCTATTTACATAAAACAAGTCAAGATATATTCAAATTTGAAGTAACAAAATTTTAAGTACAAACTAAAATACTGATAAAACATGAAAAATATTTAAAATTTTAATAGATATTTAATAACAATAGTAGGCAAAACTGTTTATAAAAATGTTAAAAAATTGAACATATTCAACAAACATCAATTTAAATATATTATAATCTGAATTAAAAAAAAAAACTAGAAATTACCATTTCTATTACAAATTTATAAAAACTTTTGTAGCATTATTGATCAAACAAGATCGAAGTCGAACTATATGCATGTTTCATAACCATATTGCCAAACCACAATTAAAAAATTAATAAATATATTATGGCATCATCATATCATCTCTGACTTTGATACTTGACAAAATATTTACTGTTCATTCTTTAAAAATGTATCAATAAGATTTTATTATTAGTAAATCACAGTGTTTATTTATCGTAATAACTCAACATCTTTTCAAACCATCATTACCTATCTAACTAATATGTTGCATACTTAACAAAATATTTATTATGGTTTTCTTTAATATTGTACAAATAGTCTACCAACGTTTCGTATTACCTTATCCAAATAATTATTAACACATTTTCGATTGACATGTTTATTTATTACCAGTTGTCTGTTCATATTCCACCTTTTCGTATCCTATTCTCCTATAAATATTGCTCTAACACCAATCACCCATTTAACTTTCTTCAGATACTATACACTTTAATTGTTCATTTCTTCTCCACAATTTAATTCGAAAATGGCTGACAAAACATCACAACCAAAAGAATTTGCAACAAATACCAGCAACGACCTCAACAACAATAATTCTCCACCGAGACAACCAGAAGGTCTGAATGTTCTACGTCTTTTGTATTCTAAATTACAAAATGTCAAACAAAACGATGATACATATTTGCCGGAATATAAAAACCATTAATTTTTTTTTTATATGTCAAGAGTTCATCTCATAATTATATTTACACATTCATGTTACTGTTTCCATATATTTATAAAATGTGATTGTATATTGTTTCTGCAATAGGTTTAGACATTTTTCAGGGAATGCCGGAATTGAGGGAGATTTTCAAAAAAGTTGAAACCAATCTGGATGATCTACATACTGCAAGAGACAAATTAAGAGAATTCATTGACCAGATGTTACAAATCATGGAATCTGCCATAGATATTATTTATAACATAAACAAAAGAGAGTATGCATATGCACTAGAGGAACTAAACAACTATAAGAAAAATAGAAAGTCTACATCGTCCAAACCCACTTCACAGTATAAAAAGCAATGTACTTATTTCTTTTATAATAAAAGTATTATTCTCTATTTTCAATTTTATCTTGATTTTGGTGTTACTTATTAATTGATTGAAAATTGTTCTCCATCATAACACGTTAGTTTTGATTTAATTCTTCCATCTTCACACATTGGATGAGTATTAATAATAATTATATAAGTGCATTACATAGGCATTCCAAAAATCGAACAATTTTAAAGAAAAACGTATAAAGATGGTAGTTAGTATGTTTTCAAACCTTGGCTAGAGAGAATCCTATACTGTGAGAAAAAAATTTACCGGTCAATGTCAAACCTGAAAATGAACTCAATATAAATTTTAAATTTAAATAATTAATTTTCATAATATTAATTGGTATTAATAATTATAAATGTACAATTATGAATTTTATCTTAACACAACTCTATACATATATAAAAGTTATATTTATTCTAAAACTTGTATAATTTAACAATTATCATCTTTTAATCTAATTACTTTATTCTATTAGAATAAATTTGTTTACAAACTATTTCAAAAATATTAAATAAACATACCCGTGCAACGTGCGGGCCTCATGTCTAGTTATTTGATAATTTTGAATCAATGAAACCATTAACAACATTTAAATCACACAACTACAAACCTTTAGTTAAATTCTTTACAAAAGCAAAAAAAAAAAAAACTTACAATTTATTCCCAACTTATAGAAGCTCTAGCTCTTACAATTTTATAAATAATTATACATATAATAATCTTCTCTTCTTTTTTTCTTTTATTAATTTCTCTAATCATCACACTTCATGGATTAACTATTTATAGAATCTATAATAGAGAGAGAGTAGAGAGAGTCGTCGCCTCATTAAAAAACCACCTTTTTTTTAATATCTTCTGACTGGCTTCTATAATTTTCTCATCGTAGCAGATATGCTTTCTTTTCTTTTATTTCTATAATGTGTTCAAGCGGCGGTTGATATTGATCTCGGTTTTTTTAAACCAAGAATGGAGAGAAGCATGCCGAGGTAGTCAAAATTGTAGACATCTTTAAAGAGGTGAAGCTGTAATTGTTCCATGGAGGATACTAAACCAAAAATCAGTGAGAAAGCTTCTTCTTGCCACTGCCTTGTGGTGGCTGAATGTGTCGAAGGAGAACTTCCATGGTATTTCCCCATCCTCTCTCCTACTCCTCCAAATGGGAGGCTATCAGCCGCATACTGAAACAAAAATTACAAGAATTTGTTCATTAGGTGTTCGATATGGGTTTTTCTCCCTTTGAAAATTTGTTTTTGAGAAATGATTCAAAAAGTAAAAGTTGGAAACTGAATAAATGTCGATTAACTAGACTTATTTTCTGAAAACGGTATTTGAAAATGGAATAAGAAATTATCGAACATGATAAAGGGTTATTGAAGACCCTCGTCAAGGATCGTTTAATTTTTAACACCCACTTTTTTTTTTAAAAAAAAAAGGTATTACATACCCCTTATTAGATTCTTTTTTTTTCCCTAGTATTTTTAATAAAATTTATGAGTTTTTATAATAGATTGACCTATTAAGTGGGGTTTAATACTTTTTCAAAACATTGGGTATAAAAAAATTAAGTTTTGTAAATCAAATTAAAATTGCACGGAAAATAATATTAATAATATCAATTAACTCAAGAATAATGATATATTATCTAGGTTGGCCGCTTTTTTGTAGGCCTTTGTAAATCCTTCTTCTTTAATAGAATTTACTTACTTGGCAAAAAAAAAAAAAAAAAAAGTGTGAAAAAACTTAAAAGTGTTCTTTTATTTTCTTTATAACAATTAGAAAATATTTTTTTATTAAATTAAAGATTTTCTAAAATGTTTTGGTGTCGAATATGCGTCGTTTTTCTCCTTTTTCTCATAATCAAAAAAAAAAAAAAAATGAAATCATTTTTCAGAAACGACTCAAAATACTCTCAAATTGTCTAATTTTTATGTGTCCAGAAAACATTTGGATGTTTTCTGAAAAGCATTTTTTAAAACCATTTTTTGCAAAAGCACTTTGAAATTATTAATACTTATAGGGCTTGGTAATTAACTAAAGAGAGAAATTAAATTAAAAAAAAGGAAAAAGAAAAAAGAAGTAGTTAAGTTAATGATAATTTACTTGATAATTGCATCATTGAATACCAAACTCCCTGATGATGTTTCTGAAATCATTCTCCTTTTAAGTGTTCTCGTTGGTGAAGGCAAATTGAAAGTGCTTTTGGCCTTGATTAATAAACCCAATACTTCTTCAATCTTCTTCACTGTTAAAAGGCAACAATAAAACCTTAATTTGTTAATTAATTATAAGCTACTAATATTAACTATAAAATGACATATAAAAATAACACAATATTTCGATCAATCCAATAACGGTCCATTAGATTTATAATTTAAATACAGTTTTTTGTTTTTAAAAATAAGAAATACAAAAATTCTTATAACTGCGTTTAGTATAAATAAGTATGTTTGAAAACAGTTATCATTTTTCAAATATAATCTTAAAAACTATTGTAAAGTTAGATAAATTTTTATAGTTTTTAATCCAAAAAATTTTTTTATATTATATAGTCTTAAAAACTATTGTAAAGTTAAATAATGTTATTAATCAATACATAATTGGAAGCAATGGGCCAAAGATTTCTTCAGTCATATAGTTGCTTCAAGAGGAGGATTCACCAAGATTGTTGGCTCAATGAACCTGCATTGATGTGAATACATTACAAATGAAGAAAATTAACTGGGTTAATTAAATTTTATCTATTAATAAAGTCCCCACAAAAAATAAAATAAATAAAATAGATCACTTACAGATTGTCTTCATCCATAGAGCCACCAAAGACAACAGAATCCTTGACTGCTGGATCACTTATAAGATTTTTCAATCCTGAAAATGTGTTATTAATTATCCGAGTAATACTATTGTTTCCGTTGATTTTCACCAAACTTTTCTTGATGCTGCCCTTCATTAACCCACCTAAATTATAAAAAAGAAAATTAAATTTCGTCTAAAACGTTGGTTTTTTTAACGTTTTGAAGTTTTTAACGTGTGGATTAAATATCAGTGATTGTTAATGGTTTTTAAAGATTAAGTTAGCCTCTGACTGGTCGGTGATCTTCAGTCGCACTTAAAAGCTCGAGATGTCCCCATCTATAAATTTGTGTATTGAAATGAAAAAAAAATAAGTATTTAATTTGTTTAAAAAAAATCATACCAGAGTCGAAGCAAATTGCTCTTCACCAAGACATAATCTATTGCTATGCAAGCTTGGCCAGCACAAGCCCCAAATTTTGACACAATAATTCGATTTGTAGCCGCCTTGTAAAAAAAAAAATTAAAAACAAACAAGCATTTAGAAACAATTAATGAAGATAATTGCTTTACTAATATGAAGTTAGTTAGATAAAAAAAAAAATGGTATTTAAACTTGATATATCATGTTATATATGTATTTACAAGTATGGTACTAAGATGAAAAAGTCTTAGGTAAGACAGGATATCAAGTCGTGCATACTTTCGACCATAAACATCTGGCATAAACTTTTTTTTTTTTTTTTTTTATCTCTCTATCCAATCATCAAAAGGGTCGATAACTTTCGAAATAACTGCAAAGATAATTATTATTATTTGATGAATATAAAGATGACGTAATACTTTGTTTTATAAAGTTTTTTTTTTTTTTTAATATCATATAATCCATAATTAGGAGTGTTCAAAGAACGGTTGGAACCGAAACGGCGAGGATCCTAGGTTGTGTCGGTTCTACCCAAAACTAGTCGTCAATGGGTAGGTTCCGGTTCCAAATTTTTGGAACCGTTACTGTGCGGTTCTGATTACTATTCCTATAGTTAGGAACCGGAACTGGAACTAGGAACCAAGAACCGAGACTAATATAAAATAAAATTAAAGATTAGGGGGTTAATAAAAACTTTTGTAGAAAAAATAATGTGAATACATTTATATTTATATTTATAACATTTAAAGTAAGTTGGTTTGACTTTTGAGAATCTAACTTACAAAGTAATGGAGTTTTAATTATGAATTTATAATTGTAATTTTATTTTGTTAACAGTGCCAGGTGGGGGGGTTATTGTAGTTTTTAAGGGTTTTTTTTTCCATTTAAAAACTTTTGGGGGGTCAGTAATTTTACAGGGTACCCAGAACCATAACCGTTGTTACAGGTTCTGGGTCTTGGTACCTAGGAACCGAAATTGTTGATTCTGATTCCTTCAAAAAGTGCAGGGTACCCAGAACCAAACACCTCTACTAATAATATGCAGATAAAAACTATAAGAATTTTTTACTTAGAGGCAATGAAATTAGTGTAAAAAAGTTAATTAATTAAAATTACCTTCTGTCCCAAGAAGATTTGAGAAAATCACAACGCAGGGCATTTTCCACCCAACTCAAGAGTTACAGGAGTTAGATGCTTCCAGCTGCTGACTAACTATCCTTCCGACTTTGAACTCCCTACCAGTAGTTTCAGATTTTCAAAATCAGAAAAAAAAAAAAAAAAAAAAAAATTAATCTATGAAAATTTTATTGACATCGCCATTAACATGTAGAAATAAAGAATGTACGGTCCGGTTGATAGCCTTTGGATCACGATCTAGAGAACCATGATTCGATGGTGACTGACTTCTGTAACATTACTCGAAGTAACGTAATTATTTTCTAAACAATATCAATCTACCTGTGAAGAAGATTTATCCCCTTTTGTTGGAGGAGTTTTTACCAACTTCAGGGCCACCCTCAATGACTTTAATACGTTTATTGTCAACGTACCTCGGCACCACATTTGCTAAGAATGAAGAACAAGCTGGAGACAGCTCTGAGGGCTTCAAAACCACTGTGTTTCCTGCTGCAATTGCTCCTATCAATGGCTCCAAAGATAGCCCTTCAATTTTACAACAAATTGTAATCAGTCAAAAAAAAACTGTGAAGAAATTTTTGTTCGGTTTTTTAAAACTCAAGAAAAAGCTGATCAAATCAAGAGAGCCTCCCGAACTCACCAAAGGGGAAATTCCAGGATGAAATGATGAGGACAAGGCCTAGAGGTCAGGAACCATCTGCTGATGAGAGAACTGCAACTTTTGGTAGTTTAGCCTATCAATCAAACATAACAAAATTAGTGGTTAATCAAACCATAAACAAGAATTAATATATATTACCTTTTGCTTGAATCCCTTCAAGATTTTGCAGTGCATAAATAATGGATTTTATTAATGTCCCTATCTGCAAAGGAATATATATAATATATGTAAAGATCTTTTAACAGTAATATAATAATAGAAACACAAAAATTAAACTAGTTAACGTTTCGAAACAGATACGAGCAGGATTCGATCCCAAAACCTCTTATAAAAGGAAAAAAAACGAAAAAACGAAGAAATAAGAAGAAAGAGAAGAAGAATGAAGTGAACTTGCCTCATCTAAAGGCTTCAACATGGTGCTTTCCAAATATCTTTTTAAGGATTTATAGATCTTCTTCTCCTCACGAAGAAGAGTGAGCAAGTTTTGAAGTTGAGCTTTTCTCCATGCTGCTTCTTTTGTTATGCCACTGCAAAAATATTCTCTCACATCTTCAACATCTCTCTCCATTTTGCCTTTGATTATATTAGTTTGTTAACTGCTTCTCCAGGGTGCTTCAGCTTTTTCATATATATATATACACACAAACAATGTTGTGGAGCGAATTCTGTTTTCATCCCTGTGGTTTCAGTTTATTAAAGTCAAGGATATTCCTTTCAGATACTAGTGTTCTTATCCTTTGACTCAAAAAATCATTAGTCAATTGTCATTTGAACCTTGATTGACTTAATATTGTTTGTGTTGTGCATTTTTTAGTATTTTCATAATTTGTTGGTGCCAAAAGTCCCACATTGGTTACGAGACGAGGGTTTTATATAGCACAAGGATACTCTTACCACCCAGAGGTCCCTTTTCAGGATAAAATTGTACGGGCCTCAAGGCTTAAAGCGAACAATATCTCTGGGAACCCACCTATAATATGTCTGGATCCGGCATACATCAACACAATATAATTTAAACTAACAATTCGGTAAATCAAATAACCCAAAAATACTAGTGTTTGAAACAAATATCCTTAATTGTTAGTACAGCAAAACCATAGGGACGAAAATAGATCCTTTTTTTTTCCCTTTTTAGTTGCTATAAGACTTGTTAAAGCTTCTCATGCAATTACTCTTCTCACCAATAAATTAATAATTATAATGTAATTATCAGCTTGACCACAGTAATTAACGATGTGGGTTCAATGGGACCCTAGTGTGTTTATCATCGTCAACTTATAATTAATGAATTGACAAATGCATCTTTTTTTTTTTTTTTTTTTGTGGCATTTGGAGTGTTTGAGCAGCTTGTACGCACCTCGACTAATCCCTTGAGGCCTTGAAGTTAATGACCGAGTAAACATTTCAGTGGTCACTCCTATTAACAATCGAGAGGAATCAAACTCATGACCTCTTAAGTAATACACCTAAGAGTTTCAATCGCCCCACCCTGTCACCCAAGGGTGGTTCAAATGCATCTTCTTCCTATTGAGAGGCTGAGTTAGGCTATGTTTAAGGGAAGATATTGAGAGGTTGTGTTTAAGGGAAGATATTGAGAGAACTGGGTTAACTTGCAACTGTACCAAATATAGTGGGTTATTTTAGAATTGTAACAAACTCTATGTAAACGACGGCGTTTTGACTAGTGTTATAAAAGTCTTGCGCGCGTCTTCTTCAAGCTAATGAAAATACAAAAATCACTTTACCAAAATCTACAAAAACTCCCTTCTTTTTTTTTTCTTCTCTGTTTTTCGTTACTTTTCTTGAATGTTCTTAGATCTCAACTTTGTATTAGAGCTCTAAGACAAGCGTCCATGGCAAATCTGAATCCTAAAAGTTCTAACTACAAGATTAAAACAGATGTGGAACAGCTTGGTCATGCCAACACACTAAACCAAGCAACTCAAATTTCTCTCCCCTCACTTACTATGAAGTTAATAGAAAGGAATTACAATTACTGGAAGTCTCAGATCCTACCTGCTTTAGCTTCGCATGGTTTAGATGGTTTTGTGACAGGTGAGAATTTATGCCCTCCGATGTTTAAAGTGGAAAACATGGAAGGAAGTGATGATTTGGTGAAAAAGCCAAACCCTAAATAGTCCGATTGGAAGAGGACTGATCAATTCCTAGTCAGTTGGTTGTTCTCGCTAATTTCTGAGTAAATGTTCAGGCATGTTGCAAAGTGTCACAGTGTGTACGAAATATGGAATACCTTAGAACTACATTTCCAATCATTCTCTAAGGCAAGAACGTTATATCTGAGGAACTTGCTGCAAACCACAAAGAAAGACTCCCAAAGTGTAAATGAGTGTGTATTACCAATGAAAGAGTTAGGGGATGAGTTAATTGCAAGTGGGGTTAACATAGATGATGAGGAATTGTTGTTGTACATACTCGATGATCTTGGACCTGAGTACGATGCAGTTGTAGCAAACCTACAATCCAATTGTAGTCAGACCACTCTTCAAGAAGCGCAATTTCTTCTTCACAAACACGAAATGCGCATGGAAAGACAACAAAGCTCCTTAATGAATTTTCTTGAGCAACTGTCATTTGCTCTAATAGCATCTAGACAGAATATCACAAATAATTCTTCTAGAGTTCACTTAATCCCTCTGGAACGACTCTACAATATCCTTCTGGTGGCATATCTCCCACTGCTAGCAGTTATCATAATCCTGGTATTCTAATTCAATAGATTCAGAGTAATGGTAGTGGACCTATAAGCTCTCCTCAATACGTTGCTAGACTATAGATTACTCTGGAAATCCTAGGGCTGATTCATTCAAACTACCATATAATCTTGTTCCACAAGGCTACAACAATCCTACTCCAAAAGGCTACAATGGTGGTGCTCCTTTTGTCAATAGAAGTAGAGGAAGAGACCGAGGGTATTTTCTACCAAAATTGGTATGCCAAATCTGTGGCAAACAAGGCCACTCTACACTGCAGTGCTATCACCGCTTTGATCATGAGTATCAAGACTATCAAGGACCCTCTCCAGCACCTCTTCATCCTTCAAAGCAACACCAACAAGCACCTGTAGCCTTTACCTCTGCTGACTCTTCTTCGCCAACTTTCCCAAGAACAAATGAATCAGTTCAAACCTTGTTTGCAAACAGCTCACATCCTAATTTTGGGAACACATCGGTTACTGGTTATCATGATCAGTCTGTGTTTGTAAATCCATCATTGAGTCAACAATTATCTAGTGTCTCACAATGTGTACCAGGGATAGCTTCAATGCTGGTGTATCTTCAAGTTGTATTGATCAGACCATTGCTACTCCTAAGATAGTTGTTGACGAGACTTGGTACATGGATTCAGGAGCCTCTAACCACATGACAGCTAACACATCCAATATGATGATGAATTCTACCTATCCTGGAGGTTCTCAAGTTTAGGTTGGCAATGGTGATTCTTTGCCCATCACACACACAAGTATGTTATTGTTGCCTTCTTATAACTCTAATCGGCTTGTGCACCTCAAGAACATATTGTGTGTACCTAGGATAGCCAAGAATGTACTGAGTATTTCTCAAATTACTAAAGATAATAACGTAATTGTTGAATTTCATGCTGATCACTGTTTGGTAAAGGACAAAAGTAGCAAGGATGTGTTGCTCCAAGGTGTGGTAAAAGATGGATTGTATCAGTTGGCTTTTCCACCTGAGAGTTGTGTTCCAGCAATAAAAACTAAAGTTTCTGCAGTTCAAAGCAATTTATCATTAAATCTCAAGCTTTTAATACTAACGTTTCTTAGTCTTTTTCATGTAATAATGAATCAGTGAACAATTGTTTACTCTGGCATACTCGGTTAGGCCATCCAAGTGCTAAGACACTTTCTTCTGTTTTGAATAAATTGAATGTAAAAATGTCTACAGAGACAATTAATAAAGGTTTCTTTTGTGAAGCTTGTAAATTTGGTAAACTCCAGTAGTGTAGTTTTCCAAGTTCTAATTCAAGAGCCAAAGCTTCATTGGAAATTGTTCATTCTGATCTCTGGGGACTAGCCCCTGTTTATTCTAGTGAAGGGTTTAGATATTATGTGATTTTTGTTAATGATTACAGCTGGTATACCTGGATTTATCCGTTGAAATTGAAATATAAAACTTATAATATCTTTACTCAGTTTCATGTTTTTGTGGAGAAACAATTGGGCACTAATCTTAAGTGTTTACAATCTGACTGGGGTGGTGAATTTCGGCCCTTATCTAAGTATTTGCAAAGTCATGGCATTCAATTTTGACACCTTTGTCCTTATCTTCATCAGCAAAATGGACATGTTGAAAGGAAACATCATTCCATTGCTGAGTTTGGGTTGTCTCTCTTAGCCCATGCATTTATGCCTCTGAAATTTTGGTGGACTGCATTTGCTATGGCAACTTATCTACTTAACAGACTACCCTCATGGGTTCTTGATGGTGCTCCTCCCTTTTAGCTTTTGTATCACATAGAACCTTCTTATGTTGCCCTTAAGGTCTTCGGTTGCAACTGTTACCCTTATCTTCGACCCTATCACAAACATAAATTGTCTTTCCATACCGAAAAAATGTGTATTTTTGGGGTATAGTTTGGATCATAAAGGCTATAAATGCCTGTCATCTGGTGGTCAAATATATATTACTAAACAAGTTCACTTTAATGAAACGGATTTTCCTTTCAAGTTTAGATTTGGAAATCAGCAAGGTGAACCTCTCTTTACTAATATTGTTTTGTCTTCTCATACAGGTCTTCAAGATGGCATATCCTCTACATTGGACCCGTCACATGATTTTACTAATGATAACAATCATGCAAGTTCTAAGATAATAACTGATCTGGTACACTCATTATCATCTCTGCCCAGCTCATGCCTACCTCATCAGCTCATGTAGATTCTAAGACAATGATTGATCTGGCCCACCCTAAACCATCTTTGCACAGCTCCACTGCCTATCAAAATTTTCACTTCAAGCAGCCCACTTCAAACCTGCCTACCTCGTCCGCTTCACCATATTGTGCTAGTAGGAGAATTGAATCATCCTTGTTGCCCTCATCTGATATCTCTCCGAATCTAGCACCTTTTATAGGTTCTCCGTCTTCACATTTAGATGTTTCTCCCGCAACAAATGCTACCATGTTACCTTCTCAACTAGCAACTTCCACTTCGGGCATTCAATTAGAAGTTGTGCTTCCTATCTCTGCACCAGCTGCCATATCTACTAATACCCATCCTATGGCTACACGATCCAAAACCAAAGCCTCAGCAACAGTTTTTCTCTCTCAACATCACATTCTCAAAGAACCTGCAACTGCCAAAAAAGCCTTGGACATTCCAGAATGGAAACAAGCCGTGGAAGCTGAATATAATGCTCTCCTACAAAACAATACTTGGGACTTGGTGCCTTATGAAGAAGGTATGCATGTTATTGGCAGAAAATGGGTATTCAAAACCAAACTTAATGCTGATGGATCCTTACAAAAATACAAGGCTAGATTAGTTGTCAAGGGGTTTCAACAGACCCTTGGCTTGGATTATTTTGATACGTTTTCTCTGGTAGTTAAGGCTACAATGATCAGGATTATTTTCTCCTTAGCAGTCTACCACAATTGGAGTATTCAACAGCTCGATGTTAACAACACATTTCTGAATGTTGATTTGTCCGAAATAGTTTACATGCTGCCTCCTACAGGTTTTTCTGACTTTCCTCACACACAGCAGGTTTGCAAACTTAGGAAAGCCTTGTATAGCCTTAAACATGCCCCTAGGGCCTGGTTTGATAAGTTAAAAGATGATTTAGTAACATAGGGTTTCGAGAACTCCACATCTGATGTGAGTTTGTTTTTCTATAACAAAGATTCTCAAGTTATGTTCTTATTTGTCTATGTAGATGACATTTTGGTCACCGGTAATAATGTCAACTTGTAGACCAGGTTATTCAAGATTTAAACAACCAATTTGAGTGAAGGCTTTGGGAGAAGTGCACTACTTTCTTGGTTTTGAAGTTCAAAGGAATAGTTCTGGTTTGCTATGAACTCAATCTAAGTATGCCCTAGATCTATTAGTCAAGGCTCAAATGGAAGAGTCTAAACCATGTGTTACCCTAATGGCTACTGATTCTAAACTAGTCAAAGAGGGAGGTGAATTGTTTGATAATCCTTCGCTATACCAGAGCATTATTGGTAGTCTACAGTATCTCACTCTATCTAGACCAAACTTGGCATTTACGGTGAACAAATTACGCCAATTTCTCCAAAATCCATCAAAGGCACATTGGACTGCTTGTAAACGAATTATGAGGTATATTAAAGGGACTCTCTCCTACAGACTTATGTTTCACAAGAGCTCCAGTTTCAATTTAGAAGCTTATGCGGATGCCGATTGGGTGAGTGATGTTAATGATCGGCAGTCAACCAGTGGCTATGCTATTTTTCTTGGCGGAAATTTAATTCAATGGAGCTCACGTAAACAGAAGGTTGTATCTCTCTCTTTTACTGAAGCTGAATATTGAGCTTTAAGTCAAACAGCCACTGAAATTCCTTGGATTCGGCATTTGTTTAAAGAACTTGGCCTTGAAATCAAGGGTGTTCCTGTTATTTGGTGTGATAACATGAGTTCTGGTGCACTCTCTTCTAACCCAATCTTTCATGCACGAACCAAACACATTGAAATCGATGTATACTACGTGCGAGAGTTGGTTGCTAGGAAACAGTTAGTTGTTCATTATATTGCCTTAAAATATCAAAAAGCTGATATTCTAACCAAGGCCCTGGCTGGAAACAGATTTGGTTTGTTGAGAGCCAAATTGAATGTGGTGTCTAAATTGCCTGCAGTCCCATGCGTTCAGAAAATAGGAGATACAAAATAGAACTTGCTTTACCATAATGTTTTGATATGCATTTGTTATGGTTGCTGAGAATAGAATTGGAGCCACTTGCCTTTTGTCTTCAATAGTCTAGTATGTTAGTCTTATAATTCCAGCCAAATGCTAGTTAAAGGAAGATATTGAGAAGCTGAGTTAGGCTGTGTTTACGGGAAGATATTGAGAGGTTGTGTTTAAGGGAAGATATTGAGAGAACTGGGTTAACTTACAACTGTACCAAAACATAGTGGATTGTTTTAGAATTGTAACAAACTCCATGTAAACGTTTTGACTAGTGTTATAAAAGTCTTGCGCGCGTCTTCGTCAGGCTAATGAAAATACAGAAATCACTTTACCAAAATCTACAGAAACTCCCTTCTTTTTTTTTCTTCTCTGTTTTTCGTTACTTTTCTTTAATATTCTTAGATCTCAACTCTTCCATATACATTTAATTTTATCATTACTTTAAATGGTTAAATAATTTAATTTTTATTTGACTTATTAAATCTATCTTAGCCATCAATTGCTTAAAATTAACCTTGAAATTATAAAAATATTAATTTAAATTAAGTAAGTTTAATTGAGTTATTAATTTTATTATATTATTATTTTTTTATGAAATAAATTATGGAAATTCAATATTGCAAGCTGGATGAACCATATGAAATTAATGTTATTTTATGTGGCTCAATTTTTATTGACTTCTTAGTACTAGGATAATGAATTTATAACAATTAATATCGTGAGACCATTTGTTGAACAACTGTTTATAATTAAAGGTATTTCACATCAAATCATAAATAAGTGGTTGATATTTGCTTTTAGAGGCTATAGGATAGGAATTTATCTAGGGTTTAGACTTGAGAGATTAATTTCCTAATTTAACAAAATACAAAATCAATTAATGATTTTGATTATACAACCACTATCCTGATCCATCTTTCAGAATTTTCATATCTAGATATACAATATTCTCAGGTTAAGACATCTTTATATTAATTTTTACAAGATCATGTTTATATATAATTAGATTTATTTTTCAAATATTAATTCAATCTAACGAGATGAATCCAATAATGTTTAAGTATAGTCTTAAAAAAAAAAAAAAATTTATATCATATCGTCATGATTAGAGAACTATTGTATATGTATATATATATATAAAGATAAGGATAGTTTTAATAATCGCAATGCGAGCACTTGCTAGTTCAGAAAATAGGAACATAATTCCCATTCTGTTAGTTTTCACCCATAAAGTTGATTGGTAGAGGATTGTAATTGATATTTCAATTTTTTTAAGAAGGGAATTTTGACCTTCTAATTATTTAAGGAAAATCTTGAGTTTTTTATTTTTAATTTTCTATCCCATTTTACCTCGCCGTTGAACCCTTATCAGATCTAGATTGAAGGCCAAATTCAGTGTCTAGAAGCGCCACCGAAGCCAAATCCAACCTTCAACGACTATGCACAACTAGATTATGCCTCTAACACTTGTCGCGAGACCAAATCTTTTGAATTTAACCTTGAAATGATATATTTTAAACTAAAAAGAACTTACCAAAAACTCTAAACATACATTATAAAAGTTTAATAAAAATTAGTTTCAATTAACTAAGTTTAATTTTTTATTAATTATTAATTTCCAACTTCTTTATTATTATTATTTGAAATAAATAATGGATATTCAATATTCCAAGTTGGAGGAACCATCCGGAACTTATGTTATTTTATTAATTTCATAATAATGCAATATTGTGAGACCATATATTAAACAACTGTTCTTAGATTAAAGACATTTCACATCAAATAATAAATAGTTGGTTGATATTTGCTTTCGTAGAGTATGAAGTAGGGCTTCATTTAGCCAAGTATTAGTATAAATTATTTGTAATTTTAATAACTAATTTAACAAGACATTTTACAAATCTCCTTATATTAAATAATAGAATATTGTCAAATCAATTTAGATATCAATTTATGTGCCAACTAATTTGATAAGATATTCTATTAATCTCGTCTTATTAAAAATAAAAATAAAATAAAAAGGTTAACAACAGTAAAGATCCTCCTAAAATTTATGAAATAACAAAAGTTCTCCTACTTTAGATATTAATATAAACAGAAAGAAAGCAGTTAGATAAACATTCATCAACTTATAATGGTGTGAGTTTTAACGACTTACCGAACGTTCACCAATCGACAAAAATATTTGTTTTTGGGAATCATCAATAAGATTTTTCTTTTATCTAATTAAGACTAAAATAACTCAAAATAAATTCGTAAATTGTTATTGGGTGAGCATTAAATTTGGTAGTGGGTGCTATAAATTTGAGAAGTTAACATATCGAGAAATATAAAAGTGTGGGCGTTGGAATTGACCACAAAAATTGCATTAAATTGAAAATACCCCTATGAGAAAGTGGCTTCTATCTAACTCCCATCCTTCTCATAAGGTGGGTTTTGGCCTACATTTAATTATAAAAACCTTGCATTTAACACCCTCCTCAAATTAAAGTGAAGGGCTTGATTGTACATTTTTAATTTATTGTTCATCATTTATTGAGTTAAATTTTGTATATATGCTCGTTCGTTTATTTTAATATCCATTGGATTTGTTTGATGTTAGCACAAAAATTTCTTATACAAACTTATGTACATATATAGATTGATGTGATAAAAAATAATTCAAATGTAAATTTAAAACTTAATTTCTGGATAAATATTGCTCAATAAACAGTCAAGGACCTCCCCAATATAAATTATATATATAGCAATGTTGTTTCATCCTTTAAATTTCATTATTTTCCTATAGTCCATTTATTAGTTAAACTTTAAACTTTGACACCCATAACCATGAATGAAATTTTCTAAATATATTTTTGTTTGGTCACTGTTGTTAGTTAAACGTTACATTTTAACCCTACGAAGTAATTTTCTAGTTCCACCACTATCAGTGAATGCGAACAAACGATTTTTACTGTGTTACGTGAAATTAAATGATGCCTACCAATAAAAAAAAATTAAAAATTAAAAAATTAAGTATATTAATATTCCACTCACGTTGATATGATATACTTTCATTAATTAGTTATATTTTAACTTGATGCACAAACGACTTTTCCAAAAGCAAAAATAAATTTAGAGAAATAATTACTAATTCGAAACATTATAAATTCTAGGATTGACAAACTACCAACCAAGGTCCTACACTTTTTTTTTTTTTTTTTTTTTTTCAACTGAAATTTAGGCTAGTAAATGTTCAACTATTAAAAATTAAATTCATAGAACTTGTATTTTAATAAAATTGTTTAAGTATCGTTTTCATCGATAGTCCAATAATCAAAAGATGACATATGTGAGAGATATTTAATCCAATTTAAGAGAGTCAAAATTTGAAAATGTCGTTGATTCAATGGTGAATGTTTATTATAATGATTCAATGTAGAGAGTTAACGTAACCAAATTCACATGATTTAAATGAAGACTAAATTGACAAATACCTAAATGCATTTAAGATGATGCATAAGATTTGATTAATCATCTGCAAGTAGTTTAATATCACATCAAACCCTCTATTTTCTCAATTGTTTTTTTTTTAGCAATTAAGAAGAAAGAGGAATACAACACCATGCAATCGATAGAGTGAGAGTAAGACTAGGACCATTTCTTTATTTAAATTGAAACACATTTTTATAGAAAATTAAGTTCAAATTATGCGAGTAAAAGTGGTTGCACGGGATACAGGATGTGAGAACCGAGAAGGGTTGTTCAAACTTCATGGGTTATTTTCGCTATTCCATTAAGATAAATAACTTGTTTCGAGAATTATTTAGAGAAAAATACATGAGATATTTTAAGAGTATGAGCGTCACATTTATCTAAACTAAAATATCTTTAGGAATACATATAAATTTATATAAGAGTGAATTAGTTTAAAAAGAGTTGTTTAAACATCTATTAGTATAATAATTTTAATTTAATTTATATTTATTCTTTAATTTTTAGTTAGATATTAAAATATATTAACTCATTTATAAAATACGTATTCTTTAATATTTTTAATTTAATTATTGATTATATAAGAATTTTGAATAGCTAGGGGTTTTCTCGATCCCTAAGATTTAATCAAAGAATAAAAGTTCCCCTCATAATTTAGAAATAGCGAAAAAAAAATTGTCATTTGGGAGTTGGTAGTTATAGAATTTATAGTAAAATGAATTGATGAATGTTTACCAAATTGTTTATCTACCACTCGTTTATTTTAACATTGAAAAATGAACGGTATGAAGATTTCTATTTTTTTCATAACTATAGGAGAATTTTTGTTCTTTAATTATACCTCATGAGGTTATATTAATACCCGTCTCCAGTTGAGGAATGGGTTAACTAACTCTCACTTTTTTTTACAAATGTGATATGACAGTTTGTAATTGGTTAGACGAGACTCGTTGTTAGATAGGCTGGATCCATTGTGAACTGACTAATTACGAGCTATCACGTTACGTTTGTGAAAAAGGGTTGCGACCATAGTATTACCTATTATTTAATAACATTTTAGTCCATTGTGCAAAAGACGTACTGAAAATATGACTTCTTGACCCAGGTGACTAAGAAAAAAATTATATTGTACCATCATCCTGTTCCATCCGGAAAACAATACAGTTATCAAAGGATGCGCATCGAATTCATGCACCAAATGATGTAGCGTAATCCTGACCGTCGATTAATATTAATTCATAATTAATCGATGGTCAGAATTATACTAGGTCATTCAGTGCACGAATCCAGTACATATCATTCGGTAATTGTTGTATTACTCGTTCTATATCCAGTCCAGTAACCCAATCCCTTCTATATCGAATCCAGTAACCCAATCCCAAAGACAACATTATCACATTGGTACTTCCAATCCCAAGGACAACATTATCACATTGGTACTCAAAATAGTACATTTGGAGTTAGACGCTTCATTGATACATTTGTAGTCTGTTACTACTATTATTATTATTTTTTACAAGTAATATTGTAATAATCTTGATGTCCCTTATGGCTTGAGGACAAGATCGACCAATTAATGTTACACATTAATAAATAATACCCTAAAAATTTGGCGAGTTCCAATAATTCTCAATTCAAGTATCGAGGAAAAAACTATTTGTTTACTATTATGTCGTAGATGATCTACTCTAAAATACTCCTCTCAAATTTATGTTTGATTTCGTATTTAGAGTAATATTTTTGAAAAAGTTGAATTGGATTGTTATTACAAAAAATAGGATTTGAATTTGAAAATGTGTTTAGTAAAATTTTAGAGAACATTTTTAAAAATATTTAGATTATTTTTAATCCCCTACATTTGTTAATTTAGATAAACAACCCCTACAATAAAACATTAAAAATTAACAAAAACACTCCCACCCATCTATTAAATACTGACAGTCGGCCACCACTGCTGGAGGATGGTCTGAAGTTACCAGAATGGCACACGATCGGCTAGATCTGGCCAGTCGTGCGTCAATCTAGCCTTTTCTAGCCAAATTTACGACTAGATCTGGCCACATCTAGTCGTCAACGACCAAATGTGGTCTGACTGTCAACACTAGATCTTTGACCGTAGATTTGACCTTTTCTAGCCATATCCATAGTGGATTTGGCCGGAAAATGCCAGATTGGCACACGACCACCACATCTAGCCAGTCGTATGTCATTCTGGCAAATTCATACCACCTTCTGACGATAATGACCGACTGCTAAAAACATGTAGATGGGTAGAGATGTTTTTTGTCAATTTATAAACTTTTATTATTAGGAGTGTTTAGTTAAATTAACAAACTTTAGGGGTTAAAAAAATCTAAATATTTTAAGTTTGATAGAATAAGATTAGATTTTAAAAATATTGAAACAAACATTCATTTTGAGTAGGATTGGATGGGATGGGATTACGAAAAATGAAAGAAACAGAGACTTAATTTTTACTTTAATTAAATATTGTACAACATATACCATACGGATGAATCCAATGATATTTAATTTTTTAAGTTCAGTTCTAACAAAATTAATATCATGATGTCAAGACCACGTTTAAATACCATTTGATTTATCAACAATATATCAAAATTCAACCCAATAAGATAAGATGAATCTGAATGTGTTTAAACATAACCCCATATCAAAACGTCATGATTAGAGAATTACTCTCTATATATAAACTAAACTCTAGTCAGGATGTTATGATATACATGAGAAACTTCACGAGATTTCCAGATATTTTAAAAAAAATAAATTAATTTCAGCATTAGATGTTACACATTACAAGCTCTCGAAATATTCATAGTCACAACTACATACTATACACTAATACACAAATAAAAAATAAAATAAAATAAAATAAAAACTATAAAACTTTCCAACCAAGAAGAGATGACAAAACTAATTAACCTGTTCAACTAAACTTGCATGAACCTTCAAAGAACTACAAACTCTTCTAACACAAAGTCGAATTCAATTTTGGGACGATAAAATCTTGTTTAGGATCATGTTGTTAATGTCAATTTTCCATCACGTGGTGCAAGATTTGCTCATGTTTTTGATGCAGCCCTACCTGAATATCGGTCCAGGAAAACCATATCATCGAAAGAGTTGAATGAAACAAGGGTTCAACTTATATGCATGGATTTTATGCTAGCACGTCATTAAGGAAGTTACTGAATTCATTTCCAACAATGAAAGGGGGAAAGGCTTGTACTTACCTTCATTTTTTTCCATTTTTCTTCTGCTCCGCCAAAGAAGTCGAATTGGTGTACCAGAAAATCCTGCATCTTTTCGAAGTTGCTTTTCCATGTAACGCCGGTAAGTCTCGGAGAATAGTTTTGCGTCATTTACGAAGAAAACAAATGTTGGTGGTCTGATAGCAGCCTGCAATAGGGAATCACATTCAGTACTGAGTGTCACCAAGGCCATACTAAAATGCTGAAAACAAAATTGAGAAATGTAGCAGAAAAGAATATGCCGATGAGTTAAGCGAGTAACAATATATAAGTAAAAAGAAAGCTATTTTGGCTCTTCACATAATGAAAAACACACCTCTCATTAGTAAAACTTTAAAAAAGAACAAGATTTTTTCTGGGTAAAGCCTGAATTTTTTAAGACAGCGAAAAATTATCACGTAGAGACAATATAATCAATTGCAGTCTTGTATGAGATTCTACCTGAGTGCAGTAATATATACGTCCTCGCTTGCCACCTCGGGTCCTAGGAGGTGACTTAAAAGCTAGTGCTTCCTGTATCACTTGATTTAATGTCGCAGTACTTAGCCTTCTTGATCTCTCCTTTTCAACCGTGCTGGCAGCAACAATGATTCTGACCAAAAACAACAGCAAAAACTTATTCTCTCTTTTATTTCAATGTAACAGTGATTATACAATCAAAATTTATTTCTATAGAATTGGACTTTCTTTCCCTTTAAGAGGAAGGCAAAAAGGAATCAAACAAAACACAATGAGCATAAGTTCATGTAAACGGATCAAAAAGTGTTTTCATCAAGCCAACAGATGATTTTTCTGTTAAGTGTCTATTTTAGGAGTACCGAGAAAAGAAAGAATCTTTTTTCCGATTATTATGTAGATTTCAGGGTTATAATATAAATAAGAAAAATTGATTGGCATTAACTGTCAGGTATCTTTTAGAACAGTAAAGAAAATGACACCATTAGGTCCAGAACATACTTATCAACACTATGACCAGCTACTGCAGTTGAATAAACAATAGGCGCCCAATCAAGAGCACGAAGCTTTTCTCTAACATCTTGCTCATAGTATGTTGCAGTCTGCTGGTTTTTATTTGGTATGGTGTCCCATTTGTTTACAACAATCAGACAACCCTTTCCTTCTTTTTCAATCCTTTCAGCAATCCTGCAATCCTAGGAAAACCGGGACAAAAAACATAAAACATAATTAAACGAGGTAACCGAAGAAAAGAAAAGAGCCAGTTAAAAATTTGATTAATGGGCCAAAAACATACCAACGCTATATTTAAGATCTATCAATGAAACAATCTTATTTCATATTCATATAAAAGCCCCTAATTAGCCTACAGCGTGAGGTAATACCCCACCCTACATATATTAGAGTTCCTATTTCACAACCTCCCCCTATAAGGGAATAGGCATCAGCCTTAATCTTTAATGACATGCCAACACATCTGCTCAAATCTTGTGTTTATGTTATCAGGAACATGCACTTTACTGAATAATTCAAATAAGTTTAACTTTCAATCTATTAAATAATTTCAATCAATTAACAAGGTAAAAACTGTAAGAGTCTTTAAGTTTTTTGTGCGGAGTGGCCCTCCAGATAGTCTGGGTTTTGGTGTCTCATGAAACACCTATGTAGGCTTAAAATTCCACTGCCAAGAACTTGGGGCCACCTAGGAGAGTTTTATCACAGTAATTGCCAGGTATATGAAGGACATGGGCACTGATTCCTGTGGATCAGTCAGGATCCGTACTGGAGATGTTATAAGTAAAGGTGGCACATATTTTATGAGCAGTCTAAGTTTGCAGGAATCAAAAAAATCATAGAACTCCAGCAACATATAAATCTTCTCCACTTTTTGGTGGTCTTTCATAATTCCCTTTTGACTATTCACATTCTTTATATGCCCACGTCATGTTATGGGGGAAAAGTAAAGTAATTAGGAAGGCAAAAGCAATTTCTCAATCTCTCTCTCCAGCCCTCTCCCACCCTACTTAAAAGTGCATTGACTGCAAGTTTCAGAAGCCAAATGTTAAAAACACCATAAATATGATGACTCCAGAATAGCCGCAGATGAAGTACCTGTTCTGTGATACAAGCCAAGGCCTCAATGACAAGAGCAACAACATCAGAACGACGAATGGCACGAAATGCTCGGTTCACTGACAAAGCCTCTGTGGTACTACCAGATGAGGCTATGGCTGCCCTTCTTCTAATACCAGCAGTATCAATAAGCCGGAACTTCTGGGACCCCCAAAAAAAATTTTTTTTAGTTTATAGATGAATATATAAGTACAATTTTTACTGAACACTGATTTAGAAAAAACTGTGAATGTGATTTTATGGAAACATGCATACACTTGGCGTGCAGAGAGAATAGTCCTTACTGGGTCTAAAAGTCCACATATAATATGCAAATGAAGCTCTCAGTTAATCGAACTCAATGAATTCTTCTTACATCAATAAACAATGCGGTAGAACTGATAGTCAACTAACATGAAAAATTGGTAGTAAAAACTCGAGTCATACCTGGCCATCAGGTCCTGCAATCTCAGTATCAATAGCATCACGTGTAGTACCACTGATAGGACTAACAATCGTTCTATCCTCTCCAACCAAAGCATTCAAAATGCTACTTTTGCCAACATTTGGCCGGCCAACAATTGCAATTGCAGGAACATAATTTGCATCTTCATTGAGATTTTCTACATCCTATAAATTGCAACCAACAAACTATAAACCATCTAGTTATTAGCTTCATACACTATGAGAACAAGAGAAAAATGTGGACATGCCTTTTGCAGGTAAATTATATAGTTTATAAGGGTGCATTTTGAATGTCTAAACGGCAGCAAGAATGCATAATATTGTAATGATAGATAACTAACAAGCTCAAAAAATGTTTTGTTATAACAGTCATTATGACATCTTCGTGCCATGGAAAGCAACATGAAACGACATTTGAAACAATAAATGACATGTTCATATGCGTTCTTGTAACTATATCCACACAAATAATGCACTACAAATCCTCATCTTATCCCCAAGGTTGTATAATGTTGATTATGAATCAGAACTACAGCTGCTGATCAAGATCAAATGGTAGAAAAAGAACACTAGGCATAGGGATTGGGTCCTAAGACCTTTTTTAGAACCTCAAGATATCCCACTAGCTGAACTAGCTAGAACCCACCAAAACCCAGTACTTAAACAAAGTGCAAATTTGCTAGCCATGAAAGGGGAAAGTGAATTATCAAAAGGAAAAACCCTAATAACAAATGCTGACATCAAAAAGGCATATGAATCTGCTCAAGAAATTTCTATAAAAAGATAAATTTGATTTTGGTTGGTTTCAAGATTAGTTGCAAAGAAGTTTGACACTGATGATGGTCAAGACTGATATGGTCCTTAATCCTGGCCCTAACTATGGGACTACAACTCATCCTGATAGTGGCAATACCTCTCATAACAGGATCAGACTCATAAAATAAAATGTATAAACTCAATATCTATCATGATTAAATTTTTACCACAAATGCTGTCCACAATTAGAATATGTGCAGCATCACCGCGTGCAAGGTAGATATGGATTTGGCTATCTATTGGGTAATATTGCAAAAGTAATTATCAAGAAATGATTTAGCAGATTGCCAATTTGATTAAAACTGTACGAACATAGGGATATATGATCATAGCAAGAACATTTATGCTAAACCCAATCCTAGAATCACAAACCTCAATTTTTTCCAGTCCCGAACAAACAAGATCAAGAAGCTCTCCAGTTCCAGTCCCAGATACAGCAGAAATGGCAATTGGTGACAACCTGGTTGATCAACAAAAAAGTTTAGGACTAATAAAAAAAGATATGTAAAGAAATAAACCAGGTCTAATGCATTTATAAAATATGATCCACTGAACCCATTCAGTTTACGGCAAGAAATGAGAGGAAAATGTAAAAGAAAAAGTACTCCTAGCATATAATCTAATATTTCATTTTCTCTAAACAAGCATCAAAATGCATATAAATTTCCAAGTGCAAGCATCCACTAAATGGAGTATCATAATTGTAAAGCCCGTTAATGGATGTTATGTGTTCATAGACTTGGCACAAGTTTCAGAAAATCTTCCAAAGAATCTACATCACCTGAGCCTGAATTCTTTCCTAGGCCTAATTATATCTTGAAAAATTCCTACAGATAAGTTATGAGCATGTATTCACCATGCAATGTAAGGCCTAGATTTTTCAAGAAAAAAGAAAAAGCATCTCACCCCAAGGACCAAAATTCTGACACTTGCATAATTCCTTTACGTGGAGATTCACACTTGTTCACAGCAAGAATGATAAACTTATCCGTGTAATGCTTACGTAGCCAGTCAGCTATCTCCACATCAGCTGCCGTTAGACCTGCCTGCACAGTGATCAGTGACCATATATAGTATAACTTAGAATCATGAAAATAAATTTGTTTGCCTCAGTCATCTGCACAAGAGCTTGGCAAGTTCACCTGTAAATAACTAGGCATTTAAACAACAGTTCTAGGATGAAGACTAACTCAATGGGTGATGTTAATACTACACTAGTAAAAGATTACATAAACAGATACTGAAAGAAACCATCCAATATATGATCCCATTTAGATTTATTATCTAATCCCGCCAGATCTATTCTATAAATCTAAGCTTTTAGATTGAGCTTAAACTTAACAACTAGACCTTGTGGATCATTCCCATTGTGGATGCACTTTCTACAGCTTAATGGAATCTAAAATCTGCAGGGTACACACAAAACATAATAACATGTCAAGAAGCCATCTACCTTAATAATATAAGAGTAACTTCAATGTCAAATACTGCATGGTTCCCAAACCCCTTGATGATGAAACAATAAAATACATTCAGCCATCAAGAGAGAAACTTCCTAACGAAACCAGGTGAAAAAGTTGAAACTAAAAATCACAAAACAGCTATTTGTTACATACAAGTTACGAAATAACAGATTGCACCTGGCCATCGACAAGGAATATGATGACAGATGACTCTTCCACAGCTGCTGTAGCTTGTCTCTCAATCATTGAGGGCATCCTAGCAACAGCTGCCTCCCTAGTGGCAAGCGGAATCCCATCCATACCGATGGTTGTTGTGATAGCCAAATCTTCCATAACATTAACCTGTGATTTTGAAACAGTGAGAACACCTCCGGTATCCACCACCATAAATTCATGCTCTCCCCAAAAGGATCTACCGTACAAGCGATCCCTAGTAACCCCAGGTTCATCCACTACAATGGCCTTGTTACCCTGGAATATATATTCAATGAAAAGAAGAGAACAATTATCGTAATGTAAAAACTTAGGAAAAAGTACAGTTGTAAGATTCAAATTTACTTTCCAGAATATTGGTAAGTGAATTAAGAGCAATAGTTAAACTAATTAAAATACAAAATGAATGATTTAGTACCCCAACAAGACGGTTAAACAGAGCTGATTTACCAACATTTGGCCTTCCAACAATTGCAACCCTTGGTAGAAGATGGTCAGGGATCTGCAGAAGGAATTTCACAAGAGTATAAAGAAACTGCGAAATTATATTCTCCTCAAAAAAAGAGAGCACAATTTACATTATCAAGACACATTAGTCATACTAACTCGGCAAAAGTGTTCTGTCCAGAGAAAGAAAATAACAAGAACCCGAAATTCATCAGGTCATTGCAACTGTTGATGGCAGACTTCAAATTGTACAATTATATAACTCAGTTCTATTAGTAAGCTCCACAATCTCAATGTCTTGAAATAGTATTACCAAAATATAAGAATAAAATCAAATCAAAATATGAGTCAAGGAAACATGATAACAAACATTTCTAGTTGTGCTCTGACGCCTCTTCTGCTTTCTGCCGGATTCTTTTCGATCATCCTTCTCATCTTCTGAAATCGGTAGACAATTGAGAACAGTTACACAATGTCATTAATAATGTGTTAAAGAGTGCTCCAGTGCCTATTTCATCCCTTTATCTGATAATCAAAAGAGCCCTTTAAATATTAAAATCACTTTTTAAAATGTTTTTATATCTAGTTCGATTGCACCTCAAGAAGAGCTATGAATCATTAAAAAAACTGTTTTACAACTTGTTAAAAGCATGTTTAAACAACTCAAATCAACTTTGGTGTTAATTTTGTAGCGTTTTGTTGAGTTGCTTTTCGAGAGGAACAAAAGGCAATTAAAAGAACAGTTAAAGGCACGCACCGATTGTTAACTGGCGAGACAAAGAGGTAGAAAACTCGCGAACAGCGTCCTTAGCTTCTCGCTCAAGCGTGTCGACATCAATCGTGTAATTCTGACCATCAGATTCTTCAGCATCAACGTCATCGTAAACTTCTTCTCCATACTCCTCATCATCATCTAAATCTTCTTCGAATTCCTCTACTCCTTCACCTCCTAAAACGGCATCGTTTGAGGGAGAAGAAGATCGGAGAGGGAGAGGGAGAGGGAGAGGGAGAGGGCGAGGGGAGAGAGAGCGGTTGGGGTGAGGAAATAGAGGGAGAAAAGGAGAAGAGAATGAGCGGAGAATTATTGAAGAAGAAGATGATGAAAAGGAAAGTTTTTTATGATTCTGAATTGGATATAGAAGAGAAATTGAGCTCGTCGTTGCAGTTGTTGTAGAGAAGAGGTGTCCAGTAGCAGAAGCAGCTGATACTGCTGCTGCCATTTTTGTAACAGAGAAACGAAGGTTTTAGCCCAAGAGGGGTTTATCCGCTTTGTTTTATAATTTTTCCGGGTAATTTAAAAGCCTGAGGCTATTATGGTCAATTTGAAATTAAGATCAAAATCAAGTGTCAGCCTAGGCAGGATCTTTAACGAGTTACACTAAATACATTTTGGTCCCTGAGGTTTGATCTAAGTACAATGAAGTCCAGTGGAATCTGAAAATAAAGCTACCGTTTTTTATTGAATTGGATACATTAAATATTTAGAAATTATATCTTAGGCTGAAAAAGAACTGACACTAGATTTATTAAATAATGCTTAATTCAATATTTCTACGAGATAATAGATTGATTTTTTAACTGTCCGTTAACTAAAATTGAGATTAAATCACAATAATATATTAAGAGTTAGATATAGATAATCATTCCTGGTTTTAGTTGTTTGATTTTAGTTCTTAGATTTAGAATCTTAGATTTAATTTACTGAATCAATTTGTGAACTAGGTTAGTAATAAATTTAATTTAATTTAGTTAATTAATTTTTCCGTTAATTTATCAATCCTTATAGGTTCGACTTCGTATATCGCTAAATCTATACTCCGATAGATTCGTGCGCTTGCGAGTTTTATTTAAAATAATTATTTTCATATATATATATATATATAGAGAGAGAGAGAGAGAGAGAGAGAGAGAGAGAGAGAGAGAGAGTTGACTAATATTGTGCCAAAAATCATAAAGCTCAAAGAAGCTGAACCCATTGAAACTACAGTAGTTTAGGCAACCTATCTCTAAGCTTTTGGAGCCAACTCATTGGCAACCTAGCCATTGATTCTTCTTCAGAATCAGAACCCTCTTTTCGTTTCTCAGTGACAACGTTTTGAGCATCAAAATCATTTCCGTTAATTCCGAGACTTTCATGATCGGACGCCTTCTTCGTAGGAGTCTCCGGTTTCACCTTAATCTTAACTGGTTTCCCAAGCGTTGATTTATCTTCCATTCTTGCAATCTCAAGAGCTTTTTCACATACTGGAAAGCCTTGGTCATCCCAGGACTCTAAAATTATACCAGAGCCTAAGCATTTTCTTCCCTGGTAGAAGGCTGCAAACTGCCCCGCCGCCAGACCTTGATCATCTTCGGATAAATGGACAACTGCAACGTCTCCATGACCACCTTCACTTTGTTCTATTGTCAAACTGCAATTGTAAAATCCAGGGCCATGCCTGACCTGAAAAGTTCCAGGACAAGTGAGATTTAGACGACTCAAAGCAATAAATTATCAGGCCAGTGGTTTGCTCTCACAAGATCTTGGTTTTGAGGACTCTCCTGGGGTTTCCTGCTTCCCAAAGATGATAAGGTTTGGTGTGGGCTACAGTTTCGAATTCAGGTTCGTAAAGTGAGGTTAGGGGAATTTTGGATTGTTAAACAAAAAAAAAAAAAAGGAGTAGTGTTTTTCTACCTTACACTGAAGCTGATTGATCTCCGCTGGAGGCGAACCGCTGAACCATCTCAAGGAGCCAACACGGAATAAACGCCTTTTTTTGTCAAATGAGAAATAATTTCTTGACACAAACACTACGTTGTTCTTAACATCTTTCTCCACAACATACCTGCATAAAATATACCGGATAAACCCTTAAGCAATGTGACTGAAGAACAACCTAACAGGGAGCTGAACTGAAATGATCTACGGCTCAACGAGAAGTTCACAAGACGCATCTCTGACTCGGAATATATGAATTCATCAAAAGTTCGAAAGATACTCATCACAGCTGTTGTTAGCGCCATGACAATATAGAGGAACATATCTCAGTAGTACAGTACCGATAGAATTAACTGAAAAACTATTTGCTATTGCAACCTGAAAGAGCGTGAGCATACCAGGGTCCTCCAGGGAGACGTAGACCTTGTCGTTGACCGATAGTGTAGAACCAAAATCCGCGATGTTTCCCCAAGAAATCTCCCGTCTCAGCTTCCAACATGACACCTTCCATCTCTCCAATATGTCTCGCAACAAATTCACTGAATTTTATCTGTCCAGAATTAATTGCACTAAGAGTACAGTAACAAATTAAAAGCTGACCAAAAACCAAGCTTAAGAACCGTAACAAACCTCTTAAAAAATTGAAAGAAAAGAAAAGGTGTAAAGATTTCAACAGACAAAGAAAGTAGAAGCAGAATGAGAACTTTTATATATAGGGGTTGACATTAATAAGAGATAGTAGATGATGTTCTGAACTTTTTCCCTTTTACTTTTCACCATCCATGAAAATTACATGCATTCGGCATAAAAATGGTTAATATAAGAAGAAAAATTTAGCCTAAAAGTATTTAAAAAATAGCAATAAGGGTGATTGAATCAGAAAACATACCTTGCCGAGGAAGCATATCCCTTGTGAATCCTTTCTATCTTTATTAGGTAGATCAAATCTTGTAGCAAGCTTGCGAACTTCATCCTGCAGATAATATGGAGAGAAAATTTATAACAAAAAACAATTAAAAATCTAAGGGAGAGACAATATATGCAAGAGTCATATGCAATAACAAGAGAAACCTAGTATGCTCTGTAAAAGTTTCTATGACAAAGAAATTAGGTCTAACCAACCTTTGGAATCGAACCAAGTGGGAAGATAAGTTGCTTAAGCTGAGATTGTGAGAGATGTGAAAGGAAGTAGGTTTGATCCTTTACCTGCAAAATAAAAAACTGTTTTAAAAAAAAAAAAAAAAAAAAAAAGCATTTACGAGTACCAGATCTTCTAA
Source organism: Pistacia vera (assembly GCF_008641045.1). Classification (NCBI taxonomy): domain Eukaryota; kingdom Viridiplantae; phylum Streptophyta; class Magnoliopsida; order Sapindales; family Anacardiaceae; genus Pistacia; species Pistacia vera. Next base: position 625,216 of record NW_022196024.1, on the reverse strand, counting down.
CATTCAGAGGATAAGAAGCAATATAAAAAAATTCTTGAGCGATTAACAACAACCATGCAATACAAAATAAAGGAGAAAATCAGGCATCGATACTGTATAGATGAGCTCATCATAGGGTTATACAATCAAATCCATTGTATACATCGCACAGCCTATGAGAGACCTTGATAAATGTATACAGAAATGCTATAACCTGTAAACGTTCATCAGCATGAATTAGCTTTGAAGATGGCATATAGCCAAACAAAAACACTGGTTGCTGGGTAAGCCAGAGTGGTTCCACCAACCTAAAACCCTCAAATCAACCATTAACACCAAGAGTTAGAAAATAGCTACCAACCTTCTAAAGAAGCGTGCAAAGCACTTGCCAAAGTCACTAAAAATATTTCAAGACAAGTGTTCCTTGCATGATGACAAAGAACGGTGGAGTAAGCTCCCAGTGCTAAAGACACCAAATCCTAGAACTATAAGCACGGCTGTGGAACTTCTGGTGCCTTAAAGTTTTTTCATATCTAAGCAAAATTTCTTATGCATGTCTATAACGGTCAAAATATCATAGAAACACAAATGCAAGAGCATAAACATCTCCCTAACAATAAAACACTCACTCAACAAATCTGCATATGGAAAGATATGCAGAGAAACAAAAACATGCAGGAACTTTTAAGATAGGATAAAAGTGTATCGAGAATAGCTACCATGTCTTTTGATAGTTCTAAAACAGAAAGTTCATCCATTTGATCTGCAGCTGAGTGGACAACATTTGCATAATGCCCAGAAGCAACATAATCAAATTCCAAACTGTTGATGGCATCCATGAATGCGCCTGAAAGGTTCAAAATGACATAATATTAAAGAAAGGCGGTACATAACATAGGATTCAGTTGCATCCTCCAAGTTCAGCAGAATTCATACCAAATTTTATTCTTGTATTGCAAAGAACATCAGGATTGGGAGTTCGGCCACATCGATATTCTTCAATAATGTAGGACACCTGACCATGGATAACCAGAAATTCTCATGACTACAATGACCAAAATTAACCTTCATGACCTCTTTTCAGTAATCCAACAAGACAGCAGTGACGGAAGCAAAATGACCAGCAGCTTTAAGTTGATTTGAGTTAAATAATTTATGTTACATGAGAAAAATATTAGCGAGAACAAGATTCCTGGCTGAATAATATAAAAAATGAGTGAAACATAATCTAAAAAATCCACAATTGAATCAGTAATACATACCACATTTTTCCAATATTCATCTGTCAAATGCACAACTTCTAACGGTACATCAACCTGAAAACCAACATCATTTAATTTCAGTGTGACGTTGTCTCTTCTGCACAACCTATACCAAGGAAATCAAGACAAGACTTTGCCTATCATAAATAAAAGTAAAACCCTTTCATAGAAATCATGCAAGGGGGGGCTATTTATGCAGGTAGTTTGATGCTAATGAAAACAAAGAAGCTTTATTTGGACAAATGAAATATCAAATACACATAACCCTTTAAATAACCATTATAATCATATTTCAAAGCAACATGATTGCAAATGAGAGAAGCAACCTGATCACAAACAGCTCTTGCATACTTCAAATCTTCTTCCCAAGGGCATTCTGACCAAAAGTTCTCAAAGTCTTCCTACACCAAACCACAAATCAGAACCAGCTTGTTCTAATGTCTAACAGATTAACAAGATTAAAAGACATGCCTATTTCACTTCAAGCTATAATATGCAAACATCACATGTCCCTGTGTCATTAGTAAGGCAATGAAGTCGGTGAAAGGATTTCAAAATGAAAGTGGGGAAAATAGAAAATAGCTCAAAATTCATCTTGTTTCTAGACAATGCACCGGAGTCGAGAGCATTAACTTTATTAATTTGATCAAACAGACTAATGACGCACATGGTCCCCGCAAATATGCAAACGGAATGTTCTCTTATCCATCCATTTCTCACATCTATCACAGGAAGTGCCACAAAAAAAAATTCAAACAATTCAGATAAGATTCATCTTCTTTACCATGGACATGGAAGAACCAGAAGCTGTAAACCACACAGAAATTCAAACAATTAACACACTAAGCACCAAAATAAAACTACATAGAACCTAAAACAACCCATCTCCTCTCTAACCTAATCAATTTTTAACCAAATTGACCCTCCTCCATATTACGAAAAATCATAGCCACAACTTAAGAGGAACACAAATTTTCAATATTAACGTGCCAATTTTAGCTGAACTACACAAAGCATTCATATTTCCAAACTGAGAAAAGCACAAAACACAAAACAAATCCCCCCACAAAATTACTCTCCAAAAAACATGGGGAAAAAATCTCACTTTCCCGATACCCTACAAAATCTCTATAAATACACATTAAAATAGAATTAAAAGAAGCATACTTGAACCAAATTTTGAGGTAAAACGCAGTGCAGGAGTGGCCACAGCATGAAGAAGCCTGAGAGCAACACTGCTATCAACCCCCCCACTTACAAGAACAGCAATTTTAAGGCCTTTTTGGTGGGGCATACAGCAAGGAGATGGTGGGCTTCAAGGCTGACATTAAGTTATTCTGTTGTGTTTGTAATTGTGGTAAAACTGCAGATGTTGAAAGAAGAATGAAATGGGTTTAAGAAAGAGGTTTGAGGTTTTAGAGGGAAAAGGTGTTCTCGTTTTTGGAGAAAAGAGAGAAAGATGAAGGGTTTGAAGTGAGCAAGAGGAGAGAAGAAGTGGGTCTCAGCTTTAGCATTTGTGAGAAGAGTACAAGGATAGAGAAGGTGAAACTCAAACTCAACTCAATGAAGAGGTTTGTTTATAACGAACAATGTATGTTGTCTTTATATTATAGACAGGGTGCTTTTTGCAAAATTAACAAAGTTCTGAGTTTTTTTTTTTTTTTAATTTGACCAAAAACTAAAAGGGATTGTATCATTTATTTGAATGATATACAAATGACTTTGTATGGTTTTCTTACGACCCACGAACGACCTTACATATTGGCAACACATGAACACTTTTCTAAGATATAATATTATTCAACAAATCTATAATCAACAAAGAAAAAATCCAATTACACAAATCAGAATACGTGAAATATTACATTAGTTTGAAAAGAAAAAATAGTTTATCAACGAGTTCCCCAAAATTATCGTCTAAATGATGATTTTCGCATTTTTTTTTTTATCGAATGGACTTTTTTGAAGATTGAAAATTGTATTACTGATACCCTTTTGCCTTAATTCTGTTAGATTGGTGTTAGGGAGGGGTAAAGATGGTTACTACAGTCCGAGTAATAATTTCGAGATCCTTTAAGAATATATATGATTGGTTTTTCAAGAGATTGATTGATTCACTTCAATCCAACTACAACCAGCCTCTTCTTCAATCCCATGAATCTCATCTCATCTCTACCTTATTAGCCTCATCCCACCTATCAAAACCCACATAAGTGTTTAGACAACAATGCAAAAGTTCCAACACTACTCCTCTCACATTCCCAACATCTTTTGCTTAACTCTTTCTCAAACATCTCCCCTTTCCATGATTTCTACAAGCATTCACAAAGCCCCCCCATGAATCCCTCTTCCCTATCGTCTCCATCATACACATCTCCCTAATAAAGCCTCAGCTTCCTCCACAAGCCCTGCTCTCCCATACATGTCAACCATGCATGCACAATGCTCCATTTTTGGCACAATTCTGTGAACTCTCCACATGGCCTGAAAACCATCACCCCTTAGCCACAAGACCTCCTGGCTACATGCGATAAAACTCCAATGAAAGTTACATCATCAGAGGGACCCCATTGACATGCATTAAAAGAAAGTTGCAAAGCTTGTTTGCCAAGACCATTCAGGCCAAGCCATTAATAATGTGTCCAGAGATGGCATCTTTGTACTTAACCTTATTAAAGACCTGAATTGCGTGCGAATTTCTCCACATTTGACATACATGGACAAAGAATTCATCACAACATTGCTCACCAAAGGTCAGCTCTTATGTTGATGTAGTCATGCACTATTGGCCCAAACTCAAAGAACTAATCAATGAACATGCTGATAATGCATTCACAATTGTGGCCTCATTAGGCTCAGCTTCTTCAGTTTTCACCATTTCTTAAAAACCCTTATGGCTTCTTCACAAAACCCTCTTTGTGCATACCCACCAATCAAATACTCCAAGAAACAACATCTCTCTCAGGCATTTTCACAAAACGATACTCTGCAGCCAAAATTGATCCACATCTCACATAAAATTCCACATTGCATTCCCCAAAACAATGTTAATCCATCCACATTTCTCAAGCTATATCCATGAACAGCTTCCCCATTTCAAAGACCGTAAACCACAACATGCAGATAAAACACTAACAAGAGTAACACAATTAGGTCTAACATTCATATCACAAACAAATCAATAGCCTTATTAAAGAAACCACGTTTACAAAACCCAGAAATCAACTACTCCAGAAACAACATCAGGGTAATTTATAGAATCAAAGACTTTGTGGCTGAGAAAACATCATGTTGAGTTACATAAAAGTGGAGCAATGCATTTGGATGAAAACATCATGCAAGTGCCCATGTTTGATGACATGGGCATGGATTTCAAGGCCTTTTTGGGGGGGAATTTTGGGCCAGAAGCATGCATTTAGAGCATGAGTGAAAGTGTAGTGTGTTATGGGAAGAAGGGTAGTGGAGCATTTATTGTAAAGTAGAAATCGTTTTGTGGAGTGGATGAATTTGCTAAGAGTTTTAGAACTGGTTTAAGATTGGGGTTGTAGAGTTTTGATGATTGGGCATGGATTTGGTTTATTTGTTTGATGTGAGGGTAGATTTGTGAGGCTTTAGTGACATCTAAGTAAAGAGTTTCTTGACATTATTTGATCAAATGGACTACATTCACAAACTTTATGTAGGTTTGTTTTGAGCTTACTTTGGCCTTGGAAAATAGAGGTAGGGTTGTGTAATTTGTTTGCTATGGACCTTTGGTCTCCACTAGAGCCCCATGAAAAATGGGGATCATTTCATTTACTTGTTAATAATGATTCTGATTTAGTTCATGTCCTATTAGAATAGAAGGTCCTCTGGTGGATCCTCACAATAGAAATATGCAGTCGATTAATAAATATTTTTCAAAATCGTTGAGGCGCTTGAGAGGTTAAGTATATTATGTTTTTCCAGAATTTCAGAAATATAAGCTTCATATATTTGGGGAATTTTTTCTTTTATATATATAATATATATATATATAATATATATTTGCAATGGGTTTTCATTTTCTTAATGGATTTATGGCAAATCCATGGAGGTATATAATAGCTTCTGAAATCATCAAACGTTTGAGATGAATTTATCCTTTATAGTTCATGATAACAATTAACAAGCAACTTTTAATGGTTTTTCAAGATGATGGAGGTTCCATGTGCAAGGATTAAAATTTGAAAGAAATGCTTTGCTCTCCATTGTGTATGGAAATGAGAAAATTAAGGTGTGGCTTAAGACCAAATCACTTCTACATACAGTTCTACTATTTCACATGTAGTTAGTGAGTTTACCTTTTATTTTTTTTTTTTTTTTTTTTTATTTTTTACAAGTTTTTAGTTACACATTCAGAAAACTCTTAAGGTGTGTTTGGTTGGGGGTAATCCCCTATTACTGAGGTAATGTCATCTTATATTACTTAGATTATCACGTTTGGTTGTCAAGTAATATAAGATTCTGATAACCTTCCAAAACCAATAGTATTATTGTTGGTTATATAAGAGGTAATCTGATTACCTCCATTTTCTTAGACATTTTAAAATTACTTGGTAATCTTATTTTTTTTTTTTTTACAATTTTATCCCTTTAGCAGGCATTTAGATCATATAATGTTTTATTATAGAAGATGTTATATTGATGAAAATATATATCACCTTGAAGATTATTGGGATTGTTTAGGAAATGTATTTGTCTGGTTCAAATAAATTGGTGAGTAATATGTTTGGTTGGGAGGATAAATGGATAAGTATGTTATATAGATTACTAAATTGCACTCCTTTTTAAATATTGATATAATATTATTTTTAATTGTTATTTTTTGAATCATTTCTTTTAACACCCTACATTTGAAATTTTGCTAAAACACCTTAGCCATATAAAACTTTAATTTGTAGTAAAATCACCCCTATCCACTAGGGATGTTAGACGAGTCGAACGGCTCGCAAGCCGATCTGAAGCTCGTTTATGACTTGGCTCATAGTTACCCGAGTCAACTCGACTCAAGCTCGTTATATAAAATGAGCCAAGTTCGAACATGGGGAGGCTTGACTTGTAGGCTTTGCGAGCCTGAGGTGGCTCAAGAAGATATGGTAGCAGCGTAACTCGTAATGCTCTGCAAGATGAATATGAAGATGAGATGAAGACAAAGATGAAGATGAAGATGATGGAGATAAAGACGAAGAAAATGATGAAGATGAAGAAGATAGAGATGGTAGCAGCATAACTCGTAATGCTCTACAAGNTCCGGCCACCTCCGGTGGTGGTCGCCGGCTGGGGGTGTTTGAGGGTGGGTTAGGGGTATTTTTGTTAACTTTTAATGTTTTATTATAGGGGGTATTTTGTAAAAAAACAAACATAAAGGAGATTTTATTAATTTATAAATTTTACCTCGTAATACCCGCCCAATTCAACTTTTTTTTAACTTTTTTCAAAAAACTTTTCCCAAAACCCCCAAATTTTGAACCAAACGCAGCCTAAGTGTCTTAAGAATTTTAGAAAATATTAAGCTTCATATATTTGGGGAAATTTTTTCTTTTATATATATTTGCAAATGGGTTTTCATTTTCTTAATCGGATTTAGCTTCTAAAATCATCAAACGTTTGAGATGAATTTATCCTTTATAGTTCATGATAACAAGCAACTTTTAATGGTTTTTTTCAAGATGATGGAGGTTCTAGGACCCCATGTGCAAGGATTAAAATTTGAAGAAAATGCTTTGCTTTCAAGTGTGTCTGGAAAATGGAGAAAATTAAGGTGTACTTAAGACTGCATCACTTCTACAGTTCTACTATTTCACATGTAGTTAGTGAGTTTATCTTTTAATATATATTTTTTTTTTAATACAAGTTTTTAGTTACACATTCAGAAAACTCTTAGGGTGTGTTTGGTTGGGGTTAATCCCCAATTACTGAGGTAATGTTATTTTATATTACTTAAATTATCACGTTTAATTGTCAAGTAATATAAGATTCCGGTAACCTTCCAAAACCAATAGTATTATTATTGGTTATATAGGAGGTAATCTGATTACCTCAATTTTCTTAAGTATTTTAAGATTAAATATTCTTATTTTTTTTACAATTTTATCCCTTTAAAGGGTGTTTGGATCATATAATGTTTTATTGTAAATGATTTTATATTAATGGAAAGATATATCACCTTGAAAATTACTAGGATTGTTTAGAAAATGTATTTGGTTGGTTCGAATAAACTGGCGAGTAATATGTTTGGTTGGAAGGATAAATGGATAAGTATGTTATATAGATTACTAAATTGCATTCCTTTTTAAATATTAATACAATATTATTTTTAATTGTTATTTTTTGAATCATTTCTTTTAACCCCCTATATTTGTAATTTTGCTAAAACACCTTAGCTATATAAAACTTTGATTTGTAGCAAAATCACCCGCACCCACTAGGGTTGTTAGACGAGTTGAGCAGCTCGCGAGCCAATCTAAAGCTCGTTTATGACTCGGCTCATAGTTAGCCGAGTCAACTCGACTCAAGCTCGTTATATAAAACGAGCCAAATTCGAACATGGGGAGGCTCGGCTCGGCTCATAGGCTTGTGAGCCTGAGGTGGCTCAGCTAAGCAAGGTTCCTTTTGCTAGTTTTATAAACTGTGGGGACTGAAGTTTTATCTTTATTCTTTAATTTTAAAAATTTGTAAAAATAACATTTAACCCCCTTGATCTAATTAGTTTTAAAACACAAAATTAAAGCCCCAAATTAGATTTCCCAAATCGACAAACCCTAACCCCTAAATTTGTTCTTGCAAATATTCATAATCAGAAATCAAAATCAAAATCAAAATAATGGTTGTGTTGAGGAAGAAGATGAAGAAGATGGAGATGGTAGTAGCGCAACTCGTAATGCTTTGCAAGATGAATATGAAGATGAGATGAAGACGAAGATGAAAATGAAAATGAGATGAAGACGAAGATGAGATGAAGATGAAGATGAAGATGATGGAGATAAAGACGAAGAAAATGATGAAGATGAAGAAGATGGAGATGGTAGCAGCATAACTCGTAATGCTCTGCAAGATGAAGATGAAGATGAAGATGAGACGAAGACGAAGACAAAGATGAGATAAAGACGAAGACAAAGATGAAGATGATGGAGATAAAGACGAAGAAAATGATGAAGATGAAGTCAAGCAGCTTGAACTCAATTGAGCTTGGGTTCGAGTCCCTTTTCTCTGACTTGACAGGCTCGAGCTCAATCCTGTAGCAAATGAGCCGAGTTCGATAAGTCAAAAGCTTGACTCAGCTCAGCTCGTTTACAGCCCTACCACCCATTCCAAGCCATTACCAGTAGCCAACCACCGCCGTCGACCGTCACCGATAGTTAACGGAATGGCACACGACTGGTCGTATATGGTCGTGCGCTGGCAAAGCCATTTCTGACCATGGATCATAAATCCATGGCCGTTTCACAGCCAAATCTATGGCCATTTTATGACCATAGAAACAACCAGATTTGGCCGTTTCCCAAAAAAGGCCTTATCGATGCATTATCGGCCAAATCCCACTAGTCATGTGCCATTATAGCGATTGGCGCAGACGGCCGACGATGGTCTTGGGTGGATGGGGGTATTTTGTTCACTTTTAAACTTTTTTGTGGTTGTAGTGTTTTAGCTAAATTCTTAAATATAGAGGGGCTAGGTAATGGTTATTTGGTAAACATTTGAGGGCAATTGTGTCTGAAGTGATATTTAATTAAGGGAAAAATTATTACCACGTAATCTTTTAATAACAGCCCAAGGGGAGGGTACTGGATCACCCCCTACATTATCAACAGTAAATACTATTTGTAATAAAAGATACATGTAATATTTTATTACTTGCAATTCAAACACTGAAATCTTGCAAAATAAATTAAGATTACCCCCATTATCTTATATGCCCCCGATCCAAACGCACCCTTGTTAATAAAATTTTTGGACAATAATGCCCTTTATTTTGAAATTAATTTACTTGAATCTTCCATTACAATTTTACCCCTAATTAATTAAGTTTTTGGATAATAATGCCCTTATATTTAAAAAAAATTGCAAGCCACCCAAGACCACCGTCGTTCGCCAACCACCACTGCCAGCAGTTGCCAAAACAGCACATGATGGATCGGATCTAGCCGGTCGTGCTCCGATCTGGCTATTTCCAGCCATATTGATGGTCAGAAACGGCCAAATCCATGGTTGTGGATGTAGGAATAGATTTGTCCGTTAGCAGCTAGATCCATGGTGCATAACAGCCATTAATGACCAGATCCATGGCTAGATCGGCGTATGACGACCAGATCTAATCAGTCGTGCACCGTTCCTGCCACTATCAGCAATGATGGCTGGCAGTCGGCAATGGCTTGGTGTGGGTGGGGGTGATTTTTTTACAAATTAAAGTTTTATATAAGCTGGGGTGTTTTAGCAAAATTTCAAATGTAAGGGGTTAAATGAATGATTCAAAAAATAATAATAAAAATATTATTATATTAATATTTAAAAAGAAGGTCAATTTAGTAATCTATATAACATACCAACCAATTTATTCCAACCTAACCAAACACATTTCCCTAAACATTCTCAATAATCTTCAAGATATCTTTCCATTTATATAACATTCTCAGTAATACAATATTCTCTGAACCAAAGGCACCCTAGTATTATCTACCAAAAGAAAGTACATTATTTAGTATTCTCCCATAACATTAATCAATTATTTATATGTGAAGTATTTCTATCTCCTCTTTGTGCATACCCACCAATCAAAAACTCCAAGAAACAACATCTCTCTCAGGCATTTTCACAAACAGATACTCTGCCCAAAATTGATCCACATCTCACATAAAAATCCACATTGCATTCCCCAAAACAATGTTAAATCCATCCACATTTCTCAAGCTATATCCATGAACAGCTTTCCCCAATGTCAAAGACCGTAACCACAACATGCAGTATAAAACACTAACAAGAGTACACAATTGGTCTAACATTCATATCAAAAACAAATCAATAGCCTTATTAAAGAAACCACGTTTCAAAACCCAGAAATCAAACTACTCCAGGAAACACATCAGGGTAATTTATAGAATCAAAGACTTGTGGCTGAGAAAACATCATGTGAGTTACATAAAAGTGGAGCAATGCATTTTGGATGAAAACTCATGCAAGTGCCCATGTTTGATGACATGGGCATGGATTTCAAGGCCTTTTTGGGGAATTTTGGGCCGAGCATGCATTTAGAGCATGAGTGAAAGTGTAGTGGTTATGGGAAGAAGGGTAGTGGAGCATTTTATTGTAAAGTAGAAATGCATTTTGTGGAGTGGATGAATTTGCTAGAGTTTTAGAAATGGATTTAAATTTGGGTTGTAGAGTTTTGATTATTTGGCATGGATTGGTTTATTTTTTTGATGCTGAGGGTAGATTTGTGAGGCTTTATGACATCTAAGTAAAGAGTTTCTTGAATTATTTGATCAAATGGACTACATTCACAAACTTTATGTAGGTTTGTTTTGAGCTTACTTTGGCCTTGGAAAATAGAGGTTGTTGTAATTTGCTTGCTTAGAACCTTTGGTCTCCACTAGAGCCCCATGAAAAAGTGGGGATCATTTCATTTCAACTCGTTAATAATGATTCTGATTTAGTTCATGTCCTATTAAGAATAAAGGTATTCTAGTGGACCTCATGAATAGAGAAATATTGCAGTCGATTTAATAAATAGTTTTTCAAAAACGTTTGAGGCCTTGAGAGGGTTAAATATATATGTTTTCGAGAAATCGGTAAATATTAAGGCTGCGTTTGTTTCACATTTGGGATACTACTTTTAGTATTCCCAAAAAAGTTAAACAGTAAATACCCAAAAATTCAGATTTTTGGGAATACTACTCCCAAAATTATTCAACTTTTTTAAACCCCTTAAATTTGATAATTTAATTAAATACCTCTAATATTTTTTTTAAATTACAAAAACCCCCAATACTCCACATTTACCAGATTCTGGCCACCACCACCGAAAATGGCCGGAATCTGGTAGAATGGTGCACTACCGACTGAATCTGGCCGCAGTGCACCGATCTAGCCTTTTTCCGGCCAGATCTTTGGCCGTACACTCGGTCACGACGGCCAACAAACGTCGTCGTTGACCATCAACGACGACCGTTTGTTGGCCGTCGTTGAGAGCAAATACGGCCAGATCTGCCGTTGACGGCCAGATCTGACCGTAGATCTGGCCTAAAAGGCCATAGCGACGCATGACCGGCAAGATCCACCGTCTCATGCGCCCATACGGCTGACTCCGGCCACCTCCGGTGGTGGTCGCCGGCTGGGTGTTTGAGGGGGGTTAGGGGTATTTTTGTTAACTTTTAATGTTTTATTATAGGGTATTTTGTAAAAAAACAAACATAAAGGAGATTTTATTAATTTATAATTTTACCTCGTAATACCCGCCCAATTCAACTTTTTTTTAACTTTTTTCAAAAAACTTTTCCCAAAACCCCCAAATTTTGAACCAAACGCAGCCTAAGTGTCTTAAGGAATTTTAGAAAATATTAAGCTTCATATATTTGGGGAAATTTTTTTCTTTTATATTATATTGCAAATGGGTTTTCATTTTTCTTAATCGGATTTAGCTTCTAAAATCATCAAACGTTTGAGATGAATTTATCCTTTATAGTTCATGATAACAAGCAACTTTTAATGGTTTTTTTCAAGATGATGGAGGTTCTAGGACCCCTGTGCAAGGTTTAAATTTGAAGAAAATGCTTTGCTTTCAGTGTGTCGGAAATGGAGAAAATTAAGGTGTACTTAAGACTGCATCACTTCTACGTTCTACTATTTCACATGTAGTTAGTGGTTATATCTTTTAATATATATTTTTTTTTTAATACAAGTTTTTAGTTACACATTCAGAAACTCTTAGGGTGTGTTTGGTTGGGGTTAATCCCCAATTACTGAGGTAATGTTATTTTATATTACTTAATTATCACGTTTAATTGTCAAGTAATATAAGATCCGTAACCTTCCAAAACCAATAGTATTATTATTGGTTATATAGAGGTAATCTGATTACCTCAATTTTCTTAAGTATTTTAAGATTAAATATTCTTATTTTTTTACAATTTTATCCCTTTAAAGGGGTTTGGATCATATAATGTTTTATTGTAAATGATTTTAATTAATGGAAAGATTATCACCTTGAAAATTACTAGGATTGTTTAGAAAATTATTTGGTTGGTTCAATAAATTGGCGAGTAATATTGTTTGGTTGGAAGGATAATGCACCGGAGTCGAGAGCATTAACTTTATTAATTTGATCAAACAGACTAATGACGCACATGGTCCCCGCAAATATGCAAACGGAATGTTCTCTTATCCATCCATTTCTCACATCTATCACAGGAAGTGCCACCAAAAAAAATTCAAACAATTCAGAATAAGATTCATCTTCTTTACCATGGACATGGAAGAACCAGAAGCTGTAAACCACACAGAAATTCAAACAATTAACACACTAAGCACCAAAATAAAACTACATAGAACCTAAAACAACCCATCTCCTCTCTAACCTAATCAATTTTTAACCAAATTGACCCTCCTCCATATTACGAAAAATCATAGCCACAACTTAAGAGGAACACAAATTTTCAATATTAACGTGCCAATTTTAGCTGAACTACACAAAGCATTCATATTTCCAAACTGAGATAAAGCACAAAACACAAAACAAATCCCCCCACAAAATTACTCTCCAAAAAACATGGGGAAAAAATCTCACTTTCCCGATACAGCTACAAAATCTCTATAAATACACATTAAAATAGAATTAAAAGAAGCATACTTGAAACCAAATTTTGAGGTAAAACGCAGTGCAGGAGTGGCCAGCAGCATGAAGAAGCCTGAGAGCAACACTGCTATCAACACCCCCACTTACAAGAACAGCAATTTTAAGGCCTTTTTGGTGGGGCATACAGCAAGAGAGATGGTGGGCTTCAAGGCTGACATTAGAGTTATTCTGTTGTGTTTGTAATTGTGGTAAAACTGCAGATGTTGAAAGAGAGAATGAAATGGGTTTAAGAAAGAGTGTTGAGGTTTTAGAGGGGAAAAGGGTTCTCGTTTTTGGAGAAAATAGAGAAAAGATGAAGGGTTTGAAGTGAGAAAGAGGAAGAGAAGACGTGGGTCTCAGCTTTAGCATTTGTGAGAAAGAGTACAAGGATAAGAGAAGGTGAAACTGAAACTCAACTCAACTCAGGAGGTTTGGTTTATAACGAACAACCGTATGTTGTCTTTGATATTATAGACGAGGGTGCTTTTGCAAAATTAACAAAGTTCTGGTTTTGACAGTTTTTTTTTTTTTTTAAATAAAATATTTTAGATTCCTAAAATTTGAGATTAAAGTTTGATTCAATTTGTGAGATTAATTTGATTCAAATTCAAAATAAATGTTAAATTTTTAGTGAAAAAATTAGTAGATATAGTGATAATTAGATCAAAAAAAGATTGTATCATTTATTGAATGATATACAAATGACTTTGTATGGTTTTCTTACGAAATTGTGATCGTAACGTTCTCACGAACCACCTTACATATTGGCAACACATGAAACACTTTTCTAAGATATAATATTATTCAACAAATCTATAATCAAACAAAGAAAAAAATCTAATTACACAAATCAGAATACGTGAAATATTACATTAGTTTGAAAAGAAAAAATAGTTTATTCAACGAGTTCCCCAAAATTATCGTCTAAATGATGATTTTCGCATTTTTTTTTTTTTATCGAATGGACTTTTTTGAAGATTGAAAATTGTATTACTGATACCCTTTTGCCTTACATTCTAGTTAGATTGGTGTTAGGGATGGGTAAAGATGGTTACTACAGTCCGAGTAATAATTTCGAGATCCTTTAAGAATGATATATGATTGGTTTTTCAAGAGATTGATTGATTCACTTCAATCCAACTACAACCAGCCTTCTTCTTCAATCCCATGAATCTCATCTCATCTCTAACCTTATTAGCCTCATCCCACCTATCAAAACCCACATAAGTGTTTGACAACAATGCAAAAGTTCCAACACTAACTCCTCTCACATTCCCAACAATCTTTTGCTTAATCCTTTCAAACATCTCCCCGTTTCCATGATTTCTACAAGCATTCAACAAAGCCCCCCACATGAATCCCTCTTCCCTATCCTCTCCATCCATACACATCTCCCTAATAAAAGCCTCAGCTTCCTCCACAAGCCCTGCTCTCCCATACATGTCAACCATGCATGCACAATGCTCCATTTTTGGCACAATTCTGTGAACTCTCCACATGGCCTCGAAAACCATCACCCCTTTAGCCACAAGACCTCCGTGGCTACATGCAGATAAAACTCCAATGAAAGTTACATCATCAGGAGGGACCCCATTGACATGCATTAAAGAGAAGAGTTGCAAAGCTTGTTTGCCAAGACCATTCAAGGCCAAGCCATTAATAATAGTGGTCCATGAGATGGCATCTTTGTACTTAACCTTATTAAAGACCTGAATTGCTGTGCGAATTTCTCCACATTTGACATACATATTGGACAAAGAATTCATCACAACATTGCTCACCAAAAGGTCAGCTCTATTGTTGATGTAGTCATGCACTACTTGGCCCAAACTCAAAGAACTAATCAATGAACATGCTGATAATGCATTCACAATTGTGGCCTCATTAGGCTCAGCTTCTTTAGTTTTCACCATTTCTTTAAAAACCCTTATGGCATCTTCACAAAACCCTCTTTGTGCATACCCACCAATCAAAATACTCCAAGAAACAACATCTCTCTCAGGCATTTTCACAAACAGATACTCTGCAGCCAAAATTGATCCACATCTCACATAAAAATCCACATTGCATTCCCCAAAACAATGTTAAATCCATCCACATTTCTCAAGCTATATCCATGAACAGCTTTCCCCAATTTCAAAGACCGTAAACCACAACATGCAGATAAAACACTAACAAGAGTAACACAATTAGGTCTAACATTCATATCAACAAACAAATCAATAGCCTTATTAAAGAAACCACGTTTACAAAACCCAGAAATCAAACTACTCCAGGAAACAACATCAGGGTAATTTATAGAATCAAAGACTTTGTGGGCTGAGAAAACATCATGTTGAGTTACATAAAAGTGGAGCAATGCATTTTGGATGAAAACATCATGCAAGTGCCCATGTTTGATGACATGGGCATGGATTTCAAGGCCTTTTTGGGGGGAATTTTGGGCCAAGAAGCATGCATTTAGAGCATGAGTGAAAGTGTAGTGGTTATGGGAAGAAGGGTAGTGGAGCATTTTATTGTAAAGTAGAAATGCGTTTTGTGGAGTGGATGAATTTGCTAAGAGTTTTAGAAACGGGTTTAAGATTTGGGGTTGTAGAGTTTTGATGATTCGGGCATGGATTTGGTTTATTTGTTTGATGGTGAGGGTAGATTTGTGAGGCTTTAGTGACATCTAAGTAAAGAGTTTCTTGAAATTATTTGATCAAATGGACTACATTCACAAACTTTATGTAGGTTTGTTTTGAGCTTACTTTGGCCTTGGAAAATAGAGGTAGGTGTAATTTGCTTGCTTAGGACCTTTGGTCTCCACTAGAGCCCCATGAAAGAATGGGGATCATTTCATTTGGACTTGTTAATAATGATTCTGATTTAGTTCATGTCCTATTAAGAATAAAAGGTATTCTAGTGGAATCCTCATGAATAGAGAAATATTGCAGTCGATTTAATAAATAGTTTTCAAAAATCGTTGAGGCACTTGAGAGGGTTAAATATATATGTTTTCGAGAAATCGGTAAATATTAAGGCTGCGTTTGTTTCACATTTGGGAATACTACTTTTAGTATTCCCAAAAAAGTTAAACAGTAAAATACCCAAAAATTCAGATTTTTGGGAATACTACTCCCAAAATTATTCAACTTTTTTTAAACCCCTTAAATTTGATAATTTAATTAAATACCTCTAAATATTTTTTTTAAATTACAAAAACACCCCAATNTTTTTTACAAGTTTTTAGTTACACATTCAGAAAACTCTTAAGGTGTGTTTGGTTGGGGGTAATCCCCTATTACTGAGGTAATGTCATCTTATATTACTTAGATTATCACGTTTGGTTGTCAAGTAATATAAGATTCTGATAACCTTCCAAAACCAATAGTATTATTGTTGGTTATATAAGAGGTAATCTGATTACCTCCATTTTCTTAGACATTTTAAAATTACTTGGTAATCTTATTTTTTTTTTTTTTACAATTTTATCCCTTTAGCAGGCATTTAGATCATATAATGTTTTATTATAGAAGATGTTATATTGATGAAAATATATATCACCTTGAAGATTATTGGGATTGTTTAGGAAATGTATTTGTCTGGTTCAAATAAATTGGTGAGTAATATGTTTGGTTGGGAGGATAAATGGATAAGTATGTTATATAGATTACTAAATTGCACTCCTTTTTAAATATTGATATAATATTATTTTTAATTGTTATTTTTTGAATCATTTCTTTTAACACCCTACATTTGAAATTTTGCTAAAACACCTTAGCCATATAAAACTTTAATTTGTAGTAAAATCACCCCTATCCACTAGGGATGTTAGACGAGTCGAACGGCTCGCAAGCCGATCTGAAGCTCGTTTATGACTTGGCTCATAGTTACCCGAGTCAACTCGACTCAAGCTCGTTATATAAAATGAGCCAAGTTCGAACATGGGGAGGCTTGACTTGTAGGCTTTGCGAGCCTGAGGTGGCTCAAGAAGATATGGTAGCAGCGTAACTCGTAATGCTCTGCAAGATGAATATGAAGATGAGATGAAGACAAAGATGAAGATGAAGATGATGGAGATAAAGACGAAGAAAATGATGAAGATGAAGAAGATAGAGATGGTAGCAGCATAACTCGTAATGCTCTACAAGACGAAGACGAAGATGAGATGAAGACGAAGACGAAGATGAAGATGAAGATGATGGAGATAAAGACGAAGAAAAGGATGAAGATAAAGATGATGGAGATAAAGATGCAGATGATGAAGATGAAGTCGAGTCGGCTCGAACTCGACTTGAACTCAATTAAGCTTGAGTTTAAGTCCCTTTTCCATGACTCCACAGGCTCGAGAGCTCGAGCTCGATCCTGTAGCAAACGAGCTGAGCTCGATAAGTCAAAAACTTGACTCAGCTCGGCTCGTTTACAGCCTTACCACCCATTCCAAGCCACTGTCGATAGCCAACCATCACCGTCGGTCGCCGCCGGTAGTCAACAGAATGGCACACGACTAACCGTATATGGCCAGTCGTGTGCTAGCAAAGCCATTTCCGACCATGGATCACAAATTCATGGCCGTTTCACAGCCAGATCTATGGCCATTTTACGACCATAGAAACAGCCAGATCTGGCTATTTCCCAAAAAATGCCTTATCAGCGCATGACCGGCCAGATCTCACTAGTCATGTGCCATTACAACGACTGATACAGATGGCCGACAGTGGTCTTGGGTGGATGAGAGTATTTTATTAACTTTTAAATTTTTTTGTGGCTGGGGTGTTCTAGCTAAATTCTCAAATATAGGGGGCTGTGTAATGGTTATTTGGTAAATATTTGAGGACAATTGTGTCTAAAGTGGTATTTAATTAAAGGAAAAATAGGTATAAAAATCATATTACCTGTAATCTATTAATAACAGCCTTGGGGGAGGGTACTGGATCACCATCTACATTACCAACAGTAAACATTATTTATAATAAAAGATACCTATAATACTTTATTACTTGCAAATCAAACACTGAAATCTTGCAAAATAAACGAAGATTTCCCCCATTATCTTATATGCCCCCGATCCAAACATACCCTTGTTAATAAAATTTTTGGACAATAATGCCTTATTTTGAAATTAATTTACTTGAATCTTCCATTATAATTTTACCCTAATTAATTAAGTTTTTGGACAATAATGTCATTATATTTAAAAAAAAAAAAATTGCAGGCCACCCAAGACCATTGTCGTCTGTCAGCCACCACCACCGGCAATTGCCAGAACAGCGCACGATGGATCAAATCTAGCCGGTCGTGCGCCGATCTGGCTAGATCCATGGTGCATAACAGCAACAAACCTAGCTGTTAACGACCACATCCATGGCTAGATCGGTGCACGACGGTTAGATCCGACTAATCGTGCACCATTCCTGCCACTGTCAGCAATGATGGCTGGCTATCGGCAATGACTTGGGGTGGGTGAGGATGATTTTTTTACAAATTAAAGTTTTATATAAGCTGGGGTGTTTTAGCAAAATTTCAAATGTAAGGGGTTAAATGGAAAAAATAATAATAAAAATATTATTATATTAATATTTTAAAAGAAGGTCAATTTAGTAATCTATATAACATATCGACCAATTTATTCCAACCTAACCAAACACATTTCCCTAAACATTCCCAATAATCTTCAAGGTATCTTTCCATTAATATAACATTCTCAGTAATACAATATTCTCTTAACCAAACGCACCCTAGTATTATCTACCAAAAGAAAGTACATTATTTAGTATTCTCCCATAACATTAATCAATTATTTATATGTGAAGTATTTCTATCTAATGGGTCTTGTGTTTGAGTCGCATGAGGGGTACTTATCACATTTGTGCAATTATTTTGGTCAATTGGACTTATAGGGTGTTTTATAGACCTGAGAAATAGGCAGGCTCCAATGTGGGCCTGGATATCTCATATACCAAATAATAATAATAATAATAATAATTCAGAAGCCAAATGAATTAGCCATATATGAATGACAAAAATTCAACTTTAGATGTAGGCTAGATTCTGCTACCAACTTTCTTCAATATCTCAACTTATATGTCACTTTTTAATAACGATTCTTGAAGATGAAGTAAACTTCATAACTCAACACCAACCCCTAATTAAACATCACCTAAAGAGGAATTTTGAGAAAGAAAAATTGAATGTCAAATTTCTATATTGGATGTCCTAATCTTTCATTTATTTCTTATCTGATCTTTTTAAAATCCAAACGTCTATTCTTGACGGCAACATTAATACAAGAACTTAGTCAATTCTCTTACATAAGAAGGAACAAAAAAAAAAATTTGTCTTTTAATATATTTACAATTAAAAAAATAAAAATGTCAAAGAGAATATTATGTCTCCTAGTATTGTCACTAATTTAAGTATATACATAATATTATTAATTTGTATGGAAAAACATGTGTCATTAGGTGTATTTTTTTTTTTTTTTTAAAATAACCGAAGTCTTCAAACTAGCTTACACACGTCTCGATTTATCCTCAGGGGGAGCTATTCCACAACAACTCATCGCCATGAGCCCTTAGGTAAATCATGGGCAAATGTATTACCTTTACGCTCAACAAGGTAATCGAACCTAAGACAATGGATTGGACCATTTGTAGCCCCCTCGGTTTGCCTTTACGATTGGGCTACCCATGTGTGGGTTTAGGTTTAATTTTATAATCTAGAAGGAAATGATTTAGAGTGGCATAATGCAATGGATATTAATTTCTTCTTATATATGTCATTCAAGTGAAAATTGGTGAGCACCTTGTTGTGTTTTTCATGATCATGATAATTTATAAGCTTACTTTTGTATTCACTTCTTGCACAAGTTATTAATTAACTTGTTAATGGAAATGTTTTTATGACCAATAAACATTCATTTTCTAGTGTAATTAAAGGTGAAATAAGAGTCATAATTACTCTTTTAAGAATTCAACCATTAAGCCTAACTAACTAATAATTCAATGACAATCAAACCCAAATTTCACTGATTGCTCCTCAAACCCTAATTGATTTTTATTTGAAATGGACATCTTAACTAACTAATGAGATATTTACATATATATTAAACCCCATTTGAAGAAACAATGAATAATATATAGTCTTTGTCGTAAAAATAATCAAAAGTTATGCATGCTTAACTTGATTAATGGATAGTCCATTAATAATCTCTACTCAATGATACACATACACTATCGATGAATGTAGATTGAACTACCCCAATTCAAAAAGAATATGATTTGTACACATAGGAGAGACAAAAAGATTTGGGATTGATTATTATGATTCTATTTCTTCATTGTCACGAAGAAGAAGAAGCTTGATTGTCACAAAGGGAATGAGTGAGAGAGAGATTTCTATTTCTTCATCATGTAATACAACCTAATTATCTCCACTAATGTAATGACCACTTTCAATAATCTCCACATACAAATTTCTTAATTTGTACATCTCATTATATATATATATCATGTATATTTACTTACTACAATAATTTTGTATACATAACAACTAACTTACAACTATTCACAAAGTATATATATATATATATGCTCTCAATGGCAATTATTCACATGAGATGTCTACTTAATTACATCATATAAAATAAAAATACATAAATTCCACGTTCAATAATCCTCTATACTTCAACCTTATTCCATGACTCTTAATTTCCACTTCTAATCTATTAACAAAGAAGTAATTCAAAAGATCAACACATTAATTTCAAACCCAAACCGGGCTAGTTTTAGCTAAATTCTCAAAAATAAGGGGGGCTGGGTAATGGTTATTTGGTAAATATTTGAGGGCAATTGTGTCTGAAGTGGTATTTAATTAAGGGAAAAATTATTACCTAGTAATCTTTTAATAACAACCCTGGGAGAGGGTACTGGATCACACCCTATATTACCAACAGTAAACACTATTTGTAATAAAAGATACCTGTAATATTTTATTACTTGCAAATCAAACACTAAAATCTTGTAAAATAAACGAAGATTACCCCCGTTATCTTATATGCCCCTAATCTAAACACACCCTTGTTAATAAAATTTTTGGACAATAATGCTCTTATTTTGAAATTAATTTACTTGAATCTTCCATTACAATTTTACCACTAATTAATTAAATTTTTGGACAATAATGCCCTCATATTAAAAAAAAAAATTGCAAGCCACCCAAGACCATCGTCGTCCCCTAGCCAGTTGCCAGAACGGCGCACGACAGATCGGATCTAGTCGGTCGTGAGCCGATCTGGCTATTTCTAGCCATATTGATGCCGAAAACGGCCAAACGGCTATAGATATGGCTAGAAACAGCCAAATCCATGGTCATGGATGCAGGAATAGATCTATCCATTAGCCGCTAGATCCATGGTGCATAACAGCCACAAACCTGGCCATTAAAGACCAGATCCACGGCTAGATCGGCGCACGACGACCAGATCTGACCAGTCGTGCACCACTCCTACCACTATCGACAATAATGGCTGGCAGTCGGCAATGGCTTAGGGTCGGTGGGGGTGATTTTTTTACAAATTAAAGTTTTATATAAGCTGGGGTATTTTAGTAAAATTTCAAATGTAAGGGGTTAAATAAAATGATTCAAAAAATAATAATACAAATATTATCATATTAATATTTAAAAAGAAGGTCAATTTAGTAATCTATATAACATATCCACCAATTTATTTCAACCTAAACAAACATATTTCCCTAAACATTCTTAGTAATCTTCAAGGCATCTTTCCATTAATATAACATTCTCAGTAATACAATATTCTCTTAACCAAACGCACCCTAGTATTATCTACCAAAAGAAAGTACATTATTTAGTATTCTCCCATAACATTAATCAATTATTTATATGTGAAGTATTTCTACCTAATGGGTCTTGTGTTTGAGTCGCATGAGGGGTACTTATCACATTTGTGCAATTATTTTGGTCAATTGGACTTATAGGGTGTTTTATAGACCTGAGAAATAGGCAGGCTCCAATGTGGGCCTGGATATCTCATATACCAAATAATAATAATAATAATAATAATTCAGAAGCCAAATGAATTAGCCATATATGAATGACAAAAATTCAACTTTAGATGTAGGCTAGATTCTGCTACCAACTTTCTTCAATATCTCAACTTATATGTCACTTTTTAATAACGATTCTTGAAGATGAAGTAAACTTCATAACTCAACACCAACCCCTAATTAAACATCACCTAAAGAGGAATTTTGAGAAAGAAAAATTGAATGTCAAATTTCTATATTGGATGTCCTAATCTTTCATTTATTTCGTATCTGATCTTTTTAAAATCCAAACGTCTATTCTTGACGGCAACATTAATACAAAACTTAGTCAATCTCTTACATAAGGAAAAAAAAAATTTGTCTTTTAATATATTTACAATTAAAAATAAAATGTCAAAGAGAATATTATGTCTCCTGTATTGTCACTAATTTAAGTATATACATAATATTATTATTTGTATGGAAAAACATGTGTCTTAGGTGTATTTTTTTTTTTTAAAATAAGAAGTCTTCAACTAGCTTACACACCTCGATTTATCTCAGGGGGAGCTATTCCACACAACTCATGCCATGGCCCTTAGGTAAATCATGGGCAAATGTATTACCTTTACGCCACAGGAATCGAACCTAAGACAATGGTGGACCATTTGTAGCCCCCTCGGTTTGCCTTTACGATTGGGCTACCCATGGTGGGTTTAGGTTTAATTTTATAATCTAGAAGAAATGATTTAGAGTGGCATAATGCAATGGATATTAATTTCTTCTTATTATGTCTCAAGTGAAATTGGTGAGCACCTTTTGTTTTTTCATGATCATGATAATTATAACTTACTTTTGTATTCACTTCTTGCACAAGTTATTAATTACTTGTTAATGGAAATGTTTTTATGACCAATAAACATTCATTTTCTAGTGTAATTAAAGGTGAAATAGAGCATAATTACTCTTTTAAATTCAACCATTAAGCCTAACTAACTAATAATTCGAATGACAATCAAACCCAAATTTCACTGATTGCTCTCAAACCCTAATTGATTTTTATTTGAAATGGACATCTTAACTAACTAATGAGATTTATACATATAATTAAACCCCATTTGAAGAAACAATGAATAATATATAGTCTTTGTCGTAAAAATAATCAAAGTATGCATGCTTAACTTGATTAATGGTAGTCCATTAATAATCTCTACTCAATGATACACATACACTATCGATGAATGTAGATTGAACTACCCCAATTCAAAAAGAATATTTTGTACACATAGGAGAGACAAAAAGATTTGGGATTGATTATTATGATTCTATTTCTTCATTGTCACGAAGAAGAAGAAGCTTGATTGTCACAAAGGGAATGAGTGAGAGAGAGATTTCTATTTCTCATCATGTAATACAACCAATTATCTCCACTAATGTAATGACCACTTTCAATAATCTCCACAACAAATTTCTTAATTTGTACACTCATTATATATATATATATATATATATCATGTATATTTACTTACTACAATAATTTTGATACATAACAACTAACTTACAACTATCACAAAGTATATATATATATATATGCTCTCATGGCAATTCACATGAGATTCTACTTAATTACATCATATAAAATAAAATACAATAAATTCCCGTTCAATAATCCTCTATTTCAACCTTATTCCTGACTCTAATTTCCACTTCTATCTATAACAAAGAGTAATTCAAAGATCAACACATTAATTTCAAACCCAAACCAAAAGCTATAAGTTTGAAGGGTATTTTGTTGTTTTTTTTTTTTTTTAAAAAAAGAAGAGGGGGGGGGGGGGGGGGGGGGGTGGGGTTGGTGGGTGAAGAAGAAAAGAAAATATTAAGATGGGTATGATCAAATTTTTTAGAAGGATTTAAAAAAAAAAAAAAATGAGGGAATGAAAAGACAGTTTATCGATATTATATATCAACTAGAATATATCCAAAAAATTACTAGGAAAGATGAAACATCTTTCATCAATCCTCCAAGTCCCATTCTCCAAATTTGATCTCTTCTGATGATCCTTGCCAAAAGCTCCCAACCCCGTAAATTCTCTCCTTTATTATTATTATTTTATTATTCATGTTGTTAATTAAACCATTATTATTCTCATGCTCATATGAATTATTATGATTATTCTCAATCTTCACATTAACATTCTCCTCCATGCTGCCTATACTCTCCATCAGTGGAGGCACATACATCTCCTGCTGATGATGATGATGATTCCAATTCCCTCTTGAATTATTTCCAAACATGTTGAGCACCCCTTGATTATTATGAGGCAATGCATCCATCATGTATGATGACGTCGATGACGACGATGATGCATCCATCATGTACATGGCGGCTATGTTCATACCTTGTTGATGATGTTGATGTTTATGCATGGACATGAATCCATTAGCCATATTTGGTGAAGAATTATCACTGGCACTATTGGGAGAGAGTGCTGTCGTTGTTGTTGAAGAAGACGAAGATAAATTCTTAAGCCTTTTCTTGATTGTTGAATTCCAAAAATTCTTTATTTCATTGTCTGTACGCCCAGGCAAACGAGCCGCAATTTGAGACCACCTTAATTGATTTTGATTCCCAAAAAAAAATCAACATTAAGAACATCAGTCAGTCTCAATCACCTTAAAATAAATAAATAAATCAATTATTCAATCAAAGTCCATGCATGCAAGTCTATATGGAATCTAATTATCAATCAAAAATCATGATACAAAATGGAGAATTAATTAATCTAGTAGAGTGTCTTCAACTCCAAGGGAAGATCAAGAGTAAAAATCACTATATTCAATTTTTTTTATTATTATTATTATTTTTTTTTTTTTTTTTTTTGGTTGTTGCCCCGCCGCCGCGTGGTGGTCCGGCCTAGTTATAACACATGAATTGATTTCATAATCTATATATAGAGATAGTATTTGTCTTAATTAGTTATCGTATTTGTTATTATTCTTATTATTACTATTATTTTGTTTGTATTAAATTAGCCTTCATATGGGGCAATCGATGATAAAGGCAAAACAACAAAATTAAAATGTACTCTTTACTTTTTATTCCTTTAGTTCTATAATTTCTTACTCAACATCAAAGCCTTAGAGACACTTTGTGGAAAAGGGTTAGAGACAAAAAGTGCTCATCTCATTGAGTAAAAATGAGACCATTTCTCCACTAATAAGCATGCATTAGCCTTACTAAAATCTACCATTATTGTCCTACCAAATTATGTTATCTTCAAAAAGTCATATTGAACATGGTAAGTCTCTACTTTTAGGGTTAAAAGACAGACAAATAGTTAAAATTAAGAATTTTTAAACACATAACATTTTTGTTTTCTTTTTCTATTGGTTAATTATATTATATCAGTTAACTACATATAATATTAAAAGACAAATTTTTTACTGTTTTCAATACGAGAAAACTTGACAATATTAACCTACCATTAATTGTTAGTTTTTCGTGAAACATCTCACGAAACATTACAGTAAGTCTCCACTTTTTGGGGTTAAGATAAACAAATTGGTAATCTCATCGTGCTAATGAAGAATTCTTAGATACAGGTGTCCTTATTTTTCCAAAATCCAGGCTCATGCCTATTAATATGGATAAATATTAAAAGACAAAATTTTATAGTTTTCAATAAACAAGAGAGTGCAAATTAATCATGTAGATGAAGATGATAAAAACGAGAGGAGATCTTTTTCAAAATCCAGACTCCTGTCTCTTAACACCAATAAATAATAAAAGACAAAATTTTACAGCTTTCGATTAACAACAGATCGCAAACAGACCAATCATGTAGACGATGACACAACGAAAAGCGAGGGAGGGAAGAAGGAAGGAAGAAGGAAGAAGGAAGAATACCTGTTGCCAAGAAGAGAATGCAGATGAATAATAAGCTCTTCTTCTTGAGGAGAAAAGGCACCTCGTTTGAGGTCAGGTCTCAAGTAATTGATCCAACGAAGTCTGCAACTCTTTCCACATCTCTGCAAACCAGCATTTCTAGCAACATCACTCCAACAACCCTGGCCATTGTTGAGCATGTAGCTCATCAGCTTGTCGTCTTCCTCGGGAGACCACAAGCCCTTCCTCAGCTTACTGCCACCGGCTGAGGCAGCACCACCACCACCACCATTACTGTCCAAAACATTGTTGGAAGTAGTCTTCATTGGTGAAGTGTCTGAAGGCTTCCTCATTTTGGTGAATAAATTTTGGAGTTCTTAATGTTCTCCCAACTGGTGTGATGTAGATGAGTGAAAGAGTTTATAACAGAAAGAGATAGAGAAAGAGAAAGAGAGAAAGGGAGGAGGCTTCATGAAGTGGAAATGAGATCATGATGATGGTGATGGTTGTAGGGTTTGCTTAGAATATAGGAAATAGAGAGAGAGAGAGAGAGAGAGAAAAGTTGGGTGATGAGTCTGGGTAGACAACGGTTTGGATGGGGACATTTGAGAGAGAAAGAAAGAAAAGAAAAGGAGAGAGTCTTCTTGTCTTTGACTCCATGATAAATCTGTCTTTTTGCCATGAAATTAGTCTTCACTCCCAAGGTAATCTTAAAATACACGAATTTCTGTGTATTCTATTATAATACTTATGTAGTATGTAATACAATTAAACCATCGGTTGGTGTGATAAAAGTTCAAATGAGTATTTAACATGTTGTTTGAAGATTATGATCTCTTAAATTCTAGTCTTTTTAATGGTAAAAGAGTAAGAAGAGAATCTAATATGGTTTCTCAAGTTTGAGTTTCCACGATTGCTAATAGGGGTGGCCACTGAAACTCTTATCCGACCGATAGTTTCAGGGTCCAAAAGATTAGTTGAAATACGCATAAACTAACTTAAACACCCCTGATCATTATTAAAAAAATATGATTATGTATTCCATTGTAATACAATCAGTTGATGAGAAAACATGTTTTGTTTACGAGAACATAAAATACTCTCATTAACTAGCTATATTGTAATAGGATATACGGAAGGTTAATCTGTTTTAGGATCAGTCTAAAATATGTTCTATTTACATTACAGAAGGCTGCTCAATAATAGAATCAATCAATGAAAATACAAGCATGCTCTATGCACGCTTATTAAAAATGGTTTATTGGGTAGTGTATACAATTGACATAAATGTAATACCAATGTTAGACTGTGGTAACATAAACCAGAAGAAGAAGATAATAGATTAATGGGAAATATTGGGGGAGTTTGTTTAGTAACGAAGCCAAGATTTTTGCTTCCACTTCACATTATCTATCTCTCATATTGATGATCCACACGTGTATGGGAAGATAGATGGTAAGATAATGAAGAAATAATGAGAGGATAGTACACACGTGGCACATACCCATTACCCCCAAAAATCTTCAAGTTTCTTTATTAGTGATAGGCTAAAAGTATTGAACACTTATATGATTCATAAAAGAAAGGGAAAAGTAGAAATGACTCCATCATGTAGTGAATATGGAATTTATTATATATTTTATAAAATCTTAAAAGCATTTTTGTCATGTAAGAGTAGTGACAAAAAAAGGACATTACCATTTTAATATATTTTTCATTTAATTGTTTACATATACAATAACATTATCGGATAATATTTATTTAATACATCATGTAACGATATTTTGGTTAAGAATAACAATATCTCGATAATACTAATATCTATATGTATTTTCTTTCCAAAGATTCATAATTTTTGTTTTCATTTATGTTATTAGCCACCTTAGCTAGAGTGGTGCCAACAACCCTAAATTAAGTTGGTAGCGAGGCCTAAAAAATCAAGATTTTGAGTATGATATATCCTAAAATGGAGCCACTAACTCTCTACAATACTTGAATATTATAGAACTTCAAAGAATTCAAATTCTTGTTGGCTGTTGCAAAGTTTTAAGACTTTGTAGATACAATCAAATACCATTTACGGAAATATTTGAGTTTTGAACTCAAATAAAATATATCAACTTATTAAATAAAGTGATCGATTGATCTCAAATTTACCTTATAGAACGCTAAAATTCAACCTCAATTATTCAAATGTGGGTATCCAAGAGTTGAAGTCAATGGCGGCAGGGGGACAAAGTTCTTACCTTCTAGAATGCAAAAATTACAGAAAAAAGCTAATAAAAACAATAATAATTTATGTGATTCATGATCCCACAATTAATCATTTCTTATTTCTAGACTCAATGATATTTCAAGGGGCGATGGGGTATCCAAATTTACACATTTCAAAAAGCCATTGGCAAAGTTTAAAAAGCTTCATCAAATGAATGCATTTGATAATTAATGGTATGGCCAACTATATAATTAATTTGTGTTTGAATTGTTCAAACATGCCCCCGGTCAAAAAGATTTAAAGATCTATTTATTCATATATTATATTTGATAATTTTATTAAATCTATCTACAAAACGTGGCAAAAACATATGTATAAATATTTCTTAGAGTTAACTTTATCTATTCACTTCAAAGATTGTTAAGTTTCAAGTGTTTCAGCAATTTTAACCGAATAAACCTTTCCAAAAAAAAAAAAAAAAAAAAAAAGGCTCTTATTAAATGGTATTTGATAATTTTTTGAAATCGTTGAAACGTTGAAGATATAATATATAATCTCTTGAGAGACAAGATCAAATTAAAGATTTTTTTATTAAAAGCTTTTGCTTGGGTTGTGACATATGTTATAGATTTATTTGCAATCTAACTGTGCTCTTATATCATTGCTGTTTTTCATTGTTTCAATTACCATCCCCTCGTTGGATGCCAAAAAAGTAATAAAGGCATAAAATTTTTAAATGGGGAGAATGAGCAATCAAATGTTATAGATTTTAAGGCCCCATAAAACAAAAGAAACAAAAAATGTAAAGATCTTTCTCATATGGTATGACATTTGTCAATTCTGGGTGTAATTTATGTAAAGATAGTTTTTTTATTCAATTTATCTTTGAAAATTTTCAAGTTGTGATCGGTAAATATTAACAAAAAGAACACGAGAAAATAAAACTTAAGTCAATCACATATGTTAAAAGATGTTTAAAAGTTTAGGAAAACTCATACCATGAGAGACCAGAAAATAGATGCGAGATTGTGATTAGAGGTTAATAAGAAAAATGATGAAAAAATAAAAATAAAAATCTTAATTTTTATTCCAATACTCTTAATTATCTTAGTTAAAAGATAAATAAAAATAAAAATGTGAGGGAGTATGATTAATTGGGATGAGAAAAGAAATTCAATTATCAAACTCTTTGGAGTATTTATGAAACTCTTTGGCGTCAAATATATATGCGTGGCAATTTAGAATTTGTGTATTGGTTTAATCAGTTAGGTCAAATTAATTCTTTCAAGAAAAAATAAAAAAAAATAAAAAAAAGCTTATGGGTGGTCGCATCAGAATTCTTAATCACTTCGTTAATGCTCATCATATTAAATTGACTTCAAATAATCTCATGATTACCATAATTAATTTCTATGAAAATTAAGCTCAACCTACTAACCAAACCATTTTCACGTGCAAACTCAACAATTATACTAGAAAATCAAGTTACAATATGCATAAAATTATAAAATTCTATCTTCTAAATTCCATTTTAATTTGCATTTAATGTAATATCTTGTTTATTTTTTATTTTTTTAGGTATGGTAATTGACCAACCCTTGACTCAAGTCAAAGGGCATGACGTTTTCAACCATGCACCCTTCTATCCATCCAGCCACAAGTGAGTAGTTAATCATGTTTAATTAGTATGTATAATTTACAAAGTCTAGAAATTGTTTGGTTTAGCATCTGAAAACAATGAATATAAGAAATTTAATTAAAAAAAATATGCTTAAATTGTTTTCAGGAATGATTTTTAAAATGGGTTTTTGGATATTTTATATATATATATATATATAAACATTTATAAACATATAAAGAATATCAAGAACTTTAGGATATTGTATCTTAATTTTTACCAATTTTATTGGAATTATTGAATATTCAAGTAACAATATAGAAAATTTTTTATAGAATATTCAAAGTAAAATTAAACGTATTTTACATTTTCTCAGCACAAATTAATTAATCATACATATTAAATGTTTAAAATGTTAAACAAAACAAAACAAAACATAATAAAAATTGTGTAATTTTTTTTGTTATCTATATCCTTTAAACAATCGAGATGCGCAGTGAAAAACATACGTTCGAGATTAGTAACATAAAAATAAAATCACACTACAAAAAGAGACATGATATTTACATAAATTCGGCATAATCCGCCTACTTCTACGGATGAAAAAAATCTAATATAGTTTTATAAATATGATATACAAAAGTATACAATACCATAAATCTGATACATAATTAATAGAATAGAAACAATCCTAATTTCTAACCATGCTCAACCTAATACCTAGAGTGGAAAACAATTCAGTTTTTAATACACTCTACCCATGCATATGTTCTCATATTCTCTCATAACCTTGAATTGATATTTCAATTTCTAATAAGACTCATGAATTCTATTTTTATTTACAATTGTATTTTTTATTAAATAGTTTTCCTAAAGACATACAATTTTAGAATAACTAGGAAAAGGAGCCACAAATTCCCTTTATGTTTCATTTCAATTTCTATACCAAATATTTCTTGTTTGAATGCTAAAAAAAAATCCATATTATTTTAAATTTCTTCTTGAGAAATAAGGGTTCACTTAATAAGATAATTTAAAGTTTTTCGTAGATAGTTTAAAGTTTTTCGTACGTCAAGGTTTAAAAAACATATATTATTAAAATAAATATTATATATTAATGTAAAAGTATGCAGTCTTCCATGGTTAAAATATTTTTGTTGTGAATGCTTTCTCTTTACTGTTTAATAATAGTAAAGATTACTCTACTTAAAAGCAAGCATGCAAGTTCTACAAGAAAAGACTTGTAGTTCACTAAAGTAAAATTTTGGTTATTATTATTATAAAAAAATTAATATAATATATTATATATAAGCAGGGGCATAGCTAGAATTTCCAGCTAATGGAGTCAAAAAACTTTAGTCGATAAATTTACAATAAAATATATACCAAAATAATAAACATAAAAAAAGTAATTTTAAAATTTAATTTTAAAAGTTATACATAACAAATAATAAAAAATGAGTATCGTCTTGCTTTGTGACCTCTAAAAGAGTAGTCTTTTTTTATTAATCAAATTAAAGAAAAAAGACAGTATGAGAGAAGAGAAGAGGAGAGAAACTAAGGAATAGAGAAGACATGAAAAAATATGGGTATTTTTGAATCCGAAGATCAATAAAATATGAAAATATCTTAATATGCTCAATAAAATATGAGTAATTTTAGTGGAGTTAAAATTGTTAATTACTATAAAACATATATATATTTTAATAATTTCATAATTTCAGTAGGGTCAAGTGACCCCACTGAGTATACTTTGGCTACGCCCTGTATATAAGACTCTTGTCAAAGCAAGCTAGCAATTTTCAAATGCATAGAGGACTAATAATAGATGTATTTATAAGTATATAATGTAGCCATTGAAAATAATTATTCAACTTGTTTTGATAAGTTAGGCATATAATTTATAAAATATCATGTCAAATGAAAGCTACCGAAGTTAATTAAATCTTTGTTTGTCTATAGTGAAAACTCCTGAGATTTTTTGTAATAACAAAATCTTTTTAAGGTTTATAAATTAACAAAAGTCTCTTCATTGTTATAATCGTGAATTGTTATAATAGTATTTCAAAATATCAAATTTTAATAAGTGGCAATTTTTTGTGTGACTATTACTTTTAATTTTTTGGATGGCTATATGAGATGGACAGTTTCAAAGTAATAAGAGCTGTTATATATTAATAAATTGGAGTAATTTGAGTTGTTATAATATTAAATTTGGAAATCGGTTTGATTTATTTTAAATAAAATGGATGGTTGTTACTATATAATTCTTGGGAGAGTAGGTCCAAATAAATTTGTGTATAATAGATTAATTCCTTGTCATTTGTGAATACACAATCTGATTATTTTAGCTCCTATTTTCATATTATGTCAAAACTTTTCAGCTGTCATTTTGATATCATATTATCACGCTAGATTTTTTTTATTACTATTTTAAACCTATGTTAGAGTGTGCACTCTAAATAGAGTTTGTCATTGTATCTTAGAGGTTAGTCCGCTGTTGAGCCTTTTTGCACTACGAGGATTCTTCCAAGGATCGTAGAGCTTACAAAAATTTATGAGTTAATAGGTATCTATTGAATTCCTTCTATAGTTTGTTTTAATACCTAAACTTAACCCAAGAGGATTTATGTTATTTTAGAAATCTCATGATTTTTTGTCATTTAATTAAACCTCAAAAAATTGAAAGGAATAGTACAAATATCAATGATTTACTCAATTTTATTTTTAAAAACTTTATAGGGGGTTTGGTTGGGGATTATTGGGATTATTAGTAATGTCATTTATGTTACTTAATTATCACGTTTGTTGTCAAGTAATATAAGATTTTGATAATTTTAATACCAATAGTAGTTACTTTGTAATATTGAGGTAACTTATATAAGAGCTTAAAAATACATATTTACTTAGTGATTTATGGAGATATTTGTGAGAAATAGCTTAATTTGAAAAGTTGCTAATATTTTCATAACTTATCTTTTATGGGATCAGGGTGTTTTAAGTGTTTTTCAGGTTATTAGTGTTAAATATTATGCCAGATGACAATCATATGGCAACGATGATTAATGAGTAGAAACAAACGGATCGAGATCAGAGTTGAATTGAAGAAGTTATGGAGCTTTGAAGTAAAGAAAAGATTCATATTATCTTTTGGTTTGAGCATGCCTCGGTGTTTTGACAATAACTTGAGTGATACCTTATTAAGACAATTCTTTGACTGTTGGAAAGTGATTCAAAGCTACATTTCATATGTTTACTACTTGTCAGATTTCATCATTATCATGCTCAAAAATCATCATCTCTGGAGTCAAGGAATGAGGTGAGATTTAAACTAAAGAAGAAGAAGTTTTCACTGTGCCGCAACACACTTGTCCAGAATCGACTGTGCCACAGCACAGTGCCAGGGCATCAGTCAATAGTTGGAATTTTTCTTTCGTTTTTTAAAAAACAATTAAGAGTCTAAACTAAATAAAAAAATAAAACCCTAACCCTGTGGGATTAATAAGGCTTTTAACATTATTTTAGGGGATTCTTTGAGGAGAATAAGAGAAGGAAACCTGTAGAGAAGAAAATGTCATAATTTCAAGTTTTGATCACAATATAGGGAAGTTCTTCTTGTTTTTTTTTTTAATGGTTGTCTTAATTTAATAAAATATTGCTTCTTTCATTTGATTATGAACTAAATTTATTCTTAGGCTAAGATTAGCCATTCTCTTGATTATGTGTTGATTTATTTATGTTGATTTATATTAAGATTCCTTCCTAAGTTTTATTATTATGCCTAATGTTTTTTATTCTGTGCCCAAGAATTGAATGAACCAGGAGCTAGGTTGAGATCGAGAGATGATACTTAGATGTCTACGGTAGTAAAACCATAGGTTGAGCAAACGCTAAGAAAGGTTACCGACTTGTGAGGTTTTGGTAAATTCATAGATCGTAATGATCTCCAATTGCTTAAATTTGATTAGAGATAATTGGGTTAGTAATAGGGGTTAATTTGATAATTGTTCAAGAGAAAATTATTAGAAATTTAGGAGTTTGGCGTAAGAAGAGCTTAATAAAATTAGCATAATGATCAATACTATGAATAAGAGTTTGTGTAATCTAGGTCCTAGGTCATTCATCTTGCTTTAAACCCAAGATTTATTTTAGTTGTTTTCTTTAATTTCAATTGTTAATTTAGTTTAGATTTTCCTTGATAAAAATTGTGATTAATCAATAGTAAATAGATAGTAAATTTTGGTAATGATGGTAGTAATTCCCTTGGGTTCGATTCCATATCATACACTTTATACTTGAAGATTTCTACACTTGTAAAACCACATCATCTAATACCTAATTTTCTTAAGTATTTTAGATTACTTGGTATCTTATTGGTTACAATTTATCTCTTATTAATAAATTTTTGGAAATAAGCCTTGTTATAAAATCAATTTACATTAATCCACATTACAATTTTACTCTTGTTTAATTAAGTTTTTGGACAATAATGCCCTTATATTTAAAACAAATTGAAGACCACCACTCCACCCAGCCACCGTCACCGGAAGTCATTGAAAATCGTCAGAGTCGCCGTGAGTTGCCATATGGTCATTTACATAATCTACTGGAAACGACCATATCGGCAACTCTCTCAGGATTTCTAGTGACTTCCGGCTGCAGAAGGCTGGTGGTTGGCGGACAGGCATGGCCTAGGGTAGGTGGGCTAATTTTGTTATATTAAAGTTTTATATAAGTTGGGGTGTTTTAACTAAATCTAAATGTTGGGGTTAAAAAATATTCAAAATTAATATAAAAATAATATTATATTAATATTAAAAGAGGGATTTAGTAATTAAATAATACCCACTAATTTTTTCTCCCACCAAACATATTAATATAACATACGTCACCGATTTGTTCAACTAACAAATACATTTTTCTAAAATTCTCAGTAATCTTCGTAATCTAATTTCTATTAATATAACATTCTAGTATCAAATTCTCTGAACCAAACACAACACCATAAGTGAAGAGAAGAGAGAGATCTTTATACTAAATTACCTTCACCCCTTACATAACCCATTTGGGACTTTTAATAATTTAAATTTACACTTAGTCCCTTAAAATTCATTTGGCCCCTTAATCACTAAAATTACATTTAAACCCTTAATGTAATTTCTATAATTCATTTCTCCCACTTTGATCTCTCTCGTGGATTAAACATACATTGACACCCACCCGGCAATTTTTGAATATTACCCTATCATGTAGTTATATCCGACCAAAAACATTGTATTTTGATAACATTTGGGCAAATACTGTAATTAACCCTAACAAAAAAAAAAAAAAAAAAAAAAAACATGGTGCATGCTTGAAGCATCCTTTGATTAAATTTCTTGTGGGTTCACAATGACAACCTCGTATTCTGTCGAGCCCTGAGTATTTTGTATTATAAAATCCGCCGTGAATAATTCTTAAAATTCTAGAAACTATTATCAAATTTTTTTTTTAAAACCAAAATCATCAATTCTTTGGAATTTATAAAAATTATATTAGTATGTACTAATTAATTTCTTGGTCAATCATCCATTCATTATTTGAGGAAAAAAATTATTAATTATTTAAAATCGTATGTCAATTTGATGGAACGTTATTTCTATCAATCCAATGGGGGATTTTCAAAAATACCCCTAAAGTTTAGTAATATTCAATGTGTCATTTTTACAAGAATCATCAAAAACTACCCTTAAACCTCATTGTCCTTTAAATTAAATTTGAAATTTATATAATTTTACTAATTTTCCCTCACTTATTTTATAATATATGTCAGATTAAAGACTAGAGTATCCTTGGATGATAACTTTTGTCGGATGAAGTGAGGGTAAATTTTGATGATATTTTTATTTTTCTATATATAATATTTTATTTACAGGTATGCCATTGCGGCCCAAAGTGCACACCCAAAGGCCTTGAAACCATGTTTAATTTATAAAGCATGGACAGTTGTACGGACATTTTGGGAAGTAATTTAGCCCCCCGTCTTTGTTCAATAAATTCTCGTGGACTCGATTTACTTTAATACTACATAGGACTTAATCACCAAAATTGAAAAAAATAAACTTTCATCTAATTAAATACAAGTTAATTATATGTTTTATAATTTAATACAAAAAAAAAACAAAAAGAATTCCAAGTTAATATAATATATTATCCACTGTAAAAAGGAATCACCATGAAAATTGAAATAATAAAAAGTTTTTTGAAAATAATTAATTAAATGAATGGAAACTCACAGATAGATTATTTTTTCTTTATGAAGATGTGATGATGCAAAGTGGAGATCAAAAAGGAGAAACGACAAATATATTTCTTTTAATTAGGATAAATAGTATTACTATGGAATATTATTTCTTTTCCTAATAAATGTAATTACGAATATTATTTCTTTTATGATAATTTAATTACTGGAATTAAATTATTAGCAAGGATGCATTGAAAAATTAAAATATTACACATCCTTCATTTTATTAAACCGTGGATTTGGCAAAATCTCACTACCAAGTAGAATTTTAAAACCCTCAAATATGAAGTTTATGAGAGCATTGGATTCTCCAAAATCCTAGATTTCAACTTAAAAAATAAAATAAAATAAAAAAAATACCAAATGAAGATTTTACAATCCATGAATTAACGACATAGTTTATTTGAATCCTTCATTCCAAGCAGTTCTAATCTTTGCTTCATCATGTACTTAGTTTTTGTTATTGATGTAAGGCGAAACTATATTTTAAAAATAATTAAAATTTATAATGTAATTATATATATAATATCAGATCACTTTGAATATTTAGTATACATGCTTTTATTTCATATTTTTGTCTGATAATAAAAGACAAAATTGTACTTAAAACCTCTGTTTTAAAAACCGGATCGGCCAACCGTCCGACCATTGACCGGGAACCGTAGTACTTCTCCGGTCCGTTTAGGTCTCAAGGGGTTTTTGAATATTTTAAAATTATAGGGGTTCTTTGTAATTTTATAGGGTATTTTGAAGATACATCAAGTTTAGGGATTAATTGATAATTTTTTGGGGCATTTTTGGAATAAATAAAAATTTTAGGGACCAATTTAACTTTGTAGGGGAATTTTTGTATTATGAGATTTAAAAGGTTAATATGCAATTTTTTAAAAATAAAATATGCTGACATCATCGGTCCAACGACCGGTCCAACCGCCGTCCACTGCAATTTAAAAATAAATTTGCTGACATCATCGGTCCAACTGTGGACCGATTGAACCATGCCCCGGATAGCAAAACGGTTTGCCCTCCAATCCGGTTTTATAAAAACCCCTTTATCAGAATTATATATTTAAATAACATATTAAGTTAATACTTAAAGATAAATTTGAATACACACGTTTACATTAAAACATCGTTACCTTTAACGATATATATTACTCTTTCTTCATACTTGGTTTTTTGTTTTTGTTGACCACTAGGTTAACTATAACCTATTCATGCCAATATTGTAATCGATATATTGATCATAACTCTCATGATCGAAACTCTCACCAATTATAGTAAGCATATGACATCTACTCTGTATACTCTTAAGCCACAATGAATAACATATAACCATATACATAGTAATCATATAAAGAGTGAAAAAGGTATTTGGCCCCAAAACCCTTAGATGAAAGAATCCATAAAATATGAACACTCCTCATAAATCACGTATAACAAGGGTTAATAAGTTCTTATATGATTTTTATAGTAGAACTAGGAAACAAATACGCAGTCCACTTCTTGAAAGTATAAAATACGTAACTAATAAGACCATTCTCCTTTATACATCACATCTAAGATTGACTGAATGCCCCTGCACTCAAAGACTCTCATAGAGTCTGTATACAAAGTACTTTCGCCTTTTCATAAATATAAATTGGATTTTCCGTCTAGTTTCTAATCTAAAGCAGGACCTGGTAAGTAGAGTGGATGTAAATGTCTACTCCCTCAAAATAATACAATCCAGATCTCAACTAAAAAATCCTTTAAATGAGAAAACTCTCGATCCTCAAAATGATAGATCACATTTTGCAGCAAAAGCAATTTAACAACATAGCAGCATTTCACAACAGAACTAGAACTTTCTGTATAGGACAGCAATGTCCTGCAAACTAACAAGTCTTGTAAGAGTAGACTATATTTTCATTCAATATAGAGGAATATTCATGCATGTTCGGTTAGGATGCAATCGACATATTCATACATTGAATCTCAGCCACAAATCTCCAAGGCTCATGTTCAAATGATGTAAACTATCCAAAACCGAATAGAGAAACAATTACCAAACAAAAAAAAATTATCACAATCCACGATTAAGAGGTAATTTCTTACACAACAATCTAAACATCACAAATTAAAATCAAGAAACCCAAATAGAAAACAATCTCAAAAGTCTGAACCCACAGCCCAAGTCGAATCATAGAAAGATATCATCATAAACAAACTCAAATACAAAACATCAAAAAGCAAAATGCCAAGAACGTTACCAAAGCCAAACTCAAATCAACATCAAACAAAAACTCCCTCAATTCCCAAGAGTAGCACTCGTCTCTCCTACGGTCAACACGGCATTTATGATCACCCCATATTACAAATGTCACCAGAGAGGCATTTCCAGATGTTGGAAAAACAATTCACAGTCTGCGCACAGCAACTGCAATACTCAAGGCTGCACAAGAACAAAAATATATAATGCTACACCATTAACCACTGACAGTATAATGTAACTGAAACTTGACAGCTGAAAAACCAAAAAGAGCTGGAATAACAAAAAGTCTTGATTTTAGCTTATCCTTCACGTGCTCATCGATCCATTTTAGAAAGAGGGGTTGTGTTTTTTACAAACTTAACAAACCCAGTAATCAATTGTTATTTAGAACACAAGGAGTTGGAATATGCACTTTCATACCTCACGGGAAACATCACAGTTGGCCTTGATAAGTTTGGCACAGTGTCAACCAATTAATACATTCTTGGGGTCACAAGAATCACAGCAGTAAAATAAAGTAACATACATAACTTTCTGAGCAAAAGATATATAATCGCATTATTCACCCACAAAGTGGAAGAAGTAGCTAATCCGCTCAAAAATGAATGTTTTCGTGTACACTTTGTTTTAAAATAATATTTGTGTGAAATCATTCAAATAATGCTTTAAATTTTACGATATTTAAAATAATATCATAACTTTCCTTTTAAAATGAATTTCTTTCAAAATGATATTATTTTAAAGAAAATTACATAAAAACTTATATCATTTTACAGTCCTTTCAATGAATTTATAAAACGAAAGTAATCAATGTATCATCTTAACTATCAAAATGGGAGGTTGAAAATCAGCAATTTCTGACAACACTTATTGACCTAATCAATCAAAATACTGACATAAATTTTTTTTATTACGATATAATGAACTGAAACCTGTTTGAACTACATTTATAATCACTATATTCCATAATTCATAGTCAAAACATTTCTAATAATGGTTGGTTAGGTGAACATAGAAAATGATACAAAAAATAAAAAAGCATCCATTTGCATACCATTTTCCGCACCCACTTTCAGGAGGTGGCGGTTGTTGTGGAGGCGCTGCAACAAAAATTATTTGCGCGGCGGCGGCTGGAGGGGAGCACCGATCGGAACACCTGTGCCGTAATAGTTGTTGTGATTCGCATAATACTCAGCCATCTTGCAAGAGAATAAATGTGAAATTTTTTCTGGATTTGTATTTATCCATTTTCATTTGATGAATCCCTTAAAAGATCGACAGACCAAATCGGTAAGAATGGTGGTGTAGATTAAATGTGGTTGAAGAACTAGGACTCCAAGAGGCAGACCCGAAACCCCAACGAGAACCGACCCGACCGAGAACCTAAAGACAAAAAGACAAGACCCCCAAGCCCAAACCAGAAGCTCTTAATTTTTTTTAATGTTCTTTTAAAAATAAAAACTAGTCTACCCCAAAGTAGAAGGCTGCATTTAGTTGTGTATTCCACACTGAAGAAACAAAAACAAAAATGAGTTATTGTCACATAGAAAACCATTACTATACAACTTCATCCAATGTTGGCAGTGATGAGCCAGTTAAACGCAAATCAAACCTTTAAAACTTCTTATTTTAATGACCCAGTTACACTCCATACATCCAATAATATAATGAAATTTCATGCAAGGAATCATAACGATACCTTGTTGGCAGTTATTAATGGTTCAAATAGAATATTAGTTAAATGCAAATCAAACAATCAAAGTTTCCACGATTACTAATAACGGGTAATCACGAAAGACTTATTTTAATTTCAGAGTTTCGGATGACTAGTTAAGATAAGAGCAAGTTGACCCGAACCACACCGGATCCCAAAAAAAAGAAAAACAAGTAAAAGAACATCTTATTTTGTGGTGCCAAGTAGAGTACTTCCGGTTCTTGTTTTATGCAAAACTGGTTAACAAAGTTTTACAAATACTGGAGATTATTGTACAAGTACAACGTTACATTTTAATATGAGGGTGACAAGTGGGATGGTAAAATAATATAATAAATGTAAAACGTACCTCACACTCCATGTCAAATGGTGGGCTGAGTAAATTTTCCTTTTCATGAAGGAGAACAAAAAACTCACAGCACATAAAGAAAATTATTATCACATATTGGGCATAATAAAACTTTAGTACCTTGGGCGTCTTCTTTTCCCTCGCAAATGAGTTGGACGTATTTTGACACTTTATAATGGTCATGTTGAGTATGCCGTATTGTACCGTAGTTTTTTCATTGCTGGTAATTTTAAAATTATGAGAATAATTAAAAACTTAATCCTGCCGTCTACTGGTGTTGTATAGTATTAGGTATTTATACATTGTATTAAGTGCAAAGTTTTAATCAACATGTACAAACTACGAAACAATACGGCATGCCCAAGTATTGTGATAACATTTTTGGCTAAATACGTGAATTAACACTAACAATAAATAATACAACCAATGTAAGCAATTATTTGAAAAAAAAAAAAAAAAAAAATCTGAAAAGAAACATGGGCATGCTTGAAGCATCCTTTGATTAAATATTCTGTGGGGCTCACAATGACAACCTCGTATTCTGTCGAGCCTCGAGTTATTTGTATTATAAAATCGCCGTGAATAATTCTTAAAATTTAGAAACTATTATCAAATTTATTTTTTTAAACCAAAATCATCAATTCTTTGGAATTTAATGAAAAAAATAATTAGTATGTACTAATAATTTCTTGGTCAATCATCCATTCATTATTTGAGGAAAAAAAAATTATTAATTATTAAAATACGTATGTCAATTTGATGGAACGTTTATTTCTATCAATCCAATAGTGGGGGATTTTCAAAAATACCCCTAAAGTTTAGTATATTCAATTTGTGTCATTTTTACAAGAAATCATCAAAAACTACCCTTAAACCTCATTGTCGTGTTAAATTAAATTTTGAAATTTATATAATTTTACTAATTTTCCCTCATTATTTTTATAAATATATGTCAGATTAAATGACAGAGTATCCTTGGATGATAACTTTTGTCGGATGAAGTGAGGGTGTGAGGGGAAATTTTTGATGATATTAATATTTTAATTTACAGGTATGCCATTTGCGGCCCAAAGTGCACACCCAAAGGCCTTGAAATCCATGTTCAGTTTATAAATCATGGACAGTTGTACGGAACATTTTGGGAAGTACATTTAGCCCCCCGTCTTTTGTTCAATAAATTTCGTGGACTCGATTTACTTTAAATAAACATAGAAGGACTTAATCACCAAAAATTGAAAAAAATCAATTCATCTAATTAAATACAAGTTAAATTATAAAAATGATTTTTATAATTTGATAAAAAAAAAAAAACAGAAACAAAAAGAATTCCAAGTTGATATAATATATTATCCATTGAAAAAAGAATCACCATGAGAAATTGAAATAATAAAAAAAGTTTTTTAAAAATATTAATTAAAAAATGGAAACTCACAAGTAGATTATTTTTCTTATTAATATGAAATGATGATGATGTAAAGGTGAAGAGCTCAAAAAGAGGAGACGATAAATATATTTCTTTTAATAGGATAAATGATAATTACATAATATTATTCTTTTTATTAGGATAACA
The DNA here is from genome assembly GCF_008641045.1 of Pistacia vera. NCBI lineage: Eukaryota > Viridiplantae > Streptophyta > Magnoliopsida > Sapindales > Anacardiaceae > Pistacia > Pistacia vera. The sequence continues at coordinate 583,209 of NW_022196024.1, read as the reverse complement.
TTAAAAAATTAAAATATTAACAAAATCCGTGGATTGACAAAATCACTCCACCTACGAGTTTAAACCCTCAAATATAAAGGAATTATGGGAGAGTAGTGGATTCTCCAAAATCCTAGATTTCAACTAAAAAAAAAAAAACCCCAAATGAAGGATTTTACCAAATCCATGAATTTAACGACACCATGCATTTAGAATCCTTATTCCAAACAAGTTTTCTTTTTGCTTTTCATTTAGAATCCTTCATTCAAACAAGTTCTCTTTTGCTTCATCATGTATGTTAGTTTTGTTATGAGTAAGGCGAAACATATTTTTAAAAATAATAAAAGTAACTAAAATTTATAATTAATTATTATATAATATATCATATCAATTTGAAATGTAGTAATTCATGCTTTTATTTCATATTTTTGTCTGATAATAAAAGGCATAAAATTGTTACTTAAAAACTCCTTTATCAGTATTATATTATATTAAATAACATATTGAGTTAATACTTAAAGATAAATTTAAATACACACGTTTACATTGGAACATCGTTAACCTTTAACGATATATATACTTTTTTCCTCATACTTGGTTTTTAGGTATGATACTTAGGTTAACTATAAACTAGTCACGGGGCCAATATTGTAATCCAATATATTTGATCATAACTCTTCATGATCGAAACTTCACCGATTATAGTAAACATATGACAATGCTTATAACTCCTAAGCCACAATGAATAACATATAACCATATACATATAGTAATCATATAAAGAGTGAAAAAGGGATTTTGGCCCCAAGACCCTAGATGAAAGAATCCAATAAATATGAAACATCCTCATAAATCCACGTATAACAAGGGTTAATAAGTTCTTATATGATTTTTATGTAGAACTAGGAAAACAATACGCAGTCACACTTCTTGAAAGTTATAAAATACGTAGGAATATAAGACCGATTCTCCTTATACATCCAATCTAAGATTTGATGAATGCCCCTGCACTCAAAGACTCTCATAGAGTCTGTATACAAAGTACTTTCTGCCTTTTCATAAATATAAATTGGATTTTCCGTCTAGTTATAATCTAAAGCAGGACCTGGTAAGTAGAGACTCCATTATTAGTGGAAAGAAATAGATGTAAATGTCTATTCCCTCAAATAATACAATCCAGATCTCAAACTAAAAAAATCATTTAATGAGGAAACTCTCGATTCCCTCAAAATGATAGATCACATTTGCAGCAAAAGCAATTTAACAATAACATAGCAGCATTCACAACAGAACTAGAACTTTTGTATATAAGGATAAGCAATGTCCTGCAAACTAACAAAACTTGTAAGAGTAGACATATATTTTCTGGATTGTATTTATCCATTTTCATTTGGTGAATCCCTTAAAAGATTGACAGACAATCGTTGAATGGTTGTTTTAGATGTAAGAATGGTGGTTTTAGATGTAGGAATGGGTTGGAAGAACTAGGACTCCAAGAGCAGGGACCCAAGAAATCTTTTATCTTTTATGGGATCAGGGGTGTTTTTAAGTGTTTTTCAGGTTATTAGTGTTAAATATTATGCTCAGATGAACAATCATATAGGCAACAGAATGATTAATGAGTAGAAACAAACGGATCGAGATTCAGAGTTGAATTGAAGAAGTTATGGAGCTTTGAAGTAAAGAAAAGATTCTAGATTACTTTTTGGTTTGAGCATGCCTCGGTGTTTTGACAATAACTTGAGCTGAATACCTTATTAAGACAATTCTTTGACTGTTGGAAAGCTGATTCAAAGGGCTACATTTCATATGTTTACTACTTGTCTAGATTTCATCATTATCATGCTCAAAAATCATCATCTCTGGAGTACAAAGGAATGAGGTGAGATTTGAACTAAAGAAGAAGAAGTTGTCACTGTGCCGCAACACACTTTGTCCAGAATCGACTGTGCCACAGCACAGTGCCAGGGCATAGTCACAATAGTTAGGAATTTTTCTTTCGTTTTTTATTAGGAAAACAGGGTTAGGAGTCTTAAACTAAATAGAATTAAATAAAATAAAACCCTAACCCTTGTGAGATATAAATAGAAGGCTTTTAACATTATTTTAGGGGATTCTTTAGGAGAGAATAAGAGAAGAAAAACCTGTAGAGAAGAAAAGCGTCATAATTTCTAAAGTTTTGATTCACAATATAGGGAAGTTCTTCTTGTTTTTTTCTTATAGACTCATGTTTCTTAATTTTTACTAAAGATAATTGCTTCTTTCATGTTGATTATGAACTAAATTTATTCTCTAGGTCTAAGATATAGCCCATTCTCTTGACTATGTGTTGATTTATTTATGTTGATTTATATTAAGATTCCTTCCTAAGTTTTATTATTATGCCTAATGTTTTTTATTCTTAAGGGCCCAAGAATTGAATGAACCAATGGACTAGGTTGAGATCGAGAGATGATACTTAGATGTTCTACGGTAGTAAAACCATAGGTTGAGCAAACGCTAAAGAAAGGTTACCACGACTTGTGAGGTTTTGGTAAATTCCATAGATCGTAATGATCTCCAATTGCTTAAATTTGATTAGAGATAATTTGAGTTAGTAATCAGGGGTTAATTTGATAATTGTTCAAGAGAAAATTATTAGAAATTTAGGGAGTTTGACGTATAGAAAGAGCTTAATAAAATTAGCATAAGTGATCAATACATATGAATAAGAGTTGGTGTGAAATATATGTCCTAGGTCTAGTCATCTTGCTTTAAACCCAAAGATTTATTTTAGTTGTTTTCTTTTAATTTCAATTGTTAATTTAGTTTAGATTTTCCTTGATAAAAATTGTGATTAATCAAATAGTAAATAGATAGTAAATTTTGGTAATTGATAGTAGTAATTCCCTTGGGTTCGATGTCCATATTCATACACTTTATTACTTGCACGATTTCATACACTTGTAAAAACCACATCATCTAATTACCTCAATTTTCTTAAGTATTGTAAGATTACTTAGTTATCTTATTTTGGTTACAATTTTATCCCTTATTAATAAATTTTTTGAACAATAATGCCCTTGTTATAAAATCAATTTACATTAATCCACAATTACAATTTTATCCTTGTTTAATTAAGTTTTTGGACAATAATGTCCTTATATTTAAAACAAATTGAAGACCACCACTACCACCCAGCCACCGTCATCGGAAGTCATTGAAAATCGTCAGGAGTCACCGTGAGTTGCCGATATGGTCATTTACGGTAATCAATACGGTCGAAAACGACCATATCGGCAACTCTCTCAGCGATTTCTAGTGACTTCCGGCTGCAGAAGGCGGTGGTGGTTGGCGGCAGACAGTGGCCTAGGGTAGGTGGGGCTGATTTTGTTATAAATTAAAGTTTTATATAAGTTGGTGTGTTTTAGCTAAATCTGAAATGTTGGGGTTTAAAAAAATTACTCAAAAATTAATAATAAAAATAATATTATATTAATATTTAAAAAGAGGGTAATTTAGTAATTTAAATAATATACCCACCAATTTTCTCTTTCCAACCAAACATATTAATATAACATACGTACCGATTTAGTTCAACTAACCAAATACATTTTTCTAAATATTCTCAGTAATCTTCAAAGTAATCTAACTTTCTATTAATATAACATTCTTAGTAATCTAATATTCTCTGAACCAAACACACCTTATAAGTGTAAGAGAGAGAGAGAATCATTTTATTACTAAATTTTACCTTCAACCGCCTTACATCTACCCATTTGGGACTTTTAATAATTTAAATTTACACTTTAGTCCCTTAAAATTCATTTGGCCCCTTTAATCACTAAAAATTACATTTAAACCCCTTAAATGTAATTTCTATAATTCATTTCTCCCACTTTGATCTCTCTCGTGGATTAAACATTACATTTGACACCCCCACCCGGCAATTTTTGAATATTACCCTATCATTGTAGTTATATCCGACCAAAAACATTATTTTGATAACATTTTTGGCTAAATACGTGTAATTAACACTAACAATAATATAATACAACCAATTGTAAGCAATTATTTTGAAAAAAAAAAAAAAAAATCTTGAAAAGAAACATGGGCATGCTTGAAGCATCCTTTGATTAAATATTCTTGTGGGTCTCACAATGACAACCTCGTATTCTGTCGAGCCCTCGAGTTATTTTGTATTATTAAAATCCGCCGTGAATAATTCTTAAAATTCTAGAAACTATTATCAAATTTTTTTTTTTAAAACCAAAATCATCAATTCTTTGGAATTTAATGAAAAATTATTATTAGTATGTACTATAATTAATTTCTTGGTCAATCATCCATTCATTATTTGAGGAAAAATAATTATTAATTATTTAAAATACGTATGTCAATTTGATGGAACGTTTATTTCTATCAATCCAATGGTGGGGGATTTTCAAAAATACCCCTAAAGTTTAGTAATATTCAAAATGTGTCATTTTTACAAGAAATCATCAAAAACTACCCTTAAACCTCATTGTCCTGTTAAATTAAATTTTGAAATTTATATAATTTTACTAATTTTCCCTCACTTATTTTTATCAATATATGTCAGATTAAATGACTAGAGTATCCTTGGATGATAACTTTTGTCGGATGAAGTGAGGGTAAATTTTTGATGATATTTTCTCTCATTTTTTTCCTAATAACATGAATAAATATTTTTAATTTACAGGTATGCCATTTGCGGCCCAAAGTGCACACCCAAAGGCCTTGAAATCCATGTTTAATTTATAAAGCATGGACAGTTGTACGGTACATTTTGGGAAGTATATTTAGCCCCCCGTCTTTTGTTCAATAAATTTCGTGGACTCGATTTACTTTAAATACTACATAGAAGGACTTAATCACCAAAAAATTGAAAAAAATCAACTTTCATCTAATTAAATACAAGTTAAATTATATTTTTTATAATTTAATACAAAAAATAAAAACAAAAAGAATTCCAAGTTAATATAATATATTATCAACTGTAAAAAGGAATCACCATGAAAAATTGAAATAATAAAAAAGTTTTTTGAAAATAATTAATTAAATGAATGGAAACTTACAGATAGATTATTTTTCTTGTATACCCTGAAGATGCTGATGATGCAAAGGTGGAGAGTTCAAAAAGAGAGAACGACAAATATATTTCTTTTAATTAGGATAAATAGTAATTACTGGAATATTATTTCTTTTATCCTAATAAATGGTAATTACTAGAATATTATTTCTTTTAATTAGGATAAATATTAATTACTGGAATATTAAATTATTAGCAAGGATGACATTGAAAAATTAAAATATTAACAAAATCCTTCATTTTATTAAAACTCGTGGATTTGGCAAAATCTCACCTACCAAGTAGAATTTTAAAACCCTCAAATATGAAGGGTTATGAAGAGCAGTGGATTCTCCAAAATCCATAGATTTCAACTTAAAAAATAAAATAAAATAAAAAAAATACCAAATGAAGGATTTTACCAAATCCATGAATTTAACGACATAGTTTATTTAGAATCCTTCATTCCAAGCAAGTTCTAATCTTTGCTTCATCATGTACGTTAGTTTTTGTTATTGATGTAAGGCGAAACTATATTTTAAAAATAATTAAAATTTATAATGTAATTATTATATAATAATATCAGATCACTTTGAATATTTAGTAATACATGCTTTTATTTCATATTTTTGTCTGATAATAAAAGACATAAAATTGTTACTTAAAAACCTCTGTTTTAAAAACCGGATCGGGCCAACCGGTCCGACCAGTTGGACCGGGAACCGGTAGCTTCTCCGGTCCGGTTTAGGTCTCAAGGGGGTTTTTGAAATATTTTAAAATTATGAGGGTTACTTTGTAATTTTATAGGGGTATTTTGAAGATACATCAAAAGTTTAGGGATTAATTGATAATTTTATTGGGGCATTTTTGGAATAAATAAAAATTTTAGGGACCAATTTAAACTTTGTAGGGGAATTTTTGTAATATATTGAGATTTAAAAGGTTAATATGCAATTTTTTAAAAATAAAATATTGCTGACATCATCGGTCCAACCGACCGGTCCAACCGACCGGTCCAACTGCAATTTTTTAAAAATAAAATATTGCTGACATCATCGGTCCAACCGGTTGGACCGATTGAACCATGACCCGGATAGCAAAACGGTTTGCCCTCCAATCCGGGTTTTATAAAAACCCCTTTATCAGAATTATATTATATTAAATAACATATTAAGTTAATACTTAAAGATAAATTTGAATACACACGTTTACATTAAAACATCGTTAACCTTTAACGATATATATTACTCTTTCTCTTCATACTTGGTTTTTTGGTTTTTAGGTGTGACCACTTAGGTTAACTATAACCTATTCACATGCCCAATATTGTAATCGAATATATTTGATCATAACTCTTCATGATCGAAACTCTCACCAATTATAGTAAGCATATGACAATACTCTGTATAACTCTTAAGCCACAATGAATAACATATAACCATATACATATAGTAATCATATAAAGAGTGAAAAAGGTATTTTGGCCCCAAAACCCTTAGATGAAAGAATCCAATAAATATGAAACACTCCTCATAAATCCACGTATAACAAGGGTTAATAAGTTCTTATATGATTTTTATAGTAGAACTAGGAAACAAATACGCAGTCACACTTCTTTGAAAGTATAAAAATACGTAGGACTAATAAGACCCATTCTCCTTTATACATCCAATCTAAGATTGACTGAATGCCCCTGCACTCAAAGACTCTCATAGAGTCTGTATACAAAGTACTTTCTGCCTTTTCATAAATATAAATTGGATTTTCCGTCTAGTTATCTAATCTAAAGCAGGACCTGGTAAGTAGAGACTCCATTATTAGTGGAAAGAAATAGATGTAAATGTCTATTCCCTCAAAATAATACAATCCAGATCTCAAACTAAAAAATCCTTTAAATGAGAAAACTCTCGATTCCCTCAAAATGATAGATCACATTTTGCAGCAAAAGCAATTTAACAATAACATAGCAGCATTTCACAACAGAACTAGAACTTTCTGTATATAAGGATAAGCAATGTCCTGCAAACTAACAAAGTCTTGTAAGAGTAGACATATATTTTCATTCAATATAGAGGAATATTCATGCATGTTCGGTTAGGATGCAATCGACATATTCATGACATTGAATCTCAGCCACAAATCTCCAAGGCTCATGTTCAAAATGATGTAAACTATCCAAAACCGAATAGAGAAACAATTACCAAACAAAAGAAAAATTATCACAATCCACGATTAAGAGGTAATTTCTTACACAATACAATCTAAACATCACAAATTAAAAATCAAGAAACCCAAATAGAAAACAATCTCAAAAGTCTGAACCCACAGCCCAAGTCGAATCATAGGAAAGATATCATCATAAACAAACTCAAATACAAAACATCAACAAAGCAAAATGCCAAGAACGTTACCAAAAGCCAAACTCAAATCAACATCAAAACAAAAACTCCCATCAAATTCCCAAGAGTAGCACTCGTCTCTCCTACGGTACAACACGGCATTTATGATCACCCCATATTACAAATGTCACCAGAGAGGCATTTCCAGATGTTGGAAAAACAATTCACAGTCTGCGCACAGCAACTGCAATACTCAAGGCTGCACAAGAACAAAAATATATAAATGCTACACCATTAAACCACTGACAGTATAATGTAACTGAAACTTGACAGCTGAAAAACCAATAAAGAGCTGGAATAACAAAAAGTCTTGATTTTAGCTTATCCTTCACGTGCTCATCGATCCATTTTAGAAAGAGGGGTTGTGTTTTTTACAAACTATTTAACAAATCCAGTAATCAATTGTTATTTCAGAACACAAGGAGTTGGAATATGCACATTTCATACCTCACGGGAAACATCACAGTTGGCCTTGATAAGTTTGGCACAGTGTCAACCAATTAAATAAACATTCTTGGGGTCACAAAGATCACAGACAGTAAAATAAAAGTAACATACATAACTTTCTTCGAGCAAAAGATATATAATCGCATTATTCACCAACACAAAGTGGAAGAAAGTAGCTAATCCGCTCAAAAATGAATGTTTTCTGTGTACACTTTTGTTTTAAAATAATATTTGTGTGAAATCATTCAAATAATGCTTTAAATTTTACGATATTTAAAATAATATCATAACTTTCCTTTTAAAATGAATTTTCTTCAAAATGATATTATTTTAAAGAAAATTACATAAAAACTTATATCATTTTACAGTCCTTTTCAATGAATTTATAAAACGAAAGTAATTCAATGTATCATCTTAACTATCAAAATGGGAGGTTGAAAATCAGCAATTTCTGACAACACTTATTGACCTAATCAATCAAAATACTGACATAAATTTTTTTTATTACGATAATAATGAACTGAAACCTGTTTGAACTACATTTATAATCACTATATTCCATAATTCATAGTCAAAACATTTTCTAATAATGGTTTGGTTAGGTGAACATAGAAAATGATACAATTAAATTAAAAAAGCATCCATTTGCATACCATTTTCCGCACCCACTTTCAGGAGGTGGCGGTTGTTGTGGAGGCGCTGCAACAAAAATTATTTGCGGCGGCGGCGGCTGGAGGGGAGCACCGATCGGAACACCTGTGCCGTAATAGTTGTTGTGATTCGCATAATACTCAGCCATCTTGCAAGAGAAATAAATGTGAAATTTTTTCTGGATTTGTATTTATCCATTTTCATTTGATGAATCCCTTAAAAGATCGACAGACAAATCGGTAAGAATGGTGGTTTTAGATGTAAGAATGGTGGTTGGAAGAACTAGGACTCCAAGAGCAGGACCCAGAAACCCCAACGAGAACCGAGCCCAACCGAGAACCTAGACAAAAGACAAGACCCCCAAGCCCAAACCAGAAGCTCTTAATTTTTTTTAATGTTCTTTTAAAAATAAATAGTCTACCCCAAAGTAGAAGGCTGCATTTAGTTGTGCATTCCACACTGAAAAACAAACAAAAATGAGTTATTGTCACATAGAAAACCATTACTATACAACTTCATCCAATGTTGGCAGTGATGAACCAGTTAAACGCAAATCAAACCTTTAAAACTTCTTAGTTTAATGACCCAGTTACACTCCATACATCCAATAATATAATGAAATTTCATGCAACGAATCATAACGATACCTTGTTGGCAGTTATAATAGTTCAATAGAATATTAGTTAAATGCAAATCAACAATCAAAGTCCCCACGATTACTAATAAGGGGTAATCACAGAAGACTTATTTTAATTCCAGAGTTTCGGATGACTAGTTAAGATACGAGCAATTGACCCAACCACCCCGGATCCCAAAATAAAGAAAAAAAGTAAGAACTCTTATTTTGCGGTGCCAAGTAGAGTACTCCGATTCTTGTTTTATGCAAAACTGGTTAACAAAGTTTTACAAATACTGGATTATTGTACAAGTACAACGTTACATTTTAATATGGGGTGACATGGGATGGTAAATAATATAATAATGTAAAACTACCTCACACCCATGTCAAATGGTGGGCTGAGTAAATTTTCCTTTTCATGAGGAGAACAAAAAACTCACAGCACATAAAGAAAATTATATCACATATTCATATAAAAACTTTATACCTTGGGCGTCTTCTTTCCCTCGCAAATGAGTTGGACGTATTTGACACTTTATAATGGTCATGTTAGTATGCCGTATTGTACCGTAGTTTTTCATTGCTGGTAATTTTAAAATTATGAGAATAATTAAAACTTAATCCTGCCGTCTACTGGTGTTGTATAGTATTAGGTATTTATACATTGTATGTGCAAAGTTTTAATCAACATGTACAAACTACGAACAATACGGCAGCCCAACAGACCTTATACAATTAATAACCGAGATGTAGTTTGCCCTGCTACAATAATAGGAAAATTTCGTTAACTTGAAATAAAAAGCATAACCAAAGCTCTATTCTCAATAAATAAATAAAACATAATCTTTTTAGATAAAAAATGGTCCAAGATAAACTCAATAAAAAACATATTTTTTTCTGATTTTTTTATTATAAAATACTATTTGATTAAGAGATTCAAGAAGAAAGGTGAAACCCGAAAAAGTTATGGTCATGTTTAGACTGGGGCCTAACTCCGGCCTTATTGAATAAGAGTATCAATCCTTCTTATAAACGAATTTGGCTTAAGAGTGCCTGATCGATATTGGATGGCCAAAACTGGATCCCAAGGTAGAGATACTCAACTGGTTATTTTTTACTTCAATTAACTTGATTCGAGTCAAGGCTATAAAAATATTTTATTTATTATGAGATAAGTATATTTTAGATGATTTAGCTATATTTTGTTTCAGATTCATTTAAAAGTTAAAAAATCTGACTTACTTATTAGAAAAATTGATAATATGAAATATAAATAAATAATAAATAAAAAGTATTTACTTTAGGATGAATGTGGAAAAAAAAAAAAACCCCAGTAAACATAAGTAGATAGCATAACAATTAATGGAATACCTGGATTCGCATTTGGGAGAATGATAAACGATTGATTGATGAACAGACGATCGACCAAATCAAGACTTGATATGAATTTCTAGGCACATTTGGCAAAGGGAATTTAGAGGAAACTTTTACGGGAAAGCGGTTTCTGAAGCCTAAGGTTTAGTTTAGGTGATACGAAAGAACCATATTCAACAGGTAAATGAAGATGCTACAAACCCTAAATAACTCCTCGAAGTGAAATTATTACTATTTATTTGGGCTTTCGCAGTCTGTTTAGGGAATCCAAAAGCAAAAGCCTCGTAAAGGAATCCAATGAATAAAAAACAGAAGGGTTCTGTACTTCTGTATTGTTAATGGCTGAAAGGATAAGGATAGCAGGCAAAGTTAACGGCTACTATGGAGTAATACCAAATATCAAATGAAAACAAAGTTGTACTACGTGTAGGGATAAAATAACTGTAAATTTTGTTTAAATATACTCTCTCTCTCTCTCTCTCTCTCTCTCTCTCTCTATCATAGATATTATATATATATAATTATATATATATTATAATCGATTTAATACAATTTTAATATATATATAACAAATTGTATATTAAAACTTGCAATCTTTATTCATTTTGTAAAAAATAAAAATTAGAAAACTCAAGTTTAACCTTCTAACTTTTATTTTTTAAGTTTGGTCATTTATAATTTTCTTATTTATTCATTCAAATGATCACATTCGAGTGATTGAGGATGACAATTCTATCCGCTGGCCTACCAAGGATTCATATATGGCAATAAAAAAATATAATTTATTAAAAAAAAAATAAGAGAGAGACAAATGAAAATAGAAAACCAACACCATAAGTTTAATTTATTTTTATTTTGATCTGTTTGAGAAGAGAAATAAAGCTGTTTTTAATTTAAATTTTTAGAAAATATAAGAGAAAGAAATGTGTGAAAACAAAATCTCTATATATTCAAAATCTCTTTCCCTCTCACTTAAAAAAAAAAAAAAAAAAATCAGTTATAAAACGGTTTAAATTGCGGAAACACGGCCCAGACCTTTATATCATGATGGGCATGAAGAACCCATACAACGTTCGTCAAGTTTGTCAAATAGTTAGCCATTTACTAAAAGCCCATTTGTTCCCACTTTGTAAATTAGGCCTTGCGCTAAGGAAGCCCATAACATAAAACCCAAGGAAGAGCAAGAAAATAATAATAATAATAATTTAACACAAATTAATTGCCTTAATCTCTACAAAAAAAAAAATCCAATAAATATAGTAGCAAAGTGAATGATTACAAATTGGATATAGTAAAAGAATATGAATACCTATTATATTATCCTATCCTATAGTTTTAATATTAACTATTTAATTTAAAATTCAACCATATTTTATTTTATTTAAAACATTTAACAATTACATTTCACAATAAAAGTTTATAAATTAACAAAAACATCTAAACCACTATCTCTTGTCAACAACCACTGTCGATCGCCAGTCGCCATCAGAACGGCACACGATCGACCGAATCTAGACGTTTCCGACCAAATGCATCATGAATCTAACAGTTTTCGACCAAATAAATAGTAGATCTAGTCGGAAAATGCTAGATCGACGCATGACCGGCCAAATCCAATCAGTCGTGCATTATTCCAACGACTTCCAACCGCCGTACGACGGTGGTGACCAACTATTGACCGTCAGTTGGGTGGATGGAGATGTTTTTGTTAATTTATAAACTTTTATTGTGAGGGAAATTAACAAATGTGAGGAGTTAAAAAATAATCTAAATGTTTTCTCATAATCCTATCATATCTTATTCAGAATAGTTTTCAGAATATTATATTTCAAACAAGGTAACAAACGGGCCTATTGATTTTGTTTTGATTGTAACTGATGTATAATTGACAAAACTGATAATTAGTTATTATCATATAGAACACCATCTCATGCATACCATTTTTCGGACCCACTTGGAGGAGGAGGTGTTGGAGGATCCACCACAGCTGGAGGAGGATTTTGGTGTCTATTGGGGAGGTGGTAGAGCGATCAGAGCTGGTGGCTCTGCATGAGTTCCTGCAAAATCATATTTTAGGTCAAGTATGAAGCAAATTCAATCGAATACATATTTACATGACAATATAGGTTAAACCAAACCTGAAGTAGCGACCCTTGACATAATTCCAAGAGGAAGCAAACTTCAAGCTTGGCAATGACAAATTGGTCTCAACTAAAACCGTGTCCAGTCGTATATTTAAAAACCAATTGATTAACTCACCTCCAACCACCATTCTTACCCCCAACAAACATTCTGACTTCCATTCCAGAAACAACTCCTCCAACCAACATTCTTACCTCCAAAACAACCATTCTTACTCTTCTCTTCTTAGCCTCCGTCGTGGCCAGAACCACCACCAACTCCACCGCCTCCTCTTGCTCCACTACCACCACCAACTCCACCGCCTCCATATAGTCTAATTTTTTTAATCAATCAACCCACCATTCAATCAATTCCAATCAACAGTAAAAAAAAAAACCCAACAACTCTTCAAAATCCGACGATGGGGTCACCGGTGTGCGCGCAGGGGCAATTACCAATTTCACAAAGAAACAAACCCTTGAGAAGAAACAAACCCTAGAGAGGAGGGCAGAGATAGGCAAGTGAGCGGTGTTAGGGCTATTGGGGGTTTCGGGGAGGAGGTGACGATGAGAAGAAAGGTTGTAACGGGGTAGTTTCCGATGAAGGAATCGACGCGCCGGCCACACCTTGCAGATTACACAGCCATTAGAAACACAAATCAAATCGCTTTATATATATGTGAATCAAATCCAGCCACCATCGATCTTTGGAAACACGTATAACAAATCAAAAACAAAGGAAACCAAACACAACCACCACAGTTTGAATCAAATCCAGTCTCCATCAACTTTGTAATAGATTCGAAACGCAAATCTATAGTAATGAACAATAGAAGGTTTGTCTTATCACCCCAGATTTTCAGATGGAAGATGGCGGTTACGAGTGGGTGAGTGAGATATCTGAGTTGATTTAGGGTTACCAAAATTCAAACTCAAAACAAAAACATCCATCAAATTCTAAGACTCCACACCATTAAGAAACCACCACCAACAATAATAAAGAAATCACACCACGTTATTACGGTGTGGGGGCAGTCGCACTAGGCTGTGACATTGGGTGCCAATTTCAAGAATCAACCTCTAAAATGCCCTAATTTCATCAAACGGGCAAAAACCCCAATTTCACAAAGAACCCTTGAGAAGAAAAAACCCTTGCAGATTACACAAACAAACCCAAATTAACCACAACAGCCGTTAGAAACACAAATCAAACAAACGAAATCAAACCAGTCACTATACATAAATATGTTTGAATCAAATCCAGCCACCATCAATCTTTGGAAACGCATATCACAAATCAACATCAAAACAAAAACATCCATCAATTGTAAGACTCCACACCATTAAGAAACCACCACCAACAATAATAAAGAAATCGCACCACCCTATTACGGTGTGGGGGCAGGCGCACTAGGCTGTGACATTGGGTGGGATTCAACGGAATAGAGGTTAGGTGGGACCGGGAATGGGGGATAGAGTGGGATTAGCGCTGTAGGCGTGGTGGTGTTTGGGGTACAGGTTTTTTTTTTTTTTTTTAACTTTTTAATATTCTCATTAAATATTAATTATTTAACCTAGGTTAATTTATATTTATAATAAAAATAGGTTAACAAACTTCTCTCACAAACGCTCATGTATTAGTTGAATTGACAACTCCGACCACACTCAACATAAAATGATTTTAACAAAGCCCAAGAAACGACCGTTCATGAAAGGAACGGCCGTTCCTACTGGAAAAAATGGATCTTCACCTCTAAAAAATGGTCATTCCTTCCCTTATGGAATGGGTATGAAGGATGAAGTAACGGCCATTCCTAGGGACGAATGGTCGTTTTCCTATAAGAGACGGTCATTCTTTACAAATGAACGACTGTTTTTAGGGAGGAATAGTTGTTCCCTCATAAGAAACGATCGTTCTCATGAGGAACAACTGTTCCATATGGAACACCTATTCCATAAGAAGGAACGGCTATTCCATAAGGAATAATTATTCCATTCATAAGGAACAACCATTCCTTATAGGGATAGCCGTTCTTTATTAATGGAACAATCGTTTCTTATGAATTAACGTTTTTTCCTTTCTATTGAACGTTCTTTCTTGTTTAGTCAAAGTCGTTAGTTGACTTGGTAATGTCAACTTGTTACCATGTTGGGTTTATGAGATTCATTTGTCAGCGTAGTATTATTCTTATGTTTATACCTTCCTTTTGTTAAAATTATCGAAAAAGTCTAAACAATGAAGGATCCTGAATTAATATCGATAACATAAAGGTCTAGTATTAGTAAGAGTAAACTACCTTTTTCCACCCAAGGTTTGCCTTAGTGGCAATTTCCTACCCAAAAAGTTTCAAAATACCTCTTTTCCACTCAAAGTTTATATTTCGTTAATATCTAAAATACACTTCACTTTCTCAACCGACATTCTGTGAGTTACCAGGAATTACGGTAAGAGAAGTTTTATAGAGTGAAGGTCAGTGGATCGAATGGTAGTGACCAATTAAATATTTGATGCCGGAATCAGCCAAAAATCTGCTAAAAACTGAAACTTTAGCTTTACGGTGGTTGACAATTGACGGGAAATTATGTGCCAGAGTGAGAGGGGCTTTGTAGAAATGATATCGGAGTTTCTAGTGGTGGTGAGAGAGAGAATTTTTTCCGGCATAATAAGCTTTGGGTAGTAACGAAATATTAACTGTAGGTGGGAAAGTGGTATTTTTAAACTTTTTGGGTGGGAAAGTGTCATTGAGGTAAACCTTGGGTGGGAAGAAGTAGTTTACTCTATTAATAACTATCCCTCTATATGTATGTCATATAGGATTTGTTCACTTTTGGGAAAGTAAATATACAAATACATACATACGTGTATAAATATATACATATACATTTTATACAGACACACTCATCTCTCTTCTATTTTCCATAGCCACCACTCCTCTTTTGCCCCACAGCCCATAGAATTATTTTGTTGATTGGAAGCCGAACCTCTTCTTCTTCTTTTTATTCTTTATCATTTTTCACTAGAAAAATGGGTGCTTCGGTATTTATTGGGATGAAATGAAATAAAATGATGACTTTGTGATAATTTGGTGAGTGTAGTAACTTTAACGAGTTTGAATTATGGTCCCTTTAAATAAAATAAAAATAATTTAATGACTTATTTAATTAATTTAATTTTTTTTAAGGATATTTTTAGACAATTTGATTACTTAAACTTTATTAATGAATTAATTAATTAAACAAAGGCCTTAAAGAATATATTAAGTGAATTGTTTTGGACGGCCATGAGGCTCTCTATAGCTTGATCATTTGTTTAATGGGGTAAATAAATTATGGGAGAAAGATATGTATAATTAATGACGGAATGAGGTTTTTTTACAACAATTGAATGTAGATATCACATTGAGAAATATGGAAGAGATAATAGATACAAATTAGGGTGTGTTTGGTTGGAGTTTTATGGGATTACTAAGATAATGTCATCTTATATTACTTTATTACCATGTTTGATTGTCAAACAATATAAAATTTTGGTAATCTTTTAACACCAATAGTAGTTACTGTTGGTAATATATGAGGTAATATGATTATCTTCATTTTCTTAAATATTTTAAAATTATTTGATAATCTTATTTTTGTTACAATTTTATCACTTATTAATAAAATTTTAGGACAATAATGCTCTTGTTTAAAAAAAAAAAATTACAAAAATATCAATTGACTAATTTATCCTTATATACAAAGTTTTTAGGACATAAATATCCCTGAAATTTAAATAAATTACTCAAGGGTGGTGGCTGGATCTGGCCATCATCGCTAGCCGACGGCAACGAAATGGGGCATGACTGGCCATGTCTGGTCGGTTGTGCACCAAGAAGGCTGTTTCTAGATCCATGGTAAAAAACAGCCAAATATTTGGTCGTCGTTTCACGGCTAGATTTCCACTTTCATCACCTCTGACGGTGGTGGCAGGCCATGGCCAGTTGCTTAGGGTGGGTGGGGGTGTTTTTGTTAAGTTTTAAATTTTTTTGTTGCTAGGGTATTTTAGCTAAATCTGAAATATAAGGAGTTAAAAGAAATTATTCAAAAAATAATAATATATTAATATTTAAAAAGGAGTCAATTTAGTAAATTGCATAACATACACACCAATTTATTTCTTTTAACCAAACACATTTTCCTAAACATTCATAATAATTTTCAAGGTAATTTATCTTTTCATTAATATAACATTCTCTGAACTAAACACATCCTTAATGTTATAAATATATAATTTCCACCTCATTCTTATCCTGACCATTAATTTTGCTTTAATCTAAATGGCAGAAACTTGTGCTTAAAAAGAGGAGTGGCAGAACCCTCCCCATACATAAAATATTAATCTTTTATTAGTTATTATAACTTTAATTCATTATATATAAATTTCATTGCTTTATTTATTGAGATAGGTAACTAATTTAACTTTGTTATACTTTTAGTAGGGTGAGCATGGGTAATGAGTAGAATCAAAACTGGCCTTCATAGAGTCGATTTTAGTTCTAAATAATTGGAACCGATATTATGTGGGTTCGGTTCCAGTTTCTATATATGTAGGAACTGAAATCGAACCGAACCCAGAACCTAGAATAGCAACCAAGGTCGGATACTTAGGTGGAACCTGTCTTGGAACCGAGACCAGTAATGTCATTACAAATGGGAGGTCTATTGTGATTTTGCATATAAAAACAGAGTGAAGATCCAGGTGGCGATTTGATAGAATTTTGTCTTTCTTTCTTTATCTGGTGTCAGGAAGAACTTTTCAAATTTATAAAGTTTTCTCCAAACAAATTAAGATGAAAAAGTGAACCCCCCATTTGTTTAATTTTTTTGAAATACATTTCTATCCTTCTATCATATCCTAAACAGTAAAAAAGGTGTTTATTTTAATATTGACTATTCAATTCAAAATCTAATCTTATTCTATTCAACTCAAAACATTTAACAATTATCATTTATAATAAAAGTTTATAAATTAACAAAAATACTCCCATCCACCCAAGTCATTGTCGGTCTCTAACAACCATCGTCCGCTGCCACTGTTGGCTGCTGCTGCCAGAATGACGCACGATCGATTAGATCTTACAGATAGTACGTCGATCTAGTCGTTTCTGGCCAGATCTACAACTAAAGATCTGGATGTTGACGACAACTATATATGGTCGGAAAAGCCCATATTGGCGCACGATCGGCCAGATTCAATTGGTTGTGCGTCATTTCGGCAACTGTCGAGTACCGTTCGACGGTGATGGTCGGCTACCAATAATCAATTGGGTGGATGAGGGTGTTTTTGTTAATTTATAAACTTTTATTAGGGGAGAGATTGTTTAACTAAATTAACAAATATAGAGGGTTAAAAAATAAGCTAAATACATTCTCAAAATTCTATCCTATTTGATTTAATCTTATCATATTATATTCAAAATAGTTTTTCAAACATCATGGCTCTGTTTGGTTGCCAATTGGGAATACTACTTTTAGTATTCCCAAAAAAGTTAAACAGTAAAATACCCAAAAACTTTGGGCTGTGTTTGTTTCAGTTTTGGGAATACTACTTTTAGTATTCCCAAAAAAGTTAAACAGTAAAATACCCAAAAACTTTGATTTTTGGGAATACTACTCCCAATATTATTCAACTTTTTTTAAACCCCTTAAATTTGATAATTTAATTAATACCCCTAAATATTTTTTTAAAAATTACAAAAACACCCCAGTAATTCATATTTACCAGATTCCGGCCACCATTGCCGGAAAATGGCCGGAATCTGTTAGGATGGCGCACTACCGGCTGAATCTGGCCGGTAGTGCGCCGATCTAGCCTTTTCCGGTCAGATCCACGGTGGATCTGACCGAAAAAGGCTAGATCTAAGGCCAAAGATCTGGCCGTTGACGGCCAGATCTTTGGCTGTAACGGTTTATAACGACGGCCAACAAACGGTCGTCGTTGACCATCAACGATGACCGTTTGTTGGTCGTCGTTGACGAGAAAATACGGCCAGATCTGGCCGTAGATCTGGCTTTTGTCGGCCAGATCCACCGTGGATCTGGCCGGCAAAGGCCATATCGACGCACGACCGGCAAGATCCAGCCGGTCATGCGCCAATACGGTGAACCCGGCCACCCTCTGGCGGTGGTGGCCGGCTGTCCGTATTTGACATTGGGTTGGGGGTGTTTTTGTTAACTTTTAAGATTTTATTATCGGGGGTGTTTTGTAAATAAACAAATATAGGGGGTATTTATTAATTTATAAATCCTACATCGTAATACCCGCCTAATTCAACTTTTTTTTAACTTTTTTCAGAAAACTTTTCCCAAAAACACCCAATTGTGAACCAAACGAAGCCCATATTTCAAATAATATACTAAACAAGCTCGAAACCTTTGCATAGGAATGGGAATCATCATGGAGTCCTTGAGTGTTTTTTATTATTCTTATTAAATTTCGTTCCGAATAATTCTTAAAATTCTAGAAATTATTATCAATTTTTTTTTTTCAAATCGAAATCATAATTCTTTGGAGTTTAATAAAACAATTTGATGGAACGTTTATTTCTGTCAGTCCAATGGTGGGAGATTTTTAAAATACCCCAAAGTTTAGATAATATTCAAATTTGTGGTATTTTTACAAGAAATCATCAAAAACTACCCTTAAACGGTTAAAACTCATCGTCGTGTAAGTTTATTAAATTAAAATTTGAAATTTATATAATTTTACTAATTTTCTCTCACTTGTTTTTACAAATATATGTCAGATTAAATGACTAAAGTATCCTTGGATGTTAATTTTCGTTGGATGAAGTTAGGGAGTGAGGGCAAAATAAGTATGTCGATTTGATGGAACGTATATTTATACCAATGGGAGATTCTTATAAAATACCCCTTAGCGAGCGTTTGGTTCAGAGAATATTAGATTACTGGGAATGTTAGATTACTGAAAAGTTAAATTACCTTGAAAATTACTGGGAATCTTTAGGAAAATGTGTTTGGTTAATTGGTGGATATGTTATATTAATATGTTTGGCTGGGAGGAATAAATTGGTGGGCATATTATTTAAATTACTGAATTGTCATCTAATTAAATATTATTATTATATTATTTTTTAATATTAATTATTATAACTCTCCTGCATTTAAAAACTTAGCAAAAACAACCCCATAATAAAAGTTTGGAAAATCAATAAAGCACCCCCCACCGACCCAGCCACTGTCGCTGCTGACCATAGGCAGCCAGCAACCTAACGGTGCACGGAAGGTAAGAAGTGGCCTTTATGCACCGTATGATCATTTTCGACCAAAGATCTATTCAGAAATGGCCATATCGGCGCACGACGGCCATTTTCGGCCTTTTGTGAGCCGTTTTGACGATGGCAACGGCGGGGGTTGCCGGGGGTAGGTGGTTGGGGGTGGTAACTTAAGTGGGCTACAATTTGTTTTAAATTCAAGGGTAATTTTGTCCAAAATTTTAATTAATTGGGGTGAAATAGTAAAAGTCATATTCATGTAAATAAATTAAAAAATAAGGACATTATTGTCCTAAAATTTTATTAATAAGGGATAGAATTGTAACAAAAAAAGATAACTCTAGTAATCTTAGAATACCTAAGAAAATGGAGGCAATCAGATTACCTCAAATATTACCAATAATAACTACTATTGGTATTTAAAGATTATCGGTATCTTATATTACTTGACAACCAAACATGGTAATCAAGTAATATAATATGACTTAATCCCAGTAATCTCCAAACACCCCCTTAAGTTTAGCTAATACTCAAATTTGCGGCATTTTACAAGAAATCATCAAAAACTACCGTTAAACCTCATCGTCGTTCAAGGGTGTTAAATTAAATTTGGAAATTTATATAATTTTACTAATTTTCCCTCATTTATTTTTATAAATATATGTCAGATTAAATGACTAAAGTATCCTTGGGTGTTAACTTTCTTTGGATGAAGTTAGGGCATGAGGGCAAATTTTTTATGATTCCTTTTTTTTTTTTTTCCTAATAAACCGAATAATTACTTTTAATTTACAGGTATGCCATTTGTGGCCCATAATGCACACCCAAAATGTATGTTCCTAGGCCTATTATGCACACAAAAAAGGCCTTGAAATCCATGTTCAATTTATGAAGCATGGAAACTTATTTTTGGATAAACCTTAGTTTTAAATAAATGAATTTAATTATAATGATTTATGAATACTTTCTTTCGGTAGATATCATTTTTTTTTTTTAATGAACTTAAAGGCATGATTTGGGTAAATTATTGGTGATGTTTTTAGCTACAAGCCCACAACAAATCAAAGCTAATTAAAAATAATTTAAAGTAATTAAAAATATATAATGTAACTATTATTATAATAATATCACATCAATTTGAATATGTAGTAATATTCATGCTTTTATTTTATATTTTTGTCTCATAATAAAAGGCATAAAATTGTTACTTAAAAACCCCTTTGTCAGTATTATATTATATTAAACAACATATTAAGTTAGAAATTAAAGATAAATTAAATCCCAAAAAAAAAAAAAGAATAATGACGTCGCCTGAGAGATTCGAACTCTCGCGGGGAAACCCCATGTACTTAGCAGGCACACGCCTTAACCACTCGGCCAAAGCGACGCTGGAATGCTGTACTTCCTCACAAATTATATTTATTTCAATTTGTTTAATATATAAATTGATACACCATTAGAGATTTTTACAATATATTATCACAAACCATATATCAAAATTACCGTCCCCATCTCATATATGACATTATCATATCAATATTTACATAAAACGACACATTCCTTGAGATAAAAGTTTCAAAATACTTTTGAAAGGCTCTGGTTAAAGTGTATTATTACAAACATGTAGTTTAGCAAAACCCCTTTCTTAAAATGAGAAAATTTACTTTATAAAAAAGAGTAGTTAACAATAAATACAACTGAAATCACTAATCAGCATTGGGTGATCTAATGGTAAAATAGCAAAAAAAGGTTTCGTAATCTTCTTATGAGTTTGAGTGCTCCGAGACACTAATAAGGATGATCACTGAGACTTTTATCCGACCAATACTGCTAGGGTCTCGATGGATTAGTTGAAATACGCAAAAACTGGCTCAAACACCCCATGAATAAAAATTTTGCTCCCTTTCTGTCATCTTTCCTCAAATGTTTTCTAATTCCAAATTGTCAAATGTTGAAATTTAATACAAATTAGTAGCAAAACAATAGAAGAACAACAAGAAAAACAGTAGAGAGACAGCAACAAAGTAACAACGATGCAATTGTGAGATAGCAACGAATAGAGTAGCGAAACAGCAACGTCAAGCGTGCAAAAACAATGTCCTTAAGATCAGAATTTCGCCTCTACTGGAAGAATTTTCGTGGTGCAGAAAGGCTCAACAACATACTAACCTCCAAGATACAATGATCAACTTCTAGTCAAAGTGTACTCTTTAACATAAGCTTAAAATAGTATGAGGCAACGTAGAAGTGGCGAAGGAAAGCTGATAGAATAAAGATGTAGAAGCAAAAGTTGATTCTATTTGTGAAGAAATACTTTGTTTTTACTTACTTATTTCACAATGAAATGTACAATGAATTTATAGCAAAAACAAAAGACTAATCTAGGAAGTAAATTGTTACATTCCTATTATAACTGATCTAATTCTTAATAGCTTTGATCCTAACCTAATATAGAAGATAGTCTTGAATGAGAATAGTCTTATTTCCTATTTTACACTTCAACACTCCCCCTCAAGCTGGAGCATATAAGTCATATGTTCCAAGCTTGTTACAAATAAATCAACACGAGAACCCTTGAGAGACTTAGTGAGGATGTCTGCTAACTGGTCGTTGGAACTGACGTAACTAGTTGCAATACACCCTGATAGAACTTTCTCTCGAACAAAGTGATAATCAATTTCTATGTGTTTAGTCCTCTCATGAAACACTGGATTTGAAGCACTATGAAGGGCAACCTGATTATCACAGAGTAACTTCATTTGTGATACTTCGACAAATCTCAACTCTTGAATTAGTTGTTTTAACTAAACAAGCTCACAAGTGGCTAAGGCCATTGCACGATACTCTGCTTCAGCACTTGACCTTGCAACAACCGCTTGTTTCTTACTTTTCCATGAAACTAGGTTTCCTCCAACAAGAACACAAAAACCTGAGGTAGAGCGTCTATCAGATGGAGAATGTAATGCCCCACTTGAGATACGTAGTTAAGATTGGCTGTATTACTTAAATGTTCGTTGATTTAGCTTTAATAGTAGTAGAGAGCAGGTGTTACAGAGAACCTACCCAATCAGCATCTAAATATCCGACAATATGTGAATGACCCTTATTTTCATACAATAAGCCTCTACCTGGTGCTCCCTTGATATACCTTAAAATTTGGACAACTGCATCCCAATGACTATCACATGGAGTTTGAAGGAACTGACTTACAACACTGACAGAAAATGAAATATCAGGTCGTGTGATAGTAAGATAGTTAAGTTTTCCAACAAGTCTTCGATACCTTCCAAGATCAGCAAGAGGCTCCCCTTGTCCAGGTGAAAGTTTTAAATTATGATCCATAAGAGAGTCTATTGGTTTGCAATCTAACATCCATGTTTCCTCTAGAATATCCAGTGCATACTTCCTCTGAGAAATAACAATACCAGATTTGGACTGAGCGACTTCTATGCCAAGAAAGTATTTGAGTAGCCTTAAGTCTTTCGTCTAAAAGTGTTTGAACAAGTGTTGCTTCAACTGTCCAATGCCATCTTGATCACTCCCTATAATAACAATATCATCGACATAGACAACCAGATAGATACATTGCCCTGGTGATGTATGTCTATAGAAAACAGAGTGATCAGACTCACATCGAATCATACCAAACTCTTGGATAACTATACTAAATCGTCCAAACCACGCACGAGGAGACCGTTTTAGGCCATATAGAGAACAGCGAAGTTTACATACCAAACCAGACTCCCCCTGAGCAACAAAACCAGGAGGTTGCTCCATATAAATATCTTGCTGAAGTTCATCATGAAGAAAAGCATTCTTAATATCCAATTGATGCATAGGCCAATGTCGAATGGAAGCCATAGCAAAGAATAACCGGACGGAAGACATCTTAGCAATAGGAGAAAAAGTGTCAAAATAATATGTCCCATAGATCTGAGTGTATCCCTTGGCCACCAAACGGGCTTTCAGCCGATCAACCTTACCATCTGGACCAACCTTTACAGTGTAAATCCATCGACAACCAACAGTCGAATGGCCCGGAGGTAAGGAAACTAACTCTCAAATATGATTATGATGCAAAGAAGACATTTCTTCAACCATTGCCTGACGCCACTTGGGGTGAGAAAGTGCCTCATGAATAGTGCAAAGAATAGAAACAGAAGAAATGGTGGATACAAAGGCATAATATGAAGGATATAAACGATGATAACTCAAAAAATTGTAGATGGGATGAGGGTTGCGTGTAGACTATATACCTTTACGAATAGCAATGGGAAACTGATCAGCTTGAGACAAGATCGTGGCATTGAAGGAATCGAGCATAAGACCTGCAGTGACAAGGGTCTTAGGAACAGCAGCAGGAACATCAGGATCACCTGTAAAAGGAACAAGACTATAGTCGACAAGAAGAGTGGTATTAGTAGTAGACTGAGGTACCGAAATAGACGAAGGTGGGAAAGCAATGTATGGAATTGGCAGAACATCTCCTATCGGATCAAACTCTAATGTAGGATGAGGAAAAAATGGAGAAGACTCAAAGAACGTAACATCAACAGAGATGAAATAGTGATGTGTGGCGGGAGAATAACACTTGTAGCCCTTCTGAAGACGTGAATACCCTAAGAAAATACACTTAGTAGACTGGGCTGATAGTTTATCCTAACCAGGAGAGAAAACGTGAACAAAACAAGTGCTCCCAAAGACACATGGGGGAAGAGAAAATAATGGATGATCAGGGAATAATATGGAGTGTGGGACCTGGTCTCGGAAGACAGAAGAAGGCATGCGATTTATTAAGTAACAAGCGGTCAGAACAACGTCAACCCAAAAACAGAAAGGGACGTGGCTATGTAAAAGAAGAGTGAGAGAAGTTTCAATGAGGTGTCTATTTTTATGCTCAGCAATGCCATTCTGTTGGGGACTATAAGCACAAGAAAACTGATGAAAAATTCCCTGAGATGAAATGAATTTAGTAAAGGAATCAGAGAAATATTCACGAGCATTATCACTCCGTAATATACGAATGGTAGTATTATATTGAGTCTTAATTTCGGCACAAAACGATGAAAATATGGAAAATAATTCAGAACGAGATCGCATAAGAAATAACCAAGTGCAATGGGAATAGTCATCAATAAAGGTAACAAAATATTTAAATCCCAAATTAGAGGTAACACGACAAGGACCCCACACATCTGAATGCACTAACTCACAGGGGGACGCAGCCTGTTTGTTAACACGTTTTGGAAAAGAACTATGAGTATGCTTTCCAAGCTAACAGGACTCACAACTCAAGGACGATAATTTAGATAGACTTGAGCTCATTTTCTGAAGTTTGGAAAGACTAGGATGGCCCAAACGATTGTGAAGGAGATCCGGAGACTCGAAGACAATGCATGCTGTAGATAGGATATGGAGATGATAAAGACCCTGTGCCAATCATCCGTCCCATGTCACGGTCCTGTATAACAACAAAGTCAGTATCAAAACGAATATAGCAATTTAAAAAGCGTGTAAGTTTACTGAAAAACACGAGATTAAAGGGACAGTTGGGAATATAAAGCACAGAGTCTAATTCTAAGGAGGGGAGGGGTTTTGCACAACCAATAGCTTAAACATCGGCTTTAGACCCATTAGCTAAAGTAACAAGGGGTATAGATGTAGTATTTATAATTTGAGTAAGTAAACGAGGGTTACCAAAAATATGATCCGAGGCACCTGAATCCAGGACCCAAAGTCCTAGAGTGGAAGACTAAGTAAGGCAGGCAACTGAATTTGAGCGATGGAGGCAATGGATGAAAAAGACTGCCTATTGGCCTGATACTGTAAGTATTCATCATAATCGGTACCTGTGAAAGTTAAAGAAGGCTGAACCTGCACTGTAGAGGACTCAGAATGAAGATTAGAGTGATCAGCCTGAGCAATATTAGCAGCCCAGGTAAGTCGACCATGTAACTTAAAACATTTCTCTCCGGTATGCCCCCACCGATGACAGTAACTACACTTGGGTCGATTTCCTCTGCCACCTCGATCACCCTGTCCTCTTTTAATAAAAGTGTGGGACTGAGAAACAAGAACCGAAGAGTCACCAGGGGAATGCACTGTAGTAGGGGAGGAAACATGAAGTAATCTGGCAAACACTTCATCAAAGGAAGGCACAGTAGATCCAAAAAGGATTTGATCTCGAACAGGTGTAAGATCTGGACCTAGAGCTGCAAGTGTCAAGACCATAAAGAACTTGTCCCGTTGAGCCAAATTTTTTGTCGCAGATTTATCATCTGGTAACATTAGATTGAATTTTGTCTTAAGGGAGGCCATCTTACCAAGGAATTCTGACATATTCATATCTTGTTTTTTGAGATGAACTAAGTTGGACACAACATAATATAAACGTTGAATGTCATTTGTATAGAGAAGTTTAGCCTGACTCCAAATATCAACACAAGAGCGATAAGATTTGTAAATAGGGTGAAGGCGAGATCAATAGTTTGCCATAACATACTACACAACATAGCATCAATTTTAGTCTAGGAAGACTTATCTGATGTAATATCGACAGCCTTGGTGGTCAAGTGATCCTCCAGACCTTGACCCATACACCATAATTTGACAGAGGCAGCCTAGAATGAATAATTAGCAATCCCAGTTAATCTCTCAATAGTGATTGGAGGGAGAGATAAAAAAGAAAAACCACTTGGATGCGAGTGAGAGGCTGATGAAAGAGGATCCATGAAGAAGGTCAGAGTGTCTTGAAGCTTGAAGGGTTTTGTCGGCAAGGTGGAGAGGAACAAGATGCTGGTAGTGGTGAGAGCTCACGCTTGCCGGAAAAGCAGATCGGAGCAGAGGCTAATGGAAACACGATTGGTGCATGAGGGCGCGTGCATCGACGGCCGACGATGAAACCACTTGGGTTATGACGACGATGAGAAGACGATCAGTTTGATGTGATTAAACTAGATCCTGATCGTTGCCGGAGAACAGTCGTCGGGAAAAAAAATTGCTGAGAAAGAGAGAAGAATTTTTTTTTTTGAATTTCAGAAACCAAGCTCTGATACCATGTGAAGAAATACTTTGTTTTTACTTACTTATTTCACAATGAAATGTACAATGAATTTATAGCAAAAACAAAATACTAATCTAGGAAGTAAATTGTTACATTCCTATTATAACTGATCTAATTCTTAATAGTTTTGATCCTAACCTAATATAGAAGATAGTCTTTAATGAGAATAATAGTATTTCCTATTTTACACTTCATCACTATTAAGTGGAAAGATTGTACCTCGAAAGAGAATAAACACCCATTTTTATACTTGACAATCCATTCATAACAGCCCAACTTTTAATTATGTAACAACCCTTATAATTGCCACCATTAAACTTCAAATTAATATAAGAAATCGTCATGCTTTGAATTGTAGTAACCGGAGCAATTTGCTTCCAAAAAAAAAAAAAAAAAAACTACAATTACTTTTAATTGCATAACAATCCAAACAATTGGTATTTTGAAATACCAATAACGGCTCAGCTTTTATAAAAATATCCATAAATGTTAGATCTAGTTGACCTTCAATTCCAAATTTTAAAATCATATATAAAAATTCTCGTCAGTTTCTCATATGTTACTTAATACTTATCATGAAACAACCATCACGATCAATAAAACTTCTTCAAATGTGAAAATTTAATCCATTAGAAAAAAAAAGAGAAAAAAGAAAAAAAAAAGTAGCTAGCCAACTCTTCAACCATAGGTGGCCCAAAGAAGAGAAAAATTCGGCTTTTAGTGTTTAAAAAGAGGTAGAATTTATTGAATCGAGTAATGTTACATTTACATCACTATTTTATACAATTTTCATTACATTATGATGTAATATATGTCACAACCACATAAATTCTATTATAATATTAAAAATTTGTATGATTATGATATATGCCATATCATAATATAATGAACATGGTATAAGAAAGTAGTGTAAATGTAATATTATTCTATTGAATTCTCTCCTATCAAATTTTCTCCTTTTCATCACACGACACTTTACTTTCGGCGCACACATAAACCTCCAACTATACTACAAACTTCGCTAGATCCGCCACTCCCTCTGCACGTGCATTTCTGTGGCTACTATTTCTTCCGAGGGACAATCCTGTCATTTCTTCCTCACTCAATTCCCGCCTCAGAATCAGAGATCTCCCACTTTCTAGCTCATAGAATCGAAAACAGACACCTTACCCAATCACAACCAGACACGTGGAATTTCGATCCATGTCACTGAGAAGGCCAGCGTGATTCAGCCGGTGGTTCGTTGGGAAGTGGCCACGTGGAGGGTGCGTATTGTTCCCCAGGTCGTGCAGGTTAGTCAGTGTGCACAGAATAAGCCCAAGCTGGCCGGTGAACCAGAAGACCTAAGACGGACCTTTCAACTTCAAATATTACGACAATAACAAAGCGAAACAGAACAGCAACAGCCAATCGTATATTCCACACGCCATCTGTGCCATCCATTTCTTATTCAACGCTCCACATCCACCTTCCCTACTTTCCTTCTTTAAACAGGTACCATGACACCCCTATCATTTTGAAAATTAGCACTTCAACCCTCTATCATTGGAAAAATACTTAAGGGTTTCAAAACTAGTTGTCGTACCATATCCATATTGTTTAACTAATTATCAATACGAACCCGACTTATTTAAAGAAAAATGATAGAGTTATCAAAAATTACACATCGAATCTATGCATCGAATGATGTGACAAAATCTTGACCGTTGATTAATATTAATTTATAATAAATCAACGGTCAGTATTGTGTCACGTCATTTGGTGCACGAATTCGGTGTGCATCCTCCGATAACTGCACATTACTCCTTATTTAAATTATTCATGTTAAAGCCTTAACGGTCCTAATCTAAAACCAACCTATTTATTATTTGTGTCAACCCATTTATAATACGTTCAATAATTTGACCCGTTTAAAACACATTTAATCATTTGATCTCTTTAACAATTAACAAAACTAACCTGTTTATGATACATTTAAAGTATTAATTGACATAAATACACATTTAGTTTGCTATTTTTGTTATTTTTTTTTATTATTAAAATTATTTTTATTAATTATTAATCGTGTCATAAACGGTTCGTTCTCAACCTATACCTCACCCATTGATTAAACGTGTTGAGTTTTTCAATCAGAACCCAACCTAAATATTATTTGTCTCAACTCAACCCGCTTGTGTTCGTGTCAGGTTGGCTTGTCATGGTCGGTTTGGTCACTCTCAAAAAAATATAGTTAGGAAAGGGGGAAAGTGAAAAATATAGAAACAACAGGGGAAAATTGATTTTCCCTAATGTTTAGTAATTATAAATCTTCTCGGCTCTCTGCTACTGGTCCACCAGAAGTCTGAACCAACTAAAAAGAAAGAAGAAAGAGAGCGTGAAGCCACGCGACAATGGCGTCTCTGGCCCTCACTTCCTCTTCTTGCTCTCTATCCCCCCAATCACTCAAATCTCGCAATCTCAAACTCCAGCCGAGATCAAACTTCACTCCCCGCTCACATTCTCTAACTCCAAACCCCATTACACTAACCAACAATCTCTCATTCAAATCCCCACAGCTCCTTAAATCAATTCGATCACCTACCTCCTCAAAGAAACTAACCGTAAAAGCCTCAGCTTCAGCTTCCGCTTCGGCTCCGGCTCCCCCGGCGCCGCAGCCATGGCAGGGAGCCGCAATGAAGCCATTACTAGCTTCAATAGCTACAGGCGTCATCCTCTGGTTCGTCCCCGTACCGTCCGGAGTTTCGCGAAGCGCGTGGCAACTACTCGCCATTTTTCTCGCCACAATCGTCGGCATCATCACTCAACCGTTGCCGCTCGGGGCCGTGGCTCTCATGGGCCTCGGAGCCTCCGTTCTAACCAAAACGCTGACGTTTTCCGCCGCGTTCTCCGCTTTCGGCGACCCGATCCCCTGGCTTATCGCGCTCGCCTTCTTCTTCGCCCGCGGCTTCATCAAAACTGGACTCGGCAACCGAATCGCCTACCAATTCGTCTCCTTGTTCGGATCCTCGTCGTTAGGGTTAGGTTACAGTCTCGTCTTCAGCGAGGCGCTCCTAGCTCCAGCGATTCCGTCAGTTTCTGCACGTGCCGGGGGGATCTTTTTGCCGTTAGTGAAGTCTCTGTGCGTGGCGTGCGGGAGTAACGCCGGTGACGGGACGGAGAAGAGGCTAGGATCGTGGCTGATGCTGACGTGTTTCCAAACTTCGGTTATATCGTCGTCAATGTTTTTAACGGCGATGGCGGCGAATCCGTTAAGTGCCAAGTTGACGTTGAACACGATTAATCAGACGATTGGGTGGATGGACTGGGCTAAGGCGGCGATTGTGCCGGGACTGGTGTCGTTGATTGTGGTACCGTTGCTGTTGTATGTCATTTATCCACCTACTGTAAAGAGTAGCCCGGATGCGCCCAAATTGGCCCGAGAGAGATTGGAGAAGATGGGGCCAATGAGCAACAATGAGAAGATTATGGCTGCCACTTTGCTTGTCACGGTAGAATGATTTTTCTCTTAATTTGCAATATGATTATGGAGTAGCTTAGAAAATTTTATTTCAATTGAACTATGAATGTGTTTGATATAAAATTTAAGTACAGTTTTAGAGGGAAAGGAGTTAAAACATTGTTAGAATAGGGTTAGAAAACGAGAAAAATGTTGCTTATCTTGGGGGCGAAATAAGTTGTTGATGTAGTAGAATTTAGAATTTGGAGTGACAATGAAGTCTAGTGAACTTGAATGATTACTTTTGAGAGTGGTCCATTTATCGAAATCTCCGTCCTAGTATTTTGTACATGGTGTTTGGTTTTGCAGAAACAGTTGGAATTGTGTTCTTCGGGTATGTTTATTAGTTTGTCGTCGGCTAAATTTGATAGTTAATCTGTTATCAGGGATGTTCTGTGGAACTTGTGTGTGTGGAAGTATGCGGATGTGCCTCTTTTGGCAGTGATTTTTTTGTTTTTGTTCTTTGTTATGTCATACTATTATGGCTGGGACTTTGCTTCTTATGGTATAGTGATTCTTCACTTAATTTGCACTATGATTATGGAGTCCCTTAGAAATTTAAATTCAATTGAACTATGAACCTATTTGATACAGAATTCAAATATAGTTTTGAATGGTTGTTAAAACATTGTTAGAATCGGATTAGAAAACGAGAAAGGGTCATTTATTTTGTGGGCGAAATAATCTATGTGTTCTGTTGATGATTGAGGTTAATATGCTGAATTTAGAAGTTGTAGTGACAATGCAGTCTAGTAAACTTGACTGATTGCTTTTAAGAATGGTTCATTTATCAAAATATGTGTCAAGTATTTTGTTCCTTGTGTGTTGTTACGTAGAGACAGTTGGAATTTGATAGTCAATTTGTTATCAGGGATGTATATCCAGTTGTGCCTGTTCTGTGGGACTTGTGTGTGTGGAAGTATGCTGATGTTCCTCGTTTGGTAATTAATTTTCTTTTTCATGTTTTGTTCTTTGTTATATCAGGTGGGGCTCTGGATTTTCGGTGGGGTACTGAACATGGATGCTGTTACTGCTGCAATTCTTGGATTGTCTATCCTCCTTATCACTGGCGTTGTGACATGGAAGGAATGCTTAGCTGAAGCAGTTGCTTGGGATACACTCACATGGTTTGCTGCACTTATCGCTATGGCTGGGTATCTCAACAAATATGGTCTCATCTCCTGGTTCAGCCAGACCGTGGTTAAGGTTTGTCTTAGTTTCCTTTTGCTCAGAATCTTACAAATGCACACCTTTTCTCAATTATGGCTCCAATTGCTTGATTTTTATTTTGTTTTTTGGTAACGTCAGCAATTACTTGTGCATTTCTGTTGTCGTGGCGGTTTTTCATGAAAGATTTTTATCTTCAGCTTTTCACTCTATTATTCTGATTGTGACTGGAATGAGGATTCCATTGCATTTTGTATAATTTTGCTGTATATCCTTGACATAAGCATCACATAGTCACACTGCAGTTTAGGGCTTTCTTTCAAATCCGGTGTCAGCAATTGCTGGTCATCGCTAGGCCTCAAAGATGGAATAATAAAATTCAGTCATTTCGTAGTCAAAAGCTTCATTTACAGTCTGTAAGATGTATGTCATGAAGCTAGCCGTAGTCAACTTAAATCCTAATGGGGCTAATGGCTCTTGGTTGCATTTGAATGATCCCCACCCTGTAATCTCTGCTTTCGTTAGAGAAATGCTAGATATAGAGGAGCTTTCCTTTCCCATGATTATTAAAAACTTGATTATAGAGGAGCTTTCCTTTCCCATGATTATTAAAAACTTGATTATAGAGGAGCTTTCCTTTCCCATGATTATTAAAAACTTGAAAGAAGATGCCCCTTTTGTGGAGTACGCCGGAAAAATGGATTTGGCTGAAAGAAAAAGGAGAACAGCTGATGTTGATTAATATTAGAACGCTAGTTATGCCGACCCCAACTAGTTTTGGTTGGGTTGAGCTTCAAATATTTACTAACAAATATGAACTCGTTTTGCAGTTCGTTGGTGGATTGGGTCTTTCATGGCAGGCATCTTTCGGCATTCTGGTTCTTCTCTATTTCTACTCTCACTACTTCTTTGCCAGTGGAGCTGCTCACATCGGTGCCATGTTCACTGCTTTTTTGTCCGTCGCTACTGCTCTCGGCTGTCCTCCGTACTTAGGAGCCTTAGTCCTCTCCTTCCTCTCCAACATCATGGGTGGCCTTACCCACTATGGCATTGGATCCGCACCTATTTTCTATGGTGCCAACTACGTCCCCCTTGCCCAATGGT
This sequence comes from Pistacia vera, assembly GCF_008641045.1. Lineage (NCBI taxonomy): Eukaryota > Viridiplantae > Streptophyta > Magnoliopsida > Sapindales > Anacardiaceae > Pistacia > Pistacia vera. Next base: position 550,445 of record NW_022196024.1, on the reverse strand, counting down.
GGGGCTATGGCTTCCTCATTTCTGTTGTCAACATCATCATTTGGCTCGGCGTTGGTGGTGTCTGGTGGAAAGCCATCGGCTTGTGGTAAAGTGAGCGATCATAAATATTCGCTGACCCAAATATTTAGTGATATTCCTGCCATTGTTAGCCCAACAGGTGAGTTTTTTTCCGCTGGCTGATAACTTTCGGTGTTGATTCTTTGTCTTAGAAATAATTAATTTGGCGGAGACTCCGGTTATAGATTGGACACAGCAATGAGGTCTAGAATTAGAAGACGTACCGGCAATTTTGACATTGACATGAAAAAAACTGCCTACAAATTTGATGACTTATATTAGTTTTAGTTGGATTCTCATTTTCCCGCAGTCTTATTATTTTGTTTTTCGTTTTGGTTGCATTTGTAAAATAAAGTTACATTCATGGGAAGTATGCTTATTTTTTTTCTTATGAATACTCTCATGATGATTTTCTAACATCTCTGCGAATTCGCAATTCTACGTGGAGGACCATCCACTGTATAATCCTCTCCCAGAATTGGGTTTGCATATATTCGAACCTGGACTTGGATCGAACCCGGACTCGGATTCGAACCTGTAAAGAAATTTGAGACTCAAAACTTAATGGTGTTTCATAATAGATCGTAAGTTCATGGCAATATCCATTCAAATAGGAGGATAGGCTGTGTTTGAGGCATTATTTATATCATATTCTATCCAAAATACATATTTGTTTCTGTTGACGTGTGATTTTGGGCGCCAACGATTCGCACGTGGAAAGTGCTAAGAGAGCCTTACAAATTACACGTGATGGATCTATGAGATTTGAATATGAAGTTGAGATTATATATGTTGTAGAAAACATAAATGATAGACTGACAAAAGAGGTTTTTATAGTGGTTCGGATGTTTAAAGCAAATCATACATCCATTGTTATTGTATTGATCTCTGACTATTTCTATGATTTTGCCCATAAGACATACAAAGATGAAAAAATACAGTGTTTACAGAGAGAAAGAATTGAGCTCAAATCTATACTTAGCTCTCATATGTCCAGCCTCCTCTTTCGGGAAGAGAAGTGTCAATTTATATACCTTTGAGGAGATATGTAATGAGTGTTTTGTAAGTTGCTTTGACACATATAAGGCTCTTGTCCATTCATCTCTTGAAATGAGTTAGGGTTGGTATGAATATCTTTGAGGAGATATGGGTTTGACAGCTAGTACAAAAAGACATTTGTTGAACTGACATCAGCGTGACTTTTTAGGCATAACAGTTTCCTTATTCTGAAAATTCAATTTTATTTTATTCAACTATCCTTAAACCTCTTAGGTTTGTTAATTTAATTAAACATCCCCAACAATAAAAGTTTATAAATTGATAAAAACACTTTTACCCACCCACATATTTCCAGTAGGGGTGTTCAAAAGAACCGATTGGAACCGGAATCGGCTGGTACCCTGGGTTTGGTTTTGGTTCCTACCCAGAACCAATCGTCAATGGGTAGGTTTCGGTTTTAAATTTTTGGAACTGTTACTGTACGGTTCCGATTCCGGTTCCTATAGTTAGGAATTGGAATCGGAACCAGGAACTGAGATTAATATAAAACAAAATTAAATATTAGGGGGGCTAATAAAAACTTTTGTAGAAAAAGTAATGTGAATATATTTATATTTATATTTCATAACATTTAGGGTGCGTTTGGTTCGGGGTAAAATAAGATAAATCCTGTAATCTTTGTTTAATTTTCAAGATTCCCTCGTTTGGTTGTCAATTAATATAATATTACAGAAATATTTTATTGCAAATAGTGGTTACTATTGGTAATATTGGGGGTAATCAGATTATCTTCCTAGGGGGTGTTAATGTTAGATTACCGGGGTAATAATAATTTTTACCGTATTTTGCCCTTAATATTTTATCATTCTGGACACATTTGCCCTCATATGTCTACCAAATAACAATTAGCCCAGACCCCCTACATTTGAGAACTTAGCTAAAATACCCCCGTCACAAAAAAGTTGAAAAGTTAACAAAATACCCCCAATCATCCAAGACCACTGCCGGCCGCTAGCCACCACCGCTGGCCACCGGTGAAAGTCGTCATATCGGCATAAGACTTGCCGGTCGTGTGCCTATAAGGACATTTTCGACCATGGATTTGTGATCCATGGCTGGAAACGACCAGATCTGGCCGTGAAAAAGCCAGATCTTTGGCCGTGAAATGGCGATCGTTTCATTGCCAAAGATCTAGCCTTTTCACAGCTAGATCTATGGCCATTTCACGGCCACATCTTTGGCCGTGAAATGGCCATATTAACGGCCAGATCTAGCCGTGAAACGACCATATTCACGGCCAGATATGGCCAGATTAGGCCTGATCGGCGTACGACCAGCCATATACGGCTGGTCGTGCGCCATTACAGTGGCTTTCGGTGGTGGTGGTGGCTGCTAGCGATGGTTTGGGGTGAGTGGGGGTGACTTTGCTACAAATTAAAGTTGTATATGGTTGGGGTGTTTTAGTAAAATTTCAAATATAGGGGGGTTAAAAGAAATAATTTAAAAAATAATAGAATAAAATAATAATAAAAATAATATTATATTATTATATTAAATTGAGGGCAATTTAGTAATCTACATAATATACCCACTCATTTATCCTCCCAACCAAACATATTGTTATAACATACCCATCAATTTATTTTAACCGACCAAACACATTTCTCTAAAGATTCCCTAGTAATCTATCTTTCTAGTAATACAACATTCCTCAATAATATAACATTCTCTAAACCAAACGCTACATTAAAGTAAATTGGTTTGACTTTTGAGAATCTACCTTTACAAAGTAATGGAGTTTGTAATTTTGAATTTGTAATTTGTAATTTGTAATTTTATTTTTGTTAACAAGTGCCAGGTGGGGGGTATTTATAAATTTTTAAGGGTTTTTTTGTCATTTTAAAAACTTTTGGGGGGTCATAAATTTTACAGGGTGCCCGGAACCAGAACCGTTGTTATAGGTTCTGGTTCTGGGTACCTAGGAATCGGAATCGGAACCATCAGTTCTGGTTCTAGTTCTAAATTTCAAGGAACCGTCGGTTTTGATTTCTTCAAAAAGTGTAAGATACCCAGAACCGAACACCCCTAATTTCCAGTAGTCTGCCATCGGTTGTCGGCATTTAATGGATGGGTGGAAGTGTTTTTGTTAATTTTAAAATTTTTATAGTAAGGGGTGTTCAACTAAATTAACAAATATAAGGGATTAAAAAATAATCTTACTAAATATATTTTCAAATTCCAATCTTACCTCGTAATAATAATCTAATTTAACTTTTTCAAAAATACTATCTAGAATAATAAAACAAATACTCTTCTTAATCTATCAAAAATTTCAGGAATTTATCATATATATATTATGACCAATAAAAAATTGTCATCTTCATGGGAAAATGTTAGAGAAGTAACGTATCCCATTTGAATGATTTGATGGTTCATACAATAGAAACGTCGCCGTAGATGACAAGCAAAGACATAAATGGTAAACCCACTAATACCAACCATATATTATTTTGAAAAATCCCATGTAAGTCAATTAAAACTCAAGCCCTCCATACCTGCGGGTCAACCGTATTAGAAGGGTGGGTATGGGTAAAATTTTCCATTTTACCCGTATCCAACCCGTTCGTAAGAAACGCAGGTGGACCAGGAAATGCTTGCGGACATCCGTATTTTATTTAAAAAAATTATTAAAAAAATTAAAACTCTAAAATCATTTTCCCAATCTCTCTCATTCAGAGACTAAGACCATCTCCGACCCATTACTCCAATTTAGTGCAAAATTATACGAAATTAGTGTAAATTTTGGTATAAAATACTATTCTATCTCTAACCCACAACATCAAATATTATACCAAAAACAATATTCTTTTTTTTATTTTATTATAATAATCAATCATTAATATATTTCACTTATTATTTTTGTATATATTAATTAAATATTAAGAATGATATTTTTATTAAATAATAATTATTTTAAAAATTATACTAATTTAATAAAATTAAGCATTTTATTCAAGGATTTGAATTCTATAGCCGATCCAAGTTTACGTGAGTTTTTTCAAAATGAGCAATAAAAAATTATGCCAAAAAGAGCTTAACAATAAGGTCAAGGATCTTAAAATAACTCTAATTCTTTTTAATATTTTGATGATTTTATTGGATCCAGAATTAATCTATCAGAATACTAAATTGTTATTTTAGTTTATGTTATATTTTTTTTTAATTTTAATATTTTTAAATTAGTGTTAATTTTTATTTTAAGTTATTGTAATTTAATATTTGTATTGAATAAAATTCTATTTTAAATTTTTTATCATTTTTTAAATTATATCATTTTTATAAATAATAATAAAATAAAATTAAATATAAATAATTAAATTTGATGTAATTTTGTGTGTAAAATTTAACACTCAAATTAAAAACAAAAAACAAAAAAAAGCAAAATTTAAAAAAAAAAAAAAAAATTTATTTGCGCTACAGTACCACGCCATTTTGGCGTGGGTTGAAGATGCCCTAACGTTACATTTCTCTTAATCTCTTCTCTCAATCAGACAAAGAAGAACTGGAAAAGTGAATACTAAAGAAGAAGAAAAAATATGAAAAAGTGGAGAGAGAGAGAAAGACGAAGAAGAAGAAATATAAAAAAAGTGGAAAGAGAGAAAAAGAGGAAGAAGAATCGGAGAGAGGGAGAAGAAGAAGACGAACTAAAGAAGAAAAAATATGCAAAAGTGGAGAGGGAGAAAAAAACGAAGAAAAATTGGAGAGAGGGAGAAGAAGAAGTGGGACAGAGAAAAAGACAAAAGATTTGGAGAGAGAGGAAAAAAGAAGACGAAGATGAAAGAGAAATATCTAGATTATGGAATAAAGAAATAAATGAGAGAAAAAACTTAAAAATAAAAATTCGGAGAGGGAAAATTTTAAAAAGTAGCAGGCCTGGACTAGTCATACATTTTTCTACTTGTGAAAATTTCTACCCATAGACCCGTATCTGTTTTACCCAACTCGTACCCGTCTAACCCACCCATTTGCCAAGTCTTTAAAAGTGATTGTGACTTCACCTTGTAAGAAATCTTACCTATGAAATCTTACTTCGCAGATATTTGTATAGAGAGCGAATTTAGTATTAGAATATAAAGAAAATGACATTGCCACCCAAAGTTTATATTTTTTTATATTTTATTTTTAAAATTTTTAATTCAAATGCATGGAAAGACAGTAGGTAAAGGGCATTATATAAAGGAGACAGATTTTTAATTTGTAGAGCATGCTCCTTATCTTTCTTTTATTTTCTTTGTTTAAGATTAGGTAAATTTTTTTTTCCAAAATTATTAAATATTATCGTTAAAGTTATTAAGGGCCTGTTAGATATATCATCGTTTTCTAATTTTACACTAGTTTTTAGAGTTCTATCAAAAACTGTTTTTGAAAACAACCATACTCATTTTTACTAAACGCGTTTTCATAAGATTTATTATTTCCTTTGTTTTTCAAAAGCAAAAAAAAAAAAAAAAAAAAAAGAACTATATTTCAGTTTTGTATAAAACGACCCCTACGAATTCCTAAGCTTATAAAAAAATCATCGTGAGATTATAAAAAATCATCGGTAGAAGAATAAAAAATCCTTATGATACAATACAAATATTTAATATTTTTCGAAATAATACTTATTGATCTCTCCAGAGTCTAGAGTATAAGAAATTAGCTCATTCAAGTTAATTATACTTTTCAAAATTAGCTAGTATTCTAAAATAATATGGCATGAACTATTAGTTATTGAAAATCATATTATTATCTTTTAATTTTTTTTTTCATAATCTAAAATGTCATTCACATTATTAAATTTATATCCAAATTAACTCCACTTTCCTTTTATCCAAACAACTTGTCTAGGAATCTAAATGAAAGATTATGATAGAGAAATTATTTTAATTTATTAAAGTAAATTCCAAATCTTCATCTTTTTAAGATTCTTATGCTTCACTTATTCTATTAAGATTATGTTCTTGTTATTCACTATCAATTGATGAATTGCATTCCATTATAATCAAGTTGCTATGGTATTACAAATTACAATTACAAATTGTCACGCCTATTCGGCATCTATATCATGTAGTATCGTAGAATTTTTCATAAATTATCTACTCGGTAGATACTTTTATATAAACGTGTAACCAAAATCATAGTAAACGGTGATTTATAATATTTTTTAAGTTATGTTTATAATTCAATAAAAAATTTGAGCTTTCTTTTTTTTTAATTGAGGGTGTCCGGTCAACTTACGTATACCTCAACTAATCATTCGGAAACATGGAACTACCAGCTGAGTAAGAACTCCAATGGTTACTCTTAGAAATATTTTTGAGTTTATATATATTCAACACAATCTTTATGCAATTTTCTAGTTTTCTATATTTCAATCATATTCTGAATGTGGAATTAAATTTCAAAAAAAAAAAAAAAAAAAAATTTATTCAACTCCCATGAAGTAATTTGGCAGAAATACAATGAACATGTAGGCTTAATTTAGTTTGAAAGATAAATAAAGACCTCGAGGTTTTTGATAATTTTCATAATTCTAGTATATATGTATATATATAGATAGTAATTATCTAGTCAGAACGCCTAATATAAATTCTGTTAGGATTACGTTTAAAAACAATTGGATTCATTCATTGGACTGAAATCAATAAATCTTTAGTTTTATTTATATTTTATATTCTATCAATAAAAAAAAAAAAAAAACTTATAGCAAAAATATTTTTATTAAAATTTAAAAATTTCCATTTCGAATCAGAAATATCCACGATGGTACCATATCAGCAATATCATGTACTAACGCATGCATGACGCGTGAATATTTAATTTAATAATTATTAATTAAATATATTGTAAAAATTATAAAAGAAAAAAAAGAATAAATTCGGACATGACATAAAAGACATTACCTTCAGACCTTGTACTATAGTTACGGTTATAACTATACCTCTGCGATATTCTAAATTTTTCTTGGAATAAAAACTAATTATATAAAAATATCAGAGAGTCAAAGTGAGGTCAAAAGGGTGTCTAAATTTGATTGAAACCACACCAGAAATGTTAAAAAAATTTATGAACAACCAAAAAATAGTTGGAGGAAGAGAAAAAAACTTGGTACTAAGAATAGAAAATTGATTCCCAGCCTGTGAGTGGGATTTCCCCTCTTCATATTGAGAAGAAGATGCTCATTCCTATTCATTACTTTTTTAGTCAAACACAAAAGGCATTCTCACAAGAGAGTGAGTGCCTCCCTGTTCTTATTCTTATTCCCATTCCATTGCAGTTTTCGAGATTTCATTGTAGTTAAATCGAACCTGCCGGTGCATGGAATACAGCTTCCAATAAACTTTAAAGGTATAATTGCTTCTTGCACAAGAAAGGGGTAGAAAATGATTGGCAAATGGCTAAAGTATTTCATTATTTCTTAAAAGTTTTACCAATCCACTTTACAATTTCTGGTGTGTGTTATCCTATTAGTTCATTGGTAATACATACAATTATAAAAATTTCAGAATTATTTACAAAAAAAAAAACAATGAAATTTTAAAGAACCAATAAAGGCAATGAATTTTTTTTTTTTTAAGATATTTAAACCCATTCTTTTCTTTATTGTTAGGTGCCTTTTTATCCTATAATTAAACAAGAAGGTTTCGAAAATGGTTTAAGACATTAACAAATTTACAAAACTAGCATTTGTCAATCAAATGGTAAAAAATTGTCTTGCAAAGGTATATTTATAATATGAAAACAGGTATAAGAACCCGTAAAGACACAAAAACAAAGGAAAGTTTAATAGAAGAAACAAATGAAGACTTCTACACTGGAGTGCATTTAATAGGCCGAAGAGGAACCGAACCAGAAGCACAGGCGCAACCTCCTCTTCAGAAGCACCAACGACAACAACGAATCTACTGTCCACCATGCAGTCACAAAGTAACGAGCTTCAACAAATATTGGGAACTCCTGAAATGTTACCAAATTCCACAACAAAGAGCCAACTTTGATGTCTGGAATATTGGAAAACTAGGAAATGTATTTTCCGGTATTATCAAGACTTGCCTTGGATGTTTTTGCTGTTCCAGTCTCAACCGTCTCATCCGAACAAACATTTAGTGCAAGTGAAAGAATTTTAAATGAAAGGAGGACTAAACTTTCACAAAAAATGATTGAAGTCCTCACATGTCTTCGAGATTGGGAACGGTCGCGCCATCAAAATCAATACGAGGTCTCGACGATATTTAATAGCATTTCAATTTGTAATACAGATGTATGGACGGAGAGAGGTCCTAGTCAACCCCCAAATTAGTTTTTTTGTAAATTGTAACTTGTAATAATATGTCAATTATTGTACTATTTTTTCCTTATCAAGTTTTTGTCCCATTGGGTTTTCTTAGTGAGGTTTTTAACGAGACAATAATTATTGTAATTTTATTTTATTTTTGATAAATGAATAAATTTAATTTTTCTTATATTACAATTTTAATGTATTAAAATTGAATTAATATTTGAAATGTTAACAAAAAAATTAATTTAATTGAATTATGATATTTGAAAAGAAGATAACTAAAAACAATTACATTTCATTTATAAATTGTAATTATTCATTTGAAAAGTTTTAAAATTTAACTTAAACAAAACAAATAAAAAAAAAATCAAAAAGGGGGTTAACCCGGCTCGACCCGAACAACCCGATAGGTTAGGGCTGGCGGACCGGGTGGGCAACCAATCCGCCCAAAATTGACAGGTGAGTCAGGACCAACCACCAATTTGCGTACTATCGCAGGTCAAGTAGGACCAGACGGGTTACTTCACCTCTAAGAAGAAGAAAAAATATATGGAAAAGTGGAGAGAGAAAAAAGACAAAGAATGGAGAGAGAGGAAAAAAGAAGACGAAGATGAAAGAAAAATTTACCTATGAAATTTACTTCGCAGACATTTGCATAGAGAGGGAATAGTATTAGAATATAAGAAAATGACATTGCCACCTGAAGTTTTATATTTATATTTTATTTTTAAATTTTTAATTCAAATGCATGGAAAGAAAGTAGGTAAAGGCAATCGAAAATGATAAAGTCATCGAAAATTGGTATCGAATGACGTCACAAAATCTTAACCGTTGATTAATATAACTGAATGAATCAACGATCAGGATTTTATCACGTCCTTGGTGCCCGATTCGGTGTACAACCTTCGATGGCTATAGTATTACTCAAAGGGCAATATATAAAGGAGCAAATTTTTAATTTGTAGAGCATGCGCGTTTCTCTCTTAATTTCTTGTTTAAGATTAGGTCCTTTTTTTTTCCAAATTATTAAATATTATCGTTAAAGTTATTAAGGGCCTGTTAGATGTATCATCGATTTCTAATTTTATACTAGTTTCTAGAATTGTATCAAAAAATGTTTTTGAAAACGTTTTCATAAGATTTATTGTTTCCTTTGTTTTTTAAAAACAAAAAAAAAACTATATTTCAATTTGTATAAAACGACCCCTAGAATTCCTAGCTTATAAAAAATCATCGTGAGATTATAAAAAATATCGTAGAAGAATAAAAAATCCTTATGATATAATACAAATATTTAATTTTTCAAAAATCGACAAAAAACGTTTAATACTTATGATCTCTCCAAAGTCCAGATATAAGAAATTAGCTCATTCAAGTTAATATATATTTTCAAAATTAGCGTATTCTAAAATAATATGGCATTAACTATTAGGGTGCCTATGGTTCAATATTTCTACCCATGTTTCCAAGCCTATTCCCTAAATATTGTTGAACATATTTGAGAAATTAGCATATTTTTTAATTACTTTAGTCCCCTTAAGTTTATTAATTTCATTAAATACCCTCAGAAAAAAGTTTAAAAATTAACAAAAACACCTCCACCCACCTATACTTGCCAGATTTTGACAACCACCATCGGTGGTGGCCGGAATCTAGCGCAACGGCTTACACCACTAGGGAACTGGTTGGTAATTCGCGATCGGCCGTCAGACGACCAAAGATGGACTTTTGCGGCTGTCGACGGTCACATCTAACTGAGATTGGCTTTTCTAGCCAATCTGTGTCGTAATGCAATTTCTGGCTAGATTTCGGCGGTGGTGGTTGGAATCTAGCACTGCGGGTGGTGGGGGTGTTTTTGTCATTTTCAAAATTTTTATATATTCGAGTATTTAGTTAAATTAGCAAACCTATGGGGTTTTTTAGAAGTTTTAACTTTTACCTCGTAATACTCTCCTACTCAACTATCCAATATTATTCCCAAAATCCTATCCAAAGTAATAAACCAAACGCACCCTAGTTATTGAAAATCATATTATCTTTTTTTTTTTTTTTTTTCATTATCAAAATGTCATTCACATTATTAAATTTATATCCAAATTAACTCCACTTTCCTTTTATCCAAACAACTTGCTAGGAATCTTAATGAAAGATTATGATAGTGAAATTATTTTAATTATTAAAGTAAATTCCAAATCTTCACTTTTTAAGATTCATGCTTCACTTATTCTATTAAGATTATGTTCTTGTTATCACTATCAATGATGAATTGAATTCCATTATAATCAAGTTTATTAATATTACAATTACAAATGGTCACGCCTATTGATATCTATATCGTGTAGTATCGTGTAGAATTTTCATAAATTATCTACGCGGTAGATACTTAAAAAATTGTCATCTTCATGGGAAAATGTTAGAGAAGTAACGTATCCCATTTGAATGATTTGATGGTTCATACAATAGAAACGTCGCCGTAGATAACAAGCAAACACATAAATGGTAAACCAACTAATACCAACCATGTATTATTTTCAAAAATCCCATGTGAATCATGAATGTGTTTCTCAAATCAGCAAGACAATTAAAACTCAAGCCCTCCATACCTGCGGGTCAACCGTATTAGACGGGTGGATATGGACCAGGTGATGCCTGCCGGCACCCAGATTTTATTTAAAAAAATCATTAAAAAATTAAAACCCTAAAATCATTTTCCCAATCTCTCTCACTCACAGACTAACGTGACATTTCTCTTAATCTCTTTTCTCAATTAGACAAAGAAGAATTGGAAAGGTGAATACCTAAGAAGAAGAAAAAATATGAAAAAGTGGAGAGAGAGAGAAAAAGACGAAGAAGAAGAAATATAAAAAAAGTGGAAAGGGAGAAAAAGAGGAAGAAGAATTGGAGAGAGAGAGAAGAAGAAGACGAACTAAAGAGGAAAAAATATGCAAAAGTGGAGAGTGGAGAAAAATACGAAGAAGAATTGGAGAGAGAGAGAGAAGAAGTAGAGGTGGAATAAATGGGTCGGGTTAGGCGAGTCAACCCTAACCTGGCCCGCATTTAAGAGGGTTCAACTTGGACCGCCAATAAGGCGGGTGGCAGTCCGGGTTGAACCCAACCCGCCAGCAACCCCCGGGCGAGCCAGGTTGAGAAATGGCAACCCGACGACCCGCGGGTCCTTTTTAGAGAAAGGACCGCCAACCCGCCGGGTGGGTTGGCCGAAAAACAAATAAAAAAAAAAGAAAAAATATTTTGTTTTTTCTAATTATCCTTTTACCCTTGAAATATAGCCGTTGGAGGGGTCTTTTTTTGTCATTTTCTTTTCCTTTTTTTTTTTTATAAATTGGCCCTAAACTCTCATATTTTCTCACAACTCAAATTCTCTCATTCTCTCATTTTCTCTGATCTCTAATCTCTCAATTATTCATTTATTCTCTTAATCTCTTTGTTATCAATTTGCTCTTATTTTAATTTTTATTAGTTTTTGTAATTTTCAATTTATATTTCTAATTTTCCAATTTCCATATTCCAATTCTCTTTCTTTAATTTTTTATTTTTTCTACATTAATTTTTTTTTCAACTACAATAGATAGATATTTCTCTCCCATCAATATCAATGATGAAGAAAACTACTATTCTAGTCCTAGTGCCGCTGATTTTACTAACATAAATGCAAGAGATTCAAATAGTCTTGCAGCTTTCCCAGTCTTAGAATCTGATACACCTCAAAATATGCCCCCGATTCCTCCCCATACAGCTCCCGGTGGTTCTAAAAGTCATCCTCGTAATCGTTGTCCTTGTCCAACTTCATCTCAAGCTGAAGCGGGTTCATCAATTGTTGTCGAAAACGATGACAGACACACATCAGATGTTTGGACGCATTTCAATAAGTTTTACGAGGTAGAAAATGGAGTTCAAGTGAAGAAAGCAAGATGCAAGTATCGTGGAAATGTTTATAAAGCTGATTCAGGTAATGATACTAGTACTTTAAAAAAGCATGCTAATAAACATATTGCTTAACATGGAAATAGAGAAACTAATGAAACTCAATTAACTAATATGAGTACTACTTGGCGTTATAATTCTGATGCATATAGGGAACAATTAGCTTTATATATTGTTGCAACTGATCAACCTATTAATATGGCTGAAGATAAATATTTTGAAAGATTTATTAAAAAATCATTTTTTCCAGGGTTTAAAAGTTATTCTAAAACTGCAACTAGAAATGATTTAATAAAATTGTTTAAGAAAATGAAATTAGAATTAAAAAATAAAATACATACTTGTCATATTAGTGTGACTCTAACTGCCGATATTTGGAGTGGTAGAGCTAAACAAGATTATATTTGTGTGATTAGTCATTATTTTGATAATGAATGTAAATTAAATAAATCTTTATTAGGATTTAGATTAATGGATGTTGATCATAGTGGTCAACAAATTTATAATAAAATTGTTGAAGTTTTAGAAGATTATGATATTATTAGTAAAGTGATAAGTTTAACTTTAGATAATGCAAGTTTTAATAATAAAGCTATAGATTATTTTCAAAGTAATTATCTTTTATATAACAATTTGAAGTTTTTTTACCAACGTTGTGCATGTCATATTATTAATTTAATTGTAAAAAGTGGTATGAAAACAATTAAAGAAAATTTTGATAGAATTAGATATTGTTTAGCTTGGATTACTGGTTGTAATAAAAGACATGCTGAATTTCAAGATGCTTGTATAAAATCAAATATGTCTCCTAGAACATTTGCATTAGACATGCCTGTTAGATGAAATAGTACTTATTTAATGCTTAATTCATGTTTACCTTATGCTAATTTAATTAGTTATTTTGTAGCAAATAATAGAGGTCCTCATTATTGGGTAGAAAATGATTGGCAAATGGCTAAAGTATTTCATTATTTTCTTAAAAGTTTTTACCAATCCACTTTACAATTTTCTGGTGTGTGTTATCCTATTAGTTCATTGGTAATACATACAATTATAAAAATTTCAGAATTATTTACAAAAAAAAAAAACAATGAAATTTTAAAAGAACCAATAAAGGCAATGAATTTTTTTTTTTTTTTAAGATATTTTAAACCCATTCCTTTTCTTTATTGTTTAGGTGCCATTTTTTATCCTATAATTAAACAAGAAGGTTTCGAAAATGGTTTAGAGACATTAACTGAAAATTTACAAAACTTAGCATTTGTCAATCAAATGGTAAAAAATTGTCTTGCAAAGGTATATTTATAATATGAAAACAGGTATAAGAACCCGTAAAGACACAAAATACAAAGGAAAGTTTAATCAGAAGAAACAAATGAAGACTTCTACACTTGGAGTGCATTTAATAGGCCGAAGAGGAACCGAACCAGAAGCACAGGCGCAACCTCCTCTTCAGAAGCACCAACGACAACAACGAATCTACTGTCCACCATGCAGTCACAAAGTAACGAGCTTCAACAATATTTGGGAACTCCTGAAATGTTACCAACATATCCACAACAAAGAGCCAACTTTGATGTCTTGGAATATTGGAAAACTAGGAAATGTATTTTTCCGGTATTATCAAGACTTGCCTTGGATGTTTTTGCTGTTCCAGTCTCAACCGTCTCATCCGAACAAACATTTAGTGCAAGTGAAAGAATTTTAAATGAAAGGAGGACTAAACTTTCACAAAAAATGATTGAAGTCCTCACATGTCTTCGAGATTGGGAACGGTCGCGCCATCAAAATCAATACGAGGTTCTCGACGATATTTTAATAGAATCATTTCAATTTTGTAATACAGATGATATGGACGAGAGAGGTCCTAGTCAACCCCCAAATTAGTTTTTTTGTAAATTGTAACTTGTAAATTAATTGTCAATTATTGTACTATTTTTTCCTTATCAAGTTTTTGTCCCATTGGGTTTTTCTTAGTGAGGTTTTTAACGAGACAATAATTATTGTAATTTCTTATTTTATTTTTTGATAAATGAATAAATTTAATTTTTCTTATATTACAATTTTAATGTATTAAAATTGAATTAATATTTGAAATGTTAACAAAAAAAATTAATTTAATTGAATTATTGATATTTGAAAAGAAGATAACTAAAAACAATTACATTTATTCATTTATAAATTGTTAATTATTCATTTGAAAAGTTAGTTAAATATTTAAACTTAAACAAAACAAAATAAAAAAAAATCAAAAAGGGGGTTAACCCGGCTCGACCCGCAACCTAACCCGATAGGTTAGGGCTGGCGGACCGGGTGGGCCAACCAATCCGCCCAAAATTGACAGGTGAGTCAGGACCAACCCACCAATTTGCGTAACCTATCGCAGGTCAAGTAGGACCAGACGGGTTACTTTTTCACCTCTAAGAAGAAGAAAAAAATATATGGAAAAGTGGGAGAGAGAAAAAGACAAAAGAATTGGAGAGAGAGGAAAAAAGAAGACGAAGATGAAAGAAAAATCTTACCTATGAAATCTTACTTCGCAGACATTTGCATAGAGAGGGAATTTAGTATTAGAATATTAAGAAAATGACATTGCCACCTGAAGTTTATATCTTTTTATATTTTATTTTTAAAATTTTTAATTCAAATGCATGGAAAGAAAGTAGGTAAAAGGCAATCGAAAATGATAAAGTCATCGAAAATTGCGTATCGAATGACGTCACAAAATCTTAACCGTTGATTAATATTAACTGATAATGAATCAACGATCAGGATTTTATCACGTCCTTTGGTGCACAGATTCGGTGTACAACCTTCGATGGCTATAGTATTACTCAAAGGGCAATATATAAAGGAGACAAATTTTTAATTTGTAGAGCATGCGCGTTATCTCTCTTTAATTTTCTTTGTTTAAGATTAGGTCCTTTTTTTTTTCCAAAATTATTAAATATTATCGTTAAAGTTATTAAGGGCCTGTTAGATGTATCATCGATTTCTAATTTTATACTAGTTTCTAGAATTGTATCAAAAACTGTTTTTGAAAACGTTTTCATAAGATTTATTGTTTCCTTTGTTTTTTAAAAACAAAAAAAAAACTATATTTCAATTTTGTATAAAACGACCCCTAAGAATTCCTAAGCTTATAAAAAAATCATCGTGAGATTATAAAAAATCATCGGTAGAAGAATAAAAAATCCTTATGATATAATACAAATATTTAATATTTTTCAAAAATCGACAAAAAACGTTTAATACTTATTGATCTCTCCAAAGTCCAGAATATAAGAAATTAGCTCATTCAAGTTAATTATATTTTTCAAAATTAGCTAGTATTCTAAAATAATATGGCATTAACTATTAGGGTGCCTATGGTTCAATATTTCTACCCATGTTTCCAAGCCTATTCCCTAAATATTGTTTGACACATTATTTGAGAAATATTAGCATATTTTTTAATTACTTTTAGTCCCCTTAAGTTTATTAATTTCATTAAATACCCTCAGAAAAAAGTTTAAAAATTAACAAAAACACCTCCACCCACCTATACTTGCCAGATTTTGACAACCACCATCGGTGGTGGCCGGAATCTAGCGCAACGGCTTACACCACTATGGGAACTGGTTGGTAATTCGTCGATCTGGCCGTCAGCGACGACCAAAGATGGACTTTTGCGGCTGTCGACGGTCACATCTAACTGTAGATCTGGCCTTTTCTAGCCAATCTGTGTCGTAATGCAATTTTCTGGCTAGATTCCGGCGGTGGTGGTTGGAATCTAGCACTGCGGGTGGTGGGGGTGTTTTTGTCATTTTACAAAATTTTTATATATTCGAGTATTTAGTTAAATTAGCAAACCTATGGGGTTTTTTAGAAGTTTTTAACTTTTACCTCGTAATACTCTCCTACTCAACTATCCAATATTATTCCCAAAATCCTATCCAAAGTAATAAACCAAACGCACCCTAGTTATTGAAAATCATATTATCTTTTTTTTTTTTTTTTTTTTCATTATCTAAAATGTCATTCACATTATTAAATTTATATCCAAATTAACTCCACTTTCCTTTTATCCAAACAACTTGTCTAGGAATCTTAATGAAAGATTATGATAGTGAAATTATTTTAATTTATTAAAGTAAATTCCAAATCTTCATCTTTTTAAGATTCTTATGCTTCACTTATTCTATTAAGATTATGTTCTTGTTAGTCACTATCAATTGATGAATTGAATTCCATTATAATCAAGTTTTTATAATATTACAATTACAAATGGTCACGCCTATTTGATATCTATATCGTGTAGTATCGTAGAATTTTTCATAAATTATCTACGCGGTAGATACTTTTATATAAACGTGTAACCAAAAAATCATAGTAAACAATGATTTATAATATTTTTTAAGTTATTAAAATATTTTTATTAAAATTTAAAAATTTCCATTTCGAATCAGAAATATCCACGATGGTACCATATCAGCAATATCACGTACTAACGCATGCATGGCTCGTGAATATTTAATTTAATAACTCTTAATTATATATATTGTAAAAATTATATAAAAAGAATAAATTTGGACATGGCATACCTTGTACTATGGTTACGGTTATAACCATACCTCTGTGATATTCTAATTTTTTCCTGGAATAAAAACTAATTATATAAAAATATCAAAGAGTCAAAGTGAGGTCAAAAGGGTGTCTAAATTTGATTGAAACCACACCAGAAATGTTAAAAAAAATTATGAACAACCAAAAAATAGTTGGAGGAAGAGAAAAAAAATTGGTACTAAGAATAGAAAATTGATTCCCAGCCTGTGAGTGGGATTTCCCCTCTTCATATTGAGAAGAAGATGCTCATTCCTATTCATTACTTTTTTAGTCAAACACAAAAGGCATTCTCACAAGAGAGTGAGTGCCTCCCCGTTCTTATTCTTATTCCCATTCCATTGCAGTTTTCGAGATTTCATTGTAGTTAAATCGAACCTGCCGGTGCATGGAATACAGCTTCCAATAAACTTTAAAGGTATAATTGCTTCTTGCACAAGAAAGTTTATTTTTTTTGGTTTTGTGATTGTTTGGTTTGTTCTTGGTGCTGAATTTTCATAACCCTTTAAGCTTCATGATAAAGATGAATGGTTGGTTCATGTCAAAGCTAGTGAGGTTTAATCTTTACAGCAAAAGAATTTTTTTCTTTCTTTTGTGTTTGTTTTTTCGTTGTTTGGTCCATTGTTAATGAAGATGTTTCGTGACCCCCTTTAAGCTTTTGCAGGGAATGATAAAAAATAATGGTTGGTTCATGCAAGAGATGAGTTGAAGCTTAACTTTTTTTTTTTTTTTTTTTTGGTGTTTTAGATTGTTTGGATTATTGTTGGTGATGATTTTTCGTAACCCCTTAAGCTTCTTCGTGAAATGATAAAAAAAATTAAATGGTTGGTTCATGTCAAGGCTAGTTGAGGTTTAATCTTTACAGCAAAAGATTTTTTTTTTTTTTGAAGATGTTATGGTTGGCTCATGTCAAAGCTAGTTAAGGAATTCAATCTTTATAGCTTTTTTTTTTTTTTTTTCTGTATCTTTTTCGTTGTTTTTTCCATTATTTATGAAGATGTTTAAAACCCTTTAAGTTTTGGATGGAATGATAGAAATTAATGGTTGATTCATGTAAAACATGACTTGAAGCTTAATTATTTTAGCAAAAAAAAGGAAGCTTGTGATGATTCTAGCTTCTATTGATTCTTGTTTTTTAATGTGGATTATTATTGTTTGAAAAAATTCCGCTTAACCGCTGGGGCCGTGTTCGATATTGCATTAATGGTGATGATTAATAGTCATTGAAGCTTGTGCATGAAATATGACACTTGGCAGCCATTATATGAATGCAATGACCACTTTTGAAGATTCTTATGCAACTGGGTTGTTTCTGAACCTGATGCGGACACATGTAATCTCTTTTTTAAATCAGTTCAAATTCAGAGGAAAGAAGAAGACAACTTTTTTCTGGGATGTGAAGGCCCACCCTTGTCCTTATTTCATCTCTTTCTCCCTTGTAGCCTAGAAAAAAGTCTTAAACTGAAACCAACTTCACTTACACAAACACTCTTGTGGCTTATATTTTGGCAGGTCTCAATTCTGTTTTGATTGAGTGAAAATGACTGATACGTTCTTGGTTTTGAGTTTGGTGGGTGTGGATTTGATGTTTGAGAAATGGATCAAATGAATGTGGAATTCTTTGGTAAAGGTGAATTTGTTGAGAGTTGGCGATGCTTTAATCTTTTTCTTCTTGTTGATAGGTGGTTTCTTGCTTGGATGAATAAATATTGTTGATGTTTCAAAGCTGAAATTTTTCTCTTCAAGTTTCCGGCTTAATTTCTTGGAAAGTTCAAAGGCTGATAGAAACTGAGAGTTTCTTAAGGAAATTAAATTTGTTGGGGCTTACAGTGAAGTGAAAGGTACTCCTTGTTTCTTCTTTCCAACTTTGAATTTAGAAACTTCTCTGTTGACGGGTGAAAGTCCAAGCTCTCATTTTCTAGAAGCTTTTATTGACTGAAAAATCTCTAAGAGTTGTGGAGCTCAGCTTGTGAAAATCTACAGGAACATTGTGGCCTCAGAGACTAAATTATTTAACTTGGCTTCTTGTGGACAACTTGAAGCTTTTAATCATATAATGGCTGAAGAATATGATAATTTCCCTTCTTCTGATAAGAATAAACCTCCCCTCTACATTTTCTTCAGGAATGCCAGGTATCATTTTAAATTTTGTACTTAACTTACGATTTTGTATTTGATTGTTCAGGAGACAAAATTCGACATCGTGATCTTGTGTTGTTCATCATCTAACTCTGCTTCGAAATTTTACTAATTGAACCTTTATTATACTGTGAACAGAAATGCTTTGAAGTTGGATGAACTTGGTTTAGAAATATTACAGATTGCACTGCCTGCATCACTGGCTTTGACAGCGGATCCAATTGCTTCTTTAGTTGATACAGCTTTTATTGGCCAAATAGGTATTTCCTTCTCTTTATTCATTCTGAAATTTCATCATTTCGCAAAGGCTAGTTCACTACTTATCCTTGGAATAAATCATCTAATTATGTCTTAACCGGTACAGGCCCAGTAGAACTTGCAGCTGTAGGAGTTGCTATTGCTCTATTCAATCAAATATCAAGAATTGCAATCTTTCCACTCGTCAGTATCACAACTTCTTTCGTTGCCGAGGAAGATACTGTTAATAAAACCAATCAAGAGGCACAACAGTTGGATGGGTACTTAGAATCTGGTGATGCTGAAAATAAGGAGTTGCTGCCAAAAAATGGTATGATATATCTATGTTTCTAATGCTTATTAGTGTTGTTCTTGCTAGTACAAGATGATAATAATGGTGTATTTTTGTTTTTTGTTTTTCTTCCCGTTGTATCAGATTCTGGCGAGTCTGGATTCAGAGGCAGTAGCTATGAATCTACAAAATCTGGAAATGAAAGGCGACATATTCCATCAGCCTCATCAGCTTTGGTTATTGGTAGCATCCTCGGCATCCTTGAAGCCATAATCCTTATAACTGGAGCAAAACCTCTATTAGATTTTATGGGAATTGGTGCTGTAAGTACTCATTAGGAGAATCAAAGGCTCTTGAACTTGTTCAGCTGTTTTCTTCTCTATACAAACACTGTAATCTACAACAACTGCTGACCAAAAAGAGCAAAATATGTTTGTTTTTACAGGACTCTCCTATGCTAATCCCTGCTCAACAATACTTGACATTAAGGTCACTCGGTGCCCCTGCAGTTCTTTTATCATTGGCCATGCAAGGGGTCTTTCGCGGATTCAAGGATACCAAAACCCCCTTATATGCCACAGGTAAGCCTTATCTGACTCGAATACTTGATTTACAAGTTAATCTCTTTCAACAGATTGATTTAAATTTCCAACTGCCTTCTAATTTATCTTCTTATGTGAACTAATTCAGTGTCTGGAGACTTAGCAAACATAATTTTGGACCCAATATTCATTTTTGTTTTTCGTTGGGGAGTCAGTGGCGCAGCCATTGCTCATGTTATATCTCAGTAAGTTATATTTATTACTATCAACATACAGAAATTTCAATGCTTCTTTTATGATTCTATGCTTGTTACTTTTGGCTTT
The DNA here is from genome assembly GCF_008641045.1 of Pistacia vera. Classification (NCBI taxonomy): domain Eukaryota; kingdom Viridiplantae; phylum Streptophyta; class Magnoliopsida; order Sapindales; family Anacardiaceae; genus Pistacia; species Pistacia vera. Next base: position 529,990 of record NW_022196024.1, on the reverse strand, counting down.
GTTTATACAACTCTATGGCCATTACAGGTACCTCATTGCAGTAATACTTTTGTGGAGATTAATAAAGCAAGTCGATCTCATTCCTCCTTCTGTCAAACATCTCCAATTTGGTCGATTTCTTAAGAATGGTAATTAGTCTTTTTTCACATCAACAAATTCTAAGCTAATATGAATCAAGTTGTAATTATTTCAGATTTATTGATGGATGGTTTTTACTTCTTTTAATTGAAAGTTCTCAGACATACTTTTTTCCTGTGTGTTTGAACCCCAGGTTTTCTATTACTGATTAGAGTAATGGCAGTTACATTCTGTGTCACCCTTTCTGCATCTTTGGCTGCACGACAGGGACCAACTCCCATGGCTGCATTTCAGGTCTGCTTGCAGGTTTGGTTGGCAACATCTCTTCTCGCTGATGGTTTGGCTGTTGCTGGTCAGGTTAGATCTTTTTTCCTTGCACCGACTGCATATTTATTTTCATTTCAACTCTCCCAAGAGTCTCAAGACTCAACCAAAATGCTAAACTGTCGTATCATGGTAACATAATCTGCATCTTATTATGCTCGCAGGCAATCCTTGCAAGTTCATTCGCCAAGAAGGACTATGTGAGGGCAACAGAAACTGCAGCTCGAGTATTGCAGGTACCTTATTTTATTCTGAAAGCTCAAACGGTTTTTGACATGATATAATTTTCTCAACTGACTTTCCATTGATGTCCTGCAGTTGGGATTGATTCTCGGGTGCATTCTATCCATCACGCTTTCAGTAGGGCTAACTTATGGAAAAGTATTATTCTCAAGAGACGCTGATGTTCTCCACTTCATTAGTATAGGAATTCCGGTACTCCTTCAGAGCAATAATTAACATTCTTACAAGCTTAAAATGAGAAATAAACACTGAAAACTAATATTACACTATATATCAGTTTGTTGCAGGTACTCAACCTTTGAATTCGTTAGCATTCGTTTTTGATGGTGTCAACTTTGGAGCATCCGATTTCAAATATGCAGCATACTCTATGGCAAGTCATAGTTTCTTTTTCTCCCATGAATATTGAAGTAAGAGTATTATATGAAAATGTTTTTTGACTTGAGACACTTCCTTCTTCAGGTCACAGTAGCTATTTTCAGCATCCTATGCTTGTTGGTTCTCTCCACCACAAGCGGGTTCATCGGACTCTGGGTTGGTCTAACCATCTACATGAGTCTTCGAGCTTTTGCTGGATTTTGGAGGTAGTTTTCATTCATGTCATTCCTTTTCATCCCCACAAGATCATCAAGACTCATGCTTAGACACACGACACATGACACTTCTGTTTAAGAATCTCGACATTTCTAACTCAAGAATCCTCTTACATTTGCAGGATAGGGACCGGAACGGGGCCTTGGGAATTTCTCAAGAGATGAAGTTTGATTCACATTTATGGTGGTTTCAGCTATCAGTTTGGCAGGTCTATAAGAAGTTGCAACACTTTGTTTCCATAATTTTCATCTCATGGAAGCAAACTTTTGCTTTTGGCAATATGTACACCAATGTTTCTGCTTCAAGTTCAGGCTTTTTGGTTGCCTGATATAATTTTTTCCTTCCTAATATGTAGAGATGTAATAGAATGCAGAAAAAATTATGCAAGTATACACGTAAAGAGGAAAAACATATCCTCAATGTTACTTTTGTTTTTGAGGAAGTTAATTCTAGCAAATTCATTCTTCCCATTTGCAAGATTTTGTTTTGTTTTTGCATTTGACGTCGAGAACTACTAACTAATAACACTCGCTTTTTTATTCTCTTTTAATGCTTATCGATTCATCTTTATGTTTTACATTCACTACTTTTGCATATAAATTTTGTGTTACTTAGTAACCAATTCAGAATAATGAGAACTACTAACTAATAATGCTCGCTTTTTCTTTTTCTTTTAATGTTTATTGATTCATCTTTATATTCTATGTTCACTACTTTTGTATATAAATTTTGTGTTACTTAGTAACCAATTCAGAATAATGAAAGTAAAATTTATACTGTCATGTATTTAGACCAAAAGGGTCCATAATTTTTACCCTAAATAATATGTTTGTGTGCTTGTAAAATTTGGATAGAAGCTATTTAATAGTGATCAATATATCTCAATAGCCCCAATGATTTTCAAATATTAGTAAATAAAACCCACAAAGGAGATATTTAATAGTTTCGAAAATTATTATAGCATTTGGACTTATAATCTCTCGAGGGCGGATGAAATTATCCCTTATAACTATACTATTATATAAAGTGGAGTTGGGGATGTTTACCAAATTATTGCAGGCTATTATCATTGGTATAATTGTAGGGTTAATAGCAATATTTTCATGTAAGTATGATTAGATAACAAAAATCCTCTTATGATTATAATAATAACAAAAATCTCTCTATCGTTAAGTTTTTGGTTTTAAAATAAACGGCAGAGGGACAGTTAGGTAAATATTCATTAACCCATCATCTTATAAATTGTACAATTTACTAATGGGAGGGGAACTTATGTTATTCCTAAAATTACATGAAATTTTTTGTAATTTTATTAAGCCTCGGGGGTTGACGTGAAAAAACCAACTTAATATGCTAAATGAGCTAATATTGGCCCAAACTTAAATTTCAGTCCAAAACCTTTCTCAAAATGGGCAACCCATCCCGGCCCGGCCCACCCAGCCCATATATCAACTATAATAGAAAATCTGAACACCAAATCCTCATCCCGCCAAATGTTAACGAACTTTTGAGAATGGCATTAGCTTTGAGTTCAAGTCTCCAAAACCCCTTCACATTAAGACAAACCCAGTTAAAAAATGACCCAAAAAAAGACTTTAATTCAATCATTAAACAGCAAATCAAGCTAAAAAATGACCATGCAATTCTCTCAACATATACCCAAATGGAATCCCTCAACATAGTCCCTGATACCTCCATTTTGCCACTTATTATCAAGGCGTGTACGCGCCTAAACGCCGTGGAGAGAGGCAAGAGATTGCATGATTGTATCCGGGGTACAGATTTGATAAAAAACGTGCGTGTTGGGACGGCACTGGTTGATTTTTATGGCAAATTAGGGTTTCTAGAGGATGCGCAGAATGTGTTTGATGAAATATGTGAGAGAGATTTGGTTTCATGGAATGCGATGGTAAATGGGTGTGTGGAGTGTGGGTGTTATGAGGAAGCAATTTTGCTGGTTTTCCGGATGCAAATGGAGGGTTTGAGGCCTAATTCGCGCACTGTGGTAGCGTTGCTTGTTGCTTGTCAAGAGGGGTTAAATTTGAGGTTAGGGAAGGCGGTTCATGGTTTTTGTTTGAGGAATGGACTTTTTGAAGCTTATCCTCATGTCGGTACTGCTTTAATGAGGTTTTATTTGGGTCTTGATGTGAGGGTTTCACGACTCGTGTTCGATTTGATGGATGTTAAGAATATTGTGAGCTGGAATGCTATGATCAATGGGTATCTTGATAATGGGGATTGCTTTAAAGCTTTGAAACTTTTTGAAAGGATGGTCATGGATGGGGTTGAGTCTGATTCCGTTACAATAATGGTTGTTATTCAGGCTTGTGCAGAATTTCAATATCTTGAATTGGGCATGCAAGTCCATGCTATGGCTATTAAGTTTGGGTTTAAAAATGATTTGTTCATAGTGAATGCACTGATCAATATGTATAGTGAGATTGGATATTTGGAATTTTCATGTAAATTATTTGATACCATCCCAACCCCTGACAATGCTTTGTGGAATTCTATGATATCTGCATACATCGAATACGGGTATTACGAGGAAGCTATTAGTCTCTTTATTAGAATGCAAAAAGAAGGCATTATAGAAGACGAAAGAACCATTGTTATTATGCTCTCTTTATGTGCAGAGTTGACTGGTTGCTTGAAAGAGGGTAAGAACTTACATGCTCTTGCAGTCAAGAGTAGAATGAGCTTAGACACTTCTATGGGAAATGCGTTGCTTGGTATGTATTCTAAGCAAAATTGTATCGAATCAGTCAAGAAGGTTTACTGTGAGATGAGTAATGTAGATGTTGTCTCATATAACACTTTGATTTTTGCATTGGCCCGTAACTATTTAAGAGATGAAGCATGGGAAGTCTTCGGGGCAATGCGAGAGTCTGAAATCAAACCTAACTCTTACACCATTATATCTATTCTTGCTTCTTGTGAAAATGAAACTTGTCTTAATATTGGGAGATCACTCCATGGTTTTGTGATAAAATATGGCATTGAAATAAACCAGTCATTAAACACTGCACTCACTGATATGTATTTGAATTGTGGAGATGAAGCAGCAGCAAGGAATCTATTTGATGGATTTCCAGATAGGGATTTAATCGCATGGAATGCTTTGATTGCGAGTTATATTAAAAATAACGATGCTAACAAAGCTGTGTTACTCTTTAACCAGATGGTATCTGAAGTGGAACCAAACTCAGTCACAATCATAAATGTTCTCTCGTCATGTACCCATCTTGCCAATCTACCTCATGGTCAATCTTTGCATGCATATGTAACACGGCGAGAGTCCTTTCTGGGTTTCGATTTGTCTCTTGCAAATGCTCTTATGACAATGTATGCAAGATGTGGTAGTCTGAAAAATGCCGAAAAGATCTTTAAAACCCTACCGAGGAGAAATATCATTTCATGGAATGCCATCATAACTGGCTATGGTATGCATGGCCGTGGGTACGATGCTGTTCTTTCCTTCCTACAAATGTTAGAAGTTGGTTTCCAACCAAATGGAGTAACATTCATAGCTCTTCTGTCTGCTTGTAGCCATTCTGGTTTGATAGAAAAAGGGTTAGAGATTTTTCACTCCATGGTTCGGGATTACAACATCATTCCTGAGCTTGCTCACTATGGTTGTGTCGTTGACCTGCTTGGTCGTGGGGGCTGCTTAGATGAAGCTAAAGAGTTCATCAAAATGATGCCTATTGAACCAGATGCATCGGTATGGAGAGCTCTACTTAGTGCTAGTCGGCTTCATATTGACACCGAAGAAGCTAGAGCCATTTTTGAGAAACTTGTCGAATTAGAACCAACGAATGCAGGGAACTATGTCTTAACATCCAATATTTATGCTGCAGCTGGTCTTTGGTCAGAAGTCAGACAGATAAGAACAAGGCTCAGGGACAAGGGTCTTAAAAAGCCTCCAGGAATTAGTTGGATTGTCGTTAGAAATCAGATTCACTCTTTTACTGCTGGAAGTAGATTGCATCCGATGTCTGACAATATCTATGAAACTTTGAGTTCATTGTTATCCTCAATTAAAGAAGTCGGATACGTACCTGATTTTCGCTCTGTATTGCATAATGAAGAGGATTAGCTTATCATTCAGCGGCAATTCAGCTCTGTTGAGAACCTCGTTTTTGGAGATTGGACTGAACACCATGAGGTTGGGACCTCATCATGATCTTTCAGAATGTAAGGCTTTGCTTTGATTGTCCTTAACTAAGCTAACGTGTCATTTTTAATTACTGGGAGAATGATTCCTGGGGATGTTTCCTTTTCATTAATCAATTAACAGTTTCCCCAGATGAATACTGTTAAACAATTTCTTGACATTCTATTTCTAATATTTGTCGGTTGCTGAAATATGCAGGAAAACCTTGCAAGACTGGAAGTTCAGACATATGTTTGGAAGGACCACAAACCTTCAACCTGGAACATTAGGGAAGAAGTGGCAACCACTGAATCCAGGACTTGCAGCAATAGAACGCCGTTACAATTCTCATATTTTCGACATCTATAGAATAATTTATGAAAGTTCAGTAAAATAATACTGCATTGTACATATTTATCCTGTTTTGTCACGGATACAACAAGAACTAGATGAACCTTTTTGGATCCAAAATAATCATCACAAGTCTAAGCTGTATGAAGACATGAAGATGGGTCAGTTCTTCCGTTTGCTCAGCTAATAAAGAATCCAAGGTTAGAAGAAGAGCGTCGTGAAGAATCCAACCCCAGAAAGATTCATTCTCAAGTCAAAGATGCAACATATAACCGAAATAGACGCTGACGATCCTGATACAATTAGAGCAGTTGGAAGACTCAGCTGCATTATAGGTTTTTTGCAGGTAAATTTCCTGTTTTAGTTGAATTTAACTATTCAAACATTGCAAAAGATGAAAAGTTTGCACATAAAATTTATTCACTTTATTGCTTGAACCTTTACTGAATCTTGTCTTCCTCAGTTTAGATTTCACAATTCATTAACTTCAGTTTCAGATAGCCAATTTTTAGCCATGAATGCTTTGATTCTTGGTTTTCATGAATTTGCAGCGTCAGCTAAAATTGAATATTGATGGTGTGGATGTTTAAGATGAGCCAATAAGAGGTCTTAAGATCAAACTTTTTTCTTCATACTATGCTTTAAATCAATGGATCGCCTTGGTCCTAAGAAAGATACCAGCATAAGGGAGAACCACTTAAAATGATAAGATAAAAAAAAATTAATGTCAAAAATCTCCTGAGATATAATATAATGATATAAAAAAAATCTTTATGAGGTTTTCGAAATAATAGAAATCTCCATGTAGTTGATTGTTAATAGCTTGTTAAAATTTACAATGTTTGAGTTAATAAATATTACCAAATTGCCCTCAACCGTTCTTTAACGCCTATAACTTTGTATTTATAACCTAAAGGAAATTTTTGTTATTATATATATCTCAAAAAGATTAAATATCATTAGCTTGGTTGAGATGATAAGTATTCATAATTACTTATTCTTTCCACATAAGGTAAATTTGTTTATATAATGATACATTGAAGCAGTGTGACTTTGAAGGATTTGATTTTTCTAATTATGGAAATAAGAAAAGGTCATTCTATGATAAAATTTAAAAGTGATTTTCTGTACAAATTTTTTGACTTATTATACAAATTAACATATATCAAGTAGAGCATATCATTGTTCTTCTTTTTGTATTTTTTGAAAGAATTAATATCATTTTACCCTCAAGTTACGAATAATATTTAATTATATCATTAGTATTCTATTAGGGTGAACCCTTAAATATTCTTGGTCATTACTAAACATCGTGACTTAATCAAGATAGCATATCAATAATATGAGCTAAACAACCTACGAGAACTTAGTGGATGATCAGATTTGTGGTTTGTTCCCATAAGATATGGTTTCGAGTCCCGTCTTGGGCACCTGCATGATCAAAGGTCATCTGCCATGTTTGTAGGGTTCGGTGGGAGGCAATCTAAACAAGTTACGTTTAGAAAAAATAAAATAAAAAAGTGGTAATATTTATATAATACTTGATATTTAGACCTCCAAATGCACAAAAACCATACCTAAACAATAACAATATCACTATCTCAAGAGTCAAAAAACAGAAGAGATAAATTCCTTCCTTGTAACTCAGCAATTTGGCCACCACATGTGAAATCAAAATTTAAGAATTCCCCCACTACAATAAAAGACAAAACCAACTAGAGGAGTTAGTGGGGTGACAATGGCATCATATCTTGGTACATGATACCTTAAAGCCCCCATCAAAGTTATAAAGAAAGTAGGTTCCACATCACATCTCATTAGTCTTTTAGATAAGAAAAAGAAAAATTCTCCATCCAACCACACATTCATTTCATCTTTCTCGTAAGCTTTCCACCGCCACCATCACCACCACCCTACTTGTTGGGTTCCACCTGATCACATATTCAAAGCATTATAATTGAATAGTAGTTTGATAACATTATCGAGTCGATATCTGATGAAGTGCACGTAACATCAGAGCAAAGCAAATGCAAATAGTTGATAATGACCTGGTAATCAGTACCAGAATATGATACTATGATCAATAAAACAAATGGATAAAAACAAGCATGTGAAAGGGGGAAAGGATATGAAGATATTGAAAGAATATAATTTGATTGAATAGTGATAAAATATTCCATCATCAAGTGTTCAAACTCATTACAGATTCATCTGAGATGAAAACAATAACAACAAATATCAATAATGAAAAAGGGGACAGTGAACCCCATCTTAATGAAACATGGGAACAATTTCAAGAACAATAAAAATTAAGAGACCTAGGTCATGGAAAGTATCGCAAGAAAACTACCTAACCTGAGTTGGGTCTTTGCTAAACCAGACATTGTCATTTCTTCCTGACTTCTTCTGTAATGACAATAAATAAATGAATAAACAAATGGAGACAAACTTTTCTCTGGCACTTCATTCTTCCTCTGCCTTGTATTGTTACTATCATCTTCTTGACAACCATATGATATCAGGAACCAAGTGATGAATTATTATCAGCAACAAACTAAAAAAAAAAAAAAAAAAATTAACTAATAATTGAGTTTTAACTGTCTCAAGGCTCGGTAAAAGCAGTAGGAATTTTCGCTAAGCAACAATCTGATCGAGCTGCAGTTGCTCAAGCCATGCTCCCAAGTGATCACTGGATTCACTCTCAGGATTTAAATTAGAGCCCTCAACTGAGGGCGCCATGCTTGAGGGTGGAACTATGCTTGCTTCTTTGATCTTTGATGGAGTTTCCTTCAATCGTGATTGAACCCATGAAACATCAGGCTCCTCTCCATTGCGCCCAAATGAAAATGATCTGCGTAACTGATTTAATTCATCAGCCTGAACAGACCAGTCTACTTTGACATTGGGAGATTCCCATTTTGACCAAGAATGCACTGGGGAACCAACAACACTATTAGATTTAGGATCATGTGAAAGGTTAGACCGAAGTTCGGGAGAGCTGAGGCTGCATAACTGTTGCTGCAGCTTCTCACGATGAGCTAGGGCGGATAGACAAGAGTTCATTGGGGATATAGGCTCCACCTTCCGTGGTGAATTTCTCCCTGGAGAGGAGACACCAAATGAACCCTGCAAGAGAGGGTGATCAGCATTCTTTGGAGAGAACAAATTTGTCTTGATTGGAGCTAACATGCTTTGCTGCTGCTGAAATTGATTAAGAGCCATTGATCTGTGTGATGGAGATAAAACAGTTGTAGCAGAAAACTGATCAGAGTATCGAGGAGATGCAACCTCAGGACACAAAAGCTTGTCAAGATTTGTAGGAGTTAGGGTTTTTGAACAAGCAGAAAGATTTGCTTGTGCACCAAATTGTGGCTGAGAAAGATAAGATATATCATTAAGTAACTTCTGATGCTGCATTTCAAAATCTTGCAGCTTATCAAGATCGTCTGCTGGAATGTCTCTAGCACTGAGAGAAGATCTTAAACGGCTCGCCTGAAGGGTGCTGCCTGGGAGATGCAAAGTTGGGATGCTTTGCTGAGGCCAACCCATGGATGACTGTGATATATCATTAGCAGAACACATGGTTGGGCTAAACAGAGAATGTGACATGGCAGACACAGCTGATGGGGAGCCAGGCAACATGTTAAAGGCTGAAGCCATGTGGCCCATCTCCATGGCTGCAGCAGATCGAGGGGATGGCACACCAGATCCAGTAGACACATAAAGAGGTCGCAATTCCTCAGATGTGTGAGCAAAGAAGCACACAGGGCGTGCACAACTTATACCATCCTTACAGAGTCTGGTTCTGTATTGGGCTGGGTGTAGCCAGGACTCAAAAACTCCATGAGCATATTCACACAAATCTCCACGCCCACATGCTCCCTTACGAAAATCAGGACATGGCACACAACTGTAATGGAACTTTCTTGGGTCTCTTCTCCGTGCATTCTCACCTGGATGAGCAAAAGGACACTCAGTCCAATCATGGGAATAAGCTCGGGAACAAGGCCGGATCTTAAAGGAAAACATCCGGAATTCATCAGATGTATACATGCTGTCCTTGATATCAGGAAAAGACGGATCAATAGGATACTCTTTCTTCTCCGGTACAGATGAAGTATGCATATCATCAGGCTTGCAACTAACAAAAGACAAGGGTAAATCTGACACTGAAGCCAAAGAACAAGTATCCAATGATGATGAAAGAGATTGTGAACTGGATCTCAAACTAACAGTTGAAACCTGCATATCATCTAAACAAACAGAAACATCATTCTTCAAAAGTTCTTCAAGGACAACTCTTGAATGGGGAATATTTGGATGAGCAACAATAACATCTAATGGCCGATGTCCATCAGCATCAGTGACATTTGGGTCCGCACCAGCAAGTAAAAGCAACTTGATGACATCGACTGCATTAATAGATCCACTAGAAGCAGCATAATGCAAGGCAGTACTCTTATCTGAACTGCAAGACAGATTTACATCCGCCTTAGTTAAAGAAAGAATTAGTTTCACAACATCAACGCTACCATATTTAGCAGCAACCATAAACGGCGTCATACTCTCAAGAACTTTCTTTTTTGACAACCGTTGGCAGCAATACCAGACTCCAACCTCATGAATATCGGATGCATTACAAATAGATCTCTTGAAACCCTCAGAATCATTATCAGCTGCAAGCTCAAGCAAAGGGGAAAAAGAATGTTTGGTCTCAACCGTTTCAGACAGATAACTCATATTTTTATCTAGAGATGACTTGCTTTGAGGGGAAGCCGGTGGAGACAAGGCCTTAGAACTTAACTTCTCTGAACCTCCACACATGATTTAATAGATCATAAAACAATCTGAAAAGAACAAAACCACCCCTGAAAAATCAACAACTGATCTACAAGAATAAACACACAAAGAATATCTGCAATAAAAAAACAAATCCGATTAACTATAATGATTCCTTAGCATCAATTCCCCACTCAAAAGATAATAAAAACTACATAAAACAAAAACCAAACAAGCTCTTGGTAAAATGAAAGCTACCCAATTCAAATCAACTATACAACCCAAAAGCAAGCACCAAACTAAGAATTCATAGAAAAGCTAGCAAAAAGAGCTATTTGGAGAAAAACGCAAAACAAGGGTCAACAAAAGAATAGATTTTTAAAGATATTTATAGGAAAAAAAAAAGGAGGGGGGTGTGGGGTGGGTGCTGCAAATTCCAAAATATGAAAAATATTAATTCTCGCCAAATATTACATATACTAACATGGAAAATGAAACGCTGATTTTCTGAATCTGGTCCGACAAAATCTCATTATAAATATTTAAAAATCTTAAATTCAAAATTTAAGAAAAAATCCCAAATATAGCAAGAACAAATATTACACCGTAAAACAAAAGTTTATTTATTTATTTATTCAATAAAACAGAGAAAGACCCAATTCTACTAAGATTTAACTTAACAAATCTTTAAAACAAGTCTATAAATTGACCTCATTTTCCCACATTTTCTCACCAACCAAACAGCTCAAACCAACAAGATTCCATAGCATTACCCTACATTAAATTATATAAAAAAAAAAAAAAAACATCACAACAAACTTCGAAGAACCAAAAATTCAAATCAAAATTTACAAACAAAAAACTTCTAAACAGGAACAGAACTCACCGAGCAACTGCACGGAACCATAAAAACACGAACTTGAGAAATCAATGAGTTGAAATTAAATTAAATTAATTAAACTAAATAAACAGAGAGTGAATTTGGGTTGAATTTAAGTTCGAAATTCGAGTGAAATGAAGAGATTTTAAAATTTGGTGCGGGAGAATGGGTGACTGGGAGAGACGGTGACAGAGAGGGCCTGGAGTAGGTGAGTGACAGAGTGACAGTAGGAGTTGGTGACCGGCTCAACCGGTGGAATGTTAAGGGCGCGTTTGGGTGGGGTCGGGTAATACATTATTTTTTGGGGATCCGGAAAATTAAAAAAAATGCTTTTAGGTGGAGCGGAGTTCGGGTGGGTGGTGGTCAAACTAAGTCAAAGTGTCAAACGAAAGTAGAAAAAAGTAAAAAGAAAATTTAGGTCAAATTAATAATAATGCTATGACGATAATATTGTGGGATCGATATTTTGATAAAAAAATAACTAAGCTTTGTTTGTCAAGATAAGAAATCCAAACAATATTGATACGTAAAATATAATATTACCCTTTATGTTTGATTCGTTTAAATTGTCTTGTTTTAGGGATTTGTTAAACGTGTCGGATAATATTGTCCAATCAATATTTTGATTATAATTTATTATATTTTAATAAAATTAACCAAACATGTAATTATATTGTCACTGTTTATATATGTAACTTTATTCTTGATACGTTGAAATGTAAATAATAAAATGACGGGTAAATGATATTGTAATTAATAATGTTACGTTGACAAATTCGTCAATAGAAGATATCGAGACAAGACTTGAGATATGTAATATTACTCTTTATATCTTATTTGTTTAAAACATCCAATTTGTTGGGATTTGTTAACAGTAAATTAACGGGTGTGCTTGTTTTATTATTTTGATTTGTATTTTTTAAATATTATTGATAGGTAGAGTTGGGTGATTATTATGAGGTAAAATTTAAAAATTAATAAAAAAAACCCTAAGTTTGTTAATTTAACTAAACACCCTAATATATAATTTTTTTGTAAAATGATAAAAACACCCCTATCACATATAGTTGTCAAATTTCGACCACCGCTGTCGAAATCTGGCGTTACGGCACACGACCGGCTGGATCTAGTCGATCGTGCAGGAAGATGACATTTTCTAACCAGATCCACCGTTGATCTGACTGGAAAAGTTCAGATCTACGGCCAAAATTAGCCTTTGACGGCCAGATCTGGCTATGTTTGGTCATCAATGACGACCAAAGATATGGCCGTCGTTGAAGACTAGCTACAGCCAGATCTTTAGCCATAGATCTGGCTGGTAAATGATAGATCGGCATACTATCGGATATATCCAGTAGGTAGTGTGTGATTATACTAGATTCTGGACACCTTTCGATGGTGGTGTTGGCTGGAATCTGGGAAATATGGACAGATGGGGGTGTTTTTATCAATTTCTAAACTTTTTTTCGGGAGGTGTTTAGTTAAATTAATAAACTTAAAGGATTTTAAAATAATTGAATAAAATATAATAGTATTTTCATAATTTGGATAAAAACGTGTATTTTAGAAATAGTATTAATAGGATTAGGAAAAATAATTAAACAAACGGGTCTTATATTGCCACATCGATATTTGTATTATTATTTACCATATTTTCACAAACAACAAAAAAAACCAAACATGTAACTATGTTGTCTGCTTTTATATATATATATGTTTTTATCCAAGTTGTAAGATTTTTCTAAAATTTGATTGTTTTTGTCTTTTCAAGTTACATTGACAAGTAAATNGAAATAGTTATAAATAAGAATAAACTCCACATTGTAATAAGTTATAATTTTTCTAATTCTCGTCTTAAGGAAAGTTGTCTCCACATAGTAATAATTATCTGTATATTACCAAAACATATATGTTATGTTACATTAAAGGTTTAAGATGAAATAAAATATTTATCTAAAGTTGTTTGGGACAATGATTTATATTTTAGAGTTGTTACCATATCTTTTACCTTGCTAGTATGTAATAACTTGCTAGTATGGACACCCTCTTGTGGAAGCCAAATATTTTTAGCTTCTTAAGCATGTTTAGAGCTTCATGACACGAAACTTTTTGTATTTCCGTACTATTATCCTTAGGATTATTTTCTTTATGTCATTGTCTAATTGTAGCAATGATTTTTTCTTCGGTTAAAGCATACACGATTTGTTGCTCATTTAGATGATCGAGGAAGACATTAATATCAATTCGATTAGTGTAGTGAAATTGGCAAATCTAATAACTCAATTTTGCAATGACTCTTTTATTTTTCTCATCTGCTTCATTTGTAACTTGCAATTCATCGAAATCAGAGGTCCTAATTTTGCAATGCTTAAAACCATTGGCAATTGTCTATGGCTTCACATCAATTGACCATGTATCAACTGCATTTATAGTTCCATCAATGACACTTATCTTTGCTGGTTCCAAGACACGGTCTTCTATTCATTTCAAAAGTAGGCAATTGAAGCTTTGAATTAAAATCCTAATACTGCTAAAATATGAATTGAAATCCTAATACCGTACTACTAAAACATAAATTAAAAAATAAGCAATCAAAACTATAATTTTTGTAATTACGCCTCCATTAAGTTATAACCTCTTTATAATAATAAAATTAGTTAGTCCCACCATTATGACTATTGAGAGGTTTTACTGTAGTATTTTCATAATGGAGAAACAAACGTGTATTTTGAAAATAGTATTAATAGGATTGGAAAAAATAATTAAACAAACGGACCCTTATATTGTCATATCGATATTTATATTATAAGTTACCATATTTTTAAAAAAAAAAAAAAAAAAAAAACCAAATGTGTAACTATGTTGTTTACTTTTATATGCATATGTTTTTAGAGTAATGCTACAACCACCGATGGTAGTGCACTGAATGACGTAATAAAATCTTGACCATTGATTAATATTAACTTAATATTAATTAACGATCATGATTTTGTTACGTTATTTGGTGCACAAATTTGATGTACTATTATCGGTGGCTGTATTATTTTCCATGTTTTTATCCAAGTTGTAAGATTTTTCTAAAATTGATTGTTTTTGTCTTTTCAAGTTACATTGACAAGTAAATGGTGACATGGCATCTTAGCAATATGATAATTGGTAATTTTACATTAAAAGATAAGTCAAAATAAGAAATTATGACAAGACTTGAGATGTATAAATTACTCTCTTATCTATTTGTCTAAATCGTTTCATTTTTAGGGATTTATCAGCGGCAAAATAATTACGTACAATTGATATTTTATTATAATTTAATAAAAGTTAACTAAATATGGAACTATTTTATCTCTCTATATATAATATATAGATTATTGCACTTTTTTGTGTCAAACTTCCAGTCGGTTAGAAAACGGGAATCTTAGTTGTTTATATAGCACAAAAACATCTTAAAAAACCTAGAGGTATCTGTTCAAGACAAAACCATGCGAGCCTATTAGTAGTCCTTCCTGTAGGCCCAAAGCGATCAATACCTATAAAAAAAATACACCTACCATATGGCTGCAGACGACATAAGAAGAAGTATTATCCATATACTAAGTTTTATCAATTTTTTTTTTTTTTTTTGGCTTTTATCTTTCTAGATATCGTTGACATATAAATAATAAAATGATGTGTAAGTAATATGATAATTGATAATATTATAATTTACAGCAGAAAAAATCAAGATAAGAAATTAAAACAATGTTTGACGATCTTATGAAAATTAACTTATAAGTAGTTACTGTAAGGTAATTTGAGTTTATAAGCATTTAAAATTTAAACAATTACGTGTTTGGTTAAAGTACTTATAATGATTGATAAGTAGTTGACGCGTTTGGTAAAATATAGTTTATAAGTACATTTTATTATTAAAATAACTAAAAAAGGTATTACATTATTTTATCAAATAATAAATAAGATTATATGATGAAATTTTAAAATTAAATATGAGTAATATGATAATATATTAGGTTCCCACCAAATATATATATTTTTTCTTATAAATTCAAAAAAGATATAATAAAACAAATCCGTTTGATTTTAGAGCTTTTATTAGCTTATAAGCTCAACAAACATATGTGCAATATATAGACGTTGTCAAATGAATAAAATGGGGGTATTAAGTTAACAAAATTTTAAATTATATGATTAAATATGATATATATATATATAAAATTAATATATTTTTTTTTGTTGCAACACAACATGTGCTTAAATATAATTTAATAAATTGATTGATCTTAAAATAGGTGTTAAAAAGACTCATTTGACGTCTAATATTATTAAAGATACCTTATTTGTCTTAATCATTCTATATTTAGAGAAATGAATTATATATATTTGATTAAATTAATAAACAAAACCAAACATCATCAAAATAGAGGATTAGTTCTCAAAAATTCAAAATTTAAATAATTTCCTATTAATTGACCAAAATGGTCACCTTATAGATCCCACTTTAAGTTTACTTCATTGAAACTTGAATATTAATCAGCAAAATAAAAAAAATAAAAAATCCTTTAAATCAATTATTGAGGGCATTTAAGTAATTTACAAAATTAAAATTCTTATTAAATCTTCCTATGAAAACCTCCAAAACTTTTAGTAAGAATTTTCTTTAGTTAAAAATTATTTAATTAAAAAAAATAATTTGTTAAATTATTAACTAAAATTTTAAATCATTTTCTAAAAAAAGAAAAAGAAAAGAAAAGCTAAAAACAGAAGACATAAAATAAATAAACAAAAGCAAAAATAAACAATTTATTAATTAATTTCCTTATTTATTTCAAAATTATATTTTTTTACTTACCACAAACCTCTTTCTCTCTCCTTTCATTTTCTCTCTCTAAAACCAACCACCGCTCGCCTTTTCTCTGTGGAGCTCGCCACCATGCCGACAACCACCGGCACCGGCACCGGCACCTCCACCACCGGAATCCTCCACCGCCTGGCCTCCGACGATCAAGACGTCAAGCTCAAGGCTCTCCGTGAGCTCAAGAACCAAATCATTGGTAACCGCACCAAGAAGCTCTCGTTCCTCAAGCTCGGCGCCGTACCTGCTGTCGCCGCTATCCTAGCCGACGCCGTTTCGGCCGATGACGTCGTCAATGACAATAATTATGATAATAAGAATAATGATCATAATTGTAGTGTTAACAAAAATATTATTGTACAGTCAGCTGCGGTGCTTGGCAGCTTCGCTTGCGGCTTCGACGCCGGAGTCCAAGCCGTTCTTGAAGCTGGCGCGTTTCCGAATTTGTCGCGGCTCCTTTCGAATCTCGATGACAAGGTTAAATTTTAAATTGAACTATTCATATTTTTGTTCTGATTTAATTTGCATGGTAATTCGTTTTTTCGTGTTTTTCTTTTAATAAATGATGCAATAATTGAAGTTACGTTTTGATTAACGATGAGCTAGTTGTGAATTCAATGGAGCTTAATAGCTTTTGAATGAAGTTGGGATGAGGTTAATGCATTGAATTGATTACATTTTGGGAAAGTTTTTAGCTTTAATTTATTGCGAAAGTGTTGAAGGTGATAGTTATTGGATGCATTTTCTCCATCGCAATAGAGTAGAATGAAAAGAGATGATGCATACACATTTTTTTTTTTTTTTTTTTAAGCCTGGAAATTGCTTGGTGTTGTAACCAGTTTGAAACGAGGGACTTGGGTGGATCTCTTGATAGAATGGTGCACTCTCTTACTCTTTGGGGTTCACCATTTTTTGTCTGCTTGATAAATATAGTTTTATTAGAAACTTTTGCCTGCCGTAAAATTCCTATTAGTCGGTAATTCCGGGGAGGCTCTTGTGGAAGATAATTTATTATCAGCAGAACAACATATGAAGCTCCTGGACCGGGAGCTAGAATCTTGATAGGGTCACAAAGGCTGTATTTATGGTAACTTTTTTGAATCTTAGGGCTGATGTATTTTTATATTACATGTCATGGATTGAAGTTTATTTTTCATTGGTAATGTGAGATGCAATTTTGTTAAAAGATTATAGTAAAAGCTCACACATTATAGCTAAATGATAGAATATACCGAACTAATTTGCTAAGCAAAAGTGGACTCATGTCATATAAAGTGAAAGTGATTATGGACCCTAAATAGTGAACTAATTGAGCCTACTCTTGTTGAATCATGTATGGGCAAAGCTTCATGCTCGATCACATACCATAATCCAGAACAAACTGCACCTTAGCTAACATTGTTGATGCTTCTGTTTCTAATTTTTCCCCCTTTTTTTTGGTTCAATCACAGAACTGACTCCATTCTATATACCTCATAGCTGTAAATTGCCACTTTGTTTGGTTCTTCAGGTGGTGGGTGCTGGTGCTCGTTCTCTTAAAATGATTTATCAATCAAAATTTGCTCCAAAGTATGATTTCCTTGAAGAGAAAAACGTGGAATTTCTTCTTTCATTACTGAATAATGGAAATGAAAATGTTAATGGGCTTGGTGCAAGTATTATTACCCATTCCTGTAAGACAAGTTTAGAGCAGAAGATATTGTTTGATGCTGGGGTTTTAAAGAAGCTTACCAGCCTTCTTAAAGGTTCTTTAAGTCAGAGAGATGCCAGTTTAGAGTCTCTAGCGACAATCTTCAAAAACAATCCTGAAGTTGTTTTAAAGTTTGTTGGACCTGACAGTGGAAGAGCTTTGGGTTCTATAATTGAATTAGTGAAGGATAGGTTTATCCGGACAAGATTGTTGGCTTCGTCATGCTTGATTGTCATAAGGAATACGTCTCCTTGCTATCTGCAAGATGTAGGAATCAAAGCCAAACTTATAAATACTCTACTTGAGCTTCTAGATGATCCTGGTCATATTGGAGAAGAAGCTTCCTTTGCTTTCTCTAGTTTGATAACACAAAAGGAAGATATGCAGAAACTAGCATTTGAGCTTAATGCTATCGATAAACTTTACAACCATTTACAAAAGGGTTCATTACATCCTAGACGGTTTGAAGGAATATTGTTGGCATTGGCTGACATGTGCTCAAAGTTGGAATGTTGCAGGGCTAGATTTTTGTCGTTGCAGGTATGGTGTTGCATGCATGTGCCAAGTTAGTAATTTATTATTTCTGGTTTTCCATTTGCTTATTTCTTTTCCTTATCTGTGCGCCTATGCTTTTCGGCATAGTGATTCAGTCTATTCTTTTATTGAATCATCAAGACAAGGTTTGAATCTGTGACTTTATTTTCATAATTTCCTGCTGTATAATAT
Organism: Pistacia vera; assembly: GCF_008641045.1. NCBI lineage: Eukaryota > Viridiplantae > Streptophyta > Magnoliopsida > Sapindales > Anacardiaceae > Pistacia > Pistacia vera. The sequence continues at coordinate 511,320 of NW_022196024.1, read as the reverse complement.
ATTTGTTACTGAGTTGCATGATTAGCAATCTTCCTGAAAAAGACACGGCATTGTTTAATTGATGATATGCACATTGATGCAGTAAGAGTTAGCAAAAGTTTTCTAATAATTAGGGGATCTACAAAAAAATTGGGCTCCCAACTAATTGGAGAGGCAGATGAAGATCCTTGGATTCTAAATTGATGGAATAAGCAATAGATATTGATTATTAATTGATATCCTCAAGACAGTTATAGTTTCTTGATTATTAATTGATACGCTGTACTGTGTTTATCTGGGTCTTAGTAATTTTTTTTTTGAGGAAGCTGTTGAGTACTTACATCTTCCCATTGTGGGCATATTTAGAAAAGCAACATGAAATGAGCATTTAGATATTTTGTTTGCTTAATACTAACCTTCAAATTTTTAGTAATTCATTGTTCTTTCCTTGAAAATAGGTATTGAACTTGGTAATAGATGCTCTAGCACATGAAAGTGCTGATGTGCGTACTGCAGCTTGCATTTGCTTAAGAAGCGTATCTCGATCAATCAAGGTTTTCAATATGAATGTTTAGTTTTACGGTATCAAAAACCTGAGTCTAATATGCATAAATTTTTGCTGATAGACATCATTCAGAATTTGAGTGCAGGTTATTTTATGAATGAAACGGTTGTCATTCCCTTGGTTCAGCTTTTAAATGACCCTTCTACTTCTGTCCAGGTATGTGTTTATTTTCTCTCTTGAATACGCTTATTGTATATTGCTGATGAACCTTACTGAGTTTGGAAAGTAGCTTGACTATGTCTCACAGATTCTGTAAACAACTTAAAGGTTTTGGTTGTAACTTCTTTTTCTTATGGAAAATCATGGAATAGAGAATCTGATAGCTTATTTTCTTCTTTGTGGTCAGCACGTCATTTGCTTTTTAACTTCTATTAGTTTAATAAGTATTCTTTTTTGGTTCCTAGCAAAAAAGAAAAAAAAGTTTGCTCAAGAATTCATATTTGATGCTCTTCAATTTTTTTATTTATAAATATGTATATAAAAGGTTTTGTTTTAATGAAATTGTTTTGAATATGCTTGATTTTATGCAAACAAACATGGTTGATATAAAATTCTTTTGGTTATGTTATTGATGTCTGATCTCAAGATTGCATCTTAATCAATTCTTGGAGTTAGATTGTACTTTTTCATCATCTTTATGAGGATTTCTATTGCATAATTCACAAAAAGTATATGAGTGAGACACGTTTTAGTTCTTAGGTGTTTACATTTAGTTTATAACTCAGACAATATGATTTTCCACTGTAGAGTCTTTGGTGCAGATTTTCCTTTGTACATTCTAGAACTCGGGTTGCGTCGTGAATCTCCTTTTTATGCATGTTCAGATTACCCAAACTGTAAATTATGTTTATATGTAACAATTTTTTCCTGGAAATCTTAAATGATTATCCCACTTCGAAACCAAAAGTGGACACTGCAAAGTTTGCTAATCGCTGTGGCTATAGATATTCTCGTATAATCATTCCTACTCTACATCTTCTGGGTATAATTGATTACCATTAGAGGAAGGTCATAGTATTGACTAATTGGAGTTTCTTCCACCAATTACATAGTTTGGAGGAATTGTGTTGCTGACCATGTTATGATATCATCTTGTCAATTCTTTGTGTTTTATAATTATGTTTCATAGAAATCAATGCTCTATTTTTCAGGTTGCTGCTCTTGGTGCTATTAGCAACATAGTGGTTGATCTTACAACTCGTAGGTCAACATTTATACGGTGTGGAGGTGTGAAACAGCTTGTTCAGTTATCAAAATCAATGGATGCAACTATTAGGTTAAATGCTTTATGGGCTTTGAGGAACTTAATGTTCCTAGCAGAAAATAAGTGTAAGGAAGGAGTATTTTCGGAGCTTACTGCACCCTTATTAGCAAGTCTTATCTGTGGTAATGAACATATTTTATTTGTGACTATTTGTATTCCTTTTAACTTATATTTCGCTTTTAAATGTAAGCCACTATTCTTTTGTTGGTACAATGCAGACCCTGAATCTTTTGTTCAAGAGCAAGCTCTGGCCCTTGTTTGTAATCTTATTGATGGATGTATAGACTCTGTTGAGTATATGTTTGCTGAAGATGGTGTTATATTTGATGCTGTTGGAAGACAATTACAGAGTGCTTCAAAAGCTGAAATTGGAATACAGGTTAGAAGTCTTTTCCAGTGGGAAGGTTGAAATAATTTTTAGAAACTTAATTTTTTTATGAAGAATGATTAGGTGGAGTACTTTATTAGTTTCTTATTGTGACTTGTTGTCAATGCTAATCTAGAGTGCGACAAGTTATGTAAGAATCACGCATGGAAACAGTATAAGAAATTCTATTATGTTTGCCTTTGTAGAATGTGAATATTATCATAATCATCCTCCAATAACTTGTGCTATTGCCCAGGTGATAATTTGTGAAAAGCATTGTATTTGTATTGATGTGTCCTGTCCTAGTTTCATTTCATTATAGTATGAATTAATGGATGATAAGCACATTAATACTTGATGTGAGGTGGTGTGCTCCCACCATAACTGAATATAGAAGACTGGTGTGATGGGTTAAATGCATGCACTGATATGTTGTGCATAACAAAACATTACATGTAAAATGATTCTACCTTTAAGGAAAAATGAGAGAAAGAAGAAGAGGCTAATTAAAAGAACTAAGCAATATATACTAAGAGCGGCTTCAGTTGCAGTATATTGTAGAAATAGATTCTTCAATTGCAGTAGTCATTTATAGTCATCAACTTCAATAGGTAAAAGTCTTGTCTAACTAATTCCAATTGCATATCTACGGATAGGAATGATTTTGATTTCAATAATGTTAGATGTACAAACAAATCTTACAAAGATTTCTATACAAACTGATGTGGCGAAAAATGAATGGAAGAGTGAATACAAAAAGTGAAACTCATCATATTCACTCCCATTTGCTGCCACCTCAGTTTGTATAGAAATCTTTGTAAGATTTGTTTGTACCTCTAGTATTACTCTTTTGATTTATATATTGATGTGATACATATCTCAAAGCCACATAATGAATTTTATTTAAAAAATTAACCTGGGGTATTTGAGAGGTTGCATGGAAGAATTAACATTTTACTATACAATGATGTTATTGTAACAAATGTTATTTTATTTATTTTCATATTGTCAAGAATTCTCCAACATTCTGTGGTAAAGGAACCCCAGACCCGGACCCTGCCCCCAAACAAACAAATGCACACAGCCTTAATTGAAGAGATGATAAATAAACTAAGATCTTCCCTGGTTGATGATAAAAGGATCTTGGTACCTTCATTGTTGAATAATAAAAGAAGTATAATAGTTGTGAACCCCCTAAACAGATGAAGAAGCGCAGATCATTAATTTTTCTGCCTGCAATGTGCTCTAGATCAATCTTACTCATGAATTTTTTGTCTTATGGAACTTTTTGGGCTCAAAAGTTGTATTCTATAATTATAGTACACATGGTATAATCAAATCATGTGTACTGTCTGATCTGTTCTTGTATCAAGTGAACTATTGTAAAAACTATTGCTCAATATGATACTTATGACTATGGTTACACAAGTGCTACTTATACTGTCAGATGCATGTGGAAATTTGTGAATTCCATTTATTTTTTGGTTGCGAGGACTTTTGATGAAGTTCTTACATACTGTATAACAATGTGAGATGAAAGGGGTTGGGAGTGGGCCTTTTTCCTTTTGTCCTTTTGACTTATAATCGATTTTCCAAATCCTTCTTATGTAGGGAATGTATGTGCTCAGCAATGTGGCAACTGGAAAAGAGTTTCATAAGGAAGCAGTAATAAACCAACTCCTTCCACATGCGGACAACGGAACCCAATCCTGTATAATTAAGTTTTTGCAGAGTAACGACAGCCGATTACGTACTGCTGCTGTTTGGGCTATAGTAAATCTAACTTGTTCAAGTCCAGGTGCATTTAGCAGGAGTGTAAAACTACGTGATGCTGGCATAGTTTCTCAAATGAAGGAAATGGTGAACGATCCCTGCCTGGATGTAAAGGTCATTAATCTTACATCTCAATTCAGTTTCCTCTATACTCAGTTTAATTTACTGCTAACTTTGTCTAGTTCATTGTTTGGTGCAGCTACGGGTCAGAACAGCGCTCGGACAGTTTACGACTTTTGAGGATGGCTCAATATGATCTTTGTTGAACCAAAGCAAAGAAAACTTATACTGATAGAGTTTCTGGATTTTGGTTTTGACCTTGTTTGTAAGATACTGTTCAGATTTTCTCTGGAGGCTTTCAACAGTGTGGTAATGCTTTAGACAAGTTCATTGTAATTAAATTACTAATTCACCATTTTTTCTAATTCATTTTGGTTTAAATATCTTCAAATAGTTTGTTCAATCATCGTACAATATTATTTCATCCTTTCTCTCCAACTTTTTTCTTTTGCAGGCCCGACAAATTGCTTTGAGTTTTTTGTAGTCAGAGCGGTGTAAGAGCTATCTTTCATTGTTGGTACTGCCGACCAGGTTACATTTGTAAATCTCATTCCATTGATACATACATATTTTTGTTAAATTTTTGTATGTATCAGATAGTGATATAAACTGTATAATTATGTACCATCTGAATTGTATATTGCCTGTGATAGACTGCAGCGGTTTCTTCTAATTTCTATTTAGCTGTTTCCGGCTTCAATCTATTAGCTTTCTTTTGTCGTGCTATCATGTTGATGCATTCCCCGTGTTTATTGCTCTTGTGGAAGCTTAACTTATTGGGTTCTCGATATGGAAAAAACTCTGTTGTAATTTCTCCTTTTGCTGTTTATCCAATAATCTGACAATGTAATGTTGATTCTGTCATCTGTTTTTGATGTTCTTTTCAATGGCTGAGACGATAACATATCTTCCATTCTTTCATTGTCCATCTAAACTTTTGCCTAAACTTTGGTAGAAGAATTGAGCTTGATTGAATGATTTGAATGAACATGATATAATATGATTCTGCAAAATCTGTATCTGCCCAATGCCAGAAGGTCAAAAAAGTTGGTGAAGCCCCAATGAATGGTGGCAACCGAAGCTCCCAGTTTTGGTGCCTTTATTCCAGACCATCTGAAATGATGACTAGTATTCAATTGACTTGTCTGCAGGTTTTGAATGAAGCAGCAAATGCATTGTTGTTAAATTTGTTATATAGAAATCAACCCTTCTTTCAATTGTGCATTTTTTTGGGTCTTTAGAGAACCTATGTCAAAAGTGTTTGTGTGCTTTATTATGAATTGGGGATTTGTTTTACAGTGTATAGATTTCAGGGTATTTTATTCGTGGGTCATGACTGTTTTCTCGGAAAACGAGCAAAAGACAAAGGGCAACCCATCTGACATGCGGATTAGATTCGGTGGCCGGAAGTTTGGGCCAGAGATTAACCATAACTGAAGTGGTTTGAGTGGTGTTAATCAAAATTTAGTGGGAGCACAACAAAGCCTTGTCCCCCCAAAAACAATTATCCAAGTGCCTGATGAAGCATTTTATCTGGTATTTTGTGGTATATTTTAGCTCAAATTTATGTAGGCTAGGTGTTGAGTGACATTCTATGATCAAAGGTTTTTGGTGATCTAATGACAGATGAACCAATATCTAACGTTTGGATGGACGAGTATTACTTTGTCGATGGATCCTTCAAAGGCAGTGGTATAGAACCTATAAAGGTATAAACTTGAGCATTCTGAATCAAATTCTAATGCCAGAAAGGCAGAAACTCTCAAATCAGTAATACACAGAGAGAACCCAGTTTCAGAGCCTTCAATTCAAACTATCTAAAGTGATGAGTGGTATTCATATTATATACAATTTTACAGTATAAATTTTATTACTTGCTAAAAAAATAATATAAATCACAGTTATTGAACCAAACCAAATTGGAGGATAACAAAGCAAAGTTATAACTAGTCTAAGACTAAGAAAGAACACACTGGAAAACCAGAGAGAACATCAAGGCAGATTGAATCTGCCGCCTTCGCTGCTCTTCAGCCAATCTTCTCTGTGTTCGTATCATCTGAAGGCCATATCACCGTCTCGAACAGGCGCTCGCGCATCAACTCCAGGTTCTCATCGGATATCTCTTTGTAGATTTCGGCATGATCACATTTCTGCATCAAATAACAGACAAATAAATGATGAATTCTGGGTTCAAAGTTGTATCTATAATTATAGTACACATGGATGATCAAATCATGTGTACTGTCTGATCTGTTCTTGTATCAAGTGAACATTGTAAAAACTATTGCTCAATATGATACTTATGACTATGGTTACACAAGTGCTACTTATACTGTCAGATGCAGTAGAAATTTGTGAATTCCATTTATTTTTTGGTTGCGAGGACTTTTGATGAAGTTCTTTAATACTGTATAACAATTTGCTCAAGAATTCATATTTGATGCTCTTCAATTTTTTTATTTATAAATATGTATATAAAAGGTTTTGTTTTAATTAAATTGTTTTGAATATGCTTGATTTTATGCAAACAAACATGGTTGATATAAAATTCTTTTGGTTATGTTGTTGATGTGCTGGTCTCAAGATTGCATCTTAATCAATTCTTGGAGTTAGATTGTACTTTTTCATCATCTTTATGAGGATTTCGATTGCATAATTCACAAAAAGTATATGAGTGAGACACGTTTTAGTTCTTAGGGGTTTACATATAGTTCATAACTCAGACAATATGATTTTCCACTGTAGAGTCTTTGGTGCAGATTTTCCTTTGTACATTCTAGAACTCGGGTTGCGTCGTGAATCTCCTTTTTATGCATGTTCAGATTACCCAAACTGTAAATTATGTTTATATGTAACAATTTTTTCCTGGAAATCTTAAATGATTATCCCACTTCGAAACCAAAAGTGGACACTGCAAAGTTTGCTAATCGCTGTGGCTATAGATATTCTCATATAATCATTCCTAGTGGGTATAATTGATTACCATTAGAGGAAGGTCATAGTATTGACTAATTGGAGTTTCTTCCACCAATTACATAGTTTGGAGGAATTGTGTTGCTGACCACGTTATGGTATCATCTTGTCAATTCTTTGTGTTTTATAATTATGTTTCATAGAAATCAATGCTCTATTTTTCAGGTTGCTGCTCTTGGTGCTATTAGCAACATAGTGGTTGATCTTACGACTCGTAGGTCAACATTTATACGGTGTGGAGGTGTGAAACAGCTTGTTCAGTTATCAAAATCAATGGATGCAACTATTAGGTTAAATGCTTTATGGGCTTTGAGGAACTTAATGTTCCTAGCAGAAAATAAGTGTAAGGAAGGAGTATTTTCGGAGCTTACTGCACCCTTATTAGCAAGTCTTATCTGTGGTAATGAACATATTTTATTTGTGACTATTTGTATTCCTTTTAACTTATATTTCGCTTTTAAATGTAAGCCACTATTCTTTTGTTGGTACAATGCAGACCCTGAATCTTTTGTTCAAGAGCAAGCTCTGGCCCTTGTTTGTAATCTTATTGATGGATGTATAGACTCTGTTGAGTATATGTTTGCTGAAGATGGTGTTATATTTGATGCTGTTGGAAGACAATTACAGAGTGCTTCAAAAGCTGAAATTGGAATACAGGTTAGAAGTCTTTTCCAGTGGGAAGGTTGAAATAATTTTTAGAAACTTAATTTTTTTATGAAGAATGATTAGGTGATGTACTTTATTAGTTTCTTATTGTGACTTGTTGTCAATGCTAATCTAGAGTGCGACAAGTTATGTAAGAATCACGCATGGAAACAGCATAAGAAATTCTATTATGTTTGCCTTTGTAGAATGTGAATATTATCATAATCATCCTCCAATAACTTGTGCTATTGCCCAGGTGATAATTTGTGAAAAGCATTGTATTTGTATTGATGTGTCCTGTCCTAGTTTCATTTCATTATAGTATGAATTAATGGATGAGAAGCACATTAATACTTGATGTGAGGTGGTGTGCTCCCACCATAACTGAATATAGAAGACTGGTGTGATGGGTTAAATGCATGCACTGATATGTTGTGCATAACAAAACATTACATGTAAAATGATTCTACCATTAAGGAAAAATGAGAGAAAGAAGAAGAGGCTAATTAAAAGAACTAAGCAATATATACTAAGAGCGGCTTCAGTTGCAGTATATTGTAGAAATAGATTCTTCAATTGCAGTAGTCATTTATAGTCATCAACTTCAATGGGTAAAAGTCTTGTCTAACTAATTCCAATTGCATATCTACGGAAAGGAATGATTTTGATTTCAATAATGTTAGATGTACAAACAAATCTTACAAAGATTTCTATACAAACTGATGTGGCGAAAAATGAATGGAAGAGTGAATACAAAAAGTGAAACTCATCATATTCACTCCCATTTGCTGCCACCTCAGTTTGTATAGAAATCTTTGTAAGATTTGTTTATACGTCTAGTATTACTCTTTTGATTTATATATTGATGTGATACATATCTCAAAGCCACATAATGAATTTTATTTAAAAAAATTAACCTGGGGTATTTGAGAGGTTGCATGGAAGAATTAACATTTTACTATACAATGATGTTATTGTAACAAATGTTATTTTATTTATTTTCATGTTGGTCAAGAATTCTCCAACATTCTGTGGTAAGGGAACCCCAGACCCTGACTCTGCCCCCAAACAAACAAATACACACAGCCTTAATTAAAGAGATGATAAATAAACTAAGATCTTCCCTGGTTGATGATAAAAGGATCTTGGTACCTTCATTGTTGAATAATAAAAGAAGTATAATAGTTGTGAACCCCCTAAACAGATGAAGAAGCGCAGATCATTAATTTTTCTGCCTGCAATGTGCTCTAGATCAATCTTACTCATGAATTTTTTGTCTCATGCAACTTATTGGGCTCAAAGTTGTATTCTATAATTATAGTACACATGGTATGATCAAATCATGTGTACTGTCTGATCTGTTCTTGTATCAAGTGAACTATTGTAAAAACTATTGCTCAATATGATACTTATGACTATGGTTACACAAGTGCTACTTATACTGTCAGATGCATGTGGAAATTTGTGAATTCCATTTATTTTTTGGTTGCGAGGACTTTTGATGAAGTTCTTACATACTGTATAACAATGTGAGATGAAAGGGGTTGGGAGTGGGCCTTTTTCCTTTTGTCCTTTTGACTTATAATCGATTTTCCAAATCCTTCTTATGTAGGGAATGTATGTGCTCAGCAATGTGGCAACTGGAAAAGAGTTTCATAAGGAAGCAGTAATAAACCAACTCCTTCCACATGCGGACAACGGAACCCAATCCTGTATAATTAAGTTTTTGCGGAGTAACGACAGCCGATTACGTACTGCTGCTGTTTGGGCTATAGTAAATCTAACTTGTTCAAGTCCAGGTGCATTTAGCAGGCGTGTAAAACTACGTGATACTGGCATAGTTTCTCAAATGAAGGAAATGGTGAACGATCCCTGCCTGGATGTAAAGGTCATTATTCTTACATCTCAATTCAGTTTCCTCTATACTCAGTTTAATTTACTGCTAACTTTGTCTAGTTCATTGTTTGGTGCAGCTACGGGTCAGAACAGCGCTCGGACAGTTTACGACTTTTGAGGATGGCTCAATATGATCTTTGTTGAACCAAAGCAAAGAAAACTTATACTGATAGAGTTTCTGGATTTTGGTTTTGACCTTGTTTGTAAGATACTGTTCAGATTTTCTCTGGAGGCTTTCAACAGTGTGGTAATGCTTTAGACAAGTTCATTGTAATTAAATTACTAATTCACCATTTTTTCTAATTCATTTTGGTTTAAATATCTTCAAATAGTTTGTTCAATCATCGTACAATATTATTTCATCCTTTCTCTCCAACTTTTTTCTTTTGCAGGCCCGACAAATTGCTTTGAGTTTTTTGTAGTCAGAGCGGTGTAAGAGCTATCTTTCATTGTTGGTACTGCCGACCAGGTTACATTTGTAAATCTCATTCCATTGATACATACATATTTTTGTTAAATTTTTGTATGTATCAGATAGTGATATAAACTGTATAATTATGTACCATCTGAATTGTATATTGCCTGTGATAGACTGCAGCGGTTTCTTCTAATTTCTATTTAGCTGTTTCCGGCTTCAATCTATTAGCTTTCTTTTGTCGTGCTATCATGTTGATGCATTCCCCGTGTTTATTGCTCTTGTGGAAGCTTAACTTATTGGGTTCTCGATATGGAAAAAACTCTGTTGTAATTTCTCCTTTTGCTGTTTATCCAATAATCTGACAATGTAATGTTGATTCTGTCATCTGTTTTTGATGTTCTTTTCAATGGCTGAGACGATAACATATCTTCCATTCTTTCATTGTCCATCTAAACTTTTGCCTAAACTTTGGTAGAAGAATTGAGCTTGATTGAATGATTTGAATGAACATGATATAATATGATTCTGCAAAATCTGTATCTGCCCAATGCCAGAAGGTCAAAAAAGTTGGTGAAGCCCCAATGAATGGTGGCAACCGAAGCTCCCAGTTTTGGTGCCTTTATTCCAGACCATCTGAAATGATGACTAGTATTCAATTGACTTGTCTGCAGGTTTTGAATGAAGCAGCAAATGCATTGTTGTTAAATTTGTTATATAGAAATCAACCCTTCTTTCAATTGTGCATTTTTTTGGGTCTTTAGAGAACCTATGTCAAAAGTGTTTGTGTGCTTTATTATGAATTGGGGATTTGTTTTACAGTGTATAGATTTCAGGGTATTTTATTCGTGGGTCATGACTGTTTTCTCGGAAAACGAGCAAAAGACAAAGGGCAACCCATCTGACATGCGGATTAGATTCGGTGGCCGGAAGTTTGGGCCAGAGATTAACCATAACTGAAGTGGTTTGAGTGGTGTTAATCAAAATTTAGTGGGAGCACAACAAAGCCTTGTCCCCCCAAAAACAATTATCCAAGTGCCTGATGAAGCATTTTATCTGGTATTTTGTGGTATATTTTAGCTCAAATTTATGTAGGCTAGGTGTTGAGTGACATTCTATGATCAAAGGTTTTTGGTGATCTAATGACAGATGAACCAATATCTAACGTTTGGATGGACGAGTATTACTTTGTCGATGGATCCTTCAAAGGCAGTGGTATAGAACCTATAAAGGTATAATCTTGAGCATTCTGAATCAAATTCTAATGCCAGAAAGGCAGAAACTCTCAAATCAGTAATACACAGAGAGAACCCAGTTTCAGAGCCTTCAATTCAAACTATCTAAAGTGATGAGTGGTATTCATATTATATACAATTTTACAGTATAAATTTTATTACTTGCTAAAAAAATAATATAAATCACAGTTATTGAGCCAAACCAAATCGGAGGATAACAAAGCAAAGTTATAACTAGTCTAAGACTAAGAAAGAACACACTGGAAAACCGGAGAGAACATCAAGGCAGATTGAATCCGCCACCTTTGCTGCTCCTCAGCCAATCTTCTCTGTGTTCGTATCATCTGAAGGCCATATCACCGTCTCGAACAGGCGTTCGCGCATCAACTCCAGGTTCTCATCGGATATCTCTTTGTAGATTTCAGCATGATCACATTTCTGCATCAAATAACAGACAAATAAATGATGAATTCTGGGTTCTATTACATGTTGAGAAACAAAAGCAAGACAATTCTGGACTGATTTTCATTACCTTAACCCATTTTCCATATAAATGCAGTCGTGTTATCATTACTCTTTCTGCAAGATCTTGCTTCTCCTGCAAGCAAAAAAATAAGATTTCAATGATTATAGGATGGTGGAAAAACCTAGCGAGATTGAGTAATACTATAAATACAAAGAAATTTCATAAAGAATTTTATACAAAGCGATATTGTAGAAAATGAATGAAATAGTGAATATGATAAGTTATCATATTTGACTTTTTGTATTTACTCTTTCGTTTATTTTCTATATATCACTTTGTATAAAAAATTTTGTAAAATTTTTTATATGTCTAATATTATTGGGCGGGATTAGTACGTGAAAAAACCACGTTTGCCAGGTGAAAATACCCGGAAAATTTTGGGCTAGGGGTGACCACGGGGAAAATGACCCACCCCTGGCCTTGTTCCCAAAAATCCGGGGTTACTGTGTAAAGCACGAAGAGGTTTCAGAAAACTACCTTTACAAGAGTTCGGAGGAAACGTTTGCCATCTCCAGGTTTATTTGATACAACAAAACTGTTGAAACAAAGAAATGAAAGCAGAAATTACTTTAAAAAAAAAAAAAAAAAAAAACAGTTTCTTTGCTTTCTGTTGCCATTATTACTGTAAAATTTCAAATACTTACTCATAAAACCACCTATACTGTGTTGGATTCATCTCATAGAGCTGGTTCATGACAGTCCTGACTGCTTTATATGTGAAATAGTTAAGGATTTGCTGCATTCAGAAAACAATTCAGTCAATTAAAATTGAAAATAAAAACAAGAAAAAAATCATAGTGTTATATGACCTATTTGAAACTAGGGTTTTTTGTCGAACCTTACGATCTTCATGATTAAGAAATTTATTGATATGATATGAAAGAGAATATCATATTCATTGTGCTTAACACGATATATAATTCTACCAAAGAGGAACTTATATATATATATATAAATATGATAAAACATTAAAATTAATGTTTTCACTATTTTCATTTTCGAGCGATTGATTTCAAAATATGCCGTAAAATAAACCACAAAAAATATAAATCACATTCCCTTTCCTCAAAACATTATTACTAAATGTATTTTCAATGTTTTCATTGATTTTCTTATCGATTTTCATGATATACTATCTAATCCAAAATATACAAAAGAAGAAAAAAAAAATTGATGTTTTATCGAACTATGCTAGCATAGAATTTTTTTTTTTTTTTTTTTTTATGATTCTTGTCAAAACAAGACTCGTCAATAAGAGTATACCACATCAACACGAGTAACATATACTTGTTCTCTTATTAACGAGTCATTACAATAAAATGTATGTTACTATTTTTTTACTAACAGATGTGTTCTTGAATCCAAAAAAACATGCTTAACATAATACACATAAGGTTTTTTTTTTTTTTATTGAAAGTGTTCGAATCAACTTACACGCACCTCAATTAATCTTTCAGGACTTTAAAACTATCGATCGGATAAGAACTTCAATGTCTACCGTTATTAACAATCGAGGATGGACTCGAACTCAAAACCTCTTGAATAATATATCTAATAATCTCTATCGAACCGCTCAAAGATGGTTTACAAGTTTTTTTTTCTGCTAATACACACGTTCTCAAAATCTTAAAAACATTGGTGAGTTGTTGTATTACAATAGTTTGATTAGTTTCAAATATGCACTAACAATAAAAAGTCTAGTTTATTACTTAGTTTTCTCATTGGCGAGATGCATTTTCTGGGTATTTAAAAATATAAAATTCAACGTCACATTTAATGAAAAAAGAATAAAAATAATTTCTAATAATAATCTCACCATTTTAACATCTTCAAAGCTATCTTCATACTGTCCAGCAAGTTCATTAACAATCACAAATCTTCCATGTCTTCTCTGCTGTTTCATTTTTCTTGAACAATTATTCCAAATCATCTTCGAAGAAACCCGCCAATCCTGCCATGAATCCACAAAAGAGCTCCCCAATTCCACTCCCCTCTTTACCTGCTTCCTCTTCGCTGAACTCCTCTGCAACGTCAGCTCTCCTCCATTCTTCGGCAACGCCGCCGCCTCCACGCACAGACACGGCCCTGTATGTGAGTCCACCACCGCCGAACCCACCACCGACAACGCTACCACCATCTCCACCACCACAACCACAAACTCAGAATTAAATGAACACAAAATCAACCAGAATTTTGTTCTAGATTAAAAAGTTAATAATTCAATAAAATCAGGGATACCCACTACAGTAAATGAAGTAAAAGAAAGTGGGTATCCGAGAAAATTGGATTTTGACGCAATTCTAGTCCAAGATTCAAAGAATCAAAACGTTATTTGAGTTCATCAAGAATGATGGAAACTGTTTTTATTATTATTATTATTCTTATTATTCTTATTATTAAGGTAACAATGAATCTAAACCAGACAAAATTATGAGGTCCAAAATTCTCCAACCCAAAATCAAAATTGGCGCTTTTGAATTTGAGAAATTTTATTTTTTTTTATTTTTTTTCATTTGGTTTAAGCCTTTAACTACTTGAATCTGGACGGTTTCTCCAGATTGATGGGTTTTCTGACACGTGGTAGGGTCTAAGAATCTTTGATTGGTGTTTTGTGAACGTGTTCATTTTTGTTTAATAGTGTTCTAACGATACTTGTAGTTTTGTAGAATTGATTGTTCCATTCCCACTCGCAGGAGTTGCTCGTGTACTACACTTTCTATTTTGGGATTATTATTTATTTAGGTTAAAATAGTTATAGATTGTGAGAGATTGTAAATGGAGAGATGATAATCATTGTTAGGGAGAACAACATTTTCCCACCCAAAGTTTGAGAAAACGACACTTTTCCACCCGCTAAGTTTCATAACGACATTATTTGATCGAATTGTTAATGAACTCTTTTTGTTTGAAGAAACCTTCGACTAAAATTAGTAACTTTTCTCTGCACATGAGGTGTTCATTGTATGAAAACAACCAAATGATTTCATTCGGTGGTTTTTATTTATGCGTATTGACGAATTTGTCGTATATATATTTAATGGATGGTCTCATCACATTCCCACCCATCCACATATTTCCGACAATCAACCACCACCGTCGGAAGGTGGTCAAAATCTGTCTGAAGCTGAAAAGGCCAGATCGGTGTACGACCTCCATATGCAACCGATCGTGCGCCATTCCGACAATTGTCAACCACTCTCCAATGATGGTAGCCAGCTGTCGGCATTTAATGGGTGAATGATGATGTTTTTGTTAATTTTTAATATTTTTATTGTAAGTGGTGTTTAACTAAATTAACAAATATAAGTTATTAAATTTAAATCATATTCTCGTAATAACAACCCAACTAAACTTTTTAAAAAACATTTTATTAATTATTTTTATAAAATGTTTTCCAAAAAGTATATCATGCTTCAGGGGAATTATTAATGCTATTAACTTATTTTAAAAACATTTTATCAACAAAGATTGGAAAATATATTTGGTCTTCGGTAATTTAATTATAAATTATATGCAAAATAAATAAAATTAAAAATTAGAATTTGAAGTCCACGGTCCTTGAAAGGCGAGTGACAACCAAAGTTGTTGTACTCTTTTAGATGAACAGATTCCACGAGACTTGCAAGGCACGAAGTCGTGTGTACAGCACCCTCACCTAACCAGAAAATACATCATTTTTTTTTTTTCCCTCTAATTAAAAAAATTAAACGCATCACATTTTTTTTATTTTTTTATTTTTTATAGTCTCCAAACCACAAAAGTCGATATATATTTTTTTTTAAATATATTTTAAATTTCACGTTCAAAGTGAGATGTTATCTTATTTAACATTATGAGATATTAAAAGATGAGTGGACTGTGTTTGTTTATTATTTGGGGGATGGTATTTTTAAAAAGTTGAGTTTGGTGGTTATTAAGAGGTATGATTTGAAAATTAACAAAAACACCTCATAAGTTTGTTAATTTAGCTAAATACTCTTATAATAAAATATTAAAAATTAACAACAACACTCTCATCCACCCACCCATTAAATGCTGATAACTGGCCACCACTGTCAAAGGGTGATCGAAAGTTGTCGTAATGACGCACAACTGGTTGGATCTGAAAATTAACAAAAATATCTCCTAAGTTTGTTAATTTAGCTAAACACTCCTACAATAAAATATTGAAAATTAACAAAAACACTCTCACCCATCTATTAAATGCCAACAACCGGCCACCACTGCCGAAGGGTGGCCGGAAGTTGCCGTAATGGAGCACGACAATGCTCCAGTATGGCCAGATTTGGCCAGATTTAGTTGTTAACGAAGGTCAAAGATATGGTCGTTGTTGACGACCAGTTACGGCATAATCAGATCTTTGGTCGTAGATTTGACATTTCTAGCCAGATCCACTGGAGAATGCTAGATTAGTGCACTACCAGTCAATAGTGCACCCTTACGCTAGATTCCGGCCAGGTTTTGACGATGGTGGTTGGAATCTAGCAAATGTGGGTGGGTGAGGGTGTTTTTGTCAATTTCTAATCGAATTTAATAGAATCCTAAAAAATTAATTTTGTCAAACATCTTTAATTTCTCATAAGCTTTTATTTAATTTTTATCGTTTTATTTGGTTGTAATTGCAAAAAATTAAAAAAATTATTCTACATCTACTAAACTATATTTTTTTTCACAATAAAGTTTTGATTATTTGATTGCGTATATTAACGTTTCAACGATATAAAATTTAATTATATTTAAATTAATATATGTAAATAATTAAATATTATATACCCCAAATTAAAAAAATATGGCTTCGTTTGGTTGGATTTTGGGAATACTACTTTTAGTATTCCCAAAAATGTTAAACAGTAAAATACCTAAAAACTCACAATATTATTCAATATTTTTTAAACCCCCTAAATTTGTTAATTCAATTAAATACCCCTAAATATTTTTAATGTTTTTGTTACGGCGACTCCGGCCACCCTCTGGCGGTGGTGGCCGGCTATCCGTATTTGAGGGTAGATTAGGGGTGTTTTTATTAACTTTTAATGTTTTATTATAAGGAGTGTTTTGTAAAAAAATAAACATAAGGGGTATTTTATTAATTTATAAATCTTACATCGTACTACCCGCCCAATTCAACTTTTTTTTTAACTTTTTTCAAAAAACTTTTCCCCATAACACAAAATTGTGAACCAAACAGAGCCATATATTAAAAGTGAAATTAAAACGAAAAGACTATGCACGACGTCGTTTGCCCCTTCGTTCTTCCTGTAAAAATATTTCCGTACCGCGTCGGCATAGCTCCTAAAACATACGTATTGAAGCCCCAAAAAACATAGAAAGTTAATCAGATTCTCCGAGGATGTTCTACAGAGGGTAAGATAATTGTTTATTTTTTTTTTTTGTAATTATTTAAATATACTCTTGATTTAAATGGATTCTTTGTTTGTTTGTTTTGTTATTTACATGAGATACCCACCAGTTTTTCAGGGTTTAGTTTATGTATTCTGAGTTATTTTGTGGCTAATGGTTGGTTTTTCTTGTTAATTTTGATACCCAGAAGCCCTTTTTTCGTGGGTTTCTTGTATTTAAATTTAAAGATCTTTAAAAACTATTCCTTTCATCAGCTTTTGTTTTGTTCTGATATTTTTTATAGCTTTTTTATGTGGGTTTATTGTTATTTGGTCGGAGAATCTGTAATATCAAGAAACCTATTTGGTTTTGGTTTTGGAAACCTTTGGAGAGAGGGGAATGGAGAATTTTTGTAGGTTTGATTGAGTAGTTGCTTAGACATAGCAAGGTGGGTGCTTTGTGATTAGAGTATATTGTTTTTATGGATTCATGCGTGTTGAGGGACGTCCAGTTTATGTAGTGTATGTTGATGTTCAGCTGAAACCGGTTTTTCTTGATCAGTTCTTGGCTTTCTTGATTTATAGATATCAAACAGGTCAAGCCGTAAATATCTTGGCTAAATTGTAAATTTGTGATGAATTTAAGATTGAGCTTAATCTAATATGGGATTGTTGGTATTATAGATATCATAAGGTCATGTGCAAGGTATTTATGGGTTCAATAACATTAAGGTCGAATTAAGAGTAGTCTTCTTGTACAGGCTGTAATGTCATTTGTTGATGCTGCAGTTCAGGTGTAGATTATTAATTAGTTGGCAAAATGTGGCTGTTTTCTTAGAATGAAATGAGTTAATGCTTGTGCTGAAGGTAGATCTGTTTTGTTTAGCATACTATAGTTTGACTGGATAAAATATAACTGATTAACATAAACTCTTCTTTCTGGGTGCGTTTTGTTGCATTCATAAAGAGGTAATTTATGCATGCTACCTTAACTTTCTTTTCTTCACGGTGGTCAGGGTTGCTGGCTATATTGCTTTAATGATTGATTTTGACTCTCTGTTATTGAAGTAAAAGAATGTGTAGAAGTATGGTACAGATAATGTTTTCCGCATCTTTCAAATGTCCAGTACTCTATTTATGGAGGATGAACTGGACTTAATCACATCCCTGCCAATGGTGGGAAAGTTAGCTTTGTTACCATAATAAAAATGGGAACCTGCTAGATTCGTTTGTTTTCTCTTGCACATCATTTCTGTTAATTAAAGTTTATGCACAAGAAGAAAAATTATTTTTATGCTAATCTTGCGCTGAAATATCTTTATCTATTGCATCTTACATGAAATGAATTTTGAGCTGGTGAAAGGATTTTACTGTACTCAGACTTGTTAACTGTTAACAGTCATAAAACCGACTGAGAGTTTTTGGAGAATATGCTAAGATAACTTAAAATGGAAGAGTATTAAGGTCGGAGCTCAATAATATGCTATTTAGAAACAAGGTGCTGGAAATAATCACTGCTTCTTCAAATAATTATGCTTAAATCCTACGTAACAAGCTCTTTCTAGTCTTAAATCTGCTTGTTTTAATTAGACCATGTAGGTGAGTGTGGTGACCTTTTTATCCCTGAAGAGTCTTATAAACTTCCTATTATATTAGCAGTGGAGTTGGTAATGCTTTGATTTTAAGTTGGATGAAACTGGAGCAAATTTAGAATTACTTGACCATTTTTTTTCCTTATATATTTGAATGATGTAGGAGAATTGAGTGTTTTATTGGTTTTATTAGTATAAACTGTAATGAATTATCTGTAGTCTGTGCTCAAGTATTGACTAGTAGTCTTATGTTGGTTTCGTGATTTCTGGAAAATGAAGTAAATTTGCTGATGGTATCGATGGGCGTGAAATGGGTGCAAAGCGTCAGCGCTTGATTGATCAGGGACCTCCATTCTATGGAAGTTCCCCGAGTTCAAGTTTTATGTACAATCCACCACCTTATGGATATGTTAACCAACCTCCACCGTTCCCAGTTGTCCGACTTCGTGGTCTTCCCTTTGATTGCACAGAAGCTGATGTGGCTGAGTTCTTTCACGGTCTGGACATTGTTGATGTTCTATTTGTCCACAAGAGCAGCAAGTTCACTGGGGAAGCATTTTGTGTGTTGGGGTATCCTCTTCAAGTTGATTTTGCCCTCCAAAAGAATAGGCAGAACATGGGAAGGAGATATGTTGAGGTTTTCAGAAGTAAGAGGCAAGAATATTATAAGGCAATAGCAAATGAAGTTTCGGATGCTCATGGTGGTTCACCTCGCAGGAATATCCCAAGAGCTAAATCGCATGATGAGGGCAAGGACTCAGCTGAACATACAGGGGTATTGCGATTGAGAGGATTGCCATTTTCAGCCGGCAAGGATGATATAATGGATTTCTTTAAAGATTTTGTATTGTCAGAAGACTCGATTCATCTGACAATGAATTCAGATGGGAGGCCAACTGGCGAAGCATTTGTAGAGTTTGCAAATGCAGAAGATTCTAAGGCAGCAATGGCCAAAGATCGGATGACTCTTGGGAGTCGTTATATAGAGTTGTTTCCTTCATCACAAGAGGAGATGGATGAAGCAGTTTCAAGAGGACGGTGACTGTTTCTTAAGCGCCTTTTTCTTTTACTTGTTATCTGTACTTCTTTTGTTCTATTACTTGAATACTATTGTTTGGGAATTTGCTTTTCTAGTTTTCCCTCAGTTCAGCCGTAAGCTAACTGTTTCGAATATTCTGAGAGTAGATTTTTTTTATTATATAATCTTCTTAGATTGTATGCCTATTTTGATCTCTATGTCTTCATTTTGATCATAAGTTCATAACTTGACATACTGCTGGAGCTTAGGCAATCGACAAGACAAACGTCTCTTGAATTTACTTTTTGGCATCTTTAAGGTTGGCTACACTGATTAAATCACTAATCCATTGATTGTTTACTGAAAAATATCAAGTCATAGTTAAGGGAATAGATGTAAAAACAAGATGGTTTTTCCATGTCCAGTGTCGTCGACCTGAGGATGTTCCTTCCTGGAGTAACCACTTATATTTGTAGGATTTGACCCCGAATCATTTGTGTTTGAGATTTACTTGAGTTTTAGGAATGAGATTAGTTTTTCGTGTTCTCTGTTTGATACTTCTTCAGATTCAGTGAACTCAGAAGAATCAAATTCATTGATTTCACTGTACTTTAGAATATAGAAATATTGTGAAGATTCTTTTTACAGTCATCATCATCATCATCATCATCAAATTCAATCAACTAATAGAATTGTCTTGGAAATATTGCAGGTTGTTAAAACTGTACAAGTCAAATGCTAGTTAAATTAGGTTTCCATAATTGCATTTAGAAACTCAAGACTTTTGTTGTTAACTTGATGAAGCCAATTACTTGACTCTAAATTCTGTGTTCCTGCAACTGCATGCATGCCTTCGTGTGTTCCCCTTCATTCTAGAAATGAATCTTTCTTATTATTTTATTCTTCATAAATTGTACAACTCTGAAAGAGTTCTATGAAACATAGCTCTTTCATGCCTGTTTACAGCTCTTTCAACTATGGTCGACTTAACTTTGAGAAAATTATTGTATTGAAAAAATCTAAAATACCACGAAGACAACATCAACTGTGCTGCGGTCGAGTGGTTTAATAAAGACTTTTGGGTGTATTATTCAAGAGATTTTAAGTTCGAATCTCTTATCGGTTGCTAATAGGGATAATTACTGGAGCTCACTTGTAATTCTGCGATGCTATAGGTAAATTTTTTTATGTCACAAATGAATTTTCAAAAATAAACTCCATTTTTTGTCCAACCGGCATAAGATGAAGGAGCTCTAAGAGACAAAACACTCATGCTTATCCATATCGAAGCAAACCTCAACAAAAAACAGGTAAGATTTTACCCTAGTACTTGGCCAATAACAACCGTTAGATTAGAATCTTAAACTTCAATCCAAGGATGGAAACATAATAGTACCAAAACCAGAAGAAAACAAATTCATTAATCTCCAATGTCTAGAAGTTGAAAGCAGAACCCACGTGTGCATATAGTGATACCCATTTGACATTTCTAGGATCCCCTGAACCAGAAGTGGTGAAAAGGGCCATGAATGAATATAAAAATGGCTGACCACCAAGTGAGGAAGAAGCTAAGATTCAGGGGTTAGAGACAAAACTCTGCTTACTTCCTGAACTATCTTTGTTTTTGTCCAAATGGATTGATTAATTTATTGGATTAGTGTTAATCCTATAATTAATTAATTGAAAATGTATAAAAGGGTTTTGAGAATCTTAAGTATTAACCCTAGTTTATGACACCATGCAAACCTAACTTATTCCTAAGCCTGGTTCATCATCCTAGGTTAACATGGGCACCTTTTTTTCTATATCTTAATAGGGATTACTCTGGTGTGTTGACGAGATTGCTAAGTTTGAAAAAACTATTAGATATCTCTGGATAATACTAAAAACCATCATAAAAGTATCAAAAACCTCGTGCAAATTTATAAGGAAAAAAATATTTTTCGACTTGGTAATCTTCTAAAAACAAATGAAATTAATCTTGAAATTCTCTTAATTTAAGATTTCATTTTTTAAATTTTTTATGGAAAAAGAAAGAAGAAATATTTTGTTAGAGATGATAAAAACTATTCAAAAGTAAAAATTTAAACTATTAAATGTTAGGATGAACTACAATTTAAGTTCCATTAAAAAAAGATAAAATTATTCAAATTTAAGGATATTATAGATAATTTATCATCCTAAATAAAAATTCGAAAAAAATTATCACATAAACTTTAAAATTCAAGTTCCATTAAAAGAGGCTTCTCTAATATATTATTCATTAAATAAATAAAATGAAATTAAAAAGAAAAAAAAATAATAAATATTCATAGGAGTGTGGCCATCAATATATTAGGCTGCCCAAAAATATTCCTAATTAATAATCCCTAGATGCACATAATTTGAAATTCCTCTCTCTCTCTCTCTCTCTCTCTCTGTGAGTATTTTTCTCATCTCAGGGGCAGCGGGCAGCCCCCCTGCCCTAATTATTCTTTTAACTCAAAATATAAACCCCCCTTACATCTATCTCTATCCCCTCCAATCCAACCCTCTCCCTCTCTNATATTTTTATGTCACAAATGAATTTTCAAAAATAAACTCCTTTTTTTGTCCAACCGACATAAGATGAAGGAGCTCCAAGAGACAAAACACTCATGTTTATCCATATCGAAGCAAACGTCAACAACAAACACGAAGATTTTTCCTCAATACTTAGCCAATAACAACCGTTAGATTAGAATCTTAAACTTCAATCCAAGGATGGAAACATAATAGTACCGAAACCAGAAGAAAACAAATTCATTAATCTCCAATGTCTAGAGGTTGAAAGCAGAACCCACGTGTGCATATAGTGTTACCCATTTGACATTTCTAGGATCCCCTGAACCAGAAGTGGTGAAAAGGGCCATGAATGAATATAAAAATGGCTGACCACCAAGTGAGGAAGAAGCTAAGATTCAGGGGTTAGAGACAAAACTCTGCTTACTTCCTGAACTATCTTTGTTTTTGTCCAAATGGATTGATTAATTTATTGGATTAGTGTTAATCCTATAATTAATTAATTGAAAATGTATAAAAGGGTTTTGAGAATCTTAAGTATTAACCCTAGTTTATGACACCATGCAAACCTAACTTATTCCTAAGCCTGGTTCATCATCCTAGGTTAACATGGGCACCTTTTTCACTATATCTTAATAGGGATTACTCTGGTGTGTTGACGAGATTGCTAAGTTTGAAAAAACTATTAGATATCTCTGGATAATACTAAAAACCATCATAAAAGTATCAAAAACCTCGTGCAAATTTATAAGGAAAAAAATATTTTTCGACTTGGTAATCTTCTAAAAACAAATGAAATTAATCTTGAAATTCTCTTAATTTAAGATTTCATTTTTTAAATTTTTTATGGAAAAAGAAAGAAGAAATCTTTTGTTAGAGATGATAAAAACTATTCAAAAGTAAAAATTTAAACTATTAATTGTTAGGATGAACTACAATTTAAGTTCCATTAAAAAAAAAGATAAAATTATTCAAATTTAAGGATATTATAGATAATTTATCATCCGAAATAAAAATTCGAAAAAAATTATCACATAAACTTAAAATTCAAGTTCCATTAAAGGAGGCTTTTCTAATATATTATTCATTAAATAAATAAAATGAAATTAAAAAGAAAAAAAATAATAAATATTCATAGGAGTGTGGCCATCAATATATTAGGCTGCCCAAAAATATTCCTAATTAATAATCCCTAGATGCACATAATTTGAAATTCCTCTCTCTCTCTCTCTCTCTCTCTCTGTGAGTATTTTTCTCATCTCAGGGGCAGCGGGCAGCCCCCCTGCCCTAATTATTCTTTTAACTCAAAATATAAACCCCCCTTACATCTATCTCTATCCCCTCCAATCCAACCCTCTCCCTCTCTCCTTCCCTCCCGGCTCCTTTTTAGGGTTTTATTCGTGCATTAGATCATGTTAAGATTTTCTTTTTTTTAATTCTAGTTTGAGTTGAGTTTGTTTGTGGGTTTGGTTAGTATTTTTAGGTGGAGTTGTTCATGCTCTTCTTCTTCTTCATAATCTCTCATATGGGTTTGTGTGAAAACCTGTGGGTTGGTGATCAAGTTTGAGGTCGGTTAAATTTACTGAGTCTTTTGGGGAGTAATTGTGAGCTTGAAAAGGTTTTGCTTCTAAAGAGTCTTGGTGTAGCCAAAGCTTTTTTCCATCATCTTTTCAGTCAAATTTAGTAGCTTTAAAGTTTTTTCTTCTTTTATATTTTTTCTTAGTTTTTTGTGTCTTCAGTTTGTTCTTGGTCAGTTTTTAGTACTGTAATTCTTGTACTTCAACTGAGGAAGAAGAAGAAGAAGAAGTTTTTTTTTTCTCAGTTCTCTGAAAATGGCTCCATGTGAAAGGACAAGAGCAAGAACAAGATCATCATCAGCAGCAGCAGCAGCACCAAAGGCAAGAAGAACCACTCAAAATAAGAAGAAGAAGCAGAAGGAGGAGAAGAAGAAGAAGGAAGTTCAAAAAGCTTCATCATCATCTACCATTACAACTTCATCAGATGATTTTTCAAAGAACAATAATAATAATACTAATATTAGTGATCATCATCACCTTGATTCTTCAAGTTCACCAAGTGGGTGTTCAACACCAAAAGCTGAGAGATACAGAATACCAGAGATTATGACATGCCCACCAGCTCCAAAGAAGCAAAGAGTTGTCTCAAATTGCTCATCACTGCAGAGAACTCCCATTGCCTTCTTCGCCCCTCCCGATTTAGAGCTCTTCTTCTTCTTTGCTCTTCGTGACATCTCAGTCTGATAAATTATATGCCTGAATATGACATGATATCAATATATTTTCTTCAATTTCATAGTTGAAGTATAGTGTGGAACTTGAGATTATATTTTTGAGGTAGGTTTCTTTCTCCTTTTCTTTTAATTAATAATTAGGGTATATTAATTATCATCACTATTTTTAGGGGGGTTTTTTTTATAGTTTTTTTATGGATGTATTGATAACTTTGGAGAGTTTGAAGAGTCCAAAATTAGTGTAATTTTTTTTTTTTTTTTCTTATTACCAGGGTATTCTGGTTAGTTTGCGTACACCTCAACTAATTACTCGAGGCTTGGAACTGCCGGCTAAATTAGTGTAATTTGATTAAGGGTGGATTTTGAGGTTTGTTTGAGTGTGATTTTAATTTTATTTTGAAGAAGTTTGTAAGTCAACTTGAGAAATTAAAGAATTAATTAAGCATATGCTTTTCTTCTTCTTCTTAACATTATTGTTTTTTTGGTAGGGTTAAAGTGATTATGCATGGAATCTTTATCAACAATGTGCTTGTACTTATAATTAATTTAATTTACAATTAATCTTAATTTATGGCTTTTATTTTTATTTATTTGTTGGGTGTGTAGTGGGAACCCTTAACAACCCACTAAAGACATTTGATTAATTGATTAAGAGATTTAATTAAGTCCTTAATTGGTGGCTAGAATTGCAAAATTAATTAAATGGGTCCAATTGAATAGTATTTTGATTGTAATATTATGAAAGTGAAAGTGAAAGTGAAAACTATGTCTTCTTCACACACACAAACACAAATCCTGACTCCATAAAAGACTTCCTCAAAAGGTCTCTTCCTATGTAATTCCACTTTTGGTGGGATTTTATGTGAGATTTTTTTACTTTCAGGCTCTAGCCTAGGTTTCTAGTCTCTACTTGGTATACGGAATAGTAATATCAAGACGGTTTCGGATTTTGTACGTGCAATCGTATCATTAACTTTATTTAAAAAAAAAAAAAAAAGTGGGGGATTATTATTATATATCGTGGATGATATAGCTTTATCTTCGGATTTTGCTTGTAACCTAAAACGCGTTTTAACAGTTTAAAAGTTCACGACTATTTAATTAATATTCGGTAAAAGTATTAAAAAAAAAAATCTCGTAATTAATATAACATTATGATGTAAATCAATCAAACAATTATTATTGCTTTTAAAACATGTCGAGAATATTTACTCTTTTGAACTAGAATTAGTAGATGTGACATTGAACAAGAAGGTTAGAATAACCATCAGGGGAAGTAAAAACAGCAAGAAAAACACAGTGGAAAATGAGAGAAAATGACGAGAAAATAGGATTTGTTTGGATGGAAAGTGGTAAAACAAAAGTCGGAAAGTGAAGATGGTGTCAGAATGTGGGTGTATATAATCCAACAGTCCAAGTTCAACCCATCGTCAATAAGAGAGAATCCAATGAAACGACTCGTGCGGGTTGCGAATTGCGATCATTGTCACACGTTTAGAATCTCAAGACAAAAAAAAATTATTATTTTCTTCATAATTATATTTCTCAATTATTTCTTAGTTATTGTATTTTAAGACGTAACTTAAAGGGCTTTTTTTTTTTAATTAATTTATTTTAAATAATAAGAGATTTTAAATGATAAAATATCACTTGAGATATAAAATTTAAGATATGTATAAGATATTCTTTTTTTTTTTAATAAATTCTCTTAAAATCAAATTTAAATTTAATTGTTTGAATATTCAATCAGGGTTAAGGACATTAATCCGTCTTGAGACATGATACAATAACAACGATCTTTTTAAGGTTTAAAAATGACAAAGATTCTTTTGTTATTAAGTTTTAGATGTTAAATTAAACAGTAGAAAGACAATTTGGTAATATTTACGAACTCTTAAGATGTAAATTTTAACGATTCACTAATAATTTGTTAACGGTAGTGAAATTTTTCTTATTTTATCATATCTCTGAATTATGTCTAATATTTTTCTTGTGAAAAAAAAAAAAAATATTAGAAGAAATTATCAGATAGATAATTTATATGCGAACTGATAATTTTTTGAAAGCATATTTCGGAATTTATGAAATTATTTCCAAGAAACAACCGCCACCCAAATTGACTCTCATTCTCCAGGTACTTTATAGTTTATAATAGAAATTAATTAATTTGTTTATTTAATAAGTTCCCAATTATTGAATATTAAATGTCAAAAAAGTGATATCGAGTTGTAGCTAATTAATTTATTGAAGGGGTTGGTGGCTAAATTCAAACTCTAAACATTCATATTGAAAAATTATACTAAAGCCAAAAGTGGAATTAATGAAGTCTAATTAAATGTTTTTATTTATTCTAGTGGGGTGGAAATCTAATTTCTAACCCTTTCAAAAAAAAAAAAAAAAAAAAAAAAAAAAAAAAAAAAAAAATCTTGATATAATGGAATATGGTTTTGAATTTTGAATTATTGTGTTTTGATTTTCAATATGAAAAATACGTTTGGTATTCAATAGATGTTTTATTTTTAAAATTCAAAAAATTAATTTTTTTTGTTTGTTTTCAGATTTCAAATTGGTTTTATGATATCTTTTTGGAAGTATATTAATTTAACGGATTTTGTCAAAAATTAGAAGAAATTTACCAGATAGAGTCTATTGTAAAAGTGATAGGTTGACGGTAAATATTTTCAAAAACCACATTTTTGCTTACTTCCTTAAAATGAGTAATACTACATATACATTATTTTTTATACAATATTATATGATAAGATATGATTGACTAATTTAAAGTTAAAATTAAACTTTCACCCAATCATATCTTGTTACATAATGTTGTATGGAAATGATGTATATGTAGTATTATTCCGTTAAACTTATTAAGTGAAACATTCAAAACATATATATGTTGATGTGTGATTTTGACGCCAACTAATCGCATGTGGGAAATGTTGAGCTGACTCAGAAGATACATGTATATATGGGATATTGAGTTGAATAAGAGATGAAGAACAATGTTTAAAGTGGTTCGGATGCTTAAACAAGCGAGTCTTACGTTCACTGATATTGTATTAATATGTGAGATCAAGTCGAGTCTAGCGAGCTGATTTATAGTGTTGAGAGTATAAGTGAATAAAAGAGAGAGAAAGAGAGAGAGAGAGAGAGAGAGAGAGAGAGAGAGAGAGAGAGAGAGAGAGAGAGAGAGAGAGAGAGAGAGAGAGAGAGAGAGAGAGAGAGAGAAAGAGAAAATGCAATTACAGAGTGAAATTAGCTAATCCCACAAACGGGAGAGGAGTCTTCTATTTATAGTGGGACGAATTAAGGTAATGATTACTGAATCTAGGAGTGGGTTAGATTGCCGTGTAAATCCTTCTCTATGTCCCGTTGCTCACCTACTCGAGTGATTTCCTCGACTTGTGCTGGGATTGGACACGTGGAACGCCTCCAGCCTTTCGCTAGTCTGGCGCACACTCACTGCACTGGCAGGAGCATGCCGCTAGCGTCAACATGCGACGTGGCTGTGTGTGAATGGTTGCAAAGCCTACCTAAGCTCTGACCACCTATGCTGATAAGGCTTGACATCAGCCCTACTTTTTTAGGCATAACAATATATATAACCGTCTCAAGAATATTTGGGACCCTAGAAAAGAGTTACTTTAGGATCTTCTAATAATATAAACATATATTTAAAAAAATATTTCAAATTTATTTTTCTTGCCTTTTGAGATGCAAAATCACTAGGAGAGGTGGACAATGACCGGAGGGCTAATGGGGTCAGGTTGTGGGGGGTTTTGGAGAGCAGATGCTGGAGAAGCGATGGGTGGTGAAATTGGTGATTTCTGATGCTAGGATTGACCGAAAAATAATTGAGAAGTCGCAGCCCAAAAGATATCAGTGGTCTGTGATTGGTAGAGTAAATGGATGAGGTATGATAGGGGTTTTTGTGAGAGGGCTAAGGGGAGGAAGATGGTGGTGTTGGGGAAGGCCAACAACGCTGGGTACATGTCAAAAATGCTATAAATGGTTGTCTCACGTGGTGAACTTGGATTGCGAGATTTGTCAAAAATCAGTCAAATCGAGGGCTATCAAGGTTGGGGAAAACACTTGGGAAATGATAAAGTGATAATTTCGGTCAATTTTGGTGAGAAAATCGACTAGAATCAACTCCAAACGGCTTGCGGCGGAAGAGGGTGGAGATGATTTATGTGAACGTCAAATTTT
This sequence comes from Pistacia vera, assembly GCF_008641045.1. NCBI lineage: Eukaryota > Viridiplantae > Streptophyta > Magnoliopsida > Sapindales > Anacardiaceae > Pistacia > Pistacia vera. The sequence goes on along the minus strand of NW_022196024.1, from coordinate 482,669 downwards.
GAGATTGAATTAGGGGTGAGTAATTTGAGACATGTAAATGACTATTTTAGCCTTTCATTGTTAAAAGAAATCCAATGTGTTAATTTAGGGGTGTAAATTGTAATATATGAAACTAGAGATACAAACTTACTATTTCGTAGGAATTGTAATATATGAATCCAAGGGTGCCTCACCTGCCTAACCCTTGAGCCGACCATATATATATATATATATAGGAATTGTGAAATCGTAGGAGCTTCGATCGATTAAAAATAGATTTAAGCATTTAGGGGCGATTATAAATGGCATAATTGTCATTTGTCAGTTTCAGGTGATATATATAATCATTCTCTTCTACAACACTTTGAATTTTTTTTTTATTTCATATTTTTTTTTTTTTTTTTTTTTTTTTTTGCGTAACCAGGGTGTTCGGGCCAGCGTGCACATACTAAATCTCTAGGTCCATTGAACATCCTATAAGCCTAATAAGCTAAGTAAGCCATAAATATAATAAATGATCACTTTGTGAGACCCGAACATAACACCTCTGGGTTCTAAACTCTTGTCATCCGATCACACACAACAAGCGGTTCAGATATGTATTCTTGTCGGCAGTTTCGCACTAAACCAGAAAATTTTTCAAATAAACATATAAGAAATCTAACTAAATATTCTTGTTGTACAAAACTATCGACAACAATATAATATAAAAAAATCCGAACGTCTGACATTTGAGAATATAATATTTTTTTGGTATTAAAAAATAATAGTACTATTAACACATAATAATTTTGGTTGAATAGTTGATATAGATGTTGAAATTGAAAGAATAAATAAGGTGAGAGCCAAAATTAGCCTTTTATGGCAAAGTGGTGGTGGTACATTTGAGGAGAGAGTGGGAAAAAGAAATAATGAGATGAGTTTAAAAGAGGAATGAGTGAATACAACTTTAGCTTTGAGTTTCCAACTTTTGGAAATAAATTATTTGTCGAGGATGGAATTTTCATTCCTGTCCCTCTTCTTTATATCATCATTATCTCCCCTTTTTTTTAGGCCTTTTCTTTTGTCTCTCATGTATCATGATGCATGCATGCATGTATGTATATACATCATCTACAAGTTAGATCATTTTATGGGACTAAAATGATAGTTTACAACTCCGATCCAATGGTATATATGCATTATCCTTATAAATTAATATCAAGACGTGGATACATATAACAATAGACAGAGATTGGCCGTGTTGGTTTCAGCTATTGCATTTGTGAAGCCAACGATTTTCCTTTTTTTGATGACCGGGGTGTCCAGGTCAACTTGCGTTAACCTTAACTAATCTCTGAAACTTATTGAACATCCAACAAATCCAATATTTCAAGGTAAGTCACAAATGTGGTAGATGACCCTAATGTAGTTCGAACTCAGGAAGTCAATGAAGAAAGCAAATCTTCTTGACTGTCAGACTAACCCCTTGAAGTTTTTTTGAAGCAAACGATTAATATATATATATGTAGAAGAAATATATGGGAATTTCCCATTCTCTCCCTGTATCTTATTCTTCATGTTGTTATTTATAGACGAAATAAATGGGTAAATGAGTAAAGAACATAAATTACTCTATCAGAGAACATAAAATTCTAAAATTTACACAATAATAGGTGACACATTAGATTCTAGCTAATCCCCGAAGAATTTTTTGAATATATATTTCATATAATAAAGTAATTAAACCTTTACTATAATATAATATAAGGTACGTCAAAATAAAGAGAAAAGAAGTTACAGTAAAATATTTGAACATAATATTACTCAAATGGAAGCTTGTAAATGTAATAATTAATAGATTTACATGTGGGCGTATGGGGATGAGTTAAAAGAGAGGCAAGAGTAAGAAAACATTGGAATGAGGAAATTATTGTAAGCTTTAATTAATCAATTAATTCATTAATAATAGTACATATGGATTGATGTCTCAGCTAGCTCTTATCAATACCAATGATGAATATTCTAATCAAACAAGACTTTAATTACTATTAATTAATTAAATTTACCTATCAACTTTCCTAATTAACTTTTCTAGAATCCGAGGTTTGCCTCAGGCTCAGCTCCTTCACAAAGATGATGATGATGATAATCTCTTTTCAAGTCAAACTTAATTGTAATTATCTGTTTAATTACTCTAATTTCTCCCTTAACCCTAATCTACATCCATTAACTTCACACTGATTATTATATTATCAAATTATTTTACTTTATGATATTGTAATATGTTTATGTATCCAGATAAATTTGTAATATTTAACGTTCAAGTTATAATATTCCATAAGTATTAAACATTTTAATTGTTAGGAGTTGTATTTGTTTAATACACATCGCCAATTTGCAGTATACGTGGTTAAAAGTTGAGTTCTACCCAAACTTATTTATCATTGATAATTAAAAAAAAAAAAAAAACTATTAAATACTCATTGGAGTTATTAAAAATCATTTGATATTATCAAAATCTCCTCCTATTAATGTATTAAAAACCCTTATGGTACAGGGTATAATAGTTTTCGAAAATCACGGTTAACACTAGCAATATCAAGGAAGTAGATGAAATTAAACCCATCATTAAACGTATTTGGAAAAACCGTACCAAACTAACAGTTACTTTGTTGTATAAAAAGGAAAGTTCGAGATAATTATATAATAGTGTATGATTTTTAGAGTGAATAATATATATATTGGAAAACTGTAAAATGCATACGTCGACATATTTTTTACGTTTGCAGATTAAAGGTTAAAGACTAGTTATGAAAATTTCAAATTATTGAATGACGATTTATCTATCTTTACTCAACCCTTCTCATTCTCGTTTAATAATTTATCAAAACTTCGAAGAAACCTAAAATTAAGTTTTCCCTTAAAATTTTTTTGAGTGTATTTAAAATTCTGAAAAATTAAAGATATCCTCTTGGTACATTAAAACATATAATGCTATAAATAAAAGAAAAAAAAAAAGATGATTATAGAATATTGCATAATTTTTAAAGTGAATAATAAATTAAAAAAACACAAATTAAAATTGGGAATCCTAGGTTTTGGTAAAAGAGAAGAAAAATAAAGGCTTAAAATGGATCCCATTAGGTTGATTTAAGGTCCACAGAATCTCCTGAGATGTGGGCTTGGCCCTAAAAAAATGCTTGTTATTGGGCTTTAAGGCTAAAGTTATCCCCCATGTACAATAATTTAATTCAATTTGTACCAATTTAAAAAAAAAAAAAAAAAAAGGCACTTATTGATCAAAGTAGCTAAAGAAAAGCAAGTACAAGTTGAAATTTGCTTTTTGCATGGATTTTGAGGAAAAATAAGTTAAAAAGTTGATTGAAATAAAATAAAGAATAGACCAAAATTATAAGCAAGGTTAATTTGTTCGAGTTATCTCAGGGTTTAAAGGATTGGAAGAGGAAAATGTTTATTAAATGTACTTATAATATTGTTCGATTATCTGAAACAAAATAACTAAAAAACTGGTGAACAAACAAGATAAATTCTTATAGGGACAGTCTCACTACCTCATTTGGCTAACACGATGAGACCGTCTAATAATTTAGTGGCATATGTTTATATTTAATTGGACGATCTCACCACGTCAACCAAGTGAAGTGGTGACAGTATATATCCCATGTAAGTTTTTTTTTCTCAACAAACGATATTCAGATAAATATTCTACTTTTTTTTCACTTGAAACACCTAGGACAAATCTAAGGATTCGATGAAAAAAATTGGTATATACATAAAAACAAAAATGAAAGCTTTTGCCAAAGCTCTACACGACTTTAAAGTTAGAAACAATCAGAAAACATCAATTTTTATGAAATGGAATCAAACATAAAACAATGTCTCTTGTAATGTATCTTTAGATAGGATGATACTATTACATATATATATAGTAGTTATTCAATAAAGAAAGATAATGATCCAAAAGCATACATAATCTTAGATCCTTTATCTTTTCCTTTTAACATTTTTTGCTTTTTGGGTTTAAGGGATACCCATATGTTTGATTAATTATTTTTGAGTGTAATTAACATGTCAATAATGAGATTAAGTAAATAAATACTAATTAAACCAAATGAAATACACTCAAACCATGTATGTATATTCTTTCTTCTCTTTTATCACTTTGTGTGAAGGATATTCTTTCAATTTATTAATTACTCTTGAACTAAAGGTGAAATTTTTTTATCTAAAGACTTCTTTAATTTGCTTTTCAACAGTATATTTTATTCTATTTTTTCTTGTTTAATTTGTATAAATACATTTAAAAGTGGAATATATTTTTGACACTATAGTAAATTACAAGCTTCTTTTTTTTTTTTTTCTTTTCTCTGGAATATTCAAATGAGATAAACCAATAAAAATGATTTTACAAGATAGAAAAATAGTTGAAATGCATTTTCATTTTCTAAATTGATTTTTATCAAATGGACCCTCAAAGTTTGAAAATTGTATCAGAGATACACATTTGCCCTAAGTTCATTATGTAGCTATTTGTGGTAGATGGGTGAAATTGTAACTTTGATGTTAATAACAATTGTTGAGGAAAATGGTAATCTTGGTCTTATAAAAAAAGTGTTTTGTAAACCTAACAACAATATAATAGAGTTAGGTTAAAGGGGTATTTGTGATAAAAAATTTAAACCTGGAGGGTCTATGTGATAAGGTAAAGGTGTATCAATGATACATTTTTCAAACTTTAAGGGTAGTCTATGATATTCTCCCATGCAAATTTGATTTTTGTTTTAAAGTGCTTTTTACATAAGCACTTGTTGCAAGTAATAAAATTGATTCTCGTTCCAAAGTACTTTTCATCTACTAGAATAATTTGTACTTATAAAATTATTGTAATTCCATAATATACTTTTCCTTTTATTTCTGTAAAACTAATAAAGTGTAGTACTGATAAATGAAAGCTGCATCAGAAGCAATATACAAAGATGAAGTGTTCTGGAAAAATATATGGCAGCTTTTGTCTCTAACTTTGCTTTGTTAATTTGGCAAAGCAAAATCAAAGCAATAATGGGGTAGGCTAACGGATTTAATGCTTCCAGTTTGTCTAAAATGTTTTTGAAAAGTAATTTCTGTAGCTCTTTAGACTGCTTCAGGAATATATTCAATATTCAATATTCAATCTGCACTTTACTTTAGTTATATTCTGATCGATCGATCCATTTCTTAGATCATATATATTAATAATTTACTTTAGGGTTTTATAACGTTATTACTTGTCGATTATTTTGTGAAAGAAATAATCTCCAAAATCTATGAAGATTTTCACTGATCTCTTTTCAAAGTTTAAATAATGTTAAACTTGAGTCGTAAAGTTAGAACGATAGCTAATTAAATGGTCTCCCAAATTTGAGTTCCCTTGATGGTAAAAGAGCAAAAAAAGACTTAGAATGATCTCCCAAGTTCAGATCCCCTTGATAGTAACAGAGTAAGAAGAAAATCTAACATGGTCTCTTAAGTTTGAGTCTCCACAACTATTAATCTTATCCTATTGATAGTTTTAGGGTCCTGACGGATCAATTAAGGTATATGCAAACTGATTGAAACCCTAGTTATAAAAAAAAAAAAAAAAAAAAAAAAAAAAAAAAAAAATTGTCCGTATGTACATCATCTTATTATGTATACCATTCTTTCTTCTAATATCTATGAGTGGATTTTAAGATTGTTTAGTATAGATTAATACATGTTTATATCAGCAAAGATTAATACATGGATTAAGATCTTTTCCTGATCCCAGCATAACTGGGAAAAAGTTCTTGTTCTTCTAATAATATCAAACTGTATTATCAGAATTCATATTGTTACTGCTCTGTGATTTGGCAAGCTTTTGAGAGAGAGCATTAATGGAAGAATTAATAAAACAAGAGAAGTCGACTGAAGAGAGTTGATTAAATCCATGCAAGTAAAGAGTAGTTAAAGAAGGCATATATTATGAAAAGATGCGAAAACGAAAAGCTTTCAGAATCTTCTCTGAAGGAATGAATGAATGTCTCCCCACCGTACAAAAATAAAATAAATCTGTAGAGACTGGAATGGCCTTTAATTTGTTCTTTAAAACTTTAACCCTTTTTGATTTCTTATTACATCGATCGATGATCAAAGCCATGAAAACATTATAGGATTCTTAATTTACAGTGTAAAGAGATCAAATTGAAAAGCTATCTCAAACTCAGCTGACCGAACTGCATGCATGCATGCATGTTCATGAAGATAGAGATAACCTTTTTTTTTTTTTTTTTTTTAAATTTTATTCTACCTGGCCGTCTAGTATGTATTTATCTAATCACGACATACATATATATTATACGTGTTGACGTGACATGTCATGATTAGATTGACGAATATTTGTTGATATAAAAATAATTATGATAAAGATGAAGATAAAGACGATCTCATGAACCACTCCATTAGTTTCGCGACTTACATAAGAAATTAGCAAGACCCGTGCCAAAGAAAGTAGTTCACGGACATCGTCTATATCATGCAAATTAATTACTTTCAACATGAGAATGTTTGCTTTATTTATTAACTTTCTAGATTCGAACCATCTTGGGGTCACTTGCTATATTTGTGGTTTACTTTAGAACATTGAGCTTGTAAAGTGTTTAGTGGGCCTCGAAGATTAGTTTACGTGCGTGTAAACAAATCCGGACACTCCGATCAAAAAGAAAAAAAAAAAAATCTATATCACTCGTATAGCATTAAACTCAATTGAATCCCATAGACGACAAAATACCAATTTTAAGTGAATATTGATCAAGATAAAATTTACAATAATAAATATTTTTCTCCCATGAATGAGATTCTTTTTCCTTATGAAGTGATATCAAACACAAATCGTAATATAAAAACCAAGCTCTTGTGAGTTTCTTGTTAGGGTTTGGTAACTTTCATCAAGCCCAAACAATTTATCTAGTTGGCCCTAGACATAGTCCCTCCAGCTATGGCCCAAAATTTTAGATGTGGGCTTGGGAGGCTAATGGGCTGACCGGCCCATGATCACCATAGAAATTGAACCATTATTTTCTTACAATTATTAGACTAATGACAATGGTATTATTGGTTTAGTGGGTTGTATTATGTTACTAGTTCAATAATATATCACGTCAATTTTCTCCATTGAATTGTGGTTAAGGGTTTGATTATGGTTCCCTTGCCCACAATCGAGTGGAAAAAATTGATCAAATAATACTATCAAGTCGATAATATTGGTATTCTTCTGATTTAATAACTCTTGAAATATATTTTCAAGAAAATATATCAAACAAATTTTATTATAAGAGAGTTCTCAGAACATAAGCACAATTGGTATTCACTCCGTATTTTTTCTACACAGTTTCTTAGGATCGAAGTATTGTAGTTAAATTCCTTAAATTACATTATCATGTATTACTTTAGTTGCTTTTTTCTTTACTCGAATTAGGATGGTCCAAAAAGGGTACAACTCAATATGCTCCTTATCTTAGGCCTTTTCTTTCTATTGTCTCTTTAATAAATTCTCTCTCATCCTTATGAGATTAACCCTAAAAAAAGTACTTTCAGTAGTTGAATTTATAATTAAAATGTCGTTTTCAGATTTATTAATCGTTCATACCCGATCTAATCTCAACCACTTAGACCTAGTCTAAAATCAAAATAAGAAGTTATGTAAAAAATATTAATAATAATTGAGCATTATAAAAAACCTCTAATAATAATTATAATTAATAAATATTATTATTATTATTATTATTATTGCTGTTATTGGCTGTCATTGGTGTGGGTCACCTGCAAGTAACGGTCGAAAGTTCTTAGTTGGAAAAGTAAAATAAACAATTGTAATAATGTAACACGTGTCAATGCTTGTCTGTCATAGCGCTAATGACGTGGTCCCCACATCTTGAGCCACGCGTCTCCCGTATTGTGCCCGGCAATTGCGTGTCACGTGGGCCTCCGTTTTTATTTTATTCATTGCGTTCACGCTAGAGCGCCATGTTAACGTCACCCCCACCACTATTTCACTTCCACCGGTAACCCGGCTTTCACCGGTTTCCCAACTCTTTTATTTATTTATTTATTGAGTTTGAGTGATAAACATGAGAATTTTAGTGTAAAAATATTAGTAATACCTATGTTTTGACTTCATGGTAAATCACATAAATTTAAATGAAAATTTTGGGATTGAATTGAGATGTGTAATATCATGGTTAGATTGAGATAATTTGAAATATACATATAAATTTAGAACGTTTTGAAAGAGGGTTGAGAAGTAACTACTTTTATGTCACTTTACGCTTTTCTCAAATATTAAATTTTTGTGGGTGAATGAATAGCATTGAACTTTTTGGTAATAGTTTCAATCGAATGTTACTATAACATATATTGCGTAAATTGAGAGACCCTAATAGACAAGTATTATCAAGCGAAAATACAAATAACATGATGTATTTATTACATCTAAAATTTTATCTCTATAAAAAGTTAAAAACTATCTACATATAAATTATATTACAATTATTTTTTATGTTTTTATTGTGTAAAACGATAAATAATATTAATTATTAATTACTATTAATATAACATTTGAAATTACACATTATAATAAAATATTCTTTTCAAAATTGTAAATTATAAATTACAATAACATATAATATTCAAATTGTAAATTATAAAAGTTTGAATTTTGTACTACAAGTTCATCATTCTAACTCTATTACTATAATAGGGGAATTTTGTTATTTTATAAATCTCACGGTGGCTGGGGTTAGCCAATCAAATTTTATGGGCATTATTGTTATTATCCAAAAAAAAAAAAAAAAACCCGGCCAAGCAAGTAGCACTACCTAACAAGCCACGTTTCAGTAAAACCTTCACAATAGATATCACAGAATCGTAACAGTCAGTGACGCAATCACAACCCACCTCCAAAAAAAGACTCCCTATTTAAAGTCTACTAAAATAATGATAAATTAATAAAATAAAATAAATTAGTAATTTTCTTATTAACAATAATAATACTGAGATAATTTCAATAGAAACTAGCTTGACTTTCTCATTCGATTTCTCTCAAAGTCTTAGAGATAAAGACCTCAGCTTTAAAAATTCCCCAAAGTTTTAGGGTTTTTAATTTCCTTGTACTTTCCTCCCAATTCAGCACACAGTAAGTAACTTTATCCAATTGGATTTCTGTATTTCTGGTTTGATTTTATTATTATGGATTTTGTGATTGGTTGATTGTGATTCGTTGGTTGCATGTTGTGTTATGTCACGTTGATGGTTTCTAGGGTTTCCGGAATTGTTTTTTTTTTTAATTGTTGCGTTTAATTGTGGGTTTTGGTGGGTGAATTGTGTTTGATTGCTGGGAAAACGCGGGTGAAGCTGGGAATTTTGATTTAGTTTGGATAGAAAAATGGGTGAGAATTGGTGAATTTCAGGTTTTGGTGATTGAATTTTATTTGGTTGCTGAGAAAGTGTTGGAAACTTGGGAAATTTCGGTTGATTGGGCTTCATAAGAGTGTGTGGTTTAGTTAAGTTTGTTTTTTAAGTACTTTTATGGGTAGGTTTTGAAGAGATAAAGAGAAGAAAGAACAGGAATTATAAGGTTATGTGATTGGTATAGTGGTTATATGATCTTACCTTGATTTTTGTCTGGCGGTATACTGCTTACTTTTTATGATGATTTGACTTTGCTGTGAAATCTTTTGGAGTTTTATGTTTTCAAACTATTGAAATGTAAAGTAAAAGAACCTAACTCTGCATGCATGATATTTCGCGTGATTCATTTCTTGTTTTGGGTTTTAAGTGAACAAGAGTAAGATCCTGTAGCAATTAAACAGTACCGGAATAGACTTTTCGGTTATTTTTCCTGAAAGGGTTGTTTTTTATTCTGTTTTTTTTTTAGGAATTTTTTTTTTTTTTCGATATTTGGATTGTTTGGATTGTTTGGATTGGAGGTTTGTTTTAAGTATTTTTTAATTATTCATAGTAGCCTAGCTAAAATTTTGGGGGATTATCTATTAGCTAGTCTAAGCTAGTCTTTGTAATACCCTGTTATCCTTTTGATTGTCATTCTAGTCAATGGTTAGATTATATATGTATTTGTGTAAATTTGATCTACGGTTTAGTTATGTGTGCTTGGTTTGCTGTGTATCTGCTTTATTTTTATGAAAGCCACATGATCTTTTATATTCAGTGTGTTTTCTGAAAGTTGGCTGACACTGAATGGATGTATTTGTATGTTAGGTCAGGAAATAAGTTATTCAGTGTTGTCTGAAGGAATTTGTAAGGCATGCGGCCAAAGTCTGAAAGTTCAAATCAATTGGAACCTGACCCACACGCCATTCCACCAGGGACTTATTCTGAACCCTGGTGGCGTAATGCTGGATATAATATAATCCCACCATCTGGGGCTGGTGCGAATCCATCTAATTCATCTTCATTGGAAGGCCCTAATGGTTTAGACTCAAATGATGGTCCATCAATGTCCAATGATGGAGTGAATGAGGAAGATGATGATGCTAACAAAGAATCACAAAATACTGCATCTTCACGATCAGGTAATTAACATATATACTATTTTTAGTGATTTGAGTAACAGTTATTACTCAATCAATGGCATAAGTTGATCTTTGAAAGAAAATGGATAAGTTTTATACATTTATTACTGTTGTGTTGTAGATTAAGTTGAGTCTTGATATTGGTTCTACATCAACGTTATGTTGGCAATAGAAGATAAACCATCACAAACTCAAAGGATACTACCCCAAAGCTATACTACTTGCTGCTGCTGCCTTTAGTGCTGGCAATGGATTTTAGTTGGTTATTGTGAAGATATGTGAAACAAATAGCTGTTGACATTGAAATTTGAACCTTTCATGTTGTCACAATGCAAGCTCTGTTGACTCTGTCCACCGAAGACTATAACTGCCAGAATGAATAAGAGTAGAACCAATTAGATGTATGAAATTATAGTTATTTTATGGATTATCTTGTAAAATTTTGGTGGTTCATTTATCAAATTTGAAATTTTGAACTGAAACCTGGTGCAGTTTATTTTATATTATCTGTTTTGGGTACCTTAGTTGTAGTACTTTCCTAGCATTTGTAAATATCCTGTCATCAAAAGCCTGTCTTAGCATGTCTACTTTTAAAGTTTCAAGGATTCATTTAATTGTTGGTTGCCTATTTCTGAGTTTCGACTGATTGTATACTGTCATTAATTACTGGTACCACAATGGGCAGAAGTATATGGTTCTGTTTTATGGTAAGAATTTAATGGTGATGCATTCTGGATACCAAATACTTTTCAAATCATTAATTGTTGTCTTCCATCAAGTTCCCTGAAGAACTTCCTTGTTATATCTGCAGGCACAGATATATATGTTGTCAACATATACCTGTAATTGTGATCTGTAAGCTACAATTTACTCTTCCGAAGATAGATTTATGTGACATATCTGCACATAAATTTTCTTGTCTGTTATTTACTAGAAAGTTATTTCTTTGTCACCCCGTTTGTTGGCAGTTTGTAAGCTACTATCTGCATATACCTTGCTCCGAAGTACATGACCATTGTGTATACCTTTTTTGATATGCTACAAACACTACTGTACCATGTCATTTATCAAGTTGAGAGAAATTTCTGAGCTGTCAATGCTGTGGGTGCTGTGAGATGCAAGGGGCTATAGATAAGGTTTCAACATTGCTTTTGGAAAGAAGTTTAGAGAGAAGAATTTTTTAGCATCAATTGCTGTGTGGTTTGAGAATTCTCTTTGGATTGAGAAATTGTTATGTGATGTTAACTATTCAGTTCTTACTATTTGCAATCATCAGTTAATCTAATTAGCTCTGGTTCATACCTGAAGAAGCTTTTTGCAACAATTTATTTGCTGATGTCAACTCTGTTCAGAGTAAGATTAATGTGTTAGACTACCCTACATTAATTATGTTTTTATTTTTTGTATTTTATAGTCAAGATTGTCAACGTCACCTTAATACTATAATAATATAATCTTGTATCCCAAAAATGTGTTTAAATGAATTATGCTTTGCCATTCACAATATGGGTATGCGATACCAGTTATATTTATGCTCTTGAACTTGTATCGGTATAGTGCATTTTGGTTTTAGCTGATGCAAAAAAAATAATTGGTTAGGAGACTAGTTAAACTCTTGTTTTGAATTTCAGTTGGACGAGAGCACCAAAATTTGCAGCAAGGTGCATCAACTATGCCTACGATGCCTGATGAATGCTTCCAACAGCCTCCACAGCTTGAACTTGTGGGTCACTCCATTGTAAGTGCCTTCATTTTTGTCTGTGATATACATATATTGCTCGGTATTTTTATAAATAGCCCTTTAGCTTTTGGCACTGAGAATTGGTTAAGCCTTTACTTCCTGTAATGTGTAAAGTACGAGAGCTTGTACTTATTTTTGGAACAGAAGGGATTCCTAGTTTTCTTGCAACTTTTTGGCAGGCTTGTACGTCAAATCCTTATCAGGATCCGTATTATGGAGGAATGATGGCAGCTTATGGACATCAACCTATGGTATGTTGATATCCATTGTTGATCAGGACGCCTCTTTGGCTGTTTGATTGTGTTATACCCTAATGGTTAGCTTAATCTTTGTGGATTACCTTCGTTCTTTTTCTTTCTTTTTTAACAAAAATCCATGGTTTGAAAGTTGAAGTTTAATTTCTTGGGAAGTTACAAGTTATGTTTATGTTTGGGTGCTTTCATTCCTTCTGATTGGATTGCAGTTTTAGCTTGTTCCTTTAAATGTAAGATTTAGTATTTTGGCCAGATTATTATGTAAATGGAAGTCTTAATACTTTGATTTTTTAAAGAAGAAAAATGTTTGTGATTCAGTCTGTTTAATTCTGCAGAGAACTTGAGAGACACTATTCTTCTGTAAAAAGCATCTAAATTTGGTTTCTTTTTCGTTTGAATAAACTCTTGGTAGTTGGAAATCAAATGAGTCTGCCTTTTTATAGTATCATGTCTTGAACTTGTTTTTCCTATTTTGGCTTGAAATTAGGGAGTTCCTAGGCTTAATGTGTTGAAGAATTGAGTGAGCCTTTAATGAATGCTTTAATTGTCTACTCCAGTTGTTAAATGAAATTGAATGACCATTGTCCCATGTATAATTGTGTATGGCTGTACTTCCTGTTATTTGAGCTTGAACTGAGCCAGTTGGCTGGTAGTTCTCCATGCAAACAGTGTGATATTCAAGCCGGCTGAGCTTGAATGCTACAATGCTTGCTTAGCCCAACTTGTCTCACCCTTTCTTATCTACTTACCAACTGTATTATGGAGTTGGAATGTAAAATTATGTTGGAATAGAATTATATCTCTAGTTGCCTCTTCTCTCTATCTTTTTTTAGATCCCAAAACCTTGTTTGAGAGTAAAAATTTTAAAATCTTTGACCTTTTTTACAGTCATGGAGGATGGTTTAAATTCTTTAAATGTGATGACCTAGCAAAGTGTTATTGCATGAGCTGCAACCCCAAAGCCAAAATAATATTAAAAAAACTTTCCTCCTTTCTACACCCTTTTGTGTTTATATTGTGAATAGTTGTTGGAATCAAGGCAATGGGCATGAAACAAAATGTGGTTGAGTTGTCTTTTAACTCAGGTCATTGCATTTATTTTCTAGGCCTTGATCAGGGAGGACTTCCTTTTCCGGTCTTTTTATTGACTTTTTCCTTTTCTAAACAGAAGAGTGAGGGAGTAACAAGAATTTGGCTGTAACATACTTTGCTTCTAATCTTTGAAAATTGTAGAACCTGGAATTTTTTTTAAGCAATCCTTGCAATTATCAGGGTTATCCTCCTTTTGTTGGAATGCCTCATGCTAGAATGCCTTTGCCCCTTGAGATGGCCCAAGAACCTGTTTATGTGAATGCCAAGCAATACCAGGGGATTCTGAGGCGAAGACAGGCACGTGCCAAGGCAGAGCTTGAAAGGAAGCTGATAAAAGTTCGAAAGGTAAATATGCGTATTTCATTCTCTTAGTTTCAGGATATTTGTGCACTCTGACGTTTTACTGTAGATAATATGGAGTAGCATACATATTCAGTGTGGGAGTTGCTCAATGTCCTAGTGCGTAGTTGCGACTGCAAATATTTTCAACAATTATAGTTTGGATAATAAGGGATTTATTTGGATGGATTATTACATCATCATGTGCTACTGCGATATTTTATTAACAAGATACATTATTTGATTAATTGGCGTTGTTTGTACCGTTTTGAATTCAGTATGTTAATTGATTCTATGTTCTACAGCCATATCTTCATGAGTCTCGACACCAGCATGCTATGCGAAGAGCAAGGGGTACTGGTGGACGCTTTGCAAAGAAAACTGGTGGTGATGATTCCAAAGGCACAGGTGAAGAGAAGGGTAGCGGTTCAGGGCCAGTTCGTTCATCTCAGTCTGGTAGTTCATCAGGATCTGAACCCTTGCCATCTGACTCTGCTGAAACCTGGAATTCCTCCACTAGTCGACAAGATGCAAGAGGGTCGCAAGTACATGACACACATGAAGCTAAAAATCATGTAAATGGCAATGGCCGCTACCAGAACAATGGTGGCTTGCAGGTGTCAACATACCATTCACACCTTAGCGACAGAGGAGATGATGGAGACTGTTCAGGCCAGCAATGGGGAAGCATCTCTTCGAACCAGGCTTCACAGAGGCCTCTTGCCATTCAGTGAAAACCCTCTGTGGGCAAGGTGGGCGCCAAGATGTAGGATCTAGACCCAAGTGATATAATATGGAGAAGGGTAACTTCTTGGTTGTCTGGTGACCACTCTTGGCAATTCATTGCCAGGCGGCAAATCATTCTTGGCTTTGTTCTTTTGCATGGATTGTGGGTGAATGGGGAAGAAGAGATGAATGCTTCTATCATTCTTTCCATCTTTTGTTTTGTACAGTGATCATGTTGAATTAAACAAAACTAGAAATAGTTTGTGGAGGAACTTTAAACAAACAAACAGCAGTCCTTTCCTTTTCTGTGAAACTAGACAAAAAGTCTTACCCTCTGTACTTAAAATGTCATGATAGTGTTAATGGGGTGACAGCATTGACTGAATTTGTGTGCCATTGGTGGTGACTTGAACAAATTACTTTTCTGCTTCTGGAGTTTCAGCTATTAAAAAGTCTGAGCTGTGATTTTTCTTATAGTATTTTATTCTCTTTCAAATGAACACCGGAATCCCTGCATTGATAATATAATAATGCAAGGAGAGGCCTTGACACAATCAAAACTATAGTACAAAGCAGGCTGGTTCATAATAGTACAAAGCAGACTTCACAATGCGTGGCCATTTCCCATTGGAGTGCCAGTTCAAAAGAATCCTGAAACACCTCAGATGCAAAAACAAGTATAGTATAAGAAGCAATTTGCCAACATCTATCTCACAGTTTGATTGTTGTAAAAGAATGCAAAAACATTTCCAGAACAAGATAAATAAGCGGCATAACAAAAGCTTACACTATTCGATATCGATGAAGGTGCATTATCAATAATAAATCCTATAGTTAGCATTGTAATCTATATTCATAAATCTGTCAAAAAGGCACAGTTTAGAAACTCAACTGCTTTATTGTCATGCTTTATAGTATTACACTCAAAATTAAGCCAAAAAACTCGCAAAATTAAAAAAAAAAAAAAAAAAAAAAAAAAGAGAGAGACAACAATGCTCTCTGTGTGCTACACGTAGCAGGTATTTATCATATATTGTCGTGATGTTGCTGTTGATGTTGATGATTGTCTTGTGTGTTTCCAGTTTCTTCATTCTCATGTTGCTCTAAAATGGTTTCTGCAATTCTATCAGAAGCGGTAGTCTTCTCTGAGCTTGTTTGGCTTGTGTCTGAAAAATTTCTGTCCGGTTCTGTGGCATTAGCCACATCTGGCTGCTTCTCCATCATCCCAGACAGGGCCAACCTTGGATTCCACTCAAGAACATCATCAATTATGTTTGACATCCGCTTATGATACCTGAAAGAGTAAAATTGGCACTTTAGACCCAACCTCATGAAGGCACCTGCAAAATGTTTCTCAAAACCCCTCTTTGGAAGAGAGCTCTTAAAAGCTTAATGCACATTAAAGTAAGTCCCACTAAAGAGATTATGAACATAACAACCTCCGCGGTGATGAAATAATTCATGATGACCGGTTTTATCCAACAACAAATAACTAATCATCCATTTAAACAATGATGGAATCTCAATATCTCACTAGATCAATACATGTAAACCATATATACAGACTGTAATATAAACAATAAAAGAACCAAACACTCATTCAAAATTTTCGAACTAATGTTTCTTCCGTAGGGAAATTAAATGACTGCATTTTGCAAAAGAAAACAGCATTTAATCCAAAGTGGTGATAAGAGGAGCAACTAACCTGGCTCTAGCAGCTTCGTCAGGGGCATGGTGCCTTAGCAATAATATTACCAGTACAGCTACTACAGCAAAGAAAAGTCTTGCTGTCCACTTAGGCCGTTCCTCTTCATCTTTCTTGGGCCAGAACCGGAATAATTCCCCTAATGTTGCTTCCTCAGCTAGAATGTTAGGGAAAATCCAAACACGCTTTCCAAGAATAACCCATATAGCACCAAATATTGCAGCCCTCACTTCAAATTTACCACCCAAAGAAAAAAAAGATCTCAGTAAAAAATTTTAATATACAAATACAGGAAATGGTTATAATTACATGGTTACAGGATTAAATACTAAATAAACACAACAGAAATTTTTGGTGCCCACACATGAAAGATTGAATAATTGATCATAATCTAAATGGAAGGTGCAAAATCCTTGCTATTGCACAAGAGAAGCACTTTGAATTTAAATACATAAAGGCAGAATATGCACTTGGCCATCAACAAACACAAAAGAAAGAAATTTACCATTGCACTTTCTGACCCAAACCAAAATTAGATTGAAAAATAAATGGTACAGTTAAATACAGATCAATGAAGCAAGAATATGAGTATGAGGTCAAACATAGCAAATTTAGAACAACAAAATTGCAACTTGTGGCTCATCAGACAAAGAAGTGGTAGATGTGAAAATTAATCACCAAGTTACTGACATTATGCTTAATACCAGAATCCATCATTGCACAAAACTATAAGAATCAACAAACCCAATTAACATCTTCATACTATCATGCTTTCATAGAAAAAATCAGATTCCTCTTAGTTCAGAAAGCAAAAGGACTTAAAAAAAGTCGCAAATGTAAGCTACTAAATAATATAAAAAGGATTCAAGATACAATAGAATAAAAAAGAAGAAGATAAAAGTATAATATCTAATGAAGCCATAAAGCTTACCCAGGAGTAAAGAGAGAATAACTAGCAAGACCCCCGCACAAGAATAAAGTATTAATAGCTTGCACCGATGTGGATAAACAGGAAACAAGCAAATTGCAAGGGTCAGGACGGGCCAGCAAAATGAGAGAAGCGTTTGCCACAAAGGCCGCCGTTTCACAAATGTCCACGCAAAAAAGGCATCATTATCAGAAAATATTTGCTCCTGTAATAAAGAAAATCACAGCATTAGAACAAGGAAAAAAATATCTAGAATGAAGCACAAAGTAAGAAGAAACGAAGATGCTTTGAAAATGCTTGTAATTTTACCCAAAAAAAGGATGTATTCAAGAACTTCAGATGGTTCAATCAAGTTGTTTTTATCCCTAGCATTCAAGTTCCTCTTGCTTGATGCAGGAGCACATATGTCTATGTTTACACGTATAAAGTGGATAAGATTTACCCTTTCAGCAATTACAAAATACAACTTGGACATCATGGATAAAAGCAAGCACAGGAGGAGATCAAAAGGTAAGGAATAACACAGTAAAATTCTATTAAATTACATCCAAAAAGAAGACATACATGATAAAAAAAAATGTTTTCTGAGAAATAGTAGCTCATGACATGTACAAATTGACACGTATGTCACGGAAAACATTAAAGGTTTAGTGCACAATATTTACTGCAAGCTCAGGAGATCACCTTAACTGAGCTGCAAAACGAGCACTTTGTTACAACCACTAAACCCAGACAAGGATTCAGGTTCAAAGCACGATGTGCGACTAAGAAAGGCCAGGAAACCTATTTTTATCCCTAGAAAACTAATAAAAAGCACAAAATGAGCCCCCCTAAGATACAGGTTCTAGTACAAGCCAACAGGACATGCTTCAAAGTGATCGTTGGAGCATAACTTTTTCATCATACAAATAAATCCTAAAATATAGAGATGGCATCATCAAATCTCACTGGAAGAGAAGTTCAAGTGGCTTAAGAGCCTCATGTAGATTATGACCACTCAAATATTTCACTGCATCAATCTTTATATAAAAGTTTAGAAGGAAGACTTACAGGGAAGATCTCTAAATGTGCTGGCCAGGTAGACAACTTCTTTTTCCCAGGACGTAAAGTTTTCACCACACGATCACAGCGCACCAAGAGATTCTTTCTTAATAGAGCATTGGCAATATCTTCAGTTTCTAGATTCTTGTCTGATTCTAGTATTTCTTTAAGCTCTGGATGATTTCTCAAAAAGCTTACAAAATCCTTACCTCTAAAATATTCTACTCGAGTTTCCTGCAATACAGCCCACCTAGATTCCAACTCTTTATGGTCTCTCACCTTCTCAGCAAACAACTGGTAAACATCCTTCTTGGCAGCTTGTTTCTACAGAGAAAGTAAAAAAATACATGAACAACAATTAGATGGCGGAGACAAATAAGACAACAGAAAGATGTTCATAATACTAAGATCAGAAATATATAAAACTATCCGCACAGAAAAAGGTGAGCAAAATTTAGACAAAGATAAGCAACTGGTCTAAGCAAGGCAATAAGATTGATAATAAATAAATAAGGTTACATACAGGACCACAGAAACAGTGAAGACTCCGTACGTAAGCATTTCATCTTATTAGCAATTCTACAAATAAAATGAAAATCCTGTGACCCGAAAGAAAATGAGAACCAAGTTTTATAACCGTCATACAAATTGTGCATCGATAAATTGAAGCACTAAATGTCAATCCAAAACTCAACCTTTGTGCTATTACCAGCTTTCATGTTCTCATTTTGAAGGCTATACCAACCAACACAATAACGATTCAATTTCCCTTAACCGTTATTTACCCGTTAGCGAAACGAAAACATAGAACAAGTGTAATCTAAAGCAAAGTTTATTTCCTTTCATTTAGTAATGTTCTATCATCTACCATCTATCAAGGGCTAAAATCCCACTTTATTTTCATTACAACAACCCAATTCTTCCCTACATGAAAACCATTACCTCTACTTCCCAAAAACAAAAAACAAAAAAAATAAATAAAAAACACCACCAAACACACATACAATCCTCAAATTCACAAAAACAAAGCATGATTACATCAAAATTTCTCCAACAAATTAATCTCCTTTCCCCTCTTTCAATTGCTAAACGCCACAAAAACGGATCAAAACAATAACACAAACATTTCCCACAAAGGCCTCAACTTTCAAAACAGTTAAGCATTAAAACACAACCTTTATTCACCAACTAAAAAATGTCCATCATAACACAAACATTTAAACCTACATAAAACCTGACGAACACAAAATCCCAGATCAGGAAACAGAACAAAAACAACGAAACGAGATGTGGATATGTGTCGTTTCACAGAAAAGTGTAAAGACAAAGCGAGAGAGAGGGAAAAACCCTAGGTGGGGTATCGTTGCTGGGATCTCTGGTGCTGTTTTGAGAGGCTGCTGATGATCTTCGCACCCTTTTTTTCTCTGCTGCCCCTGCTTTCTTCATCTCTCTGTGGTTTTGTTTTGTGATTTCTCGTCTCTCTCTTTCTTTTCTCCAAGTGTTGTGTTTTTGTTTTTTATTTTATTATTATTATTTCTGCTTTTCATGTTTCTTTTTTTACGGATTAAATCCATTTAGTGCCCCTGATTTATCCAAAAATCAATCTGGTACCTGTGTTATCCGAATTCTCCAATAGCTTCCTCTACTGGTAGTTTTTTCCGTTAAAATTAACATTTGATTGATTTTAACTACTAGATGTCAATATAGCCTTTAAAATAAACTTTTTGAAAATTCTAAAAGAAAAACCTAAAATTAAAAAAAAAAAAAAGAGTAAAAAAATCAAAATTATATTAAATTCTTAAACAGTTTTAAAGAAGCAAAAATCATAAAGAAATTAAACTTAATAATATTTTTTTCTAATTTTATTTAATTTTCTTGTGTTTTAGGTAACTTTATTAAATTTTTGATGTTAAGTTAATTTTTTTTTTTTTTTGAAAATTTTGGATATTTTACTTAATTTTATAGAAGCTTAATTTTAGAGATAATTTGGTCATTTCATAGGTCACAATTGGTCAAAAGTTAGATTTAACGGACAAAACTAAAAGTAGGGTTGTATTTGGATAAACATAGGGACCAGATAATTTCGGGAAACTCTGGGGTACTAAATGGATTTAGTCCTTTTTCTTTCACAAAAATATTTCATGTTGCTTTGCCCACAAATCTTGTCGTGTTGAAATAAATAAAACACCCAAAACATTTTTGGTCAATCACTCTGTTTTCATTTCTTTCACCAATGAGATTGTGCCATGTCATATGTATATATAAGAATAATTAATTTCGTCGGCTGTGAGATGGTTAATGAATTTTTAAATTTTGTTATATTTTTAATAAAGTTTTGGATAATTTCCAAGATATTTAATAGTTTTCTAAAATTGCTTAATGCTTGAAATTTTAATAATTTATGAACTATTAAAAAAATAAAATAAAAAATACAACGCTGTAGTTAAAGGATTACATCTTGTTATTATTATTATTATTATTAAGTAAGATTTGATGTCATAATTGGTATTAAATAGAAGATTTTGTGAGTACATACACATTAAATACAATTTCCACATTCAATGTTTTGATTCTTTTTTACTCTTAATAACCACAAAGATAATAAAAAATTTAATATTTAATTATTTTTTTCTACAAACATTTTACTATACAAATTATTTTGACATTATTATTTATTGTGTTGAATTTTATGTATATTATTCTATTTATCATAAAAAGATTTGACGTGCCAATAATTATAACCAACATAGATATAATATTAACTAATTAGATAAAACCTAGTGATTCTAATATCATAAATTATTAAAATTTTATGTGGGTAGCATTAAACTAATGGAAAATTCATGATTGTCAACAAAATAGTCAAATTTTGGAGCTACTTTTCTTGTATTTTATAAGAAAATTATGTTCCATTATTAAATGAGGAGACCTTTGAGTATGCTTGTGGTCAATTAGGAGGTGAAAAAAATATTTCAATTAAATAAATTGAAGTAAAGTGTAAGTTTTGACATAAATAAGAAAAAATTATTCCTTTATTTATGTTGTTATTGAATTTAAATGAATGTTGAATTTATTTAAAACCCTCTATGCATATAAAAACTTATACGAAAACTTTTCAAAGGCCACGTTGGGCCTAGTGCGGGTTGTTGACCCCATTGGGCCCAATATGGGTCCGTTCTTATGGACTATTGAGAGCGAAATATAGTTAATATTACCTTCTATGTAAGCTAATAGATTATACCTTGTATTTTCCGACAAACATTTTCTATCTCCCAATCCTCTAAGTGTTAAAAACCGAGGCTTCCTTTGGTTCAAAATTTGGGGGTTTTGGGAAAAGTTTTTTAAAAAAAGTTAAAAAAAAGTTGAATTGGGCGGATATTATGAGGTACGATTTATAAATGAATAAAATACCCCCTATATTTTTTTTTTTTTTACAAAATACCCCCTATAATAAAACATTAAAAGTTAACAAAAACACCCATAATCCACCCTCAAATACCTCCAGTCGGCCACCACCACCGGAGGTGGCCGGAGTCGTCTTATCGACGCATGACCGGTTGGATCTTGCCGGTCATACGCCGCTATGGTCTTTTTCGGCCAGATCCACCGGCAAAGGCCAAATCTACGGTCAGATCTGGCCGTATTTGCTCTCAAAGACGACCGTTTGTTGGCCTTCGTGACCGACTGTTACGGCCAAAGATCTGGCTGTTAACGGCCAGATCTTTGGCCTTAGATCTGGCCTTTTCCGGCCAAATCCACTGTGGATCTGGCCGGAAAAGGCTAGATCAGCGCACTACTGGCCAGATTCAGCCGGTAGTGCGCCATCCTACCAGATTCCGGCCATTTTCCAGCGGTGGTGGCCGGAATCTGGTAAATGTGGATTGTTGGGGTGTTTTTATAATTTTTAAAAAAATATTTAGGGGTATTTAATTAAATTAACAAATTTAGAGGGTTTAAAAAAAATTGAATAATATTGAAAGTAGTATTCTCAAAAATGAGAGTTTTTGGGTATTTTACTATTTAACTTTTTTGGGAATACTAAGAGTAGTATTCCCAATTTTGAACCAAACGAAGGCCGAGGTTTTTTCCGATATCAAACTTGAATTTTTTAGATGTATGCCCAATCTAACCTGAGAAGCCCGGCCCAACCCGGCCCAGCCCGGCCCGGGGTAGTTACATATCTAGAGTGAGGATCAGCTATAAAAAGATATTTATCGTGAAAAGACATTAATGTCCATTCAGTTTTTATCGTTAAGCCATTGTTGCAGTTGCTAAGGTTTGGAGTTTTGCACTGAATTTCCCAGAGTTCAAATGCTTTCTTCACTTCTCAAAATCTCAACTTTATCACTTTCCCACATCTCTTTCATCTCCAACAGCCCTAAAACACTCCCTTCTCAGTCACTTCTCCGTTGTGGTGGTGGTGGTGGTGGCGGCGGCGGCGGTTCTTCAGCTTGTATTGTTCATGCAGGAGAGAAAGATGCACAGCAGTTTGAGATTGACCCAGATGAGGCCAAAGCCGCCCTTCAAAAACTTGACCAGCAGCTCCAAACCCTCTCCCGAAAACAACCTAGAACTCCAAAGATAAAGGGTACTTTTTATCAGCTCAATTATTATTTTTGTTTTCATCATTTTATGATAATGTTTTCTATTCTTATTCTGATTTTTTGAAAATGTTGAAAATGATTGGAAAATGCGAAAAATAGTATTTAAAAATCTGCTTCTTGAGGTTATGATTTGTGCAGAAGCATGACTGAAAACTTATGAATGAATCAATTCTACTTGTCTAGTCGAATTCCAGTTATGCATTTATCCTGTTGAGGAAAGTGATGCATGGCTTTTTTAATTCATTTTTACTTAAGCTTTCTATCAGTAATTGGTGAGTGTAAAGTGCGTTTAACTTCATAGCGGAATAGCTCAGACGATGATGGATGAAGCAGGGCTTTTGTTCTTCTTTCCCCTTGCTGTATTTTGTCTCGATTTTGACTATGCAATGATTATAAAGCAACCGATTTTAGAAGAAAACTCAGGTTTCATGAACTATAGTAATGAAAATCCAGGTTTTCGCCTGCTAGTGATACCAGTTTAGTGGTAAATTTTAGTGCAGATGTGACCAGAATGAAGGCAGTAGAGCCATTTTTTAGTACACAGTTGCAGCTTATAAACTGCATTAAATATATAGGCTTTTGGATTTCTGCATTTTTTGAATTATTATTGCTACATTCAGAAGATTGTTGTGTCAATTGATCGATAATCTTTCTTTTGCACGCAAACTGTAATTGGTCATTACTCAATACACTTTTAGAATCATGGACAAACCTGTTAGGGGGCAAAGGGGGGCTGGTGACCCCACTCAAAAAATTCACCAATTCTACTTAATTTTCTGTTTTGATTAGGTTGTACTCGTGTTAATGTTTATATATTTGACCCCACTCACTTTTTCTATATGTATATTAAATTATTTGCAATCCCACTTAGTTTCCCAAATTAATATTAAATCACTTAACTTGCTTCCCTAACGTTAATTCCTGGGTCTGTTCCTGCTTAGAATATGTGTGTTAGGATTTCTGTAGGTTTCTTTATATCTTATTTCCTCTGGCATCTGTTTTGATGCATATTGAACTCTGGCCCTTTGCACTTCAGTTAAAGTTTGAAGCTGCTTAAGTTTCAAACAAGAAAGCATCAGGATAGTTAATTTTGTCAAGTTTTCAGAGCTTGCCAAGTTTTGGTTTTCAAGTGAGGTTGATATCAAGATTGCATTATTTGTGCCTAAACGTTTTGATTTTCCGGTTACTAATTGCAGCGAAGGATGTGAAGCTTACAAGGGGTCCAACAGATGAAGAAATGCCAGAAATTTCAGGCTCTTTCCTTACCAATACTGCTTTTGCTCTCCTCATCTTCACCATACTTTACAATGCACTATTTTATGGAGTAATAAAGCCTGCTATAGATGGACCTGATGATGTATCAGAAGCTCCTCCGCCTTCCATGGTGACAGAATCTCCGAACGCAGCAGTTTTGCAGTCGCTGCTCTCAGTACCGAAAGATTTCCTTCAACTCTGAAATGTTGATTATCTGTAAAAATGCTTAAATTAGAAACTGAAACCCTTTTCGAGTCTTAGAATATTTGAAGTAAATATATACTTGAATTATCCGAAATCGTTTTGAATGTTATGAATTGCGAGGCTTGAGCATGGTTTTTGGTGAAGTATTAATTTCGTAATATGAAGGTGAAATTTCTGAAACCCAAGAAATGATCAATCAAATTTATAATACAATGTCCTCACACCCGTAGGTACGAGACTAATTCCCGAATGGTGCTTGAGTAAATGTCTCTGGCCACAAGATGCTTCTAGTGAAATTCAAAGGTATAAGACTAATTTTTGAACGGGCCTCGAGTGAATGCCTTTGGCCATGAGCTGCTTCTAGTGAAATTTGAATCTTTGACATCATAGGTAAAGTTCGCTCACTGACAATCCAGTTCGATAGCTCGTAATTTAAATTTCAATACTTTAAATAAGCTTAAAAAGTGCTTATGGAAGAAGCTCAAATTCTATAAACAATTTTACGATCCAACCAAACAACTAAAAGACCCTTGTCGAGTCTTAGAATATTTGAAGTAACTAAATACATGAATTATCCAAAATCATTTTGAATGTTATGAATTGCTAGGCTTGAGCATGGTTTTCGGTGAAGTATTAATTTGGTGATATGAAGGTGAAATTTCTGAAACCTTTTCGGAATTTGATTTTGTAAAATAGGTCTTTTTGATGTTGCGCCTTAAGATGTCAACACATCCGAAGGTATAAGACTAATTCTCAATTGGGGGTCAGGTAAATACCCCTGGCCATAAGCTGCTTCCAGTGAGTTTGCCTATTGGGAGTCTAGTTATCAGTTGAGTTACAGTTGGCAATTTAAATTTTAATACTTTAAATAAGCTTAAAAAGTGCTTATGGAAGAAGCTCAAATTCTATAAACACTTTTACCATCCAACCAAACAACTAAAAGGCTTTTAAAAGTGTTATAACTTTAAATAAGTTCTTTCGGACAATATATAAGCTTAATCGACAGATGATTGAGATTATATTTCACGTGCAAAATAATGCGATCTCAAAAATAAAATATGCTAAATAAATAACAAATAATTATATTTTTTGAATTTTTGCCTAAATTTCAATTCAGAAAACCCATAAGCTCAAAGTTTATTTATTTGCATTATATGTTGGAATTTGTTGTCTTTTTTTTTTTTTTTAATTGCATTTAATCTTTTATTTTTCAATTAAATTATTTTTCGTCTTTGACCACTTTTTTTTTTATGTTTAATTAAATTAAATTTGACCTTCAAAATCAAAGGGCCTGCACTCACCAAACAAATCAAATCTATGGAACTATTTGGCCGGCCATATTAATTAATTAAAACATTTTCAAGAGTCATATTAAGAAAATAATATTATTTATTATTTATTGAATAATCAAATTTTATCTCAACCAATTTGATATTTTATTTATTGGGCAAACCACTATCTTGTAGTGACATTTTTTTTTAATTATTATTATTATTTTTTTAAATTTAAAGCAATGAACCTTTTGTTGCTTCTCCAAAATTTATTATTTTTATCACATTAAACCTCTTACGCCTAAGGTTTACAAATTACAGACGGTCCAGAAGTTGTAGTTTACACAACTACACCTTTACTATAATTTTTTTTTCCATTAATAGAAACTTTATTGAATTACTATTAAATGACAAAATTACCCCTAAAAATAAATTCTTAAAATAATAAAAGACCGGTTCTAAAAGATTATTTAAGAAACCAAAAGCAACAAATTTATTAAATTCATAAAAAAATTATATTAAACCCCGCCAAGTTTGACGAATTTCTTTTTGTCGAGCTTATTATACAAATAATTTGTCGTTAACTCAGAAGTCAAATCACAAAATAGTTTTTACACAAGGGTGGTGATTGTAAATATCCCAAACCTTGAACCATATGTAATTTTCACAAACCGAAGGGGTATGAATAATTTTATTCTATTATTATTATATAATATCATTGTTAATGAATTATTAAAAATCCAAGAGATTACAAAGTTTGGATCTAGATCTCAATTCTAATCATCAAAGACATACGCCTAATCCATCATTTATTTATAATTATGATTAGGGTTATTTTTTTCCTTCAATTTCTACAGATTACTCCAACCGTTATCCATATTGATTAATTAATTATGATTTTATATTTAATTTATTTGACCGTTAAAAAGATTAAAAGTCAGTTACAAAATCATCCATTATTTGGTCTAAATTAATTTAAATTCCTTAATAAAAACAAATAAGTGATTTGACTAGTGAGTCTCAATTAAATTTTTTAAAATATAATTTTTTATATTTTATATAATATAACTAAAGCATCTTCAAACTTAAATAAGTTAATATATCAAAATAAGATTCCTTTAATTTGTATTATCTTTATTTTTTTATATAAGACCTGTGTATGTGATTCTTTTGTAAGTTTTAAAGCACTGATTATGTTATGTTAATTTTTGAAATAAACGACTATAAAATTATAAAACCGTTATCTTAAACATGTTTCGATACCATATAGTATAAAAACAAAAATATGACAATAAGAATTTAAGTTGATATAAGCCAAAAAATCTCCAAATCAAAGGGCTGCAAAATTGGAGTTATTTAATTCATGAGTCAATAAATAATTAATGAAATGCAAGTGGTTTTGACCAAAATTAATTAAAAAAAAAAAAAACTTTGTTTTGATCATTATCGTTTCCTTAATCAATATTAAATATATATAATTTTTTTAATTTTAATTTTGCATAATCTAGAAAGTTTTAAGCATTTGATCTATCTTCTCAACTTTCACAATTTAATTGTGGTAGGTTAAAAGTGAACTACCTTTTTTCACGTTTTATTTATTTTTTAATTATTAGTATATATATATTTATGAATTAAAATTATATTATACAATGGGCTTGTCTTTCTAGAAACCTATTTTTTTTTCCTAAACTATTTTCATGTTTTTGAAAAAAAAAAAAAACTAAAAGGGCTTTCTAAAATATTTGTATCTCCACTTAAAATAATAAAATAAAAACGATTTAACTACAAAAAACACGTTTTGTTTCTCTCATATATATCATTTTATTAGTATAAAATAAAATAAGATAAACATTGACGATATGAAATAATAATTAATTGATAGTGATAATATTAATTAATTTATTTATTTATTCAAACTTTATTTATACATTTTCAAAATTGATCAAATCTTTATTTATTCCAATGATAAAAACTTAAAAAAAAAAATACCAATAATTTATCCTTAATTTAATGAGGTATTAGGTAGATCGAATAGTATACATAACACATAATATCGACTTATAAATATTTTGTTATTCTGGATGTTATTTCGTGTATGCTCCAATAAAAAAATTCTTTATTTGGGTAACGTTAACTAATATAATATATTAAATACTATAATTACCCAATTTTTTTTAAAAATTAAATTAGGATGTAAAACCCAAAACTAAAATTGGCAAAAATTAAAATGTTTTTATTTGTTTATGTATGTTGGATTTATGGGTATTTTGGGAAAAGAAAAGTTAAAGAACAAAGAAGACAGAATGGTTGTTCTTCTGTCTCCTTCCTACGTTGAATCCTAAGAAGACAAAAGTTACAAAACACTACGAAATTTCGCATAATTTTTAATTTTTTTTTAATTTTTAATTACAGAGACTGCAAAAGCACCAAAGCTTTGACTCTCTCCATTTCATTTCACATTTATTTCCAATTATTTTCATTATTTATCCACTCAAAACCCTTCATTTGTGGTGCAATTTAAGGCAAACCTCTTCGTTTTTCTAACCCCATCTGGGTTTTTGGTTTTTTTTTTTCCCTCGAAGTTCCCATCTCAGCATCAAGGGTTCTTGCAAATCTCAGGTGGGTTTTTTTCTTTTTTCTTTTTTGTTTATTTTTTTATTATTTCATTTAAAGTTTCAATTTTTTTAATTTCTGGGTTTGGTAAGTTTTTGAGACTAGAAGAGAAGAAATTTTGAATTTTTTTATGAGCTTTGGTGCTGTTGGGGGGTTAATAGTTTTGGATTGTCTGTGATGGTTGTTTTTTAGACGTTGAAACCTTCCAAATTTGTTGGAAAGTGCCTTTAGGGAAAACACTTTTGCTTTGCTGAAAGGGAATTGATGTTATGTTGATGAAGTTTTGATTTTGGGGCATTGGTTTTGTGATTTGCTTGTGGTTTTTTGTATAGGAAGGTCAAAGTTTGATTTTGTTGATCTTATATAAATTAACCAGGTCTTGTTGGAACGTCAGGGAGATTTTGAGAATTTTGAAGCTTTGAGTCATGGGAAATTGCTGTACAACACCTACCTCTTCATCTCAGAAGAAAACAAAGGCGAGAAGGAACAAACCAAATCCATTTTATGGTGATGATTATGTAGTAAGCAATGTATCTGGAACCCATAAGCTCAGTGTACTGAAAGACCCCACGGCTCATAATATTTCAGTTCAATATGATCTGGGTCGTGAGCTCGGACGAGGGGAGTTTGGTGTAACATATTTGTGTACTGATGTAAATACTGGTGACAAGTTTGCTTGCAAGTCTATTTCAAAGAAGAAACTGAGGACTGCAGTGGATATTGAGGATGTGAGGAGAGAGGTGCAGATCATGAAGCATTTGCCTAAGCATCCAAATATTGTGTCATTGAAGGATACTTATGAGGATGATAGTGCTGTGCATATTGTGATGGAGTTGTGTGAGGGAGGAGAGTTGTTCGATAGGATTGTTGCGAGAGGGCATTACACAGAGAGAGCTGCTGCTGCAGTCATGCGGACCATTGTGGAAGTTGTGCAGGTTCAGATAATTACTTTGTTATTGAATTTCCATTTTTATGAATTTGATACTTATGGCCTTAAATAGGATTTTCAATTACTGAATTACCTATCATATTATTTTTAATTTGTTTTGATGTGGTTTAGACATTAATGGTCTGCGGAGATTTACTCTTTGATAATTTAGAATTTTGGAAAGTATGATATTGATATCCTGCAATTGGTTTTGTACTAGATGAGTTTTTGGAAGTTCTTGCACACACAGGCCTTTGAAGTCAAATATTAATATTGAAACTCATTTAAATTATTTGTGCTATGACTTCTGCTTTCTTTTTCGTTTTTTTCCCTCTTTCTTTTGTTTTGGTTACCTACAAATCCTTTTTTTTTTTTTTTAAAAATTTAATTTCTGGGTATTCTCCTGAAGGATTCTGTTTGTGAAAGTTGGTTTTTACACAGATGGATAACATTCCTCGAAAATTTTGAATCAAGTTTCCTTAAAATACTTCCACTTAATTGATTTTCTGATTCCTTTTGCCCTTTCTTTGTCTAGCACTTGACTTGCTGGGATTTATTTAGTGGTTTCATTAACTCTTATGTCTATTACATCTTTTAGAAGTTGGCTTCTTAAACTTCTCAATACTCATTTTGATACAGAATAATTGTTTCAGTCATTTTGAAGTTGGTTTCTCCATAAAGCTTAAATGTTCTGTGTTAGTGCATCTTATCATGTGGTTTACCCCATATGACATATATGATATACCTGTGCATGTGTGCGTGCATGCATGTGTTTTGGACCATTATATTCACTTACTCTGGTTCTGCTCTAACTTATGTGGTTCTTGTTAAGTATGCTATCATTTTGGTGAAATTCTTGCACCATAATCTTAATTTTCTCTTTTTGTATTATTGTCCCATTTTAGGTGTGTCATAAGCATGGAGTGATGCACCGTGATCTCAAACCAGAGAATTTTCTGTTTGCAAATAAGAAGGAAACTTCTCCATTGAAGGCAATTGATTTTGGGCTGTCAGTCTTCTTCAGACGTGGTAAAGCGCTATATCCTAGCTCTTGCATGTACCTATATATGTGTTATTTTTATTATTTTTATTCTATTTTTAATTTAGCTGGAAAATCAACATTGTAGCCTATCATGTCACCTTTATACCTTTCTATTATACTGTATTTACTGGAAAGTGATTTTTTTCTACAGGTGAGCAATTTAATGAGATTGTGGGAAGTCCATATTACATGGCTCCAGAGGTTCTAAAGCGCAATTATGGTCCTGAGATTGATGTCTGGAGTGCTGGAGTTATTCTGTATATTTTACTTTGTGGTGTCCCACCTTTCTGGGCAGGTTAATATTTTTCTTTATTCATTTGACTTCAATGGGGTTAGACTATCTCTAGCTCTCTTTCTTTTTCTTGGACCTGCATGAGTTTTATAATTTGTAGGGCTGCGGACCAGTGCTTGGTTTGAGTGTAACGAAAGGAGGGAGTACATTATGAGCGTCCCATTTCATTTTTTCTGGTTCTTAATTTTTTTCTGTTGGAGGTCTTCACATGCAAACACATATCATGTTCATGTGTATGGTATCTCATGTTTTATATTTGCACTTGCTTCGTATAAAATTTCTGTGTTCTCAATGCAGAAACTGAGCAAGGTGTAGCACAGGCAATTATTCGCTCAGTTATTGATTTTAAGAGGGACCCTTGGCCTAAAGTTTCTGACAATGCCAAGGACCTTGTGAAGAAGATGCTTAATCCTGACCCGAAGGAGAGGCTTACAGCTGAGCAAGTGCTAGGTAATTTCTCTGATATGCTTTCCCTATTTTTTTATTTTTTTTAAAATATGTTTGATATGGTTTAGATATGGTGCGATATAATAAAAAAGCTCTCTCTTGTGTATGCAGAGCATACTTGGATACAAAATGCCAAGAAGGCACCGAATGTTCCACTTGGTGAGACTGTGAAAGCAAGGCTTAAACAATTCTCTGTAATGAACAAGCTGAAGAAAAGAGCTCTAAGGGTACTATTTGAATTCCTGCTACATTTGTTTGCTTCTTTTTTGGAGTCATGAGAGGAAGTGTTATCAGAGTGTCAAATGATCATGAAAAATTGTCCTCTCCGCTTTGTATTACATTTTAGATGACTGAATCTTGTTTCTTCTGCAGGTTGTGGCTGAGCACTTGTCCGTGGAGGAAGCGGCTGGCATAAAGGAAGCATTTGAAATGATGGACACTAGCAAGAGAGGCAAGATAAACCTTGAGGAGCTTAGAGTTGGGCTGCAAAAAATTGGCCAAAACATTCCTGATGCAGATGTTCAAATCCTAATGGAAGCTGTAAGCATTATTCTGTTCTCAACATAGCTGACAAGTTCTCAAAGCATTATCGACTCATTAATTGGATCATATTGAACTGAATATGGTAAAGAATTCGTTAGTTTTGGTAAAAATAATGATTGAAATTTCTTTTTCTCTTTTTCTTTTTTTTAAAAAAAAAAAAGAGGAAAAAAAGAGAAAGAAGAAACCAAGATAGTGCATTGGAGAAAGTCTGAAGATCAGTATAAAGTAAAAGCAATGAATTGGGGGAAAACGGTTTCCTGAATTTCACTAATCATTTGATTGAATAAAGTCTCAGAATTAGATTTTTTTTGGTTTCTACAGGCTGATGCTGATGGGGATGGAACTTTGAATTATGGAGAGTTTGTTGCGGTTTCAGTTCACCTTAAGAAGATGGGCAATGATGAGCATTTGCACAAAGCTTTTGCTTTCTTTGATAAAAATCAGACTGGTTACATAGAGATTGAGGAGCTACGAGAAGCCTTATACGATGAAGTCGAGCCCAATAGTGAAGATGTTATCAATGCCATTATGCATGATGTTGATACAGACAAGGTTTGTGTCCATTTTATATTCATAGGCAATAGGTCATGTCCAATAAAAATGACTTTTAACCCAAGTCATCATTATTTTGATTATTTTTCCCCACATTCCACAATGAATCATATTTTCAGGCTAATTAAGACAAAAGAGTTCAATGTCATTTCTCTATTCCTCAATTCAACTACCATGTGGTCCTTTAATTCTCCCTGTGAGGCCTTAGTTTTGCTGTAGATAATTCTTTATTGAGTGGTTCGTATTTTGTGCACATAATAAAATAAATCATTTTTGGCCCATTTTCCCTCATCTCAATGCCTATTTGCCCTACCTATAGGTTCATTGTTTTCTGTCATTTAATCTTGTTTCTAATACTAGAAACTCTAAGAATGCTTGGTAATGTTTTGCAAAATTGTTTTGTAAATCGGAAACAAGATATTGGATTTTGCATTTTCAAGATTAAACAAGGGTTTGATGTTTTATTTGAAAACAGTTTCTGTGAACAAAAATAGTGAAGTTACATCTGGTATGATCCTTTGGAGAACTGGAAAACAAGTTTTATAAGTTCTTCAAGCCAGACCTCCAAAAAATGACCAATTTAGCCAAATGCTTTTAGAGAATGAAATCGTTGACATTAGATATTAGCCCCAATCATGGTTGTATTCAACAATTTATATATTTAGTATTTGCTTTAGAACCTTATCTAGCTATATTAGAAGCTCAATCTTGTTCCATTTTTGTCTTGCAGGATGGTCGCATAAGTTACGAGGAGTTTGCTGCAATGATGAAGGCTGGTACAGACTGGAGAAAGGCATCCCGACAATATTCACGAGAAAGATTCAACAGTTTGAGCTTGAAGTTGATGAGGGATGGATCATTACAGTTAGCCAGCTGACTATAGAAGTTATCCGAAAGACTGGGGAAAAGAAGAAAGATTGTTTAATTTTGTTATTTTTTCAATTTATTCCCATGTGTAGGTAGGATTAGGATGGCTTGGTCTTAAAGTTTCTTAACTAGCAAAAATGTTTAGAATCTATCTGTTTATGTAGTTTCAAAAGAAGAAAAAAGAATTCTTTGAAGAGAGATGGAAAGATTGTTATTATGAACCACTATTAGTGGTTGTACATATTGAATTAGGCTTACAGGCCCTTTTTTATTTAGAGAAATATTTATGTAATAGCTTTTTATTTGCTTTTGCTTTTGCCTGAAATGACTTGGATCACTTTGAGACTTTTGGTAGCAGGAATGACTTATATCTGGATTAATATGTTATTCTTTTTACGGTTGCAACATTCCAAATAGAGCAATGAAGTTATACTTTTGTTTTGTGTAAACAAGTTTCTGCAAGAGTTGCAGTGGCGCCTGCCACAGTAATTAGCTTTTGCCAGTCATTAGTTTTTCTCATTAGACTTAAAATTCTTTAAAACCAATGCATATTAGATTCACTTTTACATTTGTCACGAAAAGAGTTGGCAACACCAGGCGCGACTAAAGTTAGTACTTCTTTTTGGTGCCAACAACAGTAACTGCCGTGAAGTAAGCTGTGTATTTGCTGCAGTGTTCCCCACAAAATTTTTCATTGGAGTCATTCTCATGCTCAACTGAATTTTACCTTTTTAATTTTAGAAGAGGAATAAAGAAAGCAATACAATAGTTGAGTCATATGTACACACTATCATAAGATAGGAAAAGAGAAGCCAGTCTCATTTATGGTACAAGACACTGGTGAATACAAGTATTTACAGAAATTCTCTCAAAAGTTTTGTAAGACATCTTCCTCTACAACTGCCTTGTTTCAATCAAGGTTTCACCTTCAAAATTGGCTGGTTAGACAGAAAACTGATGGAATAGATGCTCCTGGCTCATGGGCATGGTTGTCGGCGTCTTCTGCGGCATGCGATAACAAGCTGTAGAGAATTAGACAAGATGAAGACAGCAGATTAACAAGCAGCATAGAATCAGACTAAATGTAGACGGGATTAATGTTTGGATGTGCACTCTGTACCTTTTAGGTGCACTTCATGAAATTCCTTGAAATGTACACAAAAACATGTTTGATGAAATTCAATTTCTTTCTACTGCCATCAATGTTTTATGTACATAAAAACATGTTTGATAAAATTCAATATCTTTCTACTGCCACCAATGTTTTCTCTTTTCCATAGTAACTGATATCTACTTAATCAACTAAATACAATTTCAAACTTATAAATGAGAAGAGAATGTTTAAATCTTAAACATATGGAACACAAAATTCTTATACCTCTCCAACCATACGGAAAACCAATTTTCAGATGAATGAAATTGGAACTACCCATCCTTCAGTTAGGCCCTGTAATGCCACAATCAAAACTGTCAGAATAATTATCTACTGAAAACAAATCAGTTGACTGCACAAGTATAAAGCGCATCTGACCAAGAAGGTGAACTGAAATTCAGAATGGTATGTTAGAAGCTCATCCACACACTGGCTGAAATTAAGTTCAACAAAATTTGTTTATGCCATTGTTTTGACAAAACTATTGCACAGGTATAATATGCTGTGGCAAAACTAGGTACTGCAGTTGTTCATACTTCATACTAGATCTTATCTTCTTACTAATCTTAGCCAATTGAGCTTCTTCTTCTTCTCCTTTTTATTTTTTTGGGTAATATTTTAATAAAGAGACCCAAAAAGAACAAGTCATTTGTTTTGACATTTGATTGGATTCCTAATTATCTAGGTTCAAATTGTGCTCAGGAAGTAATGTTGGTATTGAATTCACCATTGCTAGCAAATATCTAAAAGACCATAAATGTTGATAGTGGAAACAAATATATAAGCGTTTATTTCTGATCAAAGAAACATATAGGTCTAAAAGACTAAAAAGGGAAGTTTTCTTTCCATTTCTAGAAAATAGTTTCTACAGAAACTAAGGTCACACATCTACCAGTGAAAGTGATTTGTCGAACAACCAGTTATGTTTACAAATGAGTTAGGTATCACTACCATATTGCAGTTTCTAGCAACATGTTAAATTTTCAATGACCTACTATTATTAAGGATTTATCTTCAACATTTCCAAATCTAGAATTCCTGTCAGTTAATCTTTTGAGGATGAACTGTCAATACATTGATGACTTTCTATATTCTTTAGTTAGCTTATTTCTTTGAGAGATCAAATCTTTTTCACTAATGGGATGAAAATTAACAAATCCTGTTAATAAATATAGTAGATTAACTTGTATTGCAGTGGATAGCCTAACTGTCAGATCTTTTGCAATAGCACAAGAGGTCCACCTTTGGGGGAATTCAAATTAAACCTCATTCATCTATTTGACTATTGTTCACATTCATAAAAACTGACATCTAAGATTCACATTGCTTGATCATGGATTCAGTTAATGTTTCTAATCATAATTTAGTTGGTTCACAAGCTAGGTTTATCATTTCTTTGAATAATCAATTATTTATACAAATACTTCAATGCGTGACTAAAATATTTTGTAACAGATCTTCTATTCACACATTCCAAATGAGATCCCTCTTTATCTTTCACATTCAATCAAACCTCTAAATTGCTAGAATTATAAACACTTCTCCCACAAAATTTTTATTTCTAATACAAGACAAGACTAGAGTCGCTTTATGTACAGGAAAATGTTTCAACACTGATCTTCTCCAAGGTTTCTGAGTCAAGATTTAACACGGTCCAAGCCATGCTCACGCATCAAGGAACCTAGCATGGTGAGACAATTGCAGAGATAGTGAAATAATAACATTAAACTCAATGTAAGATTATATTACATTATTTCTTTCATAAAATATTTTCCTCACAATGTTTCTTCATGTTGAATTTGAATCATTAGTGATAGGTTTCATTTCAAGTACAACAAAAATTTCTTGGTCAGTTATTTCCTTCTCCTACGATACAGTTTCCATTTTTTGATCATTTTAATCCAGAGTCATGTTTGACTAAACCAATAAAACCTTTCTAATTAGTATTTGGAGAATTAATTTTGTATGTCAGCAGCACTTTTCATGACAATGCTCTTTGTTACATTCATTTTTGAGGATACAACTAACGATCAACACCTCTCTCTTTATTGGTTTAGATTTTACTTTTTTAGTTTCCCACTTTCTTCATGTTGATTATGACTCCTCAAATAAAAACATTGGAAAAGTCATGGTTGGAATGAAATAAGGTTCCTTTAAGATATTCTGGAATTTCTTCACCACCTTCACAGTGTCAGTCATAAAATTTAGATGTAAAGGTCTCTGAAATTACGAATTCTAGCTAGAGATTTAAAAGAGCACAATATTTTTTTCACTTCAAGATTCTTCATAGACACAGAGAACATTCTGCCAATAGAGGAAGCATTTGTATTCACTTAGCAACTTTAATGGACAATTCATTAATCACTCTCCATTCTAGATCTCCTTGCTCTTCCTATCCAGCTATCAGAAGATAGACCTGCATTTACTTGGAGACAACTTAGCATTACTTTGTATAGTTTACCAGCTTGACTTGTCTGTAATTAACCTAAAAGAGATAGGTTGATATTTACCTTACATCTTGGTGACACCCAAATAAGGAAAACAGACTCACACCTAGTGTTGATAATGTCCACACATACGTGGACCATTTTTAACATGAACTTCATAAATTTCATAGACTTACAGTTGTGCTAGAAGGCTTCTAGAAACAATTTAAGAGATCTTAACATTTTTGCCATATTGTTTTACTTATGATGGACAAGTTGGTATTCAACTTGTAATGCCACGTATATGAGCGTCAAATTTGCAAACGCCGTTAGTGAACCTTTAGAGATAACTTAAAACCTAGAAAATATGGACAAGAAAGGGCCACGTAGCATTCATTTCGATAAGTTCGAGAACTTAAGCTAGCTATATTAGCCCTAGAATGGAGAAGTTGAAACTTACCTTGTGTTCTTTGCAATTTTCATACTCTTCCCCTTTCCCAAACTTGAAGAGATGAGTACTTTTACCCCTCTTTATTGTGAATACTTGCTTCTTTTTTAAGTTTTCTAATATCTCTTTCTTTAATTTCCTCTCATTTATCATGATTAAGGATTAACTAGACTCATTTTCATATGCTTTTACTTTGAATTGGATCACTCTTTCAATTGATTTCTACATTAATTGACTCTTTGATTTCTTCTAATAATTCCTTGCAGGTGTTTTGCTGGTGAATCTTGTATAGCTATTGATCCACACCAATTTCTTCAATTCAATTGTTGGATGATTTGTATTGATTATCTCTTTTTATATCCTTTTAGAAGATTTACATAAAAAAATATTCTATCAACACGCTAATGAATATTGAACATGCATGTTTGCAACCTTTGCTTAAAACTTTTTACCAAATTGATTCTTGTTTATAGGTAACCAATTTTCAAACTAATATTCAATTCATTTATTTTTTTGCTTTCTTGTTATTGTTTGATCATCAATCCCATTATATGAGCAGCAATCTGTTTGTTTGGTTACTCTTCAATCATTGATCAACTAACAAGCTTTTCCTTTTCTTTATTGCACCTATCATTTAATAGCTTTTGATATTAATTTTTTCGCTTGAGTTTTGCCTATTCTCTAAATGAGCTGTGCTTAATTTTATCAAATCAGTTAAATTATAAGTATGTGAGGAATTTTGACTTGAATGTTGTTGTTATATTTTATTCTTAATCAAAATTTAAGTACATGATCTATGATATCAAGAAACTCACCCCAGAGATTAAGTTCATTTGTATCAAGTTAGTTCTTGGGATAAATTCTGACCAAAAATAGGTAAAAAAGACAATTAACTGCTCTGTTGGCAAGAATACCCTAGTTTTCAATAATGAACAAGCATGTGAATGTCATTTAGACATATACATTGACAAGATTTTGATTACATTGCATAATATTGTTGCACCATTTGGTATAAGGATTTCCCTCCTATTTTTTGTGATGTTTACTCCATAAAAATTTACCATGTTCAGCTTGAAGCATTTAGCCAAACAGGAAGTATATTGTTGATTCCAAGCCCTTTATAAGATTGCAAATTCATTAATGAAATTCAAGTATGAAAATTGCAATGTCCTACTTGAAAATTCCTAATAAAATGACTTTAGTTTTGTAGTTCTGTCAAAACCAGGTAAGGATCTTCAGGTTATCTGTTCAGACATAGCAGATGTTTTCCAGTAAGTACGTTAGCAGGTGGAGGTACTTTAGTTCGTCAAGGAAGTTCTTGATCTTAGATGTTCAAACTTAGCAGGAGTTTCCAGTAAGTTCTTACACTATTTTTATTCTAACTAATTGAGATCTTCAAAAAGTTCAGGAGAACTCTTTCTACTGATCTTGGAGCAACGCAGGTATGCATCTATCAACTCTACTTGTGATTTTCCTAAAATGTTATTCATTAACTTGATTTGTTGCATTATTTATCTAATATGCATAAGTTCAAGTAGGATTGTTGTCTACTTCTGTTTTCTTGTTATTGATGTGTTAACTAATCATCAGAGTTCTAGTGGTTTTTAAGCTCTAAGTGTAGATTTTAAGTTCACAAATTTCCCAGTTTGATGACACTTAGGATTCAAATAGAAAAGCAAACCAATTCCAATCAATTTAACTGCATCCACTCCAAGGTAAAATACGATTAAACGGCACTCATTTAACCAACAAAATCTAGAATGACAAGTGATTACCCTTATTTGATATACTAAGCCATCAAAACAAGCAAACATTATCTGAAATGTTAGGAATCAATCTAATGGCTTGAAGTATAACCCATCAAGGTTTGTGATTAATTTACAACTTACTTTCAGAATCAAAGCCAACACTTTCTATCATCAAGAGCAAGTCATAAGTACCAAATCTAAAGAAACTCCTAAGAGTGAAAGCGACTTTACCTCCTCAAAACAAACTAAAATAATAGAAAACTTTTAGTTATCACTTCAGTCATATAATCTTCAGATAATAGCAAGTACACTCACGTGTTTTGCGCATTGTTTGGCTTCATCCAACTAGGTCCTTTTTTTCGCATTCAAAACCCTTGCTGCTCCTTACTGGATACATTGTCTTTAGATCAAACATTGAACTTTTCAATTTTCCCTGCAAAATATCAGGATTTTTTTTGTCAGCAGCTACTTCAAAAGCCACTCACTCTCTAATTTCATTATGACTCCAGCTTATCATTATTTTTTTTACAACATTTCATCATCAGGCCTCATGAAAATTGAATCTTTTTCACTTTTAGAACACCTGAAATTCTAATTTACTAGAACACTCAAACCCAGATATCAAATTTACTTAACCTAAGCCAAATTCATCTGAAAATTTCATAAAGGATCATAAAAAGCAATTAAGATATTAAACAAAACAACCAAACCTGAAAGACTTGAAGAGATAAACCCTAGATTACATATCTTGAAGAGATCAACATTTGTAAAAGACTTTCAAGCTCTTTCATTTTAATTTTTAACCCAAATTTTTCTCCTTATAAAAATTAGCGGGAACTCTTGTGGGTTATTGCCACGTGTCCCTCCTCACTATGTCAAATCGAACTACACCCAATCCGGTAATGTTACTGTTGCTTTAGTAGTGTGGTATCTAAAAAATGGTGCGTAGGATAACATGTTTTTTTTAAAAAAAAAAAATACGTTATGTCACAGGCGGGAGTTTCACGCCCCAAATAATAACTCATTATGCAGAGGGACAACTCTTTATATAAGTCCAAAACTTTTCTAATATGCTTTTGATGTTAGTTTCATGACATTCAACGAATCAGATTTACTCTAATACCACTGTCATGGACTGTGAGTTTTTCACTCAAAAGATTAACCCATTAGATAAAGAAACTCTTCTCTTATACGTTCAAGACTTCCTTAATACGCTTTTCAATATAGGATTCGTGACACTTAGCATTAACCCTAGAAGCCTTTTAAGTAATAAATTAGCACTTAAACCTAATATTATATAAGTTCACTATCTAAGGTAGCCATATCCCTCATCTAGATTTGTACATAAAACATTTGTGGAAAAAAATAAAAAAACACAAAAGCAAATATATGCTCATGGTGTGTAATATGTAGAATAGTGAAAGTGAAGAGTTGAGGCAGTAAGTAATAGGTAATTTTATACATCTAAGTACAATTTCAAGTTTTTGTGTTCAAAACAATGTGTTATCTTATTGGTATGATCATATGACATATCATGCTAACTCATTGTTTAATGTTTGGGTTAATTACTTTACACCCCCTCAAACATAAACAACTAACTTGTTACCTTCACCAACTAAGGAATTAGCCACTTAGACCCTTTACCATCAAATTTTTTTATGTTAAAGTTAAATAACGGAAAGGTAAATTTGACATTTCATGCTAAAATAGGTATATTTGACATTTCATGGTAAAATACATAATATAAAATGAAATATTTTAAAATAATAATTTTTTTAGAAAATTTTTAAAAATAAAAATATATTTTAAATTTTAATATTATTCTAGAAAATATATTTTTAAGAAAATTTGTAATCGTTGATTGTCCTACATTGTAGAAACCACTTTTGAGATTGTTGTTGCAGTTCATTTAAAAAAAAAAAAAACAATTTTCTAAATTTTTAAAATTTTCAATTTACACAAAAAAATATGTATTTTAAAAAGCATATTTTTAATACTTTTTTTTCGTTTTTTAATTTACAAAAACATTTTGATTTTTGATTGTTTTATTTACAGGAAAATATATTTAAAAGGTATGTCTTAATTTTTTTTTCCTTTTTTTTTTTATTTTACAAAAATGAAATATTAGAAGAAATACAAGTAAATATTGTTAACATTCTTATGCCTTTTTTTTAAAAGCAACACATATAAATGCTTTTAATGAAATTACATGGGTGGAATGGTCAAATCTTAAAATATCTATGAGTATATATGTAATTACAAACTACGGAGACATCATTAAGGGTATTTTGGTCCTTTTGTTCATCAACTATGGTTTTCTATCGAAACTGACCGTCGAAGTTGACGATAGGGTGTCCGAGTAATTAAGTCCTCAGCTGGTGAAGGTAGCTTGTTATTTGTTTCTAGTTGAGGGGGTGTAAGTGACAATAACCCTTAATGTTTACATGTGAGAAATGATGAAATATAAAAGATAATTGTTAATAAAACTACTTTATAAACAGTAAATAGTAATTTTCATTTTACGATATTATCTATTATTTAAGTAATGTATCGGTATTTATCCAAAGTGTTGTAAATAATAAAATTTATTTTAAAAGTTTTTTTTTTTTAAATTAATTGTTTATTTTTAGTTAAATATTTATGCTAAGCAATGGTAATAGATTTTTAGACTAAATTAAGTCATAATTTCATTTTACCAATATCTATTTTATATGTTTTATCTATCAATAATGTTAGACGTATAAACAAATTTTACAAAGATTTTCATACAAAATGATGTAACCGAAAATGAATAGAAGAGTAAATACAAAAAATCAAACTTATTATATTCATTCTTCAATCCATTTTCTGCTACATTAGTTTGCATAGAAATATTTGTCAGATTTGTTTGTACATCTAATATTATTCTTTATCTATTTGGGATATATAATATTATTGAATAAACGATATAAAACACTTAAAATATAAAAAAAAATTACGTTAAAACTTAGTAGTTATAGCATTACTTTTGCTTAATTTTTTTTTTTTTTTTTTACTCAAGCTTTTATATGAAGTGAAAAACTGAACTTTAAATTTCCAACTTTATAAAAATAAATGTTGTGCACCCTATGTATGGCTATGTAATAAGTTTATTACTTGTTATAGTGTATTACTTTGAATGAAAAATGACAAAATTTTCATCCAAAATAATATATTATATAGTTTCAATCATGTAAATGATGAATTGATGTGATAACGGATATAAGTAGGTTGCAAAAATATAATAATTGAACTAAAACTTAGAATGCATGGTCACTAACTACCGTTTTATTTATACATTTGTTTATCATTTACATATTAATTCGATATTTTATTATGAATTTTTTTTTTTTTTTTTTATAAGTAATAGTATGATATTTGATATGTTTAGTATCTTCCGTTTTTTATAATCTCGAAATTTTTTTCTAACTCCAAGGAAACTACTTCATTCATGGTATGTTTTTTAGTAATATTATACATCCGGAGAGATATTTCAAAAATTTTCATCTTAAGTGATGTATAATTATTTCTTTATGGTGTTTGTATATCATTTACAAAATCATTACTTTATTTACATATCAATGTCATATAGTATTTAGGATGAGATTTTTGAGATTTTTTTGGGGAGATTTTCATAAAATGCCCTTAACATTTAGTTAATACTCAAATTTGTGTCACTTTCACAAGAAAGTATCCTTGGGCGTTAACTATCTTTTGATGAAATTAGGGTTTAAGGGTCGTTTTTGATGATTCCCCGTAAAAGTGTTAGGAGTTTGAGTATTAGCTAAACCCCAAGGATAGGATAGAATTTGAAAATCTCCCATATATATATATATATTTTTTTTTTTTACAAGTGACAAAAGAGATAATTAGATTTACCCCCAAGGGTTTTGGTCTTTTAGCCAAAATCCTAATGTTTAAACTTTAAACTATTAAGATAAATCTCCTTTAACCTAATAGACGTTAACCCACGTAAAGGTAGAATGGCAATACACTAGTAGACATAAGAATAAAACATGTAATTCACTCAGATCTATATAAAAAAAAAAAAAAAAAGTTGTTTAAAGTTAGAATTTGATTAGAGATATTAGATAGAGGGGGTTTTTTCCAAGTATTTAAAAGGTCAGGATCTCGATGTAAGCCAAAAACTCAGGGTGAAATATGTCATTCTCTCTCAATGACAAATCTTATGTTAAAATTATATATATATATGATAAGAATCTTTGTATCTCATAATTTTTGTGTCTAGAATGGTAGATTATGTGTTTATTATTTGCTCATATATAGGAGTAGTGTTTAATTACTATTCCGAAACAGGGTGTTTAGCCTAAATTAAGGTTGTTCAAGTTCAATGACAGAAGCCTCTGACCCCACTCTGATGTGTCGCTTCGCAGAAGCCTTCCCGCCACTTTTCCATGCTGACATGGCGTTTATTCTCTGGCTACACTATGAAACTACACAACACACTAAACACCACCTGCACCTATTAAAAACACAACTCACAACTCACACAGCACACTGTCAAATCTCAACTGGCACAAGGTTTTTCCCTCTCTCTCTCCCTGGTTTGTCTTCTGCCTATAAATTGCTTAC
The DNA here is from genome assembly GCF_008641045.1 of Pistacia vera. Taxonomy (NCBI): domain Eukaryota; kingdom Viridiplantae; phylum Streptophyta; class Magnoliopsida; order Sapindales; family Anacardiaceae; genus Pistacia; species Pistacia vera. The sequence goes on along the minus strand of NW_022196024.1, from coordinate 439,275 downwards.
CAAGTATTGTCTTTTCACTGTCCATGCACTGTTTCTTCGGTTTCAGTACTTAATTTGCCTCATTGTAGTTCAATTTTTTTCCACAGAAAGTTCTTTTTTTTTTTTTCCTTTTCGGGCTTCTTAAATTTTCTTGTATTTTTTGCAGGGTTGGTGCCCCTATTTGGTTGCTACCAGTAAAGTTTAGTTCTTTTTGAAGTTTTGGTTGGTGGGTATGTTCTGATTTTTTATTCTAGTGTTTCTGTTTGGTAAAGTTTTGATTTTTTTTGGGTTGAGTGTAGTTTGTAGTCTTGGTTTTTGATGAATTTGGGTCTTAAATTGTGTTATTTTCTTGCAGGGTTAGGGCCGTTGTGTTGCTACTGTTAAAGGTCAGGTTATAGTCATGAATTTGTGATGACATGGGATTCTTTGAAGGCTGATTGTTTTGCTTTCTGTTTGAGTTTTTGGTTTATTTGATTTGATCATTATTTGTTTGTGATGTCTCTTGTGAATTTTGGGTTGCATGTGGCTTTTTGAGGCTTTCAAGAAGAGGGCTTTTGCGTTTCTTACATCAGCATTTACTTTGTCGTTTTGGTTTCTGAGTCTCTCTCTCCAATGTTTTCATTTATTGTGTTTTGAATTGTTTCTTCATGTTCACGATTCTTTGGTCAAATGTACTTTACCATCTTACAATTTTAAGTAATTTTTATCACTTCTTGATTTTGTAAAGGGGTTCTTTCATATCAGCATTCAAGTTTTCATCCTTATGGTTTCTGGACTCGTCTTCAGTCTCTGGTTTCTTCAATTTTTTGCTGCCTGATATCTAGGGTTTGGTCCTTTTTTTAAAGCTCTTTTGAGGTTCTTGTCTTCAATTTTGTTGAATTGGGGTTTCCAAGTATCAAAAGTTAAGGTTTGTTTCTTCAATTTTGTGCTTTTAATCTTGTATTTGACCAATTTCTTCTTGAAAGGATGATTGGGTTTCATATCTGGCTACATTGTTACAGAAATTTAACAAAGTCTTTGAGCATGTTTGGAGTTATAGTCTTCAATATGCTTTGCTATTGTTCCATTCTGTTGGCATTCAGGTTAAATTTCTTGCATTCTGTAATGCTTTTATTTATTTTGCTTTTGTTTCATCGCATCCTGTGTTTTTACACCAAACAGGCTAATGGTCTCTAATCGATCATGGCTTTCATGTGTTGCAATGGATTGTGTGCTTGGTTAAATCTTTCGGCTGTCAGTTGTGGTTCCAAAATGCTTTTCTTGCATTTGATTGTGCCTTAATCTTATTTCCAATAGAAAAGTAATTAAGCATTCAAGCCACTGTGGTGTCCAAAATGCTTTTCTTGCATTTGATTGTGCCTTAATCTTATTTCCAATAGAAAAGTAATTAAGCTTCCAAGCACCATACATACAGCCACTGCCAAACAGTTTTAAAACTCATGAATCGAAACTCACTTGCACACTCAAGTACAAATAAAACAGTTTCTATGATGGGGTTGGGCAGATAAGTTGATTAATACGTGCAATGTGGATGTTATTCAACAATTTATTTTTCTTTGATCGATTCAGGTTTTTAGTTTTTTCTTGCATTTTTGAAGTTAAATGGGAATGCATTGGGTTGGGAATCATTAGATTTTGTTGAGTTTTGAGTTTTCTGATACTAGAATCAATGTTGGTTTTTTCTCAAGTTCATAAAAGTTCTTGACTACTTTGGTCAATATGGGTGTTCTCATGCAGCAAAGATTGATACCATAAGTTATGGGATTGCAGTGATTTTTGTTGTGTGTTAACTTTGTATTTTGAGTATCAGCATTTAAGGTTTTGTCCAGATTGCTCTCGTTTTACAATGTCCTCCAATTTCAACTCTTCTTCGGTGAAAATCTAAACATCTTATTTCATGAATCAATCAGCTAAAGCATCTCTAATCATTTTCCCTTGCACTAGTGTGGTACAATAACTCTACCCTTCTTGTCCTTAGCTTCTGTGCCAAACGTATACCATTGGCGAGATGATTGTTGATGTTCTGCAAAATATGGATGTTATAAAGAGTTTGCATTGATTATAGTTCCCTTCTTTGTTCCAGAACATCTTGCATAATACATTTATCTTGCTGCAGTAATCAAGTCTATTTTCCCTAGTGCCTTTCTAGTTACCTTCTACAGACCAGCTCCAACCAATCATATATGGCTTTTCCCTCTAATAAACAGTAGAAGGGTTGAAGTAAAGGGTAATCTCCAGACTTCTGTTCTGATCAAATTAGGGTTTGTTTTAATCTTCTTAAAAGGTTCTAAATTCTAGTAGAGTTCCATGGGTTTGCCTTTACTTTGGGGTCTTGAAATATGTTGAACAAGGAATTCATATTTCTAGTTTATGGATGATTTCTGTGGTCTTGAACTTCCAGAAATGCTGGCTTTATTAACTGGTTGTGTTTTTAAAACTTTGTTCTAAGTTGAGTTATGAAGGCTCACTTGTTACGATTTTTAAGGTATATTCTTATGAGTATTCTATGATTTTGCAGGATTCGTGTTTCATCTGGTACTCATTGTTGATTAGGAGATGGCAGCAAATGTGTATAGGAAGAGATCCGGATCTGTAACTCTGAAGGAAAGCAGAGGTGAAAGCAAATCAGAAGAAATTGCTGTGGGTGATGATATGACAATAGGGGCTATGAAAGATGAAATAGCCAGGAAGTTAGCTGGTGGGCGGCCTACTGGAGAGGTCATGGCAAAACCAAGCAAGTTAGGAGACACGGTGCAGGTTATTGGTGGAGAAGCGCTGGCAGAGACAGATCCAAACAGTGCTCCTAAGGGAGAGCAACCATTGGCAAACGAAAGCAACTCTGGCCAGGCTAAGAAGGAAGAAGAAGGCACAGAGAAAAAATCTGTGATGGAGAGTGACGAGAACTGTATAACTCTGAGGCGGAAGAGGGGTGCGGATGGAGAAATGATTCTAGCTTATTTGCAATCGCAAGAGAGAGGTTCACCAAGGCTTCGTCCAAGACAGGTGCCCACTTTCCGGATGGTAGATTTGGGTGAGAATGATGATCACCGAATTGTTGAGAAAAGAATCAAGGTTTATTGGCCAGAGTCACGGAAATGGTTTACTGGGCACATCAAAGCTTTCAATGCCAATAAAGGGCTGCACAGCATTCTCTATGATGATGGTGACAAGGAGGAGTTGAATTTAAGGAAGGAGCGGTTTGAGCTTGAAATTTTGCCAAATGAGGGTTTCAACTTGAAAGCTGATTCCAGTTCCAAAAAGAAAGGTAGGGGATTGGATGGTAATGAGGTGAGTCCACTTACGCTGCCAGAGACGGCATTTAAGGTTGAAGATGCTAAAGAATTGATGAAGAGTCCAGTGTTGAATGTTAAAGCTAAAGAAGTGATGACGACTCCAGAGACAAAGAAGGAAAACGTGTCCAAGAAGGTGGGCAAATTTGGGAGCTCGAAATTGCAAAAGAAAAGTACAAAAGTTAAGCAGGATTCGGCTGCAGGGATGGAGAAAGTGGATGCAAAGATGGAGGTTGATGTGAAACCAGGTGATGAAGTCAAGAAGAGCAAATCAGAGGTTGATGTCAACGTCGAAAAAGCTATGGAAGTTAATCATCAAACAGACAATAAGAAGGCTAAAGCTCTTGAAGAAGTTGGTGAAAAGTATGCTGAAGGTCAAATTACCATATTGGCTCTAGCTGCTGTGAAGAACAAAGACGGTTTGGAAGCTGGTGATGTGAATGGAGATATGGAGGGCAGAGAAAAGCAGGCGGAACCAGAGAACACAACAGCTTCAGAAGATGCTGTAATCAGCTCCATTTTGAGCTTTCGTTGCATGAAAGACAAGATGAAGGATCTGTCTCCTACAGAAAAAGTTGAGGAGGAAGCAATCAAAGAAATCAGTGCTCAAGGAACCTCAGATGTCGATATGCAGCTGTCCCAGATGGAGTCAGCTCCCACTCTCACCATTGAGATTGCCAGTGCTGCAGTCAGCAAGTTGCTTTTGCCAAAGAATCCTGAAGAAGGAAACCCTGATCATCTGCCGGAGGACCTGAAAGCAGAGAAGCGTCAACCTGAAGAAGCGAGCAAGCGGGGGAAGAAGTCAGCGAGCCAGAAAGCAGTGGAAGGAGGGAAGAAGACAGAGGGCAACTAACCGCCGAAGGAAACAAACCTTGGTAGGAAACTTTACAGTTTAAACAAAAGAGTGTAGGTGTTCATAACTTACCCCAAAAGAATAGGTGTAATTTTCTCATTTTCAGAAGGATGTCTTTTAAGTGGCTGGATGGTTCTCAACGTTTTATCATTTTGACATTATCCTGATAAGATCAAGTTTTTACCTTGAAAAGTTGCAATTGCTGTTGTTTTTAAGTTTTTGTGGTTCTGTTTCTGGGATTTTTCTGTAAAATGCACCATTTTCTCCAACTTTTGGCAACTTTGGTTCATTGGCATATCCCTTTACAAAGAAACTGTATTTATCTCTTCATGTATTTTAATTCCATTCATGAACTAGTTCTCAATTTCTTCATAAACTTTTTTATAAACCATCAAAAACCCTCCATATGATTATTAACTACTCTCTTGAATTACTAAAAATCCCTCTGTTTCAGGGGATTTTCAATAATTATATTGATAGTTATTGAAAAACCTTATGTATGCTAAAATTAAACGATCTCATAAGGGGTGTACGAAATAAACCCTTTTAATTTTTTATTTATCTTCTTATTTTTCTGCTATAGCAAACAAAAAAACTGGATTTGATTCTTCTTCTTCTTCATGTGTTTCAGTTCCTTTTAATTTTTGTACAAACTTCTTATGATAATAAACTGTGATTAGAACTGAAAAAAAAAAAATAGAACACAAGTTGTAGAAATTTAGCAGAAGGGTATTTTTGAAATAAAATTAATTTTTTAATTTTATTAATATTTTATATTTAATAAATGGGTTTATAATAAGATTTTATGAGACTTAAATAACACTGTTTTTTTTTATTTTAATTAAAAGTGAGATAATTTAAAAGTAAAATATAAGAATAAAATATTCCCCCCTTGAGGTTTCATCTCAAGTATCAGAAATAATAATTTACCCCCTAATATCAGTATTTCGCTAGGATTTTGCTATTTAATTTAATGGATTAAGTGTAAAATATGTTGCTTAATAAACGGATACCTAACATAACAGTGAAAAGAAGAAGGAGGTGAATTATTATTTTTGATACGTGAAGGGAACTATTGTATTTAAAGAAACATGAGGGGGAAAAGGTATTAAACTCAAAATAAGATTATTCAATAAGATCGTATTTGAGGCTTAAAAAGGAAGAGTAAAGGACAGCAATGTAGAAAGCCTGTCGCGAGAAGGCAGCAATTGCTGCGCTGTCGCGATTGTCACTAGCAAATTCTCCCAATTGGAACTGTAATAGTTTAAAAGGACCTTTGTTCCTATTTTTACTTTATTCTATTATCATATTCTAAAAATTTAAAAATACATCTATATCAATATTTTTTAAATCTAATTTGATTTTATTAATAATTACTTTTCTCACAGTCATTTGTGTAAGTTATTCAAAAATTTTGTATTCAAATCTTATAAAATGATCATTTATTATATTTATATTTTACCTAATTTATTAGGCTTATAAAATATTCAATGAAACTAAAAGTTTAATAGACATCAGAAATTAATTGAGATATACAAAAATGGATGAAAATACTCCTATAATATATATAAAAAAAAATAGTTACTACTTTTATTAAATGTGTAAAAATGAATTTAATATATTTTTTAATTTTATACGTGTTACGAGAAGGCAACGATTGTCGTGTAGCTATGATTGTCACTATCGCTTTCTTAATAATTATAGTTAATCCAACCAATTATAAAATAAGGTTAGTGTTAGTGTGTTAGTTAATACAAATTTTCTCTTATTCTCTTTAAATCAAAACAATCAATTTTTGAGTGATGCTTTTTGGCCCCTCCTTTCTTATCTTATTAAATCCTATTTTCTAAATATATATTGTTAATAGTTTTTAGAGTTATATAAAGGGACAACGATATTTTCCCACCCAAAGTTTGATGAAATAATAATTTCCCACCTATCAAGTTTCAAAACGACATTTTCCCACCCACAGTCCGTTAACTTTAACTAAAAAAAGATAGAATGGTAAATTTACAAAACAGTTAAAAGGTAGTTATTTCATTTTATCTTGTATATATAAACTTTAAAAAAAAAAAAAAAACCATGAATTCAAACGCTTCCTTCCTCACCCAACTGCCACTTTCCACTACAACACCATTACCGATCAAGCTCTCACCTATGCTCAGTTCATCGGCCAAGTTAACTCTATCTCCTCCTTGTTAGTGTATACCCTAGGAGCCAATCGTGTTATTGGTTCCATGACATTATATCTTGTAAATACTCTTTTGAGAATAGAAGAAAGAGTTATCATTTCATACGTTGTTTACTGCTTCATTTGTACTATTTATAATGCATGTGAAATGTCCAGATGATATAAATTTTTAGAAGATCAAATCATCGAAGCATTCCCTACGTAAGTAATGTTAATTGGGCAATAACATTGTATAGTAGGTATGCTGAATGCCTCCATTTGAATATTATGTGATGGTATTAGTGTGGGTGGTTATAAGAGTTATGTCACTAGGGCATTAGCATGGACAAACAGTTAGTGAACTATTTATCAAATATGACCGATTACGATGAATCACATAAACATTTAGAATGTGGTCAATGATATATCTTAGGATCGTACTAGTGTACCACTTATCCTTAGACTTGAGACATCACGGTTGGACTTGACATATGATGCATATGATTCAAATGATGTATATACATGAGACTAGTCATGTTTTGTGTAAGAAACCAGTTTGGTCATATGTTATTCATGTATGAGGACAAGTGATGGTCAAGATGAGATCCGTTGACTCGAAATAGTTTGGTCCTGAATTCCCAAACAAATGTCAATAAACATTGGAAAAGCGAAATCTATAGCCAGAATACAAAATAGTCATATGAAAAAGGAGTTTCATGATGACACGTTCCATTGTATTGATTGACAATTCGGATAAAGATTAAGTTAAGAGTTTTGACATACCATGAACCTATACTTAATCGGGATTAGACGATAGAGGAATTTTGCTACATAAAATGTACAATCGGGAAAAAGGTTCATTGGAGTTTAACTTCATTGTGGCTTAGGGTTCATGGAGCATTGTTAGATGCCTACCATGATCGGTGGGAGTTTCGATCATAAAGAGTTATGACGAAATATATCGGATTGTGATATAAGGCCCACAGCTAGGTTACAGTGAACCTAAGTGGTCACACCTAAAAACCAAGTATGAAAAGAGAGAGTAATACATATCGTTAAAGGTTAACGATGTTCAAATGTAAACATGTGCATCTGAATTTATGTATTGGTGAGAAATGATTACTCATGGGAAACTAGCACTTACCAAGGGTAATAAGGTAATTTGGTCATTATTAGATTAGATTCAATGATGGATTAAAATATATTATTGAATTGGATTCAATAATGGGTTAAATTTTAAATGAGATTATTTAATATGCCTTGATTATAAATTTGTTTAAATCAAAGATTTAATATTAAGGAGTTAATATTAAATTGAAATTGTTTCAAGGACTTAGGATCAATAATGATTTAATATTAAGGAGTTAATATTAAATTGAAATTATTTCAAGGACTTGAAAATAATATTGAATTTGTATTAAGTGTTAATACATGATTCATATTAATTCAAGGACTTGAGAACAATTTCAAAATGGTCATTGCGTATAAATAAGTGATATTTCCCTAATTTAATCTAATTTTTCATTTGGATTTAAAATCTCTCTCTTGAGCTCTCATGGCCAGCTGTCTTTTCTTCATCTTGGGGTGGACTTTACTTGGAGGATTTTCATCAAATTTGTTGAAGATCTTGAACTCCTTTTTAAGTTACAAAAGTTGTAAAGCATAAAAGGTAACAATTTCAGCCTTTTAGTTTTAATAACATGTCATATGACCTTATGTCATGTTTTACACCAATTTTACCCTTTCTAAGAATGAATTCTTACACTTCTCACTCAAGACACACTACTTACTTCGCCAAATGATATCACTTTCATCATTTCCCCTCCCCCACCAATTGCCCGGATCTGGCGTTATATTGTTGTTATTTAGGGAAATGGGCTATTTTTTGTGTATTGAATTGTTAGGGAAATTGATAGGATTAGGGAAGGGATGGTAAAAATGGAATCACACCAAATCCGCGTCGATTTGGCCATATGCGATTTGGTCTTCGAGGCCTTGGAAGCTCTTCTCATGAGAGGTCATGTTGAGGAAGCCCTTGGATGCATTGATCTGCTGATGCACAGTGGTTGTGCACCCAATTTTGGTAGTCTTCTATCTATTCTATCTGAGAAAGGGAAGACCGTTGTTGCTCTGAAATTGTTGTATTTTTGTGTGGAGAGAGACTGCATTGTAGACTTTTCAAGTTGTGAGAAGATGTTGGATGCTCTCTTAGCAATTGAGAAGACTCTCAATGCATATTCTTTATTGTTTGAAATTTTGGCGAAAGGAAGGGCCACTGATTGGAAGAGTTGTGAGGATTTGATTACTAGCCTTAATCAGGAAGGGAACATAAAGCAAGTAGATATACTCTTTAGGGGGCGTTTGGTTGAGAAATATTAGATTACTGGAAAGATAGATTACCTTGGAAGATTACTGGGAATCTTTAGGAAAATGTGTTTGGTTAGTTGGAATAAATTGGTGGGTATGTTTTATTAATATATTTGGTTAGAAGGAATAAATTGGTGGGTATGTTGTTTAAATTACTGAATTGTCCTTTAATTAAATATTATTATTATAATATTATTTAGATTTTATAACTCCCTATCTTTTAAAAACTTAGCAAAAACAGCCCCATAATAAAAGTTTGGAAAATGAACAATACACCCCCACCAACCCAGCCATTGTCGGCCGTTGACAACCACCGTCGGCCACCAGAATCTAGCAACGTAACAACACACGGATAGCCAGTTGTCGGCTTTTGGTGAGATTTATGATGGATTTAACGGTCCTGATGCTCCTGATTATTTGCTTTCTAATTTATACTCTGTTGTTCATAAGGAACTCAGAGGGTCGTTCCGTCCCCGACGCCCTCCTCGCCCACCGGTAGGAAGAAAAGGAACTGAAGTACTTGGGTTTGGGTCAAATAATTGCTGTCTTTATTGAGTTATGTGCCACCTCTGTCGCCACCCTCCACGCCACTCTCTCTTTATCACTCTGTTTTATTCTCTTTCCAATCCAGCACGCCTATACATTTCTTTATATTATCAGAACTGCCATGAGAAATCTCAATGGTGGACCAACAGAGGCCCCAGCCCCTACCCAATTTAACACCGCAAGTGAAATGCAAACTTTTTAATTCAAATGAATAATACTGAAACAAAACCAACGACATGCACTAAACAACCAACAAAACTCCAAGATCCATCCTACACCCCTGCAAACATCACCCCAGGCAACCCAAAGGCAGTGGACACTTGGGAAAACTGGATGATTACCTCGATTCAGCGGCAGAAGACGGCACAGATTCAAGTAACACTCAAAGATTTGCTGGAAGTGAAGACGAGAAATTTGCAACAGACGCACTCCACTTGATCTGAACATGAAAGGAAGCTAAAGTTAAATGCAAATGGGTTTGTGTTCAACTGTGGAAAAAATGGGTAATTAATTTGGTAAATGAAGATTTAATTCGATAGATGATGAGTAAAGGAGTTAGGTTTTCACGTAGTAATGAATTGGGAATTTTTAATTTTGTTGAAGTTGGAGGGTATAAACAGGTTTAAATTTTTGTTTGTAAGGTTAAAAATGTCCATAACTTTTTTGTAAATTGTTTAAATAACAAGGGCATTATTGTCCTATAATTTTATTAATAAGGGGTAGAATTGTTACAAAAAAAGATTACCTTGGTAATCTTAGAATACCTAAGAAAATGAAGGTAATCAGATTACCTCCTATATTACCAATAGTAACTACTATTAGTATTTGAGGATTACCAGAATCTTACATTACTTTGACAACCAAACGAGGTAATCAAGTAATATAAGATGACATTACCCTAGTAATCCCATATAACCCCCAACCAAACGCCCCCTTAGAATGATAAGGGAGGGGAGACAACCCGTGGGAGCAAGAAGGGCAAGAAACAATTAGTAGTTCCCAACTAGATTTACCTTTTTATCTCCCTTTCTAATTTTAGTGTAATTTTTTAAGTAGAGAACTTTTGCTTGAAATTTTTAGTTTGAGAATGATTCGAAGAGCTCCATCTTGACCATATTAACTTGTGGAAAACATTGAAAGATGGATGCATGGAGAGTCAAACATATCATACTATAACAAGTATAGTTATAGTTTTAAAAAAAATTCAATCAAATTGAAATAAGTAAGGTAGAACATGTTACCTTAAGCCCTTAGCAACCTTGGAGACTCTTAATTTCAAGAGAAATTAAGCAAAAGAGTATCCACACCAAGGGAAGAAGAGATTTGACCAAGAGGGAGATTTAGGGTTCTTAGAGATTTTTCTCTACACAAAAATTGATATATCATTTTCTTTATATAGGAATCCTTGTAAACAATTCAATAATTGTTTTGGACTTCCTTAAACAATTCCATAATTGTTATGAAGTTGTTAAACTTCTTTAAATGATAACATTGGATTAACATTTAATCACAATTAACAATTTAACTCTTAAATTGTTTACATAACAATTTAACCCTTAAATTGTTTACAATTACAACCCCTTGTAAAATCCAATTTAATATAAAGAAAATGATTAATATAAATAACTTTATTACCTTTGGTAGGTGCTAGCCAACCTTGGATAATCAACTCTCTTTGGCTATTTCTTCATTCTCCTTAGTTTTTATGTGTGACCTCTTAGGTTCACTGTGGCCTAGCCGTGGGCCCAATATCACAGACTATTTCGATATGTTTTGTCATAACTCTTTATAAACAAAACTCCCACTGATTATGGTAGGCATCTAGCAATGCTCCATAACCCCTAAGTCACAATGAAGATATACTCCAACGAACCTTTTACAATCATACAAGTTGTATAATCAAATCCTTCCGTTATCTAATCCCAATTAAGAATGGATTCATGGTATGTCAAAATCCTTATCTTAATTTTAATTCAATACATATGGAACGTGTCACTATGAAACAACCTTTCATGTAACATTTTATATACCCCGGCTGGAGATTTCCATTTTCCAATGTATCTTGACATTTGTCTAGGAACTTGATATCAATCTATACCAAGTCAACGGATCCCATTTTGACTATCACTTGTCCTCACACATAAACAACACATGATCAAATTGGCTTATTAACACATGGCATGATTAGCCTCATGTTTATACACCATATGAACCATATACGTTTATGCAGAATCCAACCGTGATATCTCAGGTCTAAGGATTAATAATACCCTAGTACGATCTTATGATAAATCATTAACTACATTTTAAATGTCCATGTGAGTCATCATAAATTGCCATATTCGATAAACAGATCACTAACCGCGTATCCATGTTAATGCCCTAGTGATATAACTTTTATAATCACCCACACCAATATCATCACATGATATTCTACGAAGACATTCAACATGCTTACTATGTAATATTATTGCCCAATTAATATTACCTATGTAGGGAATACTTTGATGATTTTGATCTTCTAAAGATTTGTATCATTCGGACATTTCACATGTAATACATATATATAAATGAAGCAATAAACCACATATATATAAATGAAGCAATAAACCACATGTAAAATAAGAACACTTTCTTCTATTGATAAGATAAAATGTATATACAAACTATATACATTCACATATATATACAAAACATAATGCCTCGGAACCGATGACACGATTGGTTCCTAGGGCATATACTAACAAACATAATGTCATTTGTTCTGAATTTGAAAGGTGTAACACCGCATTAATCATCTTACTATACCACATGAAAGTTTTGCTTCATATTTCTGAAAATCCAGTTCTATGTTTAAGCTTTTACACTCGTTTTAACATAAATACTTTGGTACCATTTGTAGCTTTGAAGATGATGATTTGTTTTTAAAACCAGTTTCTTGTTGTAATGTTAATATTGTAACACAATCTAGTGAACCTAAAGCCAAGTCAGGCTTCAGGGGTATTGTGTTTTCTAGTTTCATCCGGCCAGGTGCAAATTGGCAGCGTTTTTGGCAAAGGAGAAAGAAGAAAAGGGAGAAGGGTAGTTTTGTCTTTACATTGTTTATACATGTTAGAGAACATATTTTTCTAGTAGAACATAACGATGGGTGGGAAAGTGTCGTTTTGAAACTTGACGGGTGGAAAAAGTGTTGTTTCACTGAACCTTGGATAGGAATATGTTGTTCTCCCTTATATAAATGTCTAAGCTAATCCTTTTTATTTCCAAATTAGCTGTAATATTTTTTTTACTGTTAATATATTGTAGATTAATTTTACCTCATTTTTCTAGTGAGATTGTTATTATAGCATAAAATTTGTTAACACAGAAATTTATACAAACCAGAGAATTCCGATTGACCCTGTCAGAATCGGAATGGATGTGCGCATGATTTAATAAAAATCAGCAATGAATAAAAAAGAAAGAGTCATAAATAAGAACAAAAGACAATTTTTAAAGTAGTTCGGCAAGTTATAACTTGAGCCTACGTCCACTGTTATCTTATTGCTTTTGAGAGCTCATAAAAAATAATATAATTCATAGGAAAATTTGCTTATAACAATTGCCCAACCCCCCTGAAAAAAAGTTATGATGGGTTATATAGTATCCATTTACATGATAGAGTTGAGATAAGATTTAAATACGTAGAATGGGGAAGTTGCATGATCTTCGACTACCTTAGTTGGAGTCTAAGCCAATCTGAATATGTTCCTTCCAAATTGAGCCAATCTAAATATCTTCTCTCCTAATAGAAATTATCCTCTCCAGATAGACTGCACAACAATAGCAGCCCCCCCCCCCCCCCCCCCCCCCCCCCCCCCCCCCCCCCCCCCCCAGTTTTTGAAGTGCGTAATCACACTTCAAAAACTCATGCCTTTGATCTAGATGGCTGTTGCACTATAGGCTGCAGTCTCGAACTAAAGAACTTGAGTTATGCCTAGTGCGATCTAAGAGATTTGAGAGATCTTGAACACATGATCTCAGGCGAATGAGTGAGCTTATGAGTTTAATCAGGGAGCATAAAGAGCTTGATCTGAGAACATACAGAGCTCGATCAGAGAGCATAAAAAGCTCAATCTGAGAGTGTAAGGAGTTCGATTAGAAAGCGTGGAGAGCTTGATTTGAGAGCATAGCTCGATCAGAAAGCGTGGAAAGCTTGATTTGAGAGCATAGCTCGATCAGAAAGCATGGAGAGCTTGATTTGAGAGCATAGCTCGATCAGAAAGCATGGAGAGCTTGATCTGAGAGCATGGCTCGATCAGGAAGCATGGAGAAATTGATTTGAGAGCATTGCTCGATCAGGAAGCATGGAGAGCTTGATCTGAGAGCATTGCTCGATTAGGAAGCATGGAGAGTTTGATCTGAGAGCATTGCTCAATTAGGAAGCATGAAAAGCTTGATCTGAGAGCATTGCTCGATTAGAAAGCATGGAGAGCTTGATAGCTTAGGAGCTAGAGAGCTTGAGAACTAGAGAGCTAGCTTGAGAGCTCGACAGCTTGGGAGCTCGAGAGCTAGCGAGCTCTTTCTAATCTGAGAGATCTGAGTACGCAATCTGACCACGCGATCTGAGAGCTCTGATTTGGAACAGGCTTCAGTATTTTGATGATAACTTAAGCCGCAGACCTCAGATTTGATGATTCTTGGACCGTCGAAAAGATTACTCGAAGGGCTACAATTCTTGTGTTTACTGCTTAGTTAGATTCAGACTTTATCCTGCTCATATTTTCATATTTGATAACATGATTCTAGAAAAAGAAGCGGGGATTTGTTGAAGAAGTTGAGACTTGCTGGAAAAACATGGAGAGTTGATGTGAACAGGCCCTCCTTCTCGCGCCAAAATGTTGATACAAAAATCTGCACCAACCAGAGAATTTCGATTGACCCTGTTGGAACCGAAATGGATGTGCACGTGATTTAATGAAAATTAGTAATGAATAAAAAGAGTCATAAATAAGAACACAAAATAATTTTTAAAGTGGTTCAACAAGTTAGAACTTGAGCCTACGTACACTATTACCTTATTGGTTTTGAGAGCTTATAAAGAATTGTATAATTCCTAGGAAAATTTGCTTAAAACAATTGCCCAGCCCCCCTGAATGATGGGTTTATATAGTACCCATTTATATGATAGAGTTGAGATAAGATTTAAATACATAGAATTGGAAAGTTACATAATCTACGGCTACCTTAGTTAGAGTTTAAGTCAGTCTAAATATTTTCCTTCTAAATTAAACCAATCTAGATATCTCTTTCCTAATAAGAAATTATCCTCTCTGAATTGACCACACAACAAAATCATATTGAATATACAGTATTAAACAACATTTTTTCACTAAAATATAGCAATTTATTTGGAAGTTTTATTAATATCGAGGATGTCACAAAAGTTATCAGATTTATTAAAATTCAATAAATATTATTTTTCAAAAAAAAATTAAAATTTTTATAACGTTCTTTATAGTAATTTTTGTTATGGATAAAGTTGGAATTACAAGAAAGATAATAAGACCGGTCTAATACGATAATTTATGGAATCCCAGTTAAATTTTAGATGATCATTAAAGTTAAATGACGAAAATATCCTCGATCGGCGACAAAGAGAGCCATCCCCCTAAATCAAGGGGATGATAATTAATTATTCACTTGCAAATTCACATATTTATTTTCGAGAATGACACTGTAAGTACAGTATGCTGCAGTTTCAGAATGTCCAAACCCAGCCATGCGGCGGGCCATTTTTCTGCCTGTCCTCAAAAACCCAGTTGCCACGTCTAATCAAATACAAAATCCGGATTCCGGAAGAACTCAAGATAAATCAATTTACGACTGGTCAACATCTCATCTCACACACCACCATCACCATCAGCAACCCCCCGACTTTCTTCTTTGTCTGCAACATTTGTTTTCATTCGTTGCTTCATTTTGATCTGTTCAAACTTTTTTTTTCACAATTTTGGTGTATGGGAAGATGGATCTGTTCAAACTTTTTTTTCACAATTTTGGTGCATAGGTAGATGGCACAGGATGGCAGATAGCAAAAAGATGAAACTGAACAGGGGCTGAGATGTGGCTTATGATTCCTTATCAGAGTACGGTTCTGGCAGTTCTTTCTTTTCTGTTGTTTTGTGGGGCGGGGATTCAGAGTTATGAGCTGGAAATTTGTTTGATTCTGAATAGAAAAGTATATCTCTGCGTGTCACGGGTTCTACTTCATCGTACCAACAGTTTTTATATTATTAAACGACTATTTCCTCGGAGTTTTGCCTTAATGACAATTTCCCACTCAAAAAGTTTCACGACGCCAAATTACCACCACCTGTCAAATACAGTAATTAAACCATAAAGACGGAAATGCCTTTAATTGTTGATAGGAATTGTTTTATTATTATTATATGTCATGTCAATGCATTCAATTACCAATATACCCCTTTTCAATTATGTAATTACCAATATACGCCTTTTAGCTATGTAATTACTAATATATCTCCAACTATGTATAAAATTTAAATTACCAATTTGTCCCTAATGCTAAAAACCAATCAGTAATCGTTAAGATATTAAAATGAATAATACTTTGGGTACTAATGGATGTGTACTAATTTGTGTACTAACTAAAGCATAGTACCCGTACTATGCGCATAGTACGGGTACTATGCTTTAGTTAGTACACAAATTAGTACCCATCCATTAGTACCCATAGCATCACTCTATTAAAATTTTGAAGTAATTAATATTACCGTTTTGTTCATGTGTTTGATGCAAAATAAACTGATTGAATTTTATCAATTAAAACCCGATAAGAGTGTAGATTCCAAAATCATGATGCAATCGCTTGAATTGATACCCAAAAAAAAGAAATTGGGAATACAACTCAAATATGTTCAAGCTAGGTAAATAAACCAATAGGTTTTAAAGGGGAAGAACAGAAAATGGAGTTAAAATCACTTCATTGTCATTTTAACAATCTCATTCAAAAATATCAAAGTCAATTAATTGTCATTGTCACATTTCTCATTCAAAAATATTGAAGCCAATTCAACCTCCATAGAGCAAAAATATGAGGCTTTAATTCTGGTCATAAATCTATGATCAGTAATATATAGATAGAGCAAAAATATGACTAGTATACAATCTGTTCTGGGTGACATAAAACATGAGGCTTTGATTCTAGTACTTCCTAAGTTCATGTACTCCAAACCCTTGATTATCTCCAAGAGTTATGACATGAAACAAAGTAACTCAATAACTTCCTCTGAGAATGTCCACAAACTTATAATACATACAGTATACAAATAATTAATCAGTTTTACACAAGAAATTTTCAAAAAGAACCAGTAAAAAAAAAAAAAAACCATTTTTTACTCAGAACCCTCTCAAATTCATCTCAGAATATCCACAAACTTATAATAGATGCAATATACAAATAATTAACTTTACAGAAAAAAATTCCAACAAAAACCAGTAAAAAAACAAGCCACTTTTCACTCTTTATCACCTCAAATTCACTTCAGAATGTCCACAAACTTATAATACATATATTATACAAATAATTAACCAGTTTTACAAAAAAAATTTCCAACAAAAACCAGTAAAAAACAAACCTTTTTCACTCATTACCACCTCAAATTCACCTTAGAATGTCCACAAACAAACATTTTGTATGAAATAACAGTACTACTTTCATTAAGATAAAGCAAATTGATATACCATCAAAAGAAAAATTATATTATCTATATATACTACCTATACAGCTGCAAAATCAAGAAATTCAATTGCAAATCATTATTTAAAATTTCAGCAATATCATGCAAGTAGCAGTGAGCAACTATTATCCAGAATTCATTCACATTCATATGCAAGAATCACTACAAATTTCCCAAGCTCATAAAAGAGTTGAATATCAGCAATACAACAAAACAAATTGTAAAATGCAATCCTATAGGAAATTGAAACATTACAACCATGTTAAAACATGAAGAAAAAATTGAAACACGAGACACCCAAAATTAACCAAACCAAACCAAACCTAAGCCTAAGCTTAATCTTAGTCAACACCTTCTTTTATGTTGGGGCATATAAATATAGCTGAAAGAGAAATGTTAGAAGCAAATGTCAGAATTTACTGTTGACTAAAATATTTTCTTTGCAATAAACTAATTTTTCTAAGACTTGCTTACAAAAACTGGTGTACTTTGTTTCATTAGTTAATAATAACACATAGTGGTCTTACTGTAATCCAATAAGATTATTGAAATAGACAACACCCTCCTCTTTTTCTTTTTTGTTCGGTCCTTTTATATGAATTTCTTTTATTTAAATGATTTTTTGTAAAATGTTAAAATACTTAAATTAAAAAAAAAAAAACTTCCCTATCATGAATCAAAATTTTAAGTGGGTGAAGAAAAAAATAAAATAAAATAAAACAACCCTATAAAAAAAGAAAAAAAAAGAAAAAAGCTTTACATATAGATGTTTGGGTGAATTGTTTAATATTTGTGTCCCGTTTAGTTTGTCTCTTTGTATTTTTAGTTAATTATTTTCTTTTTAGGTTGTTTGCGTAATTTCATTTTTACTTTGTTCTATTTTATTTTCATTGGAATAGTTTCATTTGTGTTTGTTTTTCCGCCTTGGATGCATTGATCTGCTGATGCACAGTGGTTGTGCACCCAATTTTGGTAGTCTTCTATCTATTCTATCTGAAAAGGGAAGACCGTTGTTGCTCTGAAATTGTTGTATTTTTGTGTGGAGAGAGACTGCATTGTAGACTTTTCAAGTTGTGAGAAGATGTTGGATGCTCTCTTAGCAATTGAGAAGACTCTCAATGCATATTCTTTATGTTTGAAATTTGGCAAAGGAAGGGCCACTGATTGGAAGAGTTGTGGGATTTGATTACTAGCCTTACAGGAAGGGAACATAAAGCAAGTAGATATACTCTTTAGGGGGCGTTTGGTTGAGAAATATTAGATTACTGAAAGATAGATTACCTTGGAAGATTACTGGGAATCTTAGGAAAATTTTTTGTTAGTTGAATAAATTGGTGGGTATGTTTTATTAATATATTTGGTTAGAAGGAATAAATTGGTGGGTAGTTGTTTAAATTACTGAATTGTCCTTTAATTAAATATTATTATTAATATATTTAGATTTTATAACTCCCTATCTTTTAAAACTTAGCAAAAACAGCCCCATAAAAAAGTTTGGAAAATGAACAATACACCCCCACCAACCCAGCCATTGTCGGCCGTTGACAACCACCGTCGGCCACCAAATCTAGCAACGTAACAACACGGATACGCCAGTTGTCGGCTTTTGGTGAGATTTATGATGGATTTAACGGTCCTGATGCTCCTGATTATTTGCTTTCTAATTTATACTCTGTTGTTCATAAGGAACTCAGAGGGTCGTTCCGTCCCCGACGCCCTCCTCGCCCCCCGGTAGGAGAAAAGGAACTGAAGTACTTGGGTTTGGGTCAAATAATTGCTGTCTTTATTGAGTTATGTCCACCTCTGTCGCCACCTCCCCGCCACTCTCTCTTTATCACTCTGTTTTATTCTCTTTCCAACCAGCACGCCTATACATTTCTTTTTTATATTATCAAACTGCCATGAGAAATCTCAATGGTGGACCCAAGGCCCCAGCCCCTACCCAATTTAACACCGCAGTGAAATGCAAACTTTTTAATCAAATGAATAATACTGAAACAAACAAACGACATGCACTAACAACCAACAAAACTCCAAGATCCATCCTACACCCCCCTGCAAACATCACCCCAGCAACCCAAAGGCAGTGGCACTTGGAAAATGGATGATTACCTCGATTCAGCGGCGAAGACGGCACAGATTCAAGTACACTCAAAGATTTTGCTGGAGTGAAGACGAGAATTTTGCAACAGACGCACTCCACTTGATCTGACATGAAAGGAAGCTAAAGTTAATGCAAATGGTTTGTGTTCAACTGTGGAAAAATGGGTAATTAATTTGGTAATGAAGATTTATTCGATAGATGATGAGTAAAGGAGTTAGGTTTTCACGTAGTAATGAATTGAATTTTTAATTTTGTTGAAGTTGGAGGGTATAAACAGGTTTAAATTTTTTTTGTAAGGTTAAAAATGTCCATAACTTTTTTGTAAATTGTTTAAATACAAGGGCATTATGTCCTATAATTTTATAATAAGGGTAGAATTGTTACAAAAAAAGATTACCTTGGTAATCTTAGAATACCTAAGAAAATGAAGGTAATCAGATTACCTCCTATATTACCATAGTAACTACTATGTATTTGAGGATTACCAGAATACATTACTTTACTTGACACCAAACGAGTAATCAAGTAATATAAGATGACATTACCCTATTAATCCCATATAACCCCCAACCAAACGCCCCCTTGAATGATAAGGGGGGGAGACACACCGTGGGAGCAAGAAGGGCAAAAAACAATTAGTAGTTCCCAACTGATTTACCTTTTTATCTCCCTTTCTAATTTTAGTGTAATTTTTAAGTAGAGAACTTTTGCTTGAAATTTTAGTTTGAGAATGATTCGAAGAGCTCCATCTTGACCATATTAACTTGTGGAAAACATTGAAAGATGGATGCATGGAGAGTCAACATATCATACTAAACAAGTAGTTATATTTTAAAAAAATTCAATCAAATTGAAATAAGTAAGGTAGAACATGTTACCTTAAGCCCTTAGCAACCTTGAGACTCTTAATTTCAAGAGAAATTAAGCAAAAGAGTATCCACACCAAGGGAAAAGAAATTTGGCCAAGAGAGAGATTTAGGGTTCTTAGAGATTTTTTCTCTACACAAAATTGATATATCATTTTCTTATATAGGAATCCTTGTAAACAATTCAATAATTGTTTTGGACTTCTTAAACCATTCCATAATTGTTATGAAGTTGTTAACTTCTTTAAATTATAACATTGGATTAACATTTAATCACAATTAACAATTTAACTCTTAAATTGTTTACATAACAATTTAACCCTTAAATTGTTTAATGTTTACATTACAACCCCTTACAAAATCCAATTTAATATAAAGAAAATGATTAATAAAATAACTTCATTACCCTCGATGGTGTGCCAACCTTGGATAATCAACTCTCTTTGGCTATTTCTCCATTCTCCTTAGTTTTTTATGTGTGACCTCTTAGGTTCACTGTAGCCTAGCCGTGGGCCCAATATCAAGACTATTTCGATATGTTTTGTCATAACTCTTATAAACAAAACTCCCACTGATTATGGTAGGCATCTAGCAATGCTCCATAACCTCTAAGTCACAATGAAAATATACTCCAACGACCTTTACAATCATACAAGTTGTATAATCAAATCCTTCCGTTATCTAATCCCAATTAAGAATGGATTCATGGTATGTCAAAATCCTTATCTTAATTTTAATTCAATACATATGGAACGTGTCACTATGAAACAACCTTTCATGTAACATTTTATATACCCCGTGAGATTTCCATTTTCCAATGTATCTTGACATTTGTCTAGGAACTTGATATCAATCTATACCAGTCAACGGATCCCATTTTGACTATCACTTGTCCTCACACATAACAACACATGATCAAATTGGCTTTTAACACATGGCATGATTAGCCTCATGTTATACACCATATGAACCATATACGTTTATCAGAATCCAACCGTGATATCTCAGTCTAGATTAATAATACCTAGTCGATCTTATGATAAATCATTAACTACATTTAAAATGTCCATGTGAGTCATCATAAATTGCCATATTCGTAAACAGATCACTAACCGCGTATCCATGTTAATGCCCTAGTGATATAACTTTATAATCACCCACACCATATCATCACATGATATTCTACGAAGACATTCAACATGCTTACTATGTAATATTATTGCCCAATTAATATTACCTATGTAGGGAATACTTTGATGATTTTGATCTTCTAAAGATTTGTATCATTCGGACATTTCACATGTAATACATATATATAAATGAAGCAATAAACCACATATATTAAATAGCAATAAACCACATGTAAAATAAGAACACTTTCTTCTATTGATAAGATAAATGTATATACAACTATATACATTCACTATTATACAAAACATATGCCTCGGAACCGAACACGATTGGTTCCTAGGGCATATACTAACAAACATAATGTCATTGTTCTGAATTTGAAAGGTGTAACACCGCATTAATCATCTTACTATACCACCTGAAATTTTTGCTTCATATTTCTGAAAATCCAGTTCTATGTTTAGCTTTTCAACCGTTTTAACATAAACTTGGTACCATTTGTAGCTTTGAAGATGATGATTTGTTTTTAAACAGTTTCTTGTTGTAATGTTAATATTGTACACAATCTAGTGAACCTAAAGCCAAGTCAGGCTTCAGGGTATTGTGTTTCTAGTTTCATCGGCCAGGTGCAATTGGCAGCGTTTTTGGCAAAGGAGAAAGAAGAAAGGGAGAAGGGTAGTTTTGTCTTTACATTGTTTATACATGTTAGAGACATATTTTCTAGTAAACATAACGTATGGTGGGAAAGTGTCGTTTTGAAACTTGACGGTGGAAAAGTGTTGTTTCACTGAACCTTGGATGGAATATGTTTGTCTCCCTTATATAAATGTCTAAGCAATCCTTTTTTATTTCCAAATTAGCTGTAATATTTTTTTTACTGTTAATATATTAGATTAATTTTACCTCATTTTTCTAGTGAGATTGTTATTATAGCATAAAATTTGTTAACACAGAAATTTATACAACCAGAGAATTCCGATTGACCCTGTCAGAATCGGAATGGATGTGCGCATGATTTAATAAAAATCAGCAATGAATAAAAAAGAAAGAGTCATATAAGAACAAAGACAATTTTTAAAGTAGTTCGGCAAGTTATAACTTGAGCCTACGCCCACTGTTATCTTATTGCTTTTGAGAGCTCATAAAATAATATAATTCATAGGAAAATTTGCTTATAAATTGCCCAACCCCCCTGAAAAAAGTATGATGGGTTATATAGTATCCATTTACATGATAGAGTTGAGATAAGATTTAAAACTTAGAATGGGAAGTTGCATGCTTCGCTACCTTAGTTGGAGTCTAAGCCAATCTGAATATGTTCCTTCCAAATTGAGCCAATCTAAATATCTTCTCTCCTTAGAAATTACCTCTCCAGATAGACTGCACACAATAGCAGCCCCCCCCCCCCCCCCCCCCCCCCCAGTTTTTGAAGTGCGTAATCACACTTCAAAAATCATGCCTTTGATCTAGATGGCTGTTGCACTATAGGCTGCTTCTCGAACTAAAGAACTTGAGTTATGCCTAGTGCGATCTAAGATTTGAAGAATCTTAAACACATGATCTCAGGCGAATGAGTGTAGCTATGAGTTTAATCAGGGAGCATAAAGAGCTTGATCTGAGAACATCAGAGCTCGATCAGAGAGCATAAAGCTCATCGAGAGTGTAAGGAGTTCGTTAGAAGCGTGGAGAGCTTGTTTAGAGCATAGCTCGATCAGAAAGCGTGAAAGCTTGATTTGAGAGCATAGCTCGATCAGAAAGCATGGAGAGCTTGATTTGAAGCATAGCTCGATCAAAACATGGAGAGCTTGATCTGAGAGCATGGCTCGATCAGGAAGCATGGAGAAATTGATTTGAGAGCATTGCTCGATCAGAAGCATGGAGAGCTTGATCTGAGAGCATTGCTCGATTAGGAAGCATGGAGATTTTGATCTGAGAGCATTGCCAATTAGGAAGCATGAAAAGCTTGATCTGAAGCATTGCTCGATTAGAAAGCATGGAGAGCTTGATAGCTTAGGAGCTAGAGAGCTTGAGAACTAGAGAGCTAGCTTGAGAGCTCGACAGCTTGGGAGCTCGAGAGCTCGAGCTCTTTCTAATCTGAGAATCTGATACGCAATCTGACCACGCGATCTGAGAGCTCTGATTTGGAAACGCTTCAGTATTTTGATGATAACTTAAGCCGCGACCTCAGATTTGATGATTCTTGGACCGTCGAAAGATTCCTCGAAGGGCTACAATTCTTGTGTTTACTGCTTTTTAGATTCAGACTTTATCCTGCTCATATTTTCATATTTGATAACATGATTCTAGAAAAAGAAGCGGGGATTTTTTGAAGAAGTTGAGACTTGCTGGAAAAACATGGAGAGTTGATTTGAACACCCCTCTCTCTCGCGCCAAAATGTTGATACAAAATCTGCACCAACCAGAGAATTTCGATTGACCCTGTTGGAACCGAATGGATTTGCACGTGATTTAATGAAATTATTAATGAATAAAAAGAGTCAAAAAATAAGAACACAAAATAATTTTTAAAGTGGTTCACAAGTTAGAACTTGAGCCTACGTACACTATTACCTTATTGTTTTTGAGAGCTTTAAAGAATTGTATAATTCCTAGGAAAATTTGCTTAAACAATTGCCCAGCCCCCCTGAATGATGGGTTTATATAGTACCCATTTTAATGATAGAGTTGAGATAAGATTTAAATACATAGAATTGGAAAGTTACATAATCTACGGCTACCTTAGTTAGAGTTTAGTCATCTAAATATTTTCCTTCTAAATTAAACCAATCTAGATATTCTTTCCTAATAAGAAATTATCCTCTCTGAATTGACCACACAACAAAATCATATTGAATACAGTATTAAACAACATTTTTTCACTAAAATATAGCAATTTATTGGAAGTTTTATTAATATCGAGGATGTCACAAAAGTTATCAGATTTATTAAATTCAATAAATATTATTTTTCAAAAAAAAATTAAATTTTTATAACGTTCTTTATAGTATTTTTGTTATGGAATAAGTTGGAATTACAAGAAGATAATAAGACCGGTCTAATACGATAATTTATGGAATCCCAGTTAAATTTTAGTGATCATTAAAGTTAATGACGAAAATATCCTCGATCGGCGACAAAGAGAGCCACCCCCCTAAATCGAGGGAGGATGATGTAATTATTCACTTGCAAATTCACAATTTATTTTCGAGAATGACACTGTAAGTACAGTATGCTGCAGTTTCAGAATGTCCAAACCAGCCATGCGGCGGCCATTTTTCTGCCTGTCCTCAAAAACCCAGTTGCCACGTCTAATCAAATACAAAATCCGGATTCCGGAAGAACTCAAGATAAAACAATTTACGACTGGTCAACATCTCTCTCACACGCCACCATCACCATCACCACCACACCCCCCCCCCAACTTTCTTCTCTGTCTGCAGCATTTGTTTTCATTCGTTGCTTCATTTTGATCTGTTCAAACTTTTTTTTCACATTTTGGTGCATAGTAGATGGCACAGGATGGCAGATAGCAAAAAGATGAAACTGAACAGGGCTGAGATGTGGCTTATGATTCCTTATCAGAGTACGGTTCTGGCAGTTTCTTTCTTTTCTGTGTTTTGTGGGGCGGGGATTTTTCCCACCCAAAGTTTGATGAAACAACAATTTCCCATCTATCAAGTTTCAAAACGACATTTTCTCACCCACAGTCTGTTAACTTTAACTAAAAAAAGGATAAAATGGTAAATTTACAAAACAGTTAAAAGATAGTTATTTCATTTTATCTCGTATATATAAACTTAAAAAAAAAAAAAAAAACCATGAATTCAAACGCTTCCTTCCTCACCCCACCGACAGTCTCCACTACTTTTCTCGTCAACACCATTACCGGTCAAGCTCTCACCTATGCTCAGTTCATCGCCAAGTTAACTCTATCTCCTTCTTGTTAGTGTATACCCTAAGAATGAATTGTGTTATCGGTTTCAGGGCATTATATCTTGTAAATACTCTTTTGAGAATGGAAGAAAAAGTTCTGATTTCACATGTTGTTTATTGCTTCATTTGTACTATTTATAACGCATGTGAAATGTCCGGATGATACGAATTTTTAGAAGATCAAATCATCGAAGCATTCCCTACGTAAGTAATGTTAATTGGGCAATAACATTGCATAGTAGGCATGCTGAATGCTTCCATTGAATATCATATGATGGTATTAGTGTGGGTGGTTATAAGAGTTATGTCAGTAGGGCATTAGCATGTACAAACAGTTAGTGAACTATTTATCGAATATGACCGATTACGATGAATCACATAGACATTTAGAATGTGGTCAATGATATATCGTAGGATCATACTAGTGTACCATTAATCTTTGGACTTGAGACATCATGGTTGGACTCGACATAGGATGCATATGATTCAAATGGTGTATATACACGAGACTAGTCATGTTTTGTGTAAGAAGTGAGTTTGGTCATATGTTATTCATGTGTGAGGACAAGTGATGGTCAAGATGAGATCCGTTGACTCGAAATAGTTTGGTCCCGAATTCCCAAACAAATGTCAATAAACATTGGAAAAGAGAAATCTCTAGCCAGAGTACAAAATAGTCATATGAAAAAGGAGTTTCATGATGACACGTTCCATTGTATTGATTAACAATTTGGATAAAGATTATGTTAAGGGTTTTGACATACCATGAACTTATACTTAATTGGGATTAGACGACAGAGGGATTTTGCTATATAAAACGTATGATCGGGAAAAAAGTTTATTGGAGTTTAACTTCATTGTGGATTAGGGTTTATGGAGCATTGTTAGATGCCTACCATGATCGGTGCGAGTTTCGATCATAAAGAGTTATGATGAAACATATTAGATTGTGATATAAGGCCCATAGCTAGGTTACAGTGAACCTAAGTGGTCGCACCTAAAAACCAAGTATGAGAAGAGAGAGTAATACATATTGTTAAAAGTTAACGATGTTCAGATGTAAACGTGTGCATCTAAATTTATATATTGGTGAGAAATGATTACTCATGGGAAACTAGCACTTACCAAGGGTAATAAGGTAATTTGGTCATTATTGGATTAGATTCAATGATGGAATAAAATATATTATTGAATTGTATGAGAAGAGAGAGTAATACATATCGTTAAAGGTTAACGATGTTCAGATGTAAACGTGTGCATCTGAATTTATGTATTGATGAGAAATGATTACTCATGGGAAACTAGCAGTTACCAAGGGTAATAAGACAATTTGGTTATTATTGGATTAGATTCAACGATGGACTAAAATATATTATTGAATTGGATTCAATAATGGGTTAAATTTTAAATGAGATTATTTAATATGCCTTGATTATAAATTTGTTTAAATCAAAGATTTAATATTAAATTGAAATTGTTTCAAGGACTTAGGATCAATAATGATTTAATATTAAGGAGTTAATATTAAATTGAAATTATTTCAAGGAATAGTGAATTTGTATTAAGTGTTAATACATGATTCACATTAATTCAAGGACTTGAGAACAATTTCAAAATGGTCTTTGCATATAAATAAGTGATATTTTCCAAATTTAATCTAATTTTTCATTTGGATCTAAAATCTCTCTCTTGAGCTCTTATGGCCGGCTCTCTTTCCTTCATCTTGAGGTGGACTTTACTTTGAGGATTTTCATCAAATTTCTTGAAGATCTTGAACTATTTTTTAAGTTACAAAAGTTGTAAAGCATAAAAGGTAACAATTTCAGCCTTTTAGTTTCAATAACATGTTATATGACCTTATACCATGTTTTGCACCAATTTTACCCTTTCTAGGCATGAATTCTTACACTTCTCACTCAAGACACACTACTTACTCTGCCAAATGATATCACTTTCATCATTTCCCCTCCCCCACCAATTGCCCGGATTTGGTGTTATATTGTTATTATTTGGGAAAATGGGCTGTTTTTTGTGTATTGAATTGTTAAGGAAATTGATGGGATCAGAAAAGGGATGGTAAAAATGGAATCACACCAAATCCACGTTGATTTGGCCATATGCGATTTGGTCGCCGAGGTCTTGGAAGCTCTTCTCATGAGAGGTCATGTTGAGGAAGCCCTTGGATGCATTGATCTGCTGATGCACAATGGTTGTGGATCCAATTTTGGTAGTCTTCTATCTATTCTATTTGAGAAAGGGAAGACTGTTGTTGCTCTGAAGTTGTTGTATTTTTGTGGGGAGAGAGACTGCATTGTAGACTTTTCAAACTGTGAGAAGATGTTGGATGCTCTCTTAGCAACCGAGAAGACTCTCAATGCATATTCTTTATTGTTTGAAATTTTGGCGAAAGGAGGAGCCACTGATTGGAAGAGCTATGAGGATTTGATTACTAGCCTTAATCAAGAAGGGAACACAAAGCAAGCAGATATACTCTCTAGAATGATAAGGGAGGGGAGACAACCCGTGGGAGCAAGAAGGGGAAGAAACAATTAGCAGTTCCCAGCTAGTTTTACCTTTTGGTCTCCCTTTCTAATTTTAGTGTAGTTTTTTAAGTAGAGAACTTTTGCTTGAAAATTTTAGTTTGAGAATGATTCAAAGAGCTCTATCTTGACCATATTAACTTGTGGAAAACATAATGTCATTTGTTCTGAATTTGAAAGGTGTAACACCGCATTAATCATCTTACTATACCACATGAAAGTTTTGCTTCATATTTCTGAAAATCCAGTTCTATGTTTAAGCTTTTACACATTTTAATATCAATTTCTTGTTGTAATGTTCATATTGTAATACAATCTAGTGAACCTAAAGCCAAGTTAGGCTTAAGGGGTATTGTGTCTTTGTTTCATCCGATTAGGTGCAAATCGGCAGCGTTTTTGGCAAAGGAGAAAGAAGAAAAGGGAGAAGGGTAGTTTTGTCTTTACACTGTTTATACATGTTAGAGAACATAATTTCCTAACAAAACATAATGGTGGGTGGGAAAGTGTCGTTTTGAAACTTAACGGGTGGAAAAGTGTTGTTTCGCCGAACCTTGGATGGGAATATGTTGTTCTCCCTTATATAAATGTCTAAGCTAACCCTTTTTATTTCCAAATTAGCTATAATATTTTTTTTATTGTTAATATATTGTAGATTAATTTTACCTCATTTTTCTCGTGAGATTGTTATTATAGCATAAAATTTGTTGATACAAAAATTTCTACCAACCAGAGAATTCCGATTGACCCTGTCGGAATCAGAATGGATGTGTGCGTGATTTAATAAAAATCATCAATGAATAAAAAAGAAAGAGTCATAAATAAGAACAAACGACAAATTTTAAATTAGTTCGGCAAGTTAGAACTTGAGCCTACGTCCACTGTTATTTCTTGCTTTTGAGAGCTTATAAAGAATAATATAATTCCTAGAAAAATTTGCTTAGAACAATTGCCTAACCCCCTAAAAACAAGTTATGATGGGTTTATACAGCATCCATTTACATGATAGAGTTGAGATAAGATTTAAATACGTAGAATAGGGAAGTTGCATGATCTTTGGCTACCTTAGTTGGAGTCTAAGTCAATCTGAATATCTTCCTTCTAAATTGAGCCAATCTAAATATCTTCTCTCCTAATAGAAAATTATCCTCTCTGGATTGACCGCACAACAATAGCCCCCCAGTTTTTGAAGTGTGTAATCATGCTTAAAAAACTCATGTCTTTGATCTGGATGGCTGTCGCACTATAGGCTGCAGTCTCGAACTAAAGAACTTGAGTTATGCCTGGTGCAATTTAAGAGATATGAGAGATCTTGAACATGTGATCTGAAGCGAATGAGCGAGCTTATGAGTTTAATCAGGGAGCATAAGGAGCTCGATCTGAGAACATAAAGAGCTCGATTAGAGAGCATAAAGAGCTCGATCTGAGAGTGTGAGGAGTTCAATTAGAAAGCATGGAGAGCTTGATCTGAGAGGATAGCTCGATAAGAAAGCATGGAGAGCTTGATCTGAGAGCATGGCTCGATCAGGAAGCATGGAGAGCTTGATCTGAGAGCATGGCTCGATCAAGAAGCATGGAGAGCTTGGTCTGAGAGCATTACTCGATCAAGAAGCATGGAGAGCTTGAACTGAGAGCATTGCTCGATTAGGAAGCATGGATAGCTTGATCTAAGAGCATTGCTCAATCAAGAAGCATAAAGAGCTTGATCTGAGAGCATTGCTTGATTAGAAAATATGGAGAGCTTGATAGCTGGGGAGCTAGAGAGCTTGAGAACTAGAGAGCTAGCGAGCTCTTTCTAATATGAGAGATCTGAGCACGCGATCTGAGAGCTCTGATTTGAAATATGCTTCAGTATTTTGATGATAACTTAATCTGCAGACCTCAGATTTGATGATTCTTGGACCATCGAAAAGATAACTCGAAGGGCTACAATTATTGTGTTTACTGTTTAGCCAGATTCAGACTGTATCTTGCTCATATTTTCACATTTGATAACGTGATTCTAGAAAAAGAAGCTGGGATTTGCTAAAGAAGTTGAGACTTGCTGGAAAAACATGGAGAGCTGATGTGAACATGCCCTCCTTCTCGCGCCAAAATGTTGATACAAAAATCTGCATTAACTAGAGAATTTCGATTGACCCTGCTGGAACCGGAATGGATGTGCACGTGATTTAATGAAAATTAGCAATGAATAAAAAGAGTCATAAATAAAAACATAAGACAATTTTTAAAGTGGTTCGACAAGTTAGAACTTGAGCCTACGTCCACTATTATCTTATTGGTTTTGAGAGCTTATAAAGAATAGTATAATTCCTAAGAAAATTTGCTTAAAATAATTGGCTAGCCCCCCTGAAAACAAGTTATGATGAGTTTATGGGAGTGTTTGTCTAAGCTTATGAAAATTAGCTTATAAGCAACAAGTGCTTATAAGCTAATTTTAGCTTATAAGCATTTGAAATTTTAAGCAATTACGTGTTTGGTTAAAATACTTATAAGTGACTGATAAGTAGTTGATGTGTTTGGTAAAATGTGGCTTATAAGTACATTTTATTATAAAATGACTAAAAAGGGTTCTATATTATTTTATCAAATAATAAACTATATTAACTTAATTTTTTAAATGAGTAATATCCCAAGTTTTTAGATTCTTTATACCAAATAAACTAATGACCTATTTCAAATATAAAAATAAGGGTATACTACAGAATTTTAAAATTAAATAAGAATAAGGTGGTAATATACTTGGTCAAATTAGCTTATAAGCAGAGTGCTTATAAGCAAAAAAAAAAAAAAAAAAAAAAAAAGTACCTCCCCCCCAACTTATTTTTTTTTTGCTTATAAGCTCGACTTATAAGCTCAAAAAAATTATAAACAAACATGTCAGCTAAATTTTAAAGCTTATAAGCAAGTTTGACCAGCTTATAAGCTTATACAAACACCCCCTATATAACACTCATTTATATGATAGAGTTGAGATAAGATTTAAATACATAGAATTGAGAAGTTGCATAATCTTTGGCTACCTTAGTTGGAGTTTAAGTCAGTCTGAATATCTTCCTTCTAAATTAAACAAATTTAAATATCTATTTCCTAATAGGGAAATATCCTCTCCGGATTGACCACACAACAAAATCATATTGAATATTCAGTATTAAACAACATTTTTTCACTAAAATATAGCAATTTATTTGCAAGTTTTATTAATATCGAGGATGTCACAAAAGTTATCAGATTTATTAAAATTCAATAAATATTATTTTTCAAAAAAAAATTAAAATTGTTTTAACGTTCTTTATAGTAATTTTTGTTATGGATAAAGTTGGAATTGCAAGAAAGATAATAAGGCCGGTCTAATACGATAATTTATGGAATCCCAGTAACATTAACTCTAAATTTTAGATGATCATTAAAGTTAAATGACGAAAATATCCTCAATCGGCGACAAAGAGAGCCATCCCCCTAAATCAAGGGGATGATAATTAATTATTCACTTGCAAATTCACATATTTATTTTTGAGAATGACACTGTAAGTACATTATGCTGCAGTTTCAGAATGTCCAAACCCAGCCATGCGGCGGGCCATTTTTCTGCCTGTCCTCAAAAACCCAGTTGCCACGTCTAATCAAATACAAAATCCGGATTCCGGAAGAACTCAAGATAAATCAATTTACGACTGGTCAACATCTCATCTCACACACCACCATCACCATCAGCAACCCCCCGACTTTCTTCTTTGTCTGCAACATTTGTTTTCATTCGTTGCTTCATTTTGATCTGTTCAAACTTTTTTTTTCACAATTTTGGTGTATGGGAAGATGGATCTGTTCAAACTTTTTTTTCACAATTTTGGTGCATATGAAGATGGCACAGGATGGCGGATAGCAAAAAGATGAAACTGAACAAGGGTTGAGATGTGGCTTCTGATTCCTTATCAGAGTAGGGTTCTGGCAGTTCTTTGTTTTCTGTTGTTTTGTGGGTGGGGGATTCAGAGTTATGAGCTGGAAATTTGTTTGATTCTGAATAGAAAAGTATATCTCTGCGTGTCACGGGTTCTACTTCATCGTACCAACAGTTTTTATATTATTTTTTAGAGTAAACGACTACTTCCCAAAAGTCCACTCAAAAAGTTTCAAAACACCAAATAACCATCCACTTGTCAACTTCTGTTGGTAAATTCCGTCAAATACAATAATTATACTAGAAAGACAGAAATACCCTTAACTGTTGATAGGAATTATTTTTTTTATTATTATTATTATATGTCACGTCAACGCATTCAATTACCAATATACCCCCTTTTTAACTATGTAATTACCAATATACCCCTTTTTAGCTATGTAATTACCAATATATACCCAAATATGTATAAAATTTAAATTACCAATTTATCCCTAATGCTAAAAACCAATCAGTAATCGTTAAGATATTAAAATTTTGAAGTAATTAATATTACCATTTTGTTCATGTGTTTGATGCAAAATAAACTGACTGAATTTTATCAATTAAAACCCAGCAAGAGTGTAGATTCCAAAATCATAATGCAATTACTTGAATTGATACCAAAAAAAAAAGAAATTGGAAATGCAATTCAAATATGTTCAAGCTGGTTAAATAAACCAACAGGTTTTAAAGGGGAAGAACAAAAAATGGAGTTAAAATCACTAGAGGTGGGCATTTGGGACTGGGTCCAAAAACCCAGCCCAAAAATCCGATCCTAGGACCAGTCCTCTCAGGAGGCATGGTCTTTGAGAGGATCGGTCCTAGGAGGCCTGGTCCCAAAACGGGACCAGGCCTAAAGAGGAGGGCCCAGGCCCTCCATTGGGCCCAGGCCCTCCATTGGGCCCTCATCCAAGGCCCAGGCCCAAATTTTTTTGCATTTTTTTAGTTTAGTCCTTTGTACAATTACTAAACCCCTTATAAATTTTGAAATAAACATAAATTATAAAGGTTAAAATAAAATTTTACAAAATTTATAAAAAAAAAAAAAAATTAACTTTTTCTACTAACAGCCAACGGTTATAATTTTTATTATAATTTTTTTTTTTTCATTCCTCCTCTCCCCCCCCCCACACTATGAATAACTCTAAAATCTTTCCCTTTTTCCACACCAATCAATTTCTTATTCTCTCAATCTCTCAACTCCAAATCTCTAATCAAATTCTCATTCAATTTATATTTATAATTTATTCATATTATTTATTTATTTATTTATATTATTCAGTTTTTTTCTATTATTCAATATCATCTCTTATTCATATTATTATTTAATTTCTTTTCATTTTAATTATTTATTATTTTATCATAAATTTATAATAGATTCCCCAAATGAGTTTTACGTTCCATCCACCGAAGAAATGGAAGGGTTCAATCCATTTTCACAATTTCCTCCAAAGGCAGCAGCTGCAATTCCACAACCACATTCGGTCGGGACGAGGTGTAGCCAAATACATGCGAGCTGCGAGTCAATAGGCACGGGCATAGCCCGACCCCCCCGATCGTCAAAGAGGGTCGTGTCTGATGTATGACGACACTTCACCAAATCAAAACGGTCAAAGACAAATGGGGAGGGGGAAGAATCGTGTGGGATATGTAATTTCTGTGGAACTATTATTGGCGCTGAGAAGGGGACTTCGACGATGCGACGACACGTGGAGAAGAAACACCTCCAAATAATGCAGTTATCGGATACATCTTCAAGCGGATCAGGTAGACAAATTCAAACTCAACTTAATTTTAATCCACAATCCTCAACTCTCACAACATGGCAATACAATGCAAATGTTGCATGAGAGGAAATAGCAAGATTCATAGTTGCTACGGACTCTTCCATTTGTATATATGAAAATCCTTATTTTATTCACATGTTTAAAACTGCATTTTGTCCAGTATATACCCCTGTTAATAGAAGTACAAGTAGAAGAGATATACTAAAACTTTATAACAAAATAAATAATAAACTTAAAAACTAATTTCAAAATTTTAGGAATATATCTATTGCTTTTACATCAGACATATTGGCTTGTAGATTAAAAACTTATTTTTTAACTGTCACAGTACATTTCTTAGATCATAATTGGGGTTTACAACAAAAATTGATGGGTTTTAAACTATTATATGAAAAACATAGTGCTGAAACTATTTATTTTACAATTTTTGAAGTTTTGTAAGAATATTTATTAACTGATAGAGTTGTAGCGCTAACGCTTGATAATGCAGCTGCTAATACCGCGACAGTCTCTTTATTTGAAAAGAGATTGGATCCGCGTGATGAAGGCAAATTTTTTCACTAAAGATGTGTTTACCACATCATCAATTTGATAGTCAAAGCAGATTTAGATGCTATACATTCGAAGATGAAGAGGGTGCGTGTGGCTATCGGATTTATCGTCGGCGGTAGCAATAAAAAATGGCAGGAGTACGTCAAATATTGTAAGCAAGAGGACCCACCGGTTCGACCTTTGAAGTTATGTATTGATATGCTTATCCGCTGGAACTCCACCTACTTGATGTTGGAAAAAGCTTTGCCAATCGCGAAACAAATTACAGATTTCGTCAACCGGAAGCACTATCCAAAAGAAGTTGACAACAATGATGATTGGGCGGTTTGTGAACTTTTTTATTCATTTCTTCAAATTTTTAATGATGCTACTAATACATTAAGTGGCATTTGTTATCCGACTACTGGTTTAGTGTTAGATATTTTACTTCAAATTGCTAAAACTTTTGCTACATATAGATATAATAACATTTTAAGGGAAATTGTTTTAAAGATGGAAGAAAAATATGAGAAATATTGGTTATATATTCCATTCTTATATGGATTAGGCCTTGTTCTAGATCCTAGGTTTAAATTACACGTAGTTAACTGTATAATTACTGAGTTAGGCCAGCATTTAGGACATGATTATACGTCTTATTTGACTAACTTTAAACAAAAATTGGATAGCTTTTTTTTTTTTATATGAGAACAGGTACAATGGAAGTAGAATGTTCAGGAGAGAGGATCAGGACCTTAATGCAACCCTCTGTCAAGGATCGAGCAAGTGGACGTATGTGGAACGTGGCGAAAGTAGCAGCCTTAACTCGTACATACATGAACCAAATGAGCTGAATCACTACCTACAAGTGGACTTGTCCTTTATAATGATGAAGGAGCAACATGATATGGATATTCTTTAATGGTGGAACCAACATGAAAGTCGATTCCCCATTGTAGCCCAAATGGCATGTGACATTTTATCTGTGCCGGTTTCTACAATTGCATCCGAGTCAACATTTTCAACGAGTGGTCGGATTATTGAAGACAGAACATGTTCTTTAACCGATGAGATGATTGAAGTGATACCGTGTTTACGGGATTAGACTCATGCAGAAAGAAGACTACAACAGCACCCTGAAGATCCCGAACTACTCAAACTCTTTAGGAATACAGATTTGAATGATGTAAATATTGTTGACGATGAAACTGAATAATTTAATAAAAAAAATTATTTAATTGTTTATTTGTGAAGCGTGAATGTGTGAAATATGAATTTATGTTAAAAATTAAAATTAACTATTTTTTAAAATTAATTATATTTTTAGAAACTTATTAATCTACCCTTAAAAAATACTAAAAACCCCCTATAAAATTTCATTTCGCCCCTAAAATATAAAAAAAGGGGGGGGGGGGGGAAGAAATTATCCAGGCCCATAGGACCGGTCCTAGGCCCATAGGACTGGTCCTAGGGACCGGTTTGGGTCCTAATATTGCTCATGGGCCTGGGCATGAGCAACTAGTCCCATTTGGGACCAGCTCTAAATATCACTTCATTGTCATTGTAACAAATCTCATTCAAAAATATCAAAGCCAATTAATTGTCATTGTCACATTTCTCATTCAAAAATATTAAAGCCAATTCATCTCCAGAGAACAAAAATATGAGGCTTTAATTTTGGTCATAAATCTATGATCAGTAATATATACATATAGCAAAAATATGACCAGTATACAATCTGTCCTGGGTGACCTGAAACATGAGGCTTTGATTCTAGTACTTCCTGAGTTCTTGTACTCCAAACCCTTGATGATCTCCAAGAGTTATGACCTGAAACAAAGTAACTCAATAACTTCCTCTGAAAATGTCCACAAACTTATAATACATACAATATACAAATAATTAATCAACTTTACACAAAAAATTTCCAAAAAGAACCAGTAAAAAAAAAAAGCCATTTTTCACTCAGAACCATTTCAAATTCATTTCAGAAGGTCCACAAACTTATAATAGATGCAATATACAAATAATTAACCAACTTTACAGAAAAAAATTCCAACAAAAACCAGTAAAAAACAAGCCACTTTTCACTCTTTACCACCTCAAATTCACTTCAGAATGTCCACAAACTTATAATACATACAATGTACAAATAATTAACCAGTTTTATAGAAAAAAAAAAAATTCCAACAAAAACCAATAAAAAACAAGCCTTTTTGACTTATTACCACCTCAAATTCACCTCAGAATGTCCACAAACAAATATTTTGTATGAAATAACAGTACTACTTGCATTTAAGATAGAGCAAATTGAATCAAAAGATAAATTATATTATCTATACATACTGCCTATACAGCTGCAAAATCAAGAAATTCAATTGCAAACCATTATTTAAAATTTCAGCAATATCATGCAACTAGCAGTGAACAACTATTACCCATAATTCATTCACATTCATATGGATGAATCACTACAAATTTCCCAGGCTCATAAAAGAGTTGAATATCAGCAATACAACAAAACAAGTGTAAAATGCAATCCTATAGGAAATTGAAACATTACAACCATGTTAAAACATGAAGACAAAATTGAAAAATGAGACACCCAAAATTAACCAAACCAAACCTAAGCCTAAGCTTAATCTCAGTCAACACCTTCTTTTATGTTGGGGCATATAAATATAGCTGAAAGAGAAATGTTAGAATTTACTGTTGACTAAAATATTTTCTTTGCAATAAACTAATTTTTCTAAGACTTGCTTACAAGAATTGGTGTATTTTGTTTCATTAGTTAATAATAACACACAGTGGTCTTACTGTAACCCAATAAGATTATAGAAATAAACAACACCCTCCTCTTTTTCTTTTTTGTTCGGTCCTTTTATATGAATTTCTTTTATTTAAATGATTTTTAGTAAAATGTTAAAATTCTTAAATTTAAAAAAAAAAAAAAAAATCCCCTATCATGAATCAGCATTTTAAGTGGGTGAACAAAAAAACAAAAAATAAAACAACTCTAAAAAAAAAAAAAAAAAAAAAAAAAAACAAAAGAAAGAAGCTTTACATATAGACAATCCTAAACAAGCTAAGCCTAATAAAAGTGCAGTAAATCAGCTTTAGAACTTGGAACTAAATACAAACTAAAGCAGCATAATTTTTTCTAATACACGTGACTAGTCAAACTTAAAAAATCTATACACGCTAAAGACTTCAATAAACACTAAGTTGATTTTTTTGGGTAATGCTTATGAGAATTCTTATAGATCCTTCACTTTGGTTTGGAGTATTGAAAGATAAGGACAAAATTTCTTCCATAAAAAACCGTTTATTACTCTAAAAACACCTTCCTTAAACTCTCATGAGAACCTATTCTCAACACCAATTTTCAAGTACATCCAGAACCACAATTTTAACAATTAAAATCTAATTTCACAATTTTCAATAATTTCAATATAAAATAAATGGATTAATGATTAATTGAATAAAAATTACCCATTGAATAAACAATGCTCCACTACTCTTTTTCCATTGTTAGATTTTTTATAAAGTAGTGAAAGCACATACAAGAACAACAAGTTCACATTCAAACCATAAACATAAGGAATTAATTTATACATACATGCACATATTACAAATGCTCAAAAAAGGTACTGCAAAAGACAAAGAAGGAGATACCCACATTATTTGGATGCCAAGCTTCTTCGGTCACACACGAATTGTCTCTTCTTGATAAGTTTCGTGACCCACTTGCAGATAAATATAACACTCAAATCATCAAACTTACCACAGTTACATAGATATTACCACAAAATGAAAAAAACTTTTCTTTCCAACACAACATGTAGTAAACAAAACAAAAAAAGTATAAACAAAGATGACTACCTCCGAAAGTTCAAACATTCGCACACTTAAACTTATTGTTGACAGCCTCAACAATTATGGACTTCAACAGTCAGAAGACCAACTCGTCACTAGAAGTCGTGAAAAACCTAATTGTTCACTGGTAAAAGTCGTTGTCAACAACCCTTAACCCCTACCGTTAACAATGTATACGGACGCTAAACTCGCCAACCGCTACTCCACCACTAGTCTACCTTGCCGTTAACACTCACCGGTCACCGTAAATAGTCACCAGAAAGGCAGTCAAAGACGTGAACTGAAAACCCAAGAGTCGCCGCTTCTAGAATACGCAAACATTGCGTTTCCTTTTCCTTTTCTTTCAAAGGTCATGAGCGTTTCTATTTCCTTTTCTTTCAAATGTCAACTCTCATGGACACTTGTTAATGCCCCAACCTTACACTTCAATTTCAAATTTCAATTTTTTATTAAAATATTATTTGATAATAATGCCCTTACTTTTACCTGTCGTTTGACCATTATACCCTTTTACATTACAAAAACTACTAACGGAGTGGGTGGTAATTTGGTGTTTGTGGGAAATTGTTATTAAGGCAAACCTTGGGTGGGAAATAGTTGTTTACTCTATTATTGATGAACTGTTTTATTTTGAATTTCACTCACTTTTCCTTCATCTTCTTACCAGCTTTTTCTTTCTTTTTACCTTCTAATCTCTATTGACACATGCATCAAAGATCAAAAGAGATATAAATTGACTTTAAGATTGTAATATAAACTATGAAGGGTGCATTCTATTTTTATAATTCTGTGTATCCCATTTTTTTGTTTTTTGTGAAATATTAAATATAATTAGAGAAAGCGACAAATAAAAACATGTTTAATATGTTTGTCTAAAAACGTATTAGAAAACTTAAAAAATAAAAATGTATTCGACATGTTTGTTTGATAACATACTAAAAAAATAATGAAAACATAAAAAATAAAAATGTGTTTGACATGTTTGTTTGACAACATACTAAAAAAATAATGAAAAATATGAAATTTGTCGTGTCCACAACCGCATAAAATCCCTTCAAAATATCATTTATTTTGATTGTCTCGAAAAAATTGTCTTAAGTATATCAATTTTTTATTTTCATTTACAATTTTGTGTTAAAAACCTTCCTTTATAAGAATTATGTGATTTTCAAGGGAGGAAAACTGAAAATAAAACGCATAATTCATAAACGAATGGGCCTAAACTATTAAAAATCTCTAGGCTTCAATATTTGATTGTAAAACTGTGTGCGTTAGTGTGCATATTCAATTTTTTTTTTTTTTTTTAATGACCGAGGGTGTCTGAGTTAGTTTACCGTAGATGTAAAAATCTACCTGTACGGAAGGGGGGGTCTGATCCCGTGAGGTTGAGGCCATTAGCGATCTACTGTACCTGCACACGTAGAGAAACACACGTGAAGTGAACAGGAAACACCGGGGTGGTGTTTGCCGTAGGCACTCCAACGACTCAAGTCAGTAAGGCTGAAAGGCTAATATAGTGAGGGCTAGGGAGTGAGAGATTACCGGAAGTCTAGTCGGGGACTCTGACTACGGCGGTTAAAGCGAAGCTCTCAAGTAAGAGCTTCGGGTGTGAAGGTGTAATGTCCTTCCCTTGTGAGAGGGCGTGGCCTCTGCTTATATAGTGGTCGTTGGTCTCCCAATCCTGGCAAAAGTAAGAGTCCTAGTATGACTCTGATGCGAACCCTAGAAGAATTAGGGCCGTGGTGAGCTGTCTTACCAGTGTCCGGATAGGAAGGTGATTCTGTTAGGAGAGTAACTCTGAGTAGGAAAGTGATTAGGAATAGGAAGGCGACTTTGAATAGGAGGTTGATTAGGAGTAGGAAAGTACTCTGAGGGGGCTGTGGGCTCTGGATTCGCCCATGGACCTAGGAAATGGACTGGGATTAAGAGGCTCGCGCCCTGGTTTGGGCGGCTTTACCTCGTGTCAAATAGGATAATCTGGCTTGGGCTTCTGAGGATGGGCTTGGTCTTTCTTCACTAGTGGTCCATTCCCTATTGGGCCAAGGACGATTTTGGCCACACATTACATGCGTGTAAAACCCCTCCAGTCAGGTATCCTCTGAATTCCCTCAAAGGGAATCCCGAGGATACATGTCTGGAGAACGAGTTGTATTTAAAAAAATCAGTATAAGGATAATAATAATAATATCTAAAACATGCATATAAAATGTCACGCAGGATCCAAACTTATAATTTACAAACTTTAAGAAATTACACAATCAAAACATATTTATAGGGTGGAAGCTTCCAGATTTATCAAAATATTTATCATTTACATTATTTATATCAAGATAAAAACATCTAGATGACAATAATCATTTCCCCTCACGTGTAGTCCCGCTGCTCTAGCATCCCTCGCTTCTAGTCTACCTGCAAAGCAATCAACAAATGAAAGGAGTGGTGAGCGCTAATCGCTCAGTGGAATGGATCTGGTTCATCTAAATGTACATTTGATCTTTATTTAAACATATTTGTTAACACACCACTTACCTTTTACACTAGGTGTGCTTCCCTTTTCTTACTAATTCTTATGCTTTTCATCATATTTATCCATGGCTATATAAACATCAATGTGTACACTACAAATGAGTATGTAAACATAGTACACACACATCCCATATCATGACATAACATCTAAAATCATCTAACATGAGTATAAATCATCTCATGATGTAAAAATATCATAACTCCTGTAATGCAACTAAATGCATATGAAACATTTAACGTCTAGCCGATCGGACTTTCTTAGCATCTTAAGCACTTCATATCATCTTGCCTCAAGTTCATCTAGAGTTCATATCATTGGGAGGCGTGCTTATGTGTTATTTAACATCTAAAGCATTTATTTCTTTTTCTCTCATCTAGCCTCAAATTCATCTAGAGCTCATATCATCGGGAGGCATGCTACGCGTTTTTAGCACTAAAGCATATGTTATCATTCCTCAATCAGAATACGAGGATATGCTAACGCGTTAATTAGCATCTAAAGCATATATTCATCTAGCCTCAAATTATCTAGAGCTCATATCATCGAGAGGCATGCTTACACGTTATTTAGCATAAAGCATATGTTCCATTCCTCAATCAGAATACGAGGATATGCTAACGCGTTAATTAGCATCTAAAGCATATATTCATCTAGCCTCAAATTCATCTAGAGCTCATATCATCGAGAGGCATGCTACACGTTATTTAGCATCTAAAGCATATGTTCATCATTCCTCAATCAGAAACGAGGATATGCTTACGTGTTTTCCATCATGTCTATATGCATCTCTATCATGTCTATTGCATCTCTAACATCTTTGGCATGTAAATACATATTTTGGTGAGCTTAAACTTTTAATTCATCTATGGATTATCAATCCTTTACATTACCTCTTGCCACTACATCATCTTAAAACAGTATTACATTGCAACTTCATGCCATTTCATAACATTAATCATGTATTAACTCATGACCATGTATATCTTTCAAATACATCTAACTGATGGGTAAACATTAGTACATGGCATACTTACAATAATACATAATAATCAATTCATAATCATAAGAATTGATTATGTTAAATCTTAAACTTTAATAACCAGTTATGCTTCAGGCATTTTCCATCCTTTTCTCAAACGAATTGGCTCTTGGCATAAACATAAAAGTTATAGGTCTGTGTCTTAGCTTTCTAATTCTTCAAGAATCATCTCATTTCGATTTTTATAACTCAAGTTATGGTCAAAATACTGAAGCAGGGTTAACAAAAACCCTAAGCCCACTAAATCCGAATTTTATATTACTATGCCGCATCAATTCCTATAACATTAACCAATAGGTTAACTT
The DNA here is from genome assembly GCF_008641045.1 of Pistacia vera. Taxonomy (NCBI): domain Eukaryota; kingdom Viridiplantae; phylum Streptophyta; class Magnoliopsida; order Sapindales; family Anacardiaceae; genus Pistacia; species Pistacia vera. Next base: position 397,752 of record NW_022196024.1, on the reverse strand, counting down.
ATGGGTCAAATAAACCTCCCCTTAATAGGCTTTAACATCTTAAAGGAAGTGTAAAATCTCATTCACTAATCATCCATTATTGCTATAACATTGTAAGCTAATGCAAACAACACATCAACACTTATAATAGCAACCATTCAACACCATGTGGCCTCCATACTACAGTTTTGCCCACATCAGCATCTACACTTCATTTTCTTCAATCAAGCATAACAACTCATAAAACATAAATAGCCATACCTTCATGTATAATGAATTCAAGGCAATAAGTAGAATAAATAAGTTAACTACACTTGCCATCAACTAATTCTATGCTTAAAGCTTAATTTAAGGTTTCATAAAAATCTACAAACCCTAGCATAAACCCTAAAGTCATGGGAGGTTCTTCCTTACCTTTTTAAAGACTTCCTCAACAAATCCTTTGCCTTTGACTTCTTTACACTTAATCCTACATATATAACATTATACCTAACATCTACTTCAAATCTTCAAATCACATCAAAACTAAAGTTTTTAATCCTTACCTTAAACCCTTCTAATTGAAATCCAAGGTCCTCTTGTTCTTCTTGAAAATTATGCAAAACTCCTTGAAACTAGAGAAAGAAAGCTTGTTCATGGAAGATTTGGAGAGAAAATGGAGAAATGTTGAAGAAAGGCTCTCCTTTGGTTGAACGAATTTCATCTCATTTATAGGAAAATATTTCATTATTTCCAAAATTATGCAATTGGCCCAATTATTTTAATTGTATAACTCATAAGTCCTTAATTCTTCATATAAGGGCATTTTGGTCATTTCACACTAGACATAATTATTACTTAATTAATGCCATTAAATGCAATGAAGCCTACTCATCCTTGACTTTTTCAATGCTATCCATAGGCAAAATAACCATTTTGCCCCTAAGCCTCTCTATGGATAATTGATTCATACCGTTCCAAATGAATTAACTATTTTGCCCTAATTAGATTTTATGCTTTTAACATAAAATAACATCTAAAGGACTAATTTGAGTTAGGAACATACCTTTGATATCTTGGGTATTACAATGCGCCTCAACTAATCTTTCGAGACTCTAAAACTATCGGCCAGACAAGAACCCCATGACTATCCCTATATAATTGAGGAAAATTTGAATGTACCTTTTGATATTACAGTCAAGAGTCTTATTAGTGTGCATTAATGATGTTAAGAAACTGGTAACATAAACCTTTTAATCTTTTTTATGTCAAGAGATAAGAGGTAAAGGATGAGAAAGAGTGTGTAGGCTTACACCTCAATAGAATCGATATTCAAATCCAACTCAAACTCCTGATGGTTTGTTTTAACAAATTGCAGGATGTTTCGTTCAGAAAATCCTGCAATTCGACTGTGTTGATATATAGATTTGTTGATGTCTACATAAATGATATCCTCTCATGGTTGGTAGATTATATATGTGTTGATGCGTGATTTTACACCAACTAATCGACATATGCGCAAATGGCTGGCCATGAGACACAGTGAGTATGGATAAAGTGGTGTAGTAAATGTAGTAGTAAGAGCTTTTTAAAGTGGTTCGGATGCTAAGGTAGCAAGTCCTACGTCCATCGATAGTTGTATTAATATTGTGGGTCAGCTCGCAACAGTGGACTGACTTACAAATGATAGTGAAAAGTAAATGCAAAGATACAAGAGAGAGAGGATAGCTAATTCAGGTGTAAATGGCCGAATCCCAATGAAGGGGTCTTCTCCTTTTTATAGTGAGATGAGTGTAAGTAATTATCATTAAATCCGTGGGTTGGTGTGAATGTCAGGATAAAATCCGGCTTTATGTCACATTGCCCACCTTCCAAACTGATTTCACGTGATTTGGAGCAGGGAATGGACACGTGGGATCTCCACAGCGTCTAGCAGGTCTGGCGCACACTTACCGTTCTGACGGGAGCAGGTCACACTCCATCACGTAATTTCCCACGTCAGTCATTGATTTCACAGGCATAACAATATGTATAGTGAATATTGATATACATTGAAGTACTATTTTTCAGGTCATACTTCTTACGTAAGACTACATGTAAACCTATATGAATAGCCTGGCTCATCACCTTCTCTCTATATCTCTCTTCTTAGGACTCCCTTTGGTTTGGTTTAGATCTGTCCCTATTTAACCTCTTTCGTCTCCTTCACTTCTTTCCATCTCAATCTCAATCTCAGCACTCTCCAATCTTGAGCTTTCACTTTTTTGTTTTTACATTCTCAACACTCTCTTGTTTTCAGCTTCTCACTTCAAATCTCTTCAAAATATTTCAGTTTCTGTGACTGCATGTGAGCCTATTCTTCTTTCCCATATTTTTTTGTTAAGCTAGTGATGATGTAAAGCTTGAATACTGTTTTCTTTCTTCTTATTTTTTTGGTTGATTTACACTCTTTCTCGTTGGCTTTTTTCTGTACTATTGTATGTATTTTCTATTGACTTAAAAGATGATGACTTCTGAGTTTTTAGCATCACAACACTCCCTTATATTTTCATCTTCTCTCTTCAAAACACTTCAAAGGTTGTTGAATTATTTCAGTTTCTGTGACTACATGTGAGCCTGTTCTTCTTTCCCATAGTTTAGTTTTAGTTTCTGTTTTTCATTTGTGATTTGGGTTGACTTAAAGATGATGGGTTCTCAGTTTTTAGCATCCCTACTTTTGTTATTTTAATTTTGTACTTGTTTCTGGCCTTTTTGGGGTTTCTTCTTTCTCTTCTTCTCAACATGTTATGGGGTTGCAGCAATGGATGACGACAAAAGATGGTGACTTCTTGCTAAATTTATCATTTTATCATTTTGTTTGTGGAATAACTTCTTAAATTGGTATCCTGTAGCAATGGATCGATCAATCTATAAACATCCTTCGAGAAACGAATTCGCTTCAGCTTCCTCCGAATCAGGACGTCCTGTCAAGAGAATTAAAGCTGAAACTTACTCCTCTCGTATCCAGGAAGTAACATCTGCCCCGCAAGAAATTCCATCAGCCGGAAGTAGGCCACCCGCCGAGGCCTCCGAGTCCGCCCGCCGTCACGTAAGAAGCCAAACCACCCGCAGCCCATTACTGTTCAGGACATTGGACGAAATGAGTCATCTTCTTGACCAGATGGGTCTACAAGCCATCGCTGAAAATCCTGTTTTCGCTCTAGAGCAATGTCGACTTCTATGCGCTTCCGCAAAATTGAATTATTCGGACGAGTTCGAATTGTGTCGGCTACAGGCAGCTCAGTTTACCTTTTCGGAGCGAACCGCAGCTCTGCATTCTTTCGTCATTCTTTTATTTTTATCTTTTCAATTTATGAATTAATTGCTCTAGCTTTTCCCATACCATGGCTTGTGCCTTTGAACTCAGAAATCTAACACTAGACCAGGAAGATCAATTCCAGAGAGCCAGATCCGGCTATGAGGCCACAATCTCGAACCAGAGTGAAACCATTTCTAAACTGAAAGCCGAGTTGGCGTTGAAATGTAATAGGTTAGCGGAAACGGAGGCAAAGCTGAAGAGATGTGAAGTGTCCCTGGAAGAAGTTGCGGCGAGGCAGTTTAGGTCAGAGTTAGTCCTGTTTCGGAAGCGGGCGGGCTTCGACGAGAAACTAAAGAAAAGCGAGGCTTCCCAGGGGCACCTGAGGGCGAGAGTTGAACTCCTGGAGACGGAGTTGATGAGGAGGCAGGCGGAGGTTGAGGCTCTGCAGAACCAGGCGGTTGATTCGGAGCAGAAGGTTTGGAACTCGGAGAACAAGGCGCTGTCTCTTGTGAAGAAGATTGCGAACTGGGAGAAGAGCTCCCGGGAAATGTCGGCTGCAGCTGCCAAAGCCATGGAAGAGTTCATGGGGTCGTCGGCGTTTGAAGGGCGAGGTGCCCAGCTGTTGATGTACCTGTCTTCGATCAACGAGCAGAACAATCAAAACCAAGCTCCCTGATTTGATTCAGTTCTCTGAGAGATGATTGTATATATTAGAAATTCTGAACTTTCAATGTTTTTTTAGTGTGCATGGTGTGTGTTTAACATGTTTATATTTCAGGTTTATTGCCTGAAAATTATTATGTAAGCTTCTAATATTACAGTGGTGGTGTTATTAAGCGTGTTTGTTTCCTGAGAAAGTCTTATGGGAGTATGTAGTAGCACAATTCAATCCATTCATGAAAAATAGTTTTTGCACTTAATAATTATTAATATCATGATAATGTTTTGCTTACAATCAAATATTGCTCTATCTAACATTCAATTTCAGAAAAAAAGAAAAATTAACCCTTGAGGTTTGGTCAAACCTAGAAAAACCCCCCTCAAATACCATTAATGACGTGATCCATTAAACAACATAAGGTATAACTTTAAGAGATCAAATGAACCACAATGTTATTATGGTAGATGATCCTAAGGTTTAAATCCAAAATTCAAAGGAAGTGAATAAACTTCTTTGACCGTCAACCGTCAAGCCAGTCCCTTGGGGGTTGGTAAAACCTTTTTTTTTTTTTTTTTTTCCTTCAAATTTGGGTAATATATCTCTTTCTTACAAATAGTTAAAGTTGAGAGTAAAAATGATATTTAACTATTTTGGTAGCTGCGTAAATTTGTCAGTTTTGTTAACCTCAGACGGCATAGGGTTTTGCATTAGACGACATGAGAGGTTTTTCCAAAGTTGACCAAACCTCAGGAGGTTGAAAGTAATTTTCTCTATATTATTTGATACAATAATACTAACCTCACTAACCCATCTCACTAACCTCTCTTACTAACCCCTCTCACTAACCCCGTGCGGGAGTTTGTGATTGGCTTGGTTAAGTAGGATCCATTATTGGACAGGCGGGACCTATGTAAACTGACAAATTGTGAGTTGACACGTGACATTAGTGAGAGAAAGTTAGTAAGAAGTGTTAGTGATTGTAGTGTTACTCTATTTGATATAAAAAGTTAAAAACTCTTTCTAGATAGTTATTTTGGATAGGATTTTGGGAATAATAATGGGTAGTTGAATATGAGAGTATTACAAGTTAAAATTAAAATTTTTTTAAAAAAGCCCATAAGTTTGCTAATTTAACTAAACACCCCAATATATAAAAATTTTATAAAATGACAAAAACACCCCCATCACCCGCAGTGCCAAATTCCGACCACCACATCCGGAATCTGGCCTAAAAAGGCCAGATCTATGGCCAGATGTGGCCATCGACGGATGCAAAAGTCCATCTTTGGCCTTCGCTGACGGCCAGATCAGGGAATTACTGACCAGTTCCGGTCGTGGTGTAGGCTGTTGTGACAGATTCAGGCTACCATAGACGGTAGTTGTCGGAATCTAGAAAGTATGGGTCGATGGGGGTGTTTTTGTTAATTTAAAATTTTTTTTTTCCTGGGGATATTTAATAAACTTAAGGGGTCTAAAAGTAATTAAAAAATATAATAATATTTCTCAAATAATGTGCGAAACAATATTTGGGGAATAAGATTGGGAATATGGGTAGAAATATGGAACCAAACGCACCATAAAAGATTTTCTTAGTAGGGATAAAAAGCTCTTTTTGGATGAATTAAGATGGTAAATAAAATAAATATTATTTTATTATTTATGGAATCTGAATTAATATTTAATCAATATATATTTTTTTTTAAATAAAAAGTTTATAACATTAAATGATTTACAAATTTTTTTTTTTTTATATAATCTTTGCTTATACATATAAGCTTCCAAATTTTTATTTTTTTTAACATCCTATGAATCTAATGTTCCAGTTAAATCACAAATGTATGTGATAAATGACCTGATTCAAATATAAAAAGTAGCAAACCTTCCTAATTGTCGGGTTAACCCTTAGCTTCCAAAATCTTTGCAATAACAAAGGTTATGAAAAAAAAAAAAAAAAAAAAGAGAAACTGTTGTAATACAAGGTTAAAGGAAATTTAAAAAATGTAATAATAATAAAAAATCACTGGAAAAAAGTAAATTTCAGTGGAAACTTTCAATAATTTTTTATTATTATATATTATTATTATTATTTTTGTTTTTATTTTCGGATTAAAAAAATATATTAAATAATTCTTATTTTCATAAAAAAAAAAAAAAAACAGACCTTACATATTACCTTGGTCTGTGTTTTGCTTTCACAACACGCAAATAAACTTCTTTCCTTTAGCAAAGCTGCATTTCTAGGGTTTTAGTGGAAAAGGAACTAGAGGGTCATTGAAAGTTTCGATCTTTTAGCCACACAAGGTTTTGACTGTGCTAGCATTGAAGGTCAGTTGCTCTGGCTTCTGTTTTTTTTTTTTTTTTTCACCTTTTTTGGTGGGTATTTTCTTTCATTTGGGTTTTCTGATGTGAACTGGTATGCCTAACTTTGGTTAACTTTATGTTCATTCTTGCTTGTTTCTTCATGTCTTGGTGTCTCTTCTTGCTCTTTGAGGTTACAAATAGTTTTATTAGATTAAAGTTGATGCCTTTTGAGTTTGCTTTTGGTATCTGCATCGACTACTATAGCTTTGGTTCCTTTCTTCAGTGCTTTCATAGCAATGCAATGTTTCGTAACATTTACAACTCATTATTTTTTTGCAAGTGCATGTAACGTCTCAGGTTTTAAGTGTTACAATTTAGCTTTCTGGCTAAGGTTTGTGTTCGTGCTTTCTTCTGAATAATTTGTTTTAGAGATTTTGCTCTTCCGAACTTTGGATATGTTTAGGATATTAACTTTTATTTTAGAAACTTGAGATATTGCTGATGTTGAATGCCCCTTTTTTTTTTTTTTTTGGGTATGTAGTGGAATATTTTTACATATTAACAGTATATTTTTGGTTTCAATTTTGTTTTTGAGGAACATGCCTTTTGTTTTGATTAGAGAGATAATAGATTGGTACTTATTTTGGGAAATTAAATGTTCAAATTCTGTCAAGGGTTAATGAAAAAGTAAGTTTGTTTTGGGATTCTGGTCCTTGGCTATTTGGAAATCCTGGATGTTTATAAACCAAATGTAAAATGGATAAAGATTGGCTTACAATCCAATTTTACAAACTTTCTTTTACAATCTTGACATGGTAGTTTGCAATTAACCAGCTTGCAATTGGGCAGGTGGAAACCATAACAAGCAGACATGATCTATTTGCGAGTTGCCACATCAGGGTTGTGAAATAAAGTTTGTGAGATTGAGTTGTAAGTGCTTGTAGAAAATTACACCTCCCTTTTAAATCAATAATGGGGTTTATTGATAAAATAGGTGGGGACTAATTTTAGTACAGTCTTGTTCTCTAAAAAGAAGAGCCAAACATAAGGAGGGGACTAAAATTAGAAAAGATTATGGTTGTGCTCAAGAAAAAGTCCAAAATATCATGGCTTACATTTTTTTTTTTAATTCTTTTTAATATTCTTAGTGTTGATAAATGCTTCTTTTCCATTAATTTTTAATTTTTTAATCACAAATTTAAATTTACGTTGAAATTAAGTTTTTAAATGAATAATTAAATTTCAGTAAATACTTATTAAAAATTTGTTAGAAAAAAGTAAAAATAAATTAATAAATTCAGTGATGGAATATTGGAAATTCCATGAAAGTGTATAAAGTCCAATGAATATGTGATAGAATTTGAGGTGGGCCTGTCTACCAATAGGTTTGAGTGTGCCTAGTTGGTATGGGACTCCAACTCTCCCTCTCAAGGTCAAGCCCATGTGTTGAGTCATGCTTATTGATGGAGGGCCTAGCTCTGATATCATATAGAATTTGAGGTGAGTTTGACTCCTTATCTAATAAGGTCTTGTTGAATGGGAGGATTATTCTCTCTTATAAATCAGTGGGCTTGAGCGTACCTAGTCGGTGTGAGACTCTAGCACTTAATAATAAACATTTTGGCGTTCAAGCAAAGTCAGTGTGATGATAATCTCTTATGTGACTATGTTATCTTCATGAATTATCTTGTTAACCCTCCCAAGGATGTGGAATTGCTTGTTTGACAAGAAATTATTGAAAATCTACTTGGGGATAGTGAATGAGTGTCAACTCTTTTTCATAAACTTGTGGAATAGTCTACTTTTGATTCTTATTATTTCCGGTTTTCTTCTCTTGTTGAAGATCTGAATGCTTATTGCAGAAGACCTTCGAACAAGTGGAAGGGAAATTTGAAACAAGATATTTTGAGAACTCCATGGACTGCCATTTGTATCATTTTTGCTGTCATTCTTCTCCTACTTGTATTCACTTTAATACAGGCCGCATTTGTGTCCTACAAAAAGCACATATAGATTTCTATCATTTATTGTTACCAAAATGTTAAAAGAGTTATCCCGATGACATGTGTTTTCTTTCATGATCTATAATAGATGTTTTGGTTGAGAAGAGGTTTAAGAATACTATATACTTTTCTTCTTGCTAGGAATTTAATTAATTGCTTTAGTCTTTAGGAATATTTACCTTTAGTTTAGATATAGATCTATTTACTTGTGTTGGGGTCAATTTAAGAATATTATATCTATTTACTTGTACTGGGGTCAATTTAAGAATATTAATGCTTTATTCTTAAGCATCTTCTTCAAGAATTCATTTTAAATTCTATATAAGTTGAATCATTTGTTTGCTGGGATTTAAATAAATAGAGCTATTGTAGCTTCAACCATTAGACTGACTCAGCTTTTATATTTGTTCTATGAATGTAATGCAGCAGCAGAAATTCTGAAGGTTGGATCTTCAGTTTGAAATTGTAAGTAGCCAAATACTCTCTTATATATGTTTGTTTTATTAATTGAAACAATTATCATATATTGTTGAGATACATTATTTGTTCATTTTCTTCTGCTGGGATTTTTATTTTCTTGCCTTTCAAATTTTAATAAGATTGTGTGCATGTACATACATAATATTTTATTATAATATCAATTTGCACCCATTTTTTCCTCGGCGATCTTTACTGTACTGTATATACCCAAACTGAATTTCTGTAAACGCCACTCTTCTAAATAAAGACCACACTAAGCAAGAGCTTTCTCCCTGTCGACCACCTTCTGGTGATCTCCTTTGCTCTCTCTCAAGTATAATCTAATTAATTGCTCTTTTAGGTTTCAATTCATTATCTCTGCTGCGAAAGGATGTCGCCGAACAATTCCCAATAGTCTTTACACCATGAATCAACCAGTGAAGGATCCTCTATCATCCAGATTTACATGGAGAATCGAGAATTTTTCTAGGTTGAATACGGTGAAGCACTACTCGGAGATTTTCATTGTCGGCGGTTATAAATGGTACTCACCGCTCCCTTTCTTTTCGGTTATTTTGTGAAGAAGCATTGGTGGCCAATAGTGTTTCTTATATGCTTTTTCTTTTCTGCTTTGCACTGGCAGGCGTGTGCTTATTTTTCCAAAGGGGAACAATGTGGATCACTTGTCTTTGTATCTAGATGTTGCTGATTCAGGAAGTTTGCCATATGGGTGGAGTAGATATGCGCAGTTTAGCTTGGTGGTGATTAATCAAATTCATACCAAGTACTCGGTGAGAAAAGGTACCATCTTTATATGAAAGTCGGTATTTTTCGGCAAATTTTTAACGAATGAAAGTTCGATTGGGTTCTATTGCCAAGCATGAGTAGTGTAGCTTGTTTCATAATTCAAACCATTAATATCTTTATGTATGTGTTTGTATTTGTTAGATTGGAGTTGAGGGGTCTGCAATTTCAGGGGAATTGATGTGCCAAACACATATGAAAGGAATAACTTAGGGTTTGAAGAAAATAAAGAAGGAGAAGGTTTGGGAATGAATTTCTTGGAATCCTTGTATTTGCATTTCTGGAACCACTGTAATTAGGACGTGTCAGTGGTTTTTTGGACATTTCTTTATCATTCATTAATAAAGACACAATTGGCATGCTACATGGATACGGGGTGTTTTGGGATATTAAAAACTCTTAAAAATCTTTACACATGCATGTTTATGCACTGCATTTACATTTTATAATATATGTCAAATTATGCTTGTTTGCTTGTAGAACCATGGAAAGTAAGGAAAGAAAAATAAAAAAATTACATATGTGAATATATAAAAATTCTGTGTGGTTAGAACTGTTCTTACAATTATTGATAAGAGCTCTTATTTATTTATTCATATTTTTTCATCCTTTTTTTTTTTTTTTTTTTTTTTTTTTTTTTTTTTTTTTTCATATAAACCATTATTAGTGGAAATAGTATATGGCCATTTAGATTTACATTTTTCTTTTGAGCCTTTCTGGAGTATGCTGCTGAAACCCATGTTAGGTGATACAACATTTGATGTCCATTTTTGGGTTCTCTCTAGGGTTGGATAAGTCTGACATTTTCTTTCCTTCTTTATTTTTTAATGGAATTTTATCCTGCTTAATTATCTTTGTGTTATTTTGTAGAAACAACAATTATCCCCCCTAGTTTATTTTCTATAAATTTTTAATCCAAAGTTTGAACATAATTCATCCTTGAACCATATATGCTTATTTGAGTACTGATAAGCCATAGTGTGCTTTTCAATTCTAAATTTCATTAGTGTCTCTTGTTCTGAGCTTTGAATTGTATTTTAGGCTCTGCTTTTTGAAGGAAAAAAAATTCTGTGTTTGGTAAAACTTGGGGAGTTCACTGAATGAGATTGACTGGTTCAGAAGTATTTTCTTTAGTAGATCGGACTTTCAACTGTGACCATGTTGCATTTGTGGGGTGTTATGATAAGTTGGGTTTTTCTTTATTATGTAGGAATTACAAGCATATGCGACGTTTATTGCTTCTTCACACCCCAAATATTAGATAGAACCACGACTTTGATAAGTATGTTTTCCTGATTCACTATTTTTGATGATATATGCTGAGAAAAAAACTCATCTTTTAGGTTCTCTGTCATTCTTTCTTCCTTTGAATATGTATCTCATCACTTTTAAATGTGCTAATCAGCCAATGATAACAAAAGACTAAAGGCTTTCTTTGCTTTTAAGACTGCTGCAATATGTGTTCGCCTGGCAAAATGTTTGAAATGCATGGAATGGACAGAAGGGTGCTGCTTGTTTGTGTCCTGCACACAAATCATTGTATGATGCCTTACAACAGTGTCCATGTGAATTATAGTAATGGCTTTTTAGTTTTGTTGAAATTCCTGAGGATTGTTCATCAGAGAGTATTTGTTTCTTTCATTTTACTTCTTTTTCTTCATTTATCCTAAATTGTGAAGGGGTTTTGGAAGCTTTATTATGTAGCTTTGGTTCTGGTTGTATAAAAAAAATGGGATTGTTTTTTGCGCTTTATAACAGTTTTTGGAAGCCGTGGGCTGTTTTCTGTAGTCTTTTTGTTGCCCCCTATTTTTTTGGTTCTTTTTTGAGGATATATGTCCACTTTACCCTGGTAAAGCTTTTTCAAGCTGATATTAATATACATTCTTTTCTTGTCATTGATTAAAAAGGAAAAAAATAAAAAATAAATGTTAAGTTACCATATGAACTCTTTTGTGGCAGGAAAAAGTTAATCTTTGACAGAATATTGGTGTTGCAATGGATTGAACTTTTGTATTGAACGTCATTTTTCTGAAATGGGCATTAAGAGCCGCTTGGGATTGGGAAGCATGGGCTTTCATTGCTGAATGTGTGCTTCCAGCTTTCTCATGTCTTCTGTTTCGTGTTAACATCTGTTTGTTGCAGCCACGTATCTCATTTGGTTTGTCTGTTTTCTTAGCTATGCAATTTGGACCTTGTGAATTGTATGAATTTTATTTTTAGTGGTTGGACTGTTCCACCACAAGATGGTGTTCAAATCTTTAGTTTCAAAAGATGTGTTTAGCATGATGCTAGGCACTCTTGTGAAATATGTGATAACTTTACCATTTGAACTTGTCAGATACTCAACACCAGTTCAATGCACGAGAAAGTGATTGGGGTTTCACATCCTTTATGCCCCTTGGTGAACTCTATGATCCTAACAGAGGGTATCTTGTGAATGATACTCTGATAGTTGAAGCTGAGGTTAATTTTCATAGGGCTGTAGATAACTCTGAAACTGCTAATGCTGCGGACAATCAACAAGTGGAGGATTCTGAAACTGCTAAGGCTGCGGAGGCCACCAAGTCCCGCACTGAGGTCATTATGTCCAGTCTGAGCGCTGAGGTTGCCTTATGTTCTAGTAAGTTAGCAGAAGCAGAGGCAAAGCTGAAGAGTTATGAATCATCTGAGGTGGATCATAACTCCAGAGTTGAATCCCTGGAGGCTGAACTGATCAAGAAGCAGGCAGAGAATGAGGCTTTGAAGAACCAAGCTATTGCTTCAGAGCAAAAAGCTTCCAGCTCCGAACAGAAGGCTCTTTTCCTGGAGGCTGAACTGATCCGTAATGAAGCAGAGAATGAGGTTTCGAAGAACCAAGCTATTGCTTCAGAGCAAAAAGCTTCTAGGTCTGAACAAAAGGCTCTACTTCTGGCGCGGATGATTCTGAAGCGGGATAAGTACTCAAAGGATTTGTCTGATGCTGCTTCCAAGCTCATTGAAGATTCCAGTGGCTCTGGGGAGTCTAAGGATCAGGGTGCTGATCCACTTCCGTTCCCTTCTTCAAGCTAGCCAAGACCAAGCTCCGGATCACTTGGACTTGGACTGCTTTGAATATGGTATTTGTTTCATATCTACAGAGTACGCAGAATATTAAGAATTTGCATGTTGAGGTTTTGAAGTTCCAAAGCTGTTGCTTTAGAAAGAAAGCTTCCAACGTTGAACATAATGTTCTTGTGTTCTTATAGTTTGAGAAATGTATGTATGTATTTTTATTTTTAAACATAGTATCTGAAAATAACAATATATTTATTTTCATTATCTTATTATAAATGCGAAATATTTATCTGTATTCTACTTTACAGTATACCATCACTTTGACACTTGCGTTTGGTTCCCTATTTGTATTTGGAATTGGTTTTAGCCAAAAAAACGTTTGTTTCAGTGCTTAGAGAATCAAATTCTAAAAATTTGATTCGTAACGCACAAAATGACCATTCTGACAAGAGCTCAGCAGCTGTATTTTTTTTTTTCTACTTTTCCTCTCTCTTCCTTATTTTCTTCTTCTTCCTTCACTATGCTAACACATTTTAAGGCATTCAAAAACCCACCACGCTAACACATTTTAAGGCATTTAGAAACCCACCCTTAACTTGAAACCACCATCGGCGTCAGGAAATCAGGATCGTCATCCCCAACAGTCACCATCTTCCACGTTACAACCAAAGCTAGACCATCTTCCACTTGCATTCAAACTCAACACCCAAAGAACCTGAAACTCCTCCTACAGGCTACAACGATATTTAGTAGAAAAAAACAACCACTAGTGGAAGAAGACAACAACAAAACACCCCACTGCCAACTTCGATAGATCGAAAAATTGGAGCCAAAATCCACACACCCAGCCTACCAACAACAAACACCAGCCCATATCCAAAGCACCCCCCGACTGGACATAAACACATTCACGATCTACTGAGGAAAAAAGAAACAATTACAGATAACATTGCCACACCATAGTCACAAACTAAGAACCCAAAGCAAATCATTTCACCATCATCATCCACCACCTTCGATCACCACCACCTTTGAGCGCCACCTCCGACGTTGACAGGACTTCAGATCCACTAGCAAAAAGGTTTTCTTCTCCAACCTGAGCCCACCATCTTCGAGCGCCACCTCCTTTGAGCCCCACCACCGACGCACACAAGCCCAGATCTAGCACCATCGTTGGTAAAACCTCCCCCAACCCGAGTCCAACAGCTTCTCTAACGAGCACCAGTTCCACCACCATCGTCGACAAGAGCTCATCGAACCCGAAGCCACTACATTCTTTAAGCATCAACAACGTTGTTTAACTACTTCATTAACCCACAATCAACCACCCTTCTCCAACCCCACGCCGCCAGATCTGAATGATTTGTTAAGAGGTAACCCAAACAATGCAGCACGCTGATTTGGTTTAGGTCCCTCATTTGGTTTATGTTTTAGGATGCATTTGTTTTATATTAGTTTAGTATTTGTTTTTGACACGACCCGCCTCGACCCTCTCTATCCCATAAGCTCCGGGCACACCTATGAGACTCGGGCGACTGAGACGTGCCGTGTGGGAATCTAAAAACCTGTATTCTGAATACGCTTTTCATAAAAACATTCGCTTGGAATCGTTTTGAAATCATATATATATATGCATTTGAAAATCTAAAAGCTAACTCGTACGTTCATAAAATACAAAAAAAAGAATGGTATCAGATCTTCATATCTTTTATAATCAACACAAGAGATAGACATAGGGATAAAACATAATTCTGTAGCGGGAACAAAGATGACATTTTTACACACACGATGAGTCGATGACGTATGGGCCCAACCTTAAGAGGAATCACTCCTCAGCACGACTCTTCCTGTGAACCTGGGGAAAAGGGTCTAAAAAGGGGTGAGCTGAAATACTCAGTGAGTGGGGGATTGGGGAGAGTTTGCAAAACATTCTTCAAACAATAGTCATGGCATGCAATAGTTCTTATGAAATCCTGAAAACAACATGATTCTATGAACGTGTTATGGAAGTAACTAAATCATTCCTGTATGCATGTATAACTCGTTTTCTAAAATTGTTCTAAGTACTGTAATTTAAGCTGAAAACAAATTCTGAATTATAGCTCATCATTGAATGCTTAAAATTCTTTTTCTAAAACTTAAAACATAACTGTAAGTGCTTATGCTTCTGGGAACAATTTTTCCTTTAAGTCATGTTGCAACCATCTTTGTCATCACTCAAGAATGCATATGATTTTGAAAATAATAACTCTACTAGTCATGCTGCTTACATCCAAACCATCATTCAATGAACACTCATGATTCACAAAACAAAATCTGGTAACTAAATTTATAACTATTGTGATGATATAAAATTGAAAGCTGATTTTTTTGAAACTATGCACTGATAAATGATTTTGGAATACTGTAAACTTTATGCTGATAACTGAACTTTAAACTGAATACTATAGCTTTTACTGATATTGAAAATTATAAGCTGATATCTTATTCTGAAACTGTGGCTAATACTGAAAGCTCTCTTAATTATTCTAAAAACTCATATTGAGACTATCGCTCATAGTAGATACTAAAAACTGAATGTGATTTTGAATATTCTAAAACTGATTCTGATATTAATAACAGAAAACTCTCACCACAACTAGTACCCTAGGGAAAATCTGTTTTACCTGGTGGACGTCCCGCACGTAGGCAGAGCAAGGGATGTACCTGTCATACCCAGCAAGATTTATTATTGCGCGTGCAGAGCCATTGAAACTGTCATACCTGGCGGACCGCTCAATGCCCAGCCAGAGCCAATAAAATCTGTCATACGCATGCGCAGAGCCAAAACTTGAAACTATCATACTCGGCGGAAGCCTACATCGCTCGGGCAGAGCCAAAAATCTATATCTTTGGGGAACAGGTACTTTGCAGGGTGGTTTGTAGGCCATTACTATACTTATTCTTAACCCAATACATTATATTTCTTCAAAACATAGGCCTTTATAAAATAATTAAAACATTATGAAATAATTTATGGTAGTGTATTCTGGGCTAAAATGTAAGTAAAGACAAGTAATGAAGTAAACATGAGGGAGTCAAAAGAAACTTTACACAATTATTAAATAAATCTACAATTCACGTGACAGGCACTTCCACAAAACTCGATGCATCATAGTTTTAAATACACCCTCAATGCTCTTAAGTTTAACACTTAAACCCTGACAAAAATTGTAACATGTAATTATTAATTAAGGTTTGCACTACATGTGAGTCTCATAGACATGAAAAGCACTGGCTTGCATTTAATGCTTCAGACTCAATGCAACACACAAAGAATATCAATTTTCTATAGCCGTAATATTTGACTACTTGAACTTGTAGAAAATTATCAAATTATTCAGTTTTTTATTGAACCCCATATGTTCTCAAACTTTCAAAGCAGCCCAACTTTACAAATATTTTCAGATCATGACTCCCAGTCCACTCTCACACATTCATTCTGCTAAGTAATTATTGTAAGGCAATTTCTTTAAAGCAAATGAAATTTAGAACTTTGTCTCATATGAAGAAAAATCTAGTAAAAACTTCATCTCACTATTTTACATTAACGTTCAAACAACTTTTAGAAAAGGGAATAATATGTTAATGGAAATATTCAATGCATTCTCTTTCAACTATTTGACCGAATATCAAACAAAGCAATTAATAAATTGTTTATAACCTTTTTATCATTAACACCCAATTTAATTAAATCCAAAACCCAAGTCTTATATCCATCAATTAACACTACATATAACATGTCAAACTCTAATTTGATCACATATGCAGATAATATAATCAAATATATATATATCAAGGAGTAATAAATTACATTTTGCATGCGAAAATGTGCATCTCATGGAAATAAAAAGGGGCCACCGAATATTTAAAATGCAATATTCAAGAACTCAATACAATTTCCACTCAAATTGCCTTAAATTCGAGAATTTGAAAACACAAAACAACATATTTACTCAAAAACATTCCAGCCACAATCGCATGCATAAATCGACCAAAAATGCAGCCATAAACACATATGAATCCAGCCACCATTACATGAATAAATTGGCCAAAAATGCAGCCACAAAACGCATGTAATCCCAGCCTCCATTTGCTTTAATTGGCCAAAAATGCAGCCAGCAAGCATCACAATTGAAAACCCAAATAAATCATGAATAGAAGCCACATGCAGCAAAATAAACCACCTCCATTTCATGTTCACTTTGCCTACTTTTTATGCATTCGGTCATAGTAAAGCAACCCCATAACCATACATTTTCACAAATATATCCAGCCAAACACCATATAGCAAATTTTTAAACTCAAATTCAACATACAGCAGCATAAACTAGCAAAATTTCATGCTTACAAAAAGATCCCAGCAGCCAAACACAACCAACACCTCTTACAAGCATTTTCACCATCATTTAATTCCATGTGAACAGTATATAAATATACATGTAGCATGCAGCATGTAATCACATACTTTAGAACCAAATCTAGCGCAAAATCATCCAACAATTAATTCAGCGGAAACATGCAAAGTGGGATTTAGCAAAGCATTATACTCCAAACAATTTCCCAACAATAAATCACAACCCAACACTCTTCAAGCCACTCAACCGAAGCAAAATAAGTACAAATTAGTTATGCATCAGCTTAACTAAAAAATCCCGGCCACAATTCTTACAATAAACATTTCCAACGTCATTCAATTCATGTAAAAGCCATACCTAATTATAAGTAACATGCAACGCATAAGTACCTCTTTTTAATAGCAATCTACCCAATATTTTCCATAAACATAATTTCATACTCTCAATTCCAAACACATGCATGTCACGGAGATCTTCAATTTATTAGAAATTCAAAACTAAAGAACTAAAATAAAACCTCAATCAATCGGGTATGCACACGCATATGATCATTCCAACCAACACATGATTTTAAATGCAAGTTTAATAATATTCCACTCACCATTCACCTCAACCAAACTTCCAGCAAGCTTCAAACATTATTTTATCCTCCAATCCCGAGCCTAGATCTGAGTTAATCTTGCTCGGTTTTTTGTCTCCTCCACGATTCAGATCACTCTCACTCCTCTCGGCTGAACCTCACACTCTCTTCTCTTTTTTTTTCTTTCTTTCTATCCTCTCTTCTATTTTCTCTCGTTCTCCTTTGTTTTTCTTATCTCTCTTTTTTTTTTTTTTTTTTTTTTTTTTTTTTTGTTTTTTGTTTTTGCCTCTGCTCTGTTTTCGCTTTCTCCCTCAGCTCTCGTCTTCTTCTCCTTCCTTTGGGCGAACTGCCCAGTTTTTTTCTTCTTTAAAACTAAAACAGTTTTCTGAAATTATAAATCTGCCCCAAAAATCTCTTAATTTCTCTAACCCCGCCACATAAGCTTCTCCTAACAAAAATGTCCAGATTTTTGCCCCTTGCTACTTGCAAACCCAGCAGCTTCCTTTTCTTGCAATTTCATTCCCAATAAAACTTTTAAAAACTAACTGAAATCCCCTTCCATAAAAAATAAAATCACAAAGAATATGTAATATATAGTAGGATTAAAAAAAACGGGGTTTCATAGTTTTATTACGCATTTGTTTAGGGTTTCTTTTATATTTGTTTTATTTTGCATTTGTATTATATTTGTTTATATTTTACTTGTACGCAATG
The DNA here is from genome assembly GCF_008641045.1 of Pistacia vera. NCBI lineage: Eukaryota > Viridiplantae > Streptophyta > Magnoliopsida > Sapindales > Anacardiaceae > Pistacia > Pistacia vera. Next base: position 379,544 of record NW_022196024.1, on the reverse strand, counting down.
CAATGTATTAATTTCATTAGTTGTTTGTGTTTTATTTGTAGTTGGTTAGGTTGTAGTTAATATGGCTGTATATGGTTAGGCATAATTAGTTTAGTTAGTTGAATTGGTTACTATAGTTACTGTCAACTATAGTTAGTTAACCATGGTTACTAGAAATTTTGGGCAGATTTGGCATCGCTATTTGATCGTAAGAACAAATTACAATCATATGAACAAAAGTCAGTATAATTTGGTCCGTCGTCGCAGGATCAATTACTACTTTCAGCAGAAGTGGAACATTGCCCGTAGCTTCCCCTACATTGATGGCTTCAAGTAGTGTTGGATCGAACGAGGTAACAATTTATCTGTGTTTAGTTTATGAGGTTTAAATGTGCATATGTGTGTTGGTAATGTGTTTGCTGATTATTAGGGGGTCCCAATCTTGGTTGTCGTTCTTATCGTACTGTTATTAGATGAGTGATAATGTCAACTAGTCCGCTGAGATGACCCACAAATTTCTGGTTTTGTTGTCTGAGCATGCAAAAATTTCCCACGGTACTTCAATAAAAACAACAGATTACTAGGATATGTTGGATGACTTATCATCATTGGTTGGGAGGAGACTCAATGTGACACAACTAGCCTCTAAGTACTTTTGCCTGAGAAAAGTATATCAAGCACGATAGAAATTGTTTCAACACACGGACTTTGGTTGGGATCATGAGTTGCAAACTCCAACGTGTCCCTTACAGGTTTGGCAAGAATATATCAAGGTAAATTTCAAAATTTTAAATTCATATTAATCTACGGCACCGTACTTTTACGATTTTTTTTAGGACTGACAAATATTAATATATGTTTATTTTTCATTACCAGCAAAACCCACAGACGCAACAATTCTTCCACAAGGGACTTCCTCACAAGGAGCTTTATGAAGTCATATTTGAGAAGCAAACTGCCACGAGGAGATATGCGTACACATCTATGTCTCAACCTATGGAGAACTTCACTTCTTCTGATCAAGGACCCGTTAACATTGATGATAGTGACTTCAAACCTGATCCAGATCGGATGACAGGGGAAAAAAGGTAAAACACATCTGGTCATGCAAGATCGACAAATAGGAGGAAGAGAAGGGGCCTAGGACAGACACTTGTGGATGTCATTGGCAGATTGACAGACGTGCTTGTGGAGAGGAGTATGGGATCGAAGGCCAGCAATTGTAGTAGAGATGAAGGGGACGAAGAGAACACCAGTGCTCCATCTGATCCGTTTTCCATGAGCCATTGTATTGACGTTTTGATGGCCATGCAAGTACCCATAGAGTTTTACATGCTAGTTGTCAAGTATTTATATCAAAATCCAGGGTGACGGGAGGTATTCGTAAAACTGTTACCCGAGGAAAAGGCTAATTGGATTTATAACGACTTTCGCAATTTGTAGAGGACTCTATATATCTTAAGTGTTTGGCCACAGTTTTGGATTGTAACGCCCAGATGGAGGTACATAATTTAATTTATGCTCTTAGACCTTTAGTTGATTTTTGCTAAAGTTATTTTGAGAAAATGTGAAGAAACTTGCATTAAGGGTAAAATGGTCTTTTCACTCAAAATTAGTTGAAAAAGTGGGGAGTGAAAAGAGATAGTTTTTAATGGAGAATGCAATAAAAATGAGGTAGAATTTCATGGAGAATGCAATAAAAATGAAGGCATTATGGTAATTGATTAAAGGACATAGATGGAATTTTAAAGAAAGTGCAAGGACAAAATGGGAAACTATATATATATTTTTATGTTATATCAAATTGAAGAGTGAAACCCCAGCCACTCTTACCCATTTTCACGCCACTTTCATCTCTATATTCTCTCAAATTCTTCAATTCTTCTTCAAAGGAAAGTCATAGGTTTTGGATATTTTTTGAGTGGATTTTCAATCCCAAGCAACTTTAGGTAAAATCCTTGAATTAAGAAGTGATTTTTCATTTTTAAAGTGTTGAATTTTAATGGTTTGTGCTCATAGGATTTAAGAAGAAGAGAGTTTGATCAAAGAAGATTCTTAAAGGGGTTGGATTGCTCATATCAAAGGTAAGTAAATCCCACCCAAGTTATGATTTGAGAAATCAAGTGTGTAGAGATTTTACATATATGTATATGTTTATGAAATTGATGAATTATTGATGAGTTTGATGATTATTGATGAATAGAATTTAGCCATGAGAAGTGGTTTTGGTTGTATGATGATTAATTGAAGTTTGGTTGAAGTTAGAAGGAGTTGAGTAGAATTTTTGGGAGTGTATTGTTTTAGATAGGTTTGGTAATTGTTTAAGGGAGTTTTACTCCAAATATTGGTGGCTTGAGAAAGAGATAGAGTTGTAGTCAAATTAGAGTTTGATTATGCATGCAATATGTTTGATGAAATGTCTAAGAGAAGTGTACGCATGAGTTTTATTCATTTATAAATTGATATGAGTTTGTAGATGGTAGAGGGAAACTTATTTTTTATGCTACATGGCATCCTTGCATTTAAACATTTGCATTTAGAAAGAATTATAAGCATGAAACCATTTACATGCATACATATTCATAAGAGCATGAAAAAGCACTAAAATGTGTTAAAGAGAAAATAGAAAGAAATGAGAATATTAAAGATATTCAAATCTTAAATTTTAGTTAAAGAAGTGTAAAAAGATAAAAAGAAGAGAAGGTTGTTGCTGTGATGGGGAGCCCGTGAGTGACATAGTCCCACATGCACGCCACCTTTAGTGAGCGGCCTCAGAATTCAGAAAGAAGAATTGTACAGTCCGTTAGAAGTGCGTGTGGATGAGGATTGTACCCAGAATTAGAGAATTCACTCACACGGCCAATGCTCCAAATCCATGCCTCAACCGACTCTGATCAGCAAGAAAAGAAAGAATAGAAAGAAAGAATAGAAAGAAAGAAAGAATAGAAAAGAAAGAAAGAATAGAAAGAAAGAAAGAAAGAATAAAAAAGAAAAGAAAGAATAGAAAGAAAGAAAAGAAAGAATAGAAATAAAGACTAGAAAAGAAAGAAAGAAATAAAGAAAAAGAAACAGAAAACAGAATAAGAAAAATAGAAAAGAAAATGCATAATTTATGCATTTTTGCATTTGCATCATGAATATGCATACTATCATGCTCCTTATCATGAGTAGAGAGAAATAGAAAATTGAGAGAAAAACAGAGAGCAAAACAGAGAAAGAATGAGAAAGATTAGAGAAAGAACAGAGAAAGAACAGAGAGAAGAATAGATAAAGAATAGAGAATAATCGGGAAATGTGATGTAAGGAAAGAAAATTCAGAATTTAAGCAACGGAGAGAGAAGGGTAGCATTAGTGGATTTACTTATTGAACAATTAGCGCTCACTCTGTTGTTTTTAATGTTTTGCAGGTAGTAGGTGAGTTGCGGTCACTCGGAACGTCACGCAGTGGAAGGGTTGGGCTACACTATCAAGTTGCTATTTTGAGTATATTTTGTAAATATTTGTATATAAAGAAAAATTAAATATGGGCCCATACTTTATTACTCGTTTATATGTGTATTTTCTTATACATATTTTTAATGAGTTTTATTGATTATTTTACGAGTATACTAGTTAGAAAGAAAGTATTACATGTATGCACCAGTGGGCACTTATTCCTTTTATGGCTAACCCAAACTTTTTTTCAGCACCTTGATTTGAAAAATGTACCCTAATGTCTGCTATTGTATGAACTTATTCATTATGCTATTATTTTATGTAAGATAACATGTTTCATATGAGTTTGGGATTGTAATTAGAATTAAAAATTGAATGTTTTATTTTGCTAAGTACTACAACAACTATTAAATAATGATCAATGTTTTACAAATATACATGTTTAAATGGCGTCGTCTAGGTGTATAGGAAGAAGACGAAGTACTGCAGATGACGAAGAAGAAATACTGACAGATATAACAGTTGCACTATGCGCTATTGTTGCATTGGAAAAAAAGATGAGCATAAACACGAAATGAGACTGGAGAAACAACATTCTACCTATATAGGTTTTCATCAAGATACTGCCTTCTTAGCGAACAAACAACCCTCCAACTCTCAACTGACCACATCAATGTTAAACACCTCAAGACAACAAACAAATTAACCTTTAAATCTTCACTCCCAAAATCAACATGAACCTAAACACTCCTATCTACCTACTCAAAGTTTTCAACCTTATAATCAAAGTTTTGGCAGAGGTAGAGGAAGAGGTCGAAACTTTTACAAGCCTAGACTATTTTGTCAATTGTGTGGAAAGAATGGACACATGGCCTTGCAATGCTATCATCGCTTTGATACTTCCTTTCAAGGAAACCAAAATCACCGACCACAATTTGGAACAGAGTATAATGCTTCATAGCAGCATATTCAATCCACAACTCCTGTACATTTGTTTTTTGAACAACTCAGCCTGCTTACTTGAGTTATTATCCAAGACAGTCCTACCAGACTTCTTCACCAATGACACATCACCCACAATTCTTTCAGAACAACACTCCAGTAAACTCTTCTGAACAAAATTTGTCACAGCAGCATTATGGACATTCTAGAGAAAATGAGTTGAACAAGCAAACTACAACAATTCAGCCAAATCAAATAGCAACTCCTCTAACAGTTTCAGATCCCAATTGGTTTATTGACTCGGGTGCAACTCATCATATAACACCTGATCTTCAAAATCTCTCAGTCAAAAATCAATACACAGGAACTGAACAAGTTGGGAATGGGCAGTGTCTTGACATCTCTCATACAGGTTTGACTATTTTACCCTCCTCTTGTATGAACAAATCTATTCAACTTAAAAACATACTATGTGTTCCACATGTGACTAAGAATCTGCTGAGTATTTCAAAAATTACAAGAGACAATAATGTGCTGGTTGAGTTCTCTGCTGATGATTGTGTTATAAAGGACAAGACTTCTCAGGCTGTACTTCTTAAAGGAACCTTGCACAATGGATTTTATCAACTTGACATCCCAAGTGGAAATGAAGCCTGCCGACAACAAAGTTCTACCTCATTACAACCTTCTTTTTTGCAACAATCACAAGCAAAAGCTTTTCTTTCTGGACTTTCCTGCTTACATAATTCCGCTAGACGACAAGATTCCAGTGATGTACTTGCCATAGAAGGAAATAAAAGCCAAGCTCCAGCATCAGTTAGTAAATGAGATTTATGGCATAGGAGATTAGGCCATCCTCATGTTTCAGTCCTTAACTCTCTTGTACCAACGTTGAATGTAAAGGACAATATTAATAAAATTTAGTTTTGTGAAGCATGTCAATATGACAAACTTCATCAAAACTCTTTTCCTTCATCACACTCTCGGGCAAGTAAACCCTTTGAGTTGGTATATGAGGATGTTTGGGGACCTGCCCCTGTAATTTCAGCTATTGGATTCAGATATTACCTACTCCTTGTTGATGATCATACCAGATACTCCTGGATCTATCCCCTCAAACTCAAATTAGAAGTAACCTCAGTCGTTAAACAGTTCATACAACTAGTAGATCAACAATTTGACACCAAAATCAAGACATTTCAGTCAGATTGGGGAGGAGAGTTCAGACCTCTTGCGTTTTTCTTTGCTCAGCAGGGGATCCATTTTCAGCACCCCTGTCCTCATACGCATCAGCAGAATGGGAGGATTGAATGCAAACATCGTCATGTTACTGAAATGGGACTCACATTACTAGCACAAGCCTCCATGCCACTACAAGTGTACCTGATTAACAGATTACCATCCCTCAGTTTTGCAATATCAAACTCCCTTCTATCTTCTGTTTCACAAAGTACCAGACTACAAGGCTGTCTGCATCTTCGGTTGTCAATGTTTTCCCTTTATTAGACCCTATCAAAAACATAAATTTGCCTTTCATTCTGAGGAGTGTGTTCTTCTTGGGTACATCTCTATTCACAAGGCCTACTTATGTCTCAACACCCATGAAAGAGTTTACATCGTGCAAAGTGTCCAATTCAATGAACAAATTTTTCCTTTTGCTAAAGGTTTCTCTATTCTTCATACTTCAGCAACCGAGACACCCCTGTCATCTCCATCTCAACCTTGGAAGCTTCCTGTCACCATTCTTACCCAAAATGCTTCTTCCATAGTACCTTCAACACAAAATCTGTCCACCAGGTCTACTTCTTAGTCCTTGGCTCCACCTTTAACACTTGAAGTTGATCTCAGCTCTTATACCACTCAAATACCTTCTTCCCAAGATCAACCTACCACTACAACTGTCCAGAACACACACCCTATGATTACCCAAAGAAAAGCAGCAACCTTTATTAGTACCCTTATGCCTGAATCTCATAAAGAACCAACCAGTACAACATCCACCTTAAACAATCCTCTTTGGGTGTAAGCTATGACTGCCGAGTATGAAGCTCTCCAACATAATCACACTTGGTCTCTCGTTCCATATACCAATGATATGACCCTTGTTGGCAATAAGTGGGTCTTTAAGGTGAAACTAATTTCGGATGGTAGTGTTCAACGTTACAAGGTAAGACTTATTGCCAAAGGATTTCATCAAACTCCCAGAGTGGATTATTTTGAAACTTTTTCTCCAGTAATCAAAGCTTCCACCAGTCGAGTCATTCTCAATGCCTTAATATCAGTAACAGTGAGAGTAGTGGACACTGAAGAAGGCTCAGCAGCAGACTCAAGAGTAGAAGGAGCAGTTGGAGCCACGACAGCAGCTTGCAACAAGGGGCCCCCAGATTGATTTTTGTTTTTCAATTTTTGACATTCCGTAACAGAGTGACCTGGACGTTTGCAGTATTTGTAGAAGATAGTCTTTGAGGATTGAGAAGGGAAACGACCCCAGGCTGGAGAAGATCCAAAGGTAGTCTTAGGGATGGCAACAACAACTGAATCTGGAGTTTGCATCTTCATGGTTGAATGACGATTTTCTTCGGAAATAAGTTTAGTAACTACAATCTCAAGAGTGGGAAGAGGTGTGCGATGCAAAAGAGAGGCCCGAGTAGACTCAAAATCCTCACGAAGTGCCATCATAAAATGCATAAACTTACGACGATCACGGTAGGTTGCAAACAACGCAATGTCATCAGAACATTTGAGTTGAGGATCTACAGCAGACAACTGTTCCCAAAGATTATTGACTTGAGAATAAAAATCAGCAATGGACTAACCTGATTCCTGATGCATTTGATAAAGCTTAGTCTCAAGCTGGAACTGCAACGAAGCATCATGAGTGCAGTTGTATTGTTTACCAAGAAAATCCCAAGCAGCTTTAACATTACCAAGCTTGGGAAGCAGGCTATTGATGGATGGAACAGAAGTATTGATAAACCAAGACAATATTTTATAATGAATACTATGCCAATCTTCAAGCCGACATGCAAACTTATCAAGACTCTCACTATCTTGTTGCTTGGGGGCAGGAATATCACCAGAATCATAACGCCACAATTTTTGTCCTCTAAGAAATACTTCCATATTTTGAGCCCACATATTATAATTTGAGTCATCTAAAATGGTATCAATAGGACGAACAATGGTATCAAGGGTGGGAAAGGAGTGAGACATACTGTTTTTTTTTTTTTTTTGGGTCAATGAGTCAACGGTCAATGAGTCAATGGTCAACGAGTCAACGGTCAACGGGTGGACCTGGGCTGGACTGTGAACCAAATGGGCTGATTTAAAGAAGAAAGAAAAATGGGCTGGGAAGGCTTACTTAGATTGGGCTTGAAGGTGGCTGTAACAGGGTTAATATTTCTGCTGGAGATGTGCAGACTATTCAGGAGGCATGTGGGGGTGCGTGCGAAAGCGTATCGGGAAAATCTTGACATAGAAACACCGCGTTTATGATCATATTTGATATAAAAAAAGGGAGCAAAAATCGGATGTAAAGCCACGAAAATCCCACTGTTAGTGTAGGGAAAGCCAAGGTTGGTGCGAAAGGAAATACCAATGAAACGGCTTGCACGGACAGGAAGATCAGAGTAGTGGCTCTGCTACCATGTTGAAATAAAGAGAGTTTTGAGGAATCATATGATTGTATATTTCTGTGTGTATCAACTATACAAAGGAGGCCTCTATATATAGTGGAGAAGGCCAAAGTTAATAAGGGAATACACTCTATGGAAAGATTCTAACCTAGCATAATTACAAGAAATTATAGCATAATTACAGGAATAATCATATATCTTAGGGATATTATAAGATACTAATATATATATTCTAGGGATATTATAAGATACTAATATATGTACTAACACTCAAGACCTCTTGAGCAATATACCCAAGAGTTTCAAGCGAACTGCCAAACTATCTAGAGGTAGTTTTCTTTCTTTCTTATAGACATATATTTAAAGTTGAGGGTAAAAATGGTATTTAACCTTGTTACATTAAACCTCAAGAGGTTTATCTAAATTTCACCAAACCTCAGGAGGTTTAAAGTAATTTTCTCTATATTATATATTTGAAATAAAAGCTCTTTTTAGATAGTAAAAGGTTTTCTTACTCGGGATTAAAAGCTCTTTTTGGATGATTTAAAATGGTAAATAAAATAAATATTATTCTATTATTTATGGAATCTGAATTAATATTTAATCAATGTTTTCTTTTGCAAATAAAAGTTTATAACATTCAATGATTTAATTTTTTTTTTTTATGTAATCTTTGCTTATATAAGCTTCAAAAACCTTTGCAATAACGAAGGTTATGAAAACAAAAATGAAAATATTGTAATACAATGTTAAAGGAAAATTAAAAAGATGTAATAATAATAGAAATTACTGGAAAAAAAGTAAATTTTAGTGGAAATTTTCAATAAATTTTACAACTATTTTTTTATTATATATTATTATTATTATTTTGTTTTTATTTTCAGATTAAAAAAATATACTTAATAAACCCTAAACCCTATACCCTAAATACTTAATAACTTCCTATTTTAATTAAAAATACAAACCCTTACATATTCCTTTGCTCTGTATTTGTCTTTCGCGACATGCAAAAATAATATTGAACTTCATTTCCTTTAGTAAAGCTGCATTTCCAGGGTTTTTAGTGGAAAAGGAACTAGAGGGTCACTGAAAGTTTCGATATTTTAGCCATAAAAAGGCTTTGAGTGTGCTGGCATTTAAGATCAGTTGCTCTGGCTTCTCTCTCTCTCTCTCCCCTAAATTTTTTGGTGGGTATTTTCTTTCATTTGGGTTTTCTAATATGAACTGGTATACCTAACTTTGATTAACTTTATGTTCATTCTAGCTTTTTTCTTCATGTCTTGGTGTCTCTTCTTGCTCTTCGAGGTTACAAATAGTTTTATTAGTTTAAAGTTGATGCCTTTTGAGTTTACTTTTGGTATCTGCATCGACTACTATAACTTTGGTTTATCTGCCTCTCATTAGTGCTTTCATTTTTGTAGCAATGCAATGTTTTGTAACATTTACAAGTCATTATTTTGTTGCAAGTGCATGTAACATCTCAGGTTTTAAGTGTTACAATTTAGCTTTCTGGCTAAGGTGTTTATGTTCTTGCTTTCTTCGGAATATAATTTGTTTTAGAGATTTTGCTCTTCCGAATTTTTGATATGTTCACTTGTTCAGGATATTAACTTTTATTTTAGAAACTTGAGATATTACTAATGTTGAATGCAATTTTTTTTTATTTTTTTGGTGGTATGAAGTGAAACATTTTTATATATTAAGAGTAGATTTTTGGTTTCAATTTTGTTTATAAGGAATAGGCCTTTTGTTTTGACTAGAGAGATAAAAGATTGGTACTTATTTTGGGAAATTAAATGTTAAAATTCTGTCAAGGGTTAATGAAAAAATAAGTTTGTTTTGGGATAGAGATGGGAGTGTGGGTACTCTGGTCCTTAGCTATTCGGCAATCCTAGATGTTTATAAAACAAATATAAAATTACACCTCCCTTTTAAATCAATAATGGGGTTTATTGATAAAATAGGTGGGGACTAATTTTGGTACAGTCTTGTTCTCCAAAAAGAAGAGCCAAATATAAGAAGAGGACTAAAATTAGAAAAGATTATGGTTGTGCTCAAGAAAAGTCCAAAATATCCCGGCTTACATTAATTTTTTTTTTTAAATTCTTTTTAATATTCTTAGTGTTGTTTCTGAAGAACTTTGAGAAGAACAATAGAACAATGTAGAAGAAGGCAAAGAAAATGCAGAGAAAAGTTAGTTAGACTAAAGTGTAGTAACGATTTGGAAAAGTTTTATTAGTAACTAAAAAAATGAGAAGCAGTTCGGTGATGCTTTTTATTAGCATTTTACAAATCTTGCATAAGCCAAACATGATTTGAGCTGAGTTTTTACATAAATAACCCAAGCTAACTTCTATGAATTAACTAAGGAGTCCTAAGTATACCCCTTCAGTATACCCATTAAGCTAATATTCCCCATTAAGCTAGACTTTCTCCATTGTCTTCGAGTAGTCAGTATACCTTCCTTATTCTAATGTTCCCCCTTAAAAATGTTGGATTAGATGAAGACGGACACGAAGTAGTGAATGGAAACAAGAGCAGAAATAATAATTTTTGTTAAAGAGGAATTCAACTGCACAATCAATACAAAGATAAATGAGAAAAGACATTGCCTTTTATAGGCTTACAGGCTACACACGTAGCCATGACTCCATGACTCTTAATTTTACTAAAGCACTGCATAAAAAATTACTTGCACCTTACTTCTTTCATCACGTCGCCTAATTAATAGCAACTAAACATTTGGACTATTTCAACTCCAGCAAAAGACTTATTTGCCCTTAAAGACTTTGAATCACTCTTCAATACTCCCCTTTGATTCAAATCTGCAAACACCCATGCGCAATCTGAAGTAGCCATGCTTGGCCTAAGAGAGAGACTTGGTTAGAACTTCTACGACCTGTTCATTTGTATCACAAGCCTTTAATGAAATCATTCCATTTGTTACCAGACTTCGAATGAAGTGATAACGAAGGTCAATATGTTTGGTTCTATTATGGAAGGCTGGATTTTTTGTCATTGCAATAGTTGCTCTGATGTCACAAAAGATTTCTGTTGCACTAGCTTGCTCTTGATGAAAATCAGCAAGAAGTCTTCTTAACCATACTGCTTGACAAGCTGATGAAGTTGCTGCAATGTACTCTGCCTCTGAAGTTGATAATGCTACAACTTCCTGCTTCTTTGAACTCCATGAAATTGCTCCAGAACCAAGGCTGAATAAATGACCTGAAGTGCTTTTTCTGCCATTTAAACAACCTGCATAATCACTATTCGTATAACCAATTAATTTGAAATCTGATACTTTTGAGTACCAAATTCCTAATTCAACAGTCCCTGCAACATATCTCAATATTCTTTTAGCAGCGCCAAGATGAAGCTTGGTTGGATTGTGCATAAATCTAGACACTACATCAACAGAGAAGCTAATATCTGGCCTTGTATAACACAAATAATTCAAACCACCAACTAGACTTCTAAAATATTTTGCATTAGCCATTTCAGTGCCATCATCAAGATTCAGCTTTTCATTCACATTCATTGGTGTGGCTGCCACTTTGCAATTCATCATATTAAATCTCTTTAAAAGATCCATAGCATATTTCCTTTGTGAAATAAAAATTCCATCTACATTTTGTTTCACCTCAAGACCAAGAAAATAATGCAATAGACCCAAATCTAACATCTCAAATTTCTTCATCATGCAAGATTTAAATTCAGCAACAATAGACTCACATAATCCCATATATATTATATCATCAACATAAAGACACACCACCGAAAAGCCATTTTTACCTTCCTTCTTCAAATAAAGAGTTGGCTCATTGTCACTCCTTTCAAATCCATTTTCTTTGATATAGGAGTCAATTTTTGCATACCATGCCCGTGGAGCTTGCTTTAAACCGTAAAATGCCTTTTTCAACCTGTAGACTTTATTTTCATTGCCACTAACTATAAAACCTTCAGGTTGTGAGACATAAACTTCTTCTTCCAATTCACCATTCAAAAAAGCAGACTTGACATCAAATTGATAGATAGGCCAATTAAGTTGAGCAGCCAAGGCTAAAACGGTTCTCACCATTTCAAAGCGTGCAATAGGGGAGAACGTTTCTTCAAAATCAATTCCTTGCTGTTGGGAATATCCCTTCACAACCAGCCAAGCCTTGTGCTTCTGTATACTTCCATCTGCATGGTATTTGGTTCGATACACCCATTTGAGCCCAATGACATTTTTTTCTTCAGGTAAATTCACCAAATCCCAAGTCTGATTTTTCTGAATTGCCAGCAGCTCGTCTTCCATTGCATTACACCATTCTGACTTTTTCACAGCTTCCTTAAAACAAATAGGATCTGAAGTAAATAGAGCAAATGTGCAGGTTTCATAAATCTCGCTGAAGGATTTGGTTTTTCTTGGAGTAGTTTCATTGGAAGAGTTAGAGGATGAATCAAAATTTGTTGGTGTTGAACCCATTTGTGGATCATCAGAATCTTCTGGAAATTGAATCTGCTGCCTTTTATCTTCATTCCAAGCCCAACTTGCATCTTCATTAAACACCACATCCCTACTAATAATCATCTTGCCACTAACAGGATTATACAGTCTATGTGCTTTGGATTGTGCACTATATCCAATAAAAATGCATTTTTAGGATTTTTTATCAAGTTTTTGAGACTGTGATTTTATCAAAGCATAAGCTATACAATCAAAAACTTTTAAGTGGCTTACCTGTGACTTTCTACCTTTCCAAGCTTCATATGGTGTTTGGTTCAAGACAGCTTTTGTAGGAGAAATATTGAGAATGTACACTGCAGTTGCAACTGCTTCTCCCCAAAAATTATCCGGAAGATATTTTGCTTTCAACATACTTCTGGCCATTTCAACCACTGTTTGGTTCTTCCTTTTAGCAACATCGTTTTGCTCTGGTGTGTGTGGTGCAGTAAGTTCCCTATGAATTCCATTTTCCTCAAAAAACATTAAATTCAGTTGAAAGAAATTCACCTCCTCTGTCTGTACCAAGTGTCTGAATGAAACACTTGCTTTGCTTCTCAATAAGTGCTTTGAATTTCTTGAAATTATCAAAAACTTCAGACTTGAATTTCAAGAAAAAAACCCAACTCATGCAACTAAAATCATCTGTGATCAACAAAAAATATCGACTCCCACCAAAAGACTCAATACTCATAGGCCCACATAAGTCAGCATGCAATAACTCAAGACAACTGGAAGCTCTCCAAGATTTTCTTATAGGAAAACTCTTTCTATTTTGCTTTCCATAGACATACCCTTCACAAAAGTCAAGATTATCAATTCTAGGCAACCCAAAAACCATTTCTTTTTTACTCAACAATTTCAACCCATTTATATTTAAGTGTCCATAGCGCAAATGCCACAATTTAGCCTCATTACATCCTTTAGCTATCAAACCAGAATCATCAACAATTGAAACTTCAAGTGGAAACATTTTATTACTAGACATTTTAACAGTAGCAATAATTTGGCTTTATTTTTTATCCTTAATAACACACAACCCATCATCAAACACAATGCAATATCCACTAACCATTAGTTGCCCAATACTTAGTAGGTTATGAGTCAAACTAGGAACAAACAATACATTAGGCAATAGTTTGACTTTACCATGACTAGTGATGGAAATTGTACCTTTTCCTTCAACTTGAATTTGTTTGTTATCTCCTAACCTCACTTCTGACTTTTGTGACTCATCAATTTCCTTGAACAATGATCTTGTTCCCGTCATATGATTAGAACATCCACTGTCCAAGAACCAAACATCATTGGAGACTACGTTATTACAAAAATGGGCCATGAAAAGCTTACTGTCTTCATCTACCTTCTCTGCGAAACTTGCTTGATTATTGGCATTCTTCTGCTTAGCCTAACAATTAGCTTCTTTGTGGCCAAGTTTGTTGCAATAGTAGCACCGAATTGAACTTCGATGCTGCCTGTATTCACCAGATTGTCCTCTTTCTTTGCCTCTGCCACGACCTCTACCACGAAAACCACCATAATTATTGCCTCTGCCTTGTTTCTTCTTAGAGAAATTTGCTGCCTTGCCCTTTTGAGATGACTCCATCTTCACTTGAAATGCTTTTTCCTCATTTTTGTCATGCAATCTATTCAGCCTTTCTTCATGAGCTTGCAAAGAACTCATTAATTCATCAAAAAAGAAATCAGATAAATCATGAAAATCCTCAATTGCAGCAACCACATGTTCAAATTTTGGAGTGAGACTCCTCAAGATTTTTGCAACTATGATTTCATCAGTGATTTTTTCACCATACAACTTCATTTTATTAACAAGGGTAGACACACAAGACAAATAATCTTGCACAGATTCATTGTTTTGCATAAGCAAATTTTCAAAATCACGACGGTAAGTTTGCAATTTTACCATAATTACCTTTGTAGACCCTTGATATTCCTTCTTTATCTTCCAAGCCTCTGTTGCAGTTTCTACTGTTGCAATTTCTTGAAACAATTACTCATTTATCGCTTGTTAAATGAAGAACAAGGCTTTGGAGTCCCTTCTTGCGTTCAATTTTTTCTCTTCATTTGAAAGTACTTCGTCAGTAATGCCATGCTCAACCACGTCCCATAACTCTTGAGACTTGAACAAGGTTCTCATTTTGATGCTCCAAAACGCATACTTCTCACCGTTGAAGATGGGTATGAGTGGCTGTGTGGAGGTTGAAAGCCCATTTGCTGCCATCTAGATCTCTCACGTGTTTCACTCTTTCTTACGTTTTTTTGTGTTCGCCCAGTCAAGACCAAGGCCTTGCTTTGATACCACAAATGTTGGATTAGATGAAGATGGACACCAAGTAGTGAATGAAAACAAGAGCAGAAATAATAATTTTTGTTAAAGAGGAATTCAACTGCACAATCAATACAAAGATAAATGAGAAAAGACATTGCCTTTTATAGGCTTACAGGTTACACACGTAACCATGACTCCATGACTCCTAATTTTACTAAAGCATTACATAAAAAATTACTTGCACCTTACTTCTTTCATCACGTCACCTAATTAATATCAACTAAACATTTGGACTATTTCAACTCCAGCAAAAGACTTATTTGCCCTTAAAGACTTTGAATCACTCTTCAATATTAAACTCAACTTTCTTTGTTGTTCAGATTTAGCATTACTCCTTTTTATATTAACACCCCTTCAACTACACATGTGTACTATAGTAGGATTGTGTGCAATAGCTAAAAGGAAAAGGCATCAGTGCAACATGTGTCTAGAATACTCAACTCCAGCATACTTCACATCAATAAGCTTGAGGAACAACTAAAAAGCAAAAAAAGGTAGTACTATATAGAACCATGCTGCAACATGTCAGGAGCAGTTACTTCATAGAACAAAGCCACATCATGTCTTAGAATAGTGCAATATTTTAAAACAGTAAGATCATCAACAACTTGTAGTATGCATCCAGTACACTCTAATTTAGCAATGTGTAGTCTGACTATCGTTTCCCAGTATGTATTTAGGACCTTTTACTCTGGTAAGGCAGAGATCACATTCAGTTTTTCTCTAAGCAAGCTAAATCTGTTCCCTGATAAAGCTTTGGTTAAGATGTCGGCTTTTTGAAATTATGAGGAGACATATTGCACAGTCAATTATTTTCCTGCAACTAGCTCCCTTACATAGTGTATATCAATCTCGACATGTTTGGTTCGGGCATGAAATGCGGGGTTAGAAGATAAAGCCCCTGCACTCATGTTGTCACACCAAATGACAGGGACATGTTTAATTGCAATGCCCAACTCTTTAAAGAGATGTTGGATCCATACTACCTCAGTAGCAGCCTGATTTAGGGAACAATATTCAGCTTCGGTGGAAGAGAGAGAGACTACCTTTTGTTTCTTAGAGCTCCATTGAACCAAATTTTCTCCAAGGAACACAATATACCCGCTAGTAGACTTTCTATCATTAACATCACTTGCCTAATCGGCATCGGCATATGCCTCTAAATTGAAATGTTTTTGCTGTTTAAACAAAAGACCATACTAAATAGTAACCTTGATATACCTAAGAACTCGTTTACAAGCTGTGCAATGTGAAGCTTTAGGTTGCTGAAGGAATTGGCTAAGTTTGTTAACGGTAAAGGCTATATCAGGTCTAGAGAGAGTCAAGTATTGGACCCTCCAATGATGCTACGATATAAGGTAGGCTGATGAAATCATTCACCATCATTGGTCATGAGCTTTGTGCCTATTGCCATTGGAGTATGACACGAATTGCAATCTTTCATGTTTGCCTTGGCTAGTAATTCCTGTGCATATTTGGATTAAGTGAGTAACAAGCCATTCCTATTTCGACAGACTTCAAAGCCTAGGAAATAACTCACTTCACCAAGAATCTTCAAGGCAGACCATTAAGATCCTGAACCACTTGATCAATGAGTTGAAAATTAGTCCTTGTTACTAAGATATCATCAACATAAACAAGTAAATATATCACATCAGACCCCCTGTGATAATGAAAGAGACTGATATCAGAGGTAGAATTAAGAAAACCCCAAGCTAAGAGAGCACTTCGGAGCTTATCGAACCATGCACATAGAGCCTGCTTAAGGCCATATAGTGCCTTTCTCAATTTGTAGACCTACTGAGTACTAGAAGAAGCATCAAATCTCTCAGGTGGCAGCATATATACTATCTCTGTGAGTTCTCCATTTAAGAAGGTGTTATTCACATCGAGTTGCTGAACTTGCCAACCATTATAGACAACCAAAGAGAGAATGATCCTAATGGTTGCTGCTTTAACAACTGGAGAAATACTGTCAAAGTAGTCTAGGCCAAAGGTTTTTTGAAACCCCTTGGCAACAAGCCAGGCTTTGTACTTTTGTAAGGTCCCATCTGAATTGAGTTTAGTCTTGAATATCCATTTGCTGCTTACTGCATGCATGCCTAACTCATACGGTATCAAGTCCCAAGTTTGATTGTTTAAAAAAGCCTGATATTCTGCCCCTCTAGCAGATTTCTATTCAGGGATATTTAAGGCTTTCTTAACTATTTAAGGTTCTTTAAGAATAACTTGTGTAGATAGTAAAGCTTGAATTGGTACCTGATAAGAAGGAAGCAGGTTGTGAACGATAAGCTTTGGATCGTGTTACGATGGGATGAGTATTAAGAGAAGCAGAGGGGACTGGTTCTGTAGGTAGGGTGGGGGCTGCCAATGGTAAGACAACGTCAAGTTGAATACTGGTGGCAGTGGTTTTAGTAGACTTAGACTTAGGGAACTGAAAATGTAAAGGAGCTTGAGATTGATTAGGTTGTAATTGTGTTGGCGTTGCTAACGGTAGGACAACTTCTAGTTGAACATTAGAGGTATGAGGCTGAGTTGAAGAGTATGCAGCTTCAAGACCTGACTGAAGAGGTTGATCGTGACTTGTACATTGAGAGGAAGTAATGTTCATGTTAGAAAAGGAATGACTGGAACCTAAAGCTAACTGATCTTGCTGTGAGTTAGACATTAAGTGAGAGGTGGAGCTAGAGTATTCTGGCTTAAATGAGTGATCCCTCTCAAGAGCAATAGAATGTTGGGGTGCCAGCAATGAAGAAGGCCCCTGAGATGAAAAAGAATCAGATGAACTATAAGAACTAGAACCAGATGCATCACTATTATAGAACTGCTGCACAAAACCTGTTTTAAATGGAAATTCAGTCTCACAAAACTTGTTTAACTATATAAATCCTTCCAGTAGAGGACATACATTTGTACCCTTTATGAGCCAGGCTATAACTAAGAAAAACACATTTCTCAGTGTGAAATGAGAGTTTGTGTTTTTGGTAAGGTCTTAAATAGGGGAAGCAACTGCATCCAAACACCTTAAGCTCATTATACTGAGGTTCTTTCTTGAATAATAGCTGGAAAGGTGAACTATAATCAAGCACAGAAGATGGTAAACGATTTAGTAAGTAAGTTCTTATTTGAAAGGCTGCCACCAAAATTTTAAGAGCATTGAAGCATGAGCTAAAAGGGATAAACCAAATTTAGTAATTGATCTATGTTTCCTTTTGACCTTACCATTTTGTTGGTGTATATAGGGACAAGGGTGCATAAACATGATCCCATGTTGTGATAGATATTTAGAGAACGCTCTAAATTCTCCTCCCCAATCAGTTTGTAGACACTTGATTCGGGTACCCAATAGATTTTCTATAAACACATGGAATTGCACAGAAACACCATAAGCCTCAGACTTGAGTTTTAGAGGGTAAATCCAGGTATACTGGCTGAAGTCATCTACAAAGATGATGTAATATCTATACCCTTCATTAGAAAGAATAGGGGCTGGTCCCCAAAGATTTGAATGTATTAATTCTAGAGGTCCTTTTGCTCTTGTGTTGGAAGAAGGAAAGGTACATTGAGATAATTTGCCATAAGCACAAGCTTCACAAACAGAGTTCTTATTGTCATCCATAGAAAATTCTACATTTAGTTTGTGCAGTACATAATGAAGTGACTTGGGACTAGGATGTCCTATTCTAGCATGCCAAAGTAAAGGCAAATTTTGAGGAGCAGATTGCATCTGACATGTGGATGCTTTATTGCTATTATTAGGAGCAAAAGCATGAAAACAGGAACTCTGAAATGCTTCTATGGATGAGCTGGAGGTAGAGACTTGTTGAGGAGCAAGAAAATTTGAACACTCTAAAGTAGCAATAGCAAAAACAGCACCAGTGGAAAGAGCCAATTGATACAAGCCATCCTTGACTTTCCCTTGTAGTAAAATGGCCTTGCTGCTTCTATCCTTTACCAAACAATGATCAGCATAAAATTCAATCGAAACATTATTATCTTTGGTAATTTGGGAGATACATAGCAATTTTTTTGCAATTTTTGGCACACAATATATTCTTGAGATGTATTAACCTATGAGCATCACAAGATGGTAACATTAACATACCTGTATGAGTAATTGGTAAGGCCTCTCCACTGCCAACTTGGACTTTAGAGTTTCCAGGATATCCTGATTTTAGTGCCATATTATTCGCATAAGAAATCATGTGATTGGAGGTGACTAAGTCCATATACCAAGCCTAGTCTTTGACAATCTAAGCAGTAGCTAGCATGTGACCAGATGGATATCCTGATGTATGAATATCAGTATGAGGAGGAGCAATAGAGGAGTTCTGATGATACTGGACAGGTCCTTGATTGACTGAAGAGGAGCCAAAGAGACATTGATTAGGTAACTGATGCGTTAGTGGTGTTCCATAGGCTGAGTAATCATGAAGGTTCCCAATTTGATCATGAGAGTACTGAGTTGATGCATTCATTCCAGCGACCAAAGCTTGGGGAAACTCATTCACAGGATTTGCATTAGTATGAGGTGTCGCTAAATATGCATTCTAAAGTGATCTAGAGGTATTGTATAGTAGAGGCTGTCCAGGAATATTGAAGTTTGCTGAAGGTTGTCCAGGAACATTATAGTTGGTTGCTGTAAATCCTTGATAATCATAGTCGAACCTATCATAACAGTGAAGGGCTGAATGTCCTGTTTTTCCAGAAACTTGACACATCAGTCTTGGCTTTGGATAGCCTCAACCTCTTCCTCTTCCTTTATTAAAAGGTACAAAATTACCAACATATGGCTGTGACTATCCAATATAAGGAGGACGATTAAGATCAGTCCTTAAAGCTCCTGGTTGTCCCATATACATAGGTCTTTCTCTATAATGAGGAGTTCTTGAAGCTCCAAACAACACATTTGAGCCTGTTGAGTTGGATGAGTTACACCACCAGCATTTTGATAACTGGGCGTCAGTGGATTCATGATAAGAGCTTGAATGTTTATATTTTTTTAGTGATTTAATTGGTTTATTTATGGAAAAGTGTGTTTAAAGTGTGGAATTTGGATTGATTCTTTCATAAATACCATTTATGGGATCACGGGTGCATTTTGAGTGTTTTTAGGCTCAAGCAGGTTTTTGAAGGGAAAAGAATAATGTCGATAGGATTCACAACGCATAGGAACAAACGGCACAAGAATCAGGGTCGAAATGAGGAAGTTTTGGCATGTCGAAGATGTTACGGAAAATCTGGAAATCCTTCATCATGAGTATGCCTCGATGTTTCTATCATAACTTGAGTTTTAGAAATCGGAATTCAATGATTCTAGTGGCGTTGGAAAAATTATTCAGAGACTACAATGTTCGCATTGATGACTTTATCAAATTCTGAAGATTATAGATGCCTTGGATAGAAAGAACGATCACCACAGCGACTATTATTACCGCCGCGGCGATGGGTCACGGGTGTGTGTTAATTCATTACCCTAATCCGAATCTGAATGGGCTAAGTTTTTAATCTTTTTCCTAATCATGACTAGAACCCTAGGGATATAAAAGAGGGTCTTTAAAAAGTTAAAAAGAGATTTTTGGAGGAGAAATGACGGCTACTACTTTGGAGATCAGAATTCTTGCGATTCTCGTTCACAAATTAGTGAAGTGTTTCTATTTTCCGTTCTTGAACTCATGTTATTCAATAAAATGGTTGTTTTCATTACTGTAATTATGAACTAAATCTCTTTTCTAGGGCTAAAGATGTAGCCTAATTTATGAATATGTGTTGATTTAATTTGTTGTTAATTGTTAGTGAGCATTTAATTCTAAGTTTTATTATTGTGCATAATGCTTTCAATTCTTAAGGATCCGAGATTTGAATGATATCATGGGTTGGGTTGAGATCGAGAGATAAAACCTGATTTATCTAAGGTAATAAAACCATAGATTGAGCTAACGCTAGAGATAGGTTACCGCGATCTGTGAGGCTCTGGTAAATTCTATAGAACTTAATGATCTCTTAACTCCGAAATCCAACTTAGAGATATTTTGGTTGTTGCTTAAGGGTTAGTTTGCTAATTGTAACGACTCCATTCTTATAAAAACATACATAGTAAAAGTACATGTAAAAATGACATAAAAAGTTAGGCCCAAAATTTTTCCTTTATTAAACATATGCATTCTTTATACAAATATATATAAGATTTGTATCATATGCACAACTATCAAAATAGGGTGGACAGTGTAGCCATTTCTCTTCGTGTGCCGATGTCCATCCGACTGTGTCCTCATCTAGAACCTGCAAAAACATAGGGAACAACTGGATGAGCACAAAACAATGCTCAGTAAGTAAACCTATTTACTCAAATATTCCCATAACTCTTTCTCTAATATAACCATCTATTTTCTCTTTCTCATAACTCTTTTATACTAACTTTCTTTCTAGTAAGTCGCGGCCCCATTTGACCGGAGGCACAGCTGGGACTTGCTCCCACTCCCTGTGACTTCTACTCATTTTAGCCGATCGGACTTGGTTATGCATGGATTCGGAACCTTTGGCCATGTGAGTGCATAGAATCTCTCGGGTAAACTCGGGTATAGCCCTCATCCGCATGTACTCTACGGGCTACACCACTTCTCTCTCTGATACTCTTGCCGCTCTCTCTATGCGGCGTACATGCGGGAATACTCTACCCGTACTCACAGGTTCCCCATCGCACAACCTACTCTATTCTCTTATTAAGCACTACTCTAGCTTTTACTCTATAGTGCTCATTCTCTCTTTCTCTTTACTCTTAGAGTAGTCTAAACTCAAAAGTCTCTACTCTTTCTCTACTCTCTTTTCTAGTGCATAAATAAAGCATAGTTAATGCACATAAATGACTCATACTCATTAATGCATTTATGAAAAGCAACTATGACATGTAGCAACAATTAAGGCTTTCTACTCTTACTTATGCTTCTCTTGAGCATTTCATCATACAACTCATGTGCATAAAAACTCTACTCTAACTCTAACTTTTCTCTTTTCTTTAATCAACCAAATGGGAGAAAACTCCCTCATAAACTCTAAATTTCCTGTCAAAAGAAAAACACTTCCATAAGCTTGCTCAAAACTTCCTCCAACTTCTATCAAACTCAACCCAACATCAAGCAAATAAAACACTTCTCATAACTCAATTTATGTGTATCACTCAATCATAACTACTAATCTCATCCAACAATTTAATGAATACACACATATATATATAACTCTACTCAAAAGAGTTCTTAAATCTCAACTTAGGTTGAATTTACTTACCTTATGGGGAAAAAGCTTCTTTAACACTTCTTCTTTCCTTTGGGAGCTTGCCTTTTCTCTACAACTTAACCAACAACCACAACATGAGACTCTAATCAAAACATAATAAAACTCTCATCTAAAGCAAGAATCCTTACCTTAGGATGCTTTAGATTAAAACCCTACTAAAAGTTACTCAAAAAGGCTCTTGGAAATCCTTGGAAGATTGAAGGAATTTGAGAGAATTTGGAAAATGAAGGAGGCGGTGGAATGGGAAAATGAAAAGTTCTCAAAGACTAAACCCCCTTAAAAAATCTCTTAACAACTCATTCTTCCCATTTTGCCCTTGCTCTTTCTTGACAATTCCATTCATATCCTTTGATTCCTTACAAACACACCCCCATACATACATATTCTCCATGAAATTTCCTTACAATTTACTCCCCACTTTTCCTGCTAATTAGGGGTAAAATGGTCAAAAAGTACCCAAGGGAAAACATCTCTAAAACTTAATAAACTTTTCAACCGGCACGTCGCCGCGGCGAAACTGTCCAGCAGCTTCCCCGTGGCTTCAACACCTCTTCGCCGCGGCGAAGAATATCCTTCGCCCCGGCGAGCCCTGTAACAGCAAATCTTCTAAATTTGACTCAATTCAAGGCAAAAACTCAACATATCAATACAACCAAAGACCAACCAACCACTATTCATAAAAACCGACTTAAATAAGAGCGAAAATAAGAAACATTAGCAACGTACCTCAAGTGGGGCGTTACACTAATTGTTTGAGAGAAAGTTAGTGGAATATTAGTGAGTTTGGCCTTTAGAATAAGCTTAATTATGTTAACCATAATTGTCAATGCATAGGATTAAATTGGTGTGAAATCTGTGCCCTAGGTTTAGTCATATTGATTTTTATATCATAGTATTTATAAAATTCTGCATTTATTTAGTTTTTAGTTTGTTTACTTTTTCATTAAATTCATTCTTAAAGTTCTGTTTTATCAAATAGCAATAGAATAGACTAGTTTGGTACTTGGTAGGTAGTTCCCTTAGAATTCGACACTCGTTTACTCGAGCTTTATTACTTGCACAATTTTGTACACTTGCGAATAGCCTGTCAAGTTTTTGGTGCCGTTGCCGGAGAACTATTTTATTTACTAATATCAATACGAAATATTTAGTTACTAATTTGATTTATTTTATTTTTGTTTACTAATTAATTTTTATTTATTTTTTGTTTTGTTTGTTTCTTTTAGTTAGATCTTGGAGAGCTTACGTTCAAAAGGTGGTGGTGATCTTAATCCCTTAGACCCTAAAATTGAAAGAACAATCTGACAGTGAAGAAAAGTGATGGCAAGCAACAACTATATGATGCCTTCGAAATGGAATTTTTCAAGGGGAGTAGCAGGAGTTCATGAATTAGATTTAGATAGTTACACTGCTTTGGCCGCTCAAGTTTCAACTATTCAACAACAATTGGGTGCTGCACTCAAAGTTAATGCTATCAAGTCTCCTACTTCAGTTTGTGAAATTAGAGATTGCCAAAGAGGGAAGTCGTTTGCACAACCCGAACACTTCAATTACGTCAACAACTTCCAAAGAAGGCAAGGGAATCCATATTCCAACAATTATACCCCAGCATGGCAGGATCATCCTAATTTCTCTTGGAGCAACAACAACAATCTTATGCCACCTCGTAGTTATCAAGCTCAAGAGAAGAAATCAATTTTGGAAGATGTGCTTACCAAATTCATTGAAGAGACGAGCAAGAGGTTTGAGAAGACTGACATCCTTGTCCAAAATCAATCAGCTTCTATTAGGAACCTTGAGACTCAAATTGAGAAAATTCATAACATATTAGCGAGAAGAGTTCAAGGAGTTTTGCCAAGCGATACAGAGAATAATCCCAAGGAACAAGCGCATGCAATCACCTTGAGGAGTGGACGAATTCTGGAAAATTCAGAAGGTGAAAAACAGAAGCAAGAACAAGAGAAAGATTTGAGGGAAGAGCAGAAGACCGATCGCCGTGGTTATGAAATTCATCGCTGCAGCGATCATGAGAATGTGGAGAAGCTCGTCAACAAAAAGGACGATCGCTGCGACTATGAATCTGGTGGCTGTAGCGAGCATGAATCTGCTCCCATTTCGTTAGAATTTTCAATGCATTGCCACAACAATGAATCTGGTGGCCGCGGCGAGCGTGAATCTGAGCAGAAACTTCCTTTGAGTCATGCAGACCTTTCATACCCACAACGGTTGAAGAATCAAAAGCTTGATAAGCAATTTGGTAAGTTTATTAACATGTTTTGAAGTTTACATATTAATATCCCTTTTGTTGATATGCTAGAACAGATGCCAAAGTATGCAAAGTTTTTGAAGTAGATCCTCACGCAAAAGAGAAAATTCGAGAAACACGAGAAAGTTATGCTCACGGAGGAATGTAGCGCGCTGATTCAAAAGAAACTACCACCTAAACTACGAGATCTAGGGAGTTTTACTATCCCTTGTATTATTGGTAGTTGTTATTTTAATAAAGTGTTATGTGATTTAGGGGCAAGTATTAACTTAATGCCGTTTTCCATCTACAGGAAGCTTGGATTAGGAGAAGTGAAGCCAACCACCGTGTCTTTCCAATTAGCTGATTGATCGATAACATATCCTAGGGGGGTGGTAGAAGACGTCTTAATTAAGGTAGACAAACTGATTTTCCCAGTAGATTTCATAGTGTTAGACATGGAGGAAGATCGGGAAATGCCTTTAATCCTAGGACGCCCTTTTCTAGCAACGGGTAGAGCATTTATAGATGTTCATCAAGGGAAACTAATCTTAAAGGTAGAAGATGAGCAAGTAGAGTTTAATGTTTTTGATGCTACGAAGCGTCCATCTGACTTTGACACATACTTTGAGATTAGTATCCTTGATAACATTGTGAATAAAAAATTAGAAGAAAACTACCCTAGTTCACCCCTAGAGAATTGTTTAGTCAACTCTAGGACCATGGAGGCTGACTTTGAGATGGTAGATGAACAACGATTAAAGCCCTATGTGAATGGTGAAATTAAGGATACGAGGGCTTGGATTCTCCTAGATGATTCGGATTGAAGAAAATGAAAATTCAAGCTTACGACTTTAACCAAGCACTTTTGGGAGGCAACCCAAGCTTTTTATTTTTATTTTTATTTTTTTTTCTTTTATTGATTAGTGTGTTATTTTTGCAGGAGTTAATTTTCAAGTATGTTTATTTATTTATTTATTTTTGTTTAGTGTAAATAATTTTGATGTTGTGTTTGTTAGTTTATATTAGTGTATGCCCTAGAAACCATTCGTGTTGTCGGTTTCAGAGCATTTTGTCTTGTATCTATATATATCATAAATAATGGAAGAAAGAGTTCTTCAATTCATATATATAAATTGCTTCCTTTATTCAGTCATGCATTTAAAATAAAGTATGTATATGAATTGTCCAAATGATTCATTTAATCGGTAAATGAATTATCAAAAAGGGTTCCCTACGGAAGCAATATAATTGGGCAACTATATTGCACAGTAGGCATATCGGATCTTTCGAAAGATATCTGTTTGATATAAGTACGGATTGACGATGATAGTCGTCACTGGGGCATTGGTATGGATTAACGGTTGGTGAACTGTTTTTTTCGAACGTACCGAATAACGACAAATTACTTGGAAAACATGTAGTCAATGATTTATCGTTTGGTTATTCAATGCACGATGTAGTCCTTGACCGAGACATTGTAGTCGGATCCGATATAGATGTGTAGTGTTTCATACGGTGTATAAGTACAAGACTAATCATGTTTCGTATAATAAGCCTATTTGGTCATGCATTGTTCATATGCGAAAACAACGATGGTCAAGAGGGGATCCATTGACTCAAATGAAAATATAGAGATAGGGAGTACCGCTGACTCTAACGGATTCGAGTTCCTAGCGAACATCATAAATGTTGGAAAACAGAATCTGGCTAGAGTCTATTATTAGTCATACAAGCCAAGTTTGTGAGACAAGTTCCGGACATATTGATCGATAGTTTCGGTAAAAGATTGAGTTTAGGATTTTGACGTTCCATGAATCCATGCTCGATCAGATATCTCATGAGGGCCTTTCCCTGCATGGTACGTATGATCTAAAATGGGTTCGTGAAGTATTCTTCATCGTGGTTTAGAGACTATGGCACTTGCTAATGTTTACCAAGTCTTTGGGCCTCCGACAGGTTTTCGGATTCATCCAGAACCGGCTCACGGCTAATCCACGGTGACCTACATGGTCACGCCAATAGCCTTGAGAGTTAGAGAAGGATGAGAGAGAGAATATTTATCCGAGAGGGCTAGCACCTTCCTAGGGTAATGACGGGATTTCTATTGTAATAGTTACATAGAAAATTTTTTTTGACATTTTAAGGGTTAAAATGGTCAAGCAATAATTAATTTATTTTTTATTATATCTTAAAGTGTTAAGATTATGAGATGAACAAAAATAACCTTTTATAGTTAAAGGTAAAAAGGGTAAATTTATGGTTGTTAATGTAAACTAGTTTAGTTTACATGGGCCCTTGAATAATATTGATTATACAATGGGTCATAACAAATTCGTGGGGTCCCTTTATAAAATAAGATTTTATGGGCTTGGAAGTGAAAAACAAATAATTGCAAAATTGCCCAAGTGTATATAAATGCAAATGTTGCATTTTAGTTCATTCTTCACTTGTTCACTCAAACACAAACTAAAGCTCTCTCTCCCACACGGCCACTCTCTAATCCTCTCAAGGTGGTGTTAAGTGTGGAGGTCTCTCCTTTTGAGGCTAATCTTCATCAATCCAAAGCAAAGGAGTAGGTATAACTCATTTCTATGCTTTGTTTAAAAAACGTTTCTTGAATCCATCCTTTCATGCTTTCTCTCCATTTCCACCCTCTTCATGCATGCTTTTGTTCTTTCAAAATCGTATCAAGGTAAAAGCTCCTTGCATGTCGAATTTATAAGCAAAAATGACATTTTCCAAGTTTTCTTGTGTTAATCATGTATGAAAGTGACCTGCATGTTCTTGTTTTGGCCTAGTAATAAGATAATAAAATGTTTATTTTTTTTTCCTGGAATAAGATTCGGCCATGACATGAAATGTATATAGATGTTTTTGATTTTTAATTTGAACATGCAAGATATATATATATATATATTATATTTTTATGGTGACAAAAGTGTCATGCATGCCTTGATAAGTGCATAGAAATTTTCTGCTAGATTCGGCAATGCATGTTTTTTTTTGTTCATTTGATTCTTGTTTTATTCAAATGAGTTTGTAATGTGTTTTGGAAGTTGTTCCATAAAGGGTCAAAATTTATTCTTGGATGATGGTTGTTGCATGATGATTTATTTGGAAAAATGTTCATGCATGTTCATTTCCACTACTTTGATTAAATGATTTATGCTTTGACATGCTAAATGTGTTATCTTTAATTTGATTAAAGTATATTTTGCATGATATGTATGCAAATGTTGCAAGTGTTTAGTGGTGGAATTTGATGTTAGCATAAAGTTAGGGATTATTATCATTGATGAATTGTGATATTATGTATGTATGATGGTGGTAATTTTAATGTAGGATGTTTAATTTGATTAATTATCTTTAATGCATCATTGCATGGCATATTATTATTTTTTTTTTTTGAAATGTAATAATTTGGTTGTTTGAATGTTTCAAAATTGATGATGCAAGATGACATGATTGTCTTTGAAAAGACAAATGTGTCATAAAAAGTATTACTTTGTTAAAAGAACATGTGTCATAGAATGATTACTCTTGGAGTATTATCCCATTTATCTATGTCTGCATGACTTTGTGAAAAGTATTGAAATGATGATATAGTTAAATAATATTATCTTTGGTGGAATATGACAAAAGTGTTTGTGTAATGATTCGTATAAATTTTAATTGTGGCATGGCCCAAAGTTATAATTAAATTACCACATGCAATATATATAATATCTATATATATGAGATATATTTATAATGTATATATACTTTAAATAATTGTTTATATTCAGGCTTTAAATAATTGTTTATTATATTGGGTATGAATGTTTAATATTATTTATGTGATAAATGTTGGAGGGTTGATCATGGGCGCCATTGGTTTTCAAAATATTCGAAAGTGTTTGTAATATTCTTTTATTAAATGGCTTATAATATTAAATTTATTTATTTATTTTAAT
The DNA here is from genome assembly GCF_008641045.1 of Pistacia vera. Lineage (NCBI taxonomy): Eukaryota > Viridiplantae > Streptophyta > Magnoliopsida > Sapindales > Anacardiaceae > Pistacia > Pistacia vera. The sequence continues at coordinate 351,223 of NW_022196024.1, read as the reverse complement.
CGGGCCTGCGTGCCTAAGATCCATTTGTATTGAATTGGCTAGACGGGAACCGAAGAGCATCCTGATGACAATCCAATCGAAGATATAGTATTAGGGTAATAGTTTGCCTTTAGGATGTATTTTCGAAAGCCCCATGTCACCCCCATGCTTTAATTTATGCATATATGTGATAGGTATGAATTGTTTATAAAACTTAGCATGCTGAAATGAATTAACTAAGGTAAACCTAAATCTCCCAATTTAAAAATTATTAAATCCAATCCTCACTTGTGGGATAACTAAATTCTTTAATATAAATTTTAATATCCCAAGATTTCTATTATGTGAGGTATATCTTTATATCATAGAATTCAGTTGATCTTGTTCTTAGATGGATATTTCACCCTGACCAAGATTTCTATTATGTGAGGACATGTGAAAATGCCATCCTAGAAAGCACATGGTTCGGATTTAACTAGCCTAGGGTACCAAAATTCTATTATGTGAGGTATCCGAAGCTAGGACAGGAATATGAATCAACCTTGTATAGTGATATAAAGGAAAAGAGTTTCCTACTTATAGACTTAATTAACCAAATATTCTATTATGTGAGGTTAATTGAATTTGATAAGAAATTGATTCCACTAAGAAATTTACCAACGAAAATTTCCGGATCCTATTTAAGGGAGTGTAGACTCAATAAAATAGTGTGAGCTATTTTGGTTATGCATTAAAAGGTTTAAAAAAATACAAGACTAATAAAATTACTTTTCTTTGCAGTTTCATCTTTGTGATAAATAATCGAAAAATGGCTAATAAGTTCTCCTAAGGATAATGGATAATACATGTTAACCGGACCCAACCTAAAAATTGGCTAAGAAATCTTAGAATTGTTCTAGATTTTGAAAGAATTGCCTATGTCCTGAAAGCACCCTTCCACTTGATATTGGACCGATGCTCCACAAGCTGAGCTTGTTGCTCTTGAAAGTGGAGAGAGGATAGCAGGAGGGCTAAAAATTACATGCTAGCCTCCATGAATAGAAACTTCAAACTAAGCATGAAGAGGTTTCAATGCTTATGATATCTTCATAGCTCTACAAGAGTTGTATAGCGAAAATCTAAAGTGGTTGATTATGATTATGTGCATCCCTCTTTAGCATGAAGTTGAGGGAAGGGTACCTCCAGCTGATCATACTCTTAAAATGATCAATGGATTAGATCGACTGGATGGATATAGGGTGGTATGCCAGATTGCCTCAAAGTGAATTTGATTCTACAATCCCTTCCTTCAAGTTATAAACCGTTATAACTAACTACAATCTCAATAGGATTGAAGAAACCTCTCTATTGCTAAATGAGCTTAAGAATTTCACAGGCAGAATGTGAAAGGGAAAGGACCCGAGGATGTCTTTTCCGCCTCCACTAGCAGGGCCAATAAAAGCCCAAAATGCTACCAAAGAGAGTCCAAAATTTGGACACAAGAATAAGAGCTTCAAGAAGCCGTGACAAAGGCAGAGAGGCCAATGCAAGGGAAAATGTTTCCACTGTGGAAGATGGACACTAGAAGAGGAAATGTCCTCATCCCTGAACAGTCTAAAGAAGGCAAAGGAAAGCAGGTACAAACCAATGTCTTATGATTGAATATGAATAAGTGTTATTCAGATAGTCATTCCTGGATATTAGATTCAGCAGTAACATCTCATGTTGTATGTCTTTGCAGGTACTTCAGAATAGTTCTGAGGTGACAAAGGGCGAGATCATTTGAGGATGGCAAATGGGGCATGAGTTACATCCGAGGCCATGGGGACTTGCCCATTAAGACTACCTTCAGGCATGTTTTGAATTTGTTTAAAGTATTATACTTTGAAAAAGCCACTGGAAACATCATTTCTATTTCTGCTTTGTGTAAAGCAGGTTATTATGTACTGTTTAATGGAAATGAATGTTCAATACATTTTGGAAATGTTTTAGTTGTAAAGCTGTGAATACAAATGGTTTGTATGTCTTAAAATGAATGACTATGCTTCAATCAATACCATTTCTAATAAAGAACTCGACCTGAATCAAATCCTAAAATTCTATGCATCATAGATTGGGTCATATAGGAGAAAGAAGATTAGTACACTTGGAGAAAGTGGGATCCTAAACTCATTGGGTTCTGAACCCTATCTAACCTGGTGATCATGTCTCCAAGAAGATGACCAAGTCTCCCTTTAAGGTAAAGAGGGAGCGAGCTAAAGAACTTTTGAACTCATACACGATGTGTGTGGACCATTTAGTACTTTAGCCAGGGGAGGTTGAATACTTCATTACCTTTACAGGTGATATGTCACGATATGGGTATTTGTATTTAATGAAATACAAATCAGAATCCTTTGAAAAGTTCAGAGAATTCAAGATAAGTAGAAAATCAAACTAGAAAGAGTTTTAAATATACGATCATCCATAGGGGGTGAATACTTAAGTACAGAGTTTCAAGAGTTCTAAAAGAAAATGGAATCATCTCACAATTGACTCCTCCTTATACACCCCACTTAATGGTGTCTGAAAGGAGAAATCGTACCTTATTGGATATGATACGTGATGGTGAGTTTTTACAGACTTACCAATGTCACTGTGGGGTAACGCTTTCTAGACCGCTGTGCACATCCTTAATAGGGTCCCGTCTAAAACTGTCCAGAAAACACCGTTGAGATATGGTATGGAAAATATCCAGTCTGAACTACATAAAATTTGGCTTCCCAGCTTATATTAATTGGTTAAATCTGATAGGCTGGATGTTAAATCCGAGAAGGGTTGGTTCATTGGAATCCTAAAGATAGTTTAGGATATTACTTTTACTTCCCAGTGATCAAAGAGTTTGGATCAGTAGAAATGCGCGCTTCCTTGAGAACGAGTTCTTGAGGAAGGCGTGTGTTGGAAGAAATATTGAACTCAGAGAGTTTGAAGAGCCAAGAACCGAGATTGCTGAAGATGGAACTTCCATTCAGCGAATCTCAGTATCAGATACTATGGTTCCAGTACGAAAGTCTTCTAGAATATCAAAACCTCCAGAGAGATATGTTTCCTACAAGTAAGATTTTGAATCTTACTTGGGAGTAGATGATCATGGTGATGATCCTAGAAGCCACGAAGACAATATTAGATAGAGATTCAGGAATGGCTGAAAGCGATGATTCTGAGATAGAATCAATGCATGCTATCAAGTATGGTCGCTTGTGGATCCACCAGAAGGAATAGTTCCTATATTTGCAAATGGGTCCAGAGAAAAAGTTGGCAAGGATGGGAGGTGAAGACCTTCAAAGCTCGATTGGTAGCAAAAGTTTATACTTAGAACAAGGATTGGATTATGAGAACCTTCTCGCCTGTAGCAATGATTAAATCCTCCGCATAATGCTAGCCATCGCAGCATACCATGATTATGAATTTGGCAGATGGATGTCAAACAGCTTTCCTCAATGGTTTTATTGAGGAAAACATCTATATGGAACAACCAATAGGTTTTGTACCTCTGTTGAAAACATAAGGTATGCAATTGCATCGATCCATTTATGGATTGAAGCAAGCTTCAAGAAGTTGGAACATTCGATTTGACGGCATAATCAAATCGTTTGGTTTTTTCAAGAATCCGGATGAGCCCTGTATACAAATGGGTTAAAGATCATGCCATCATGTTTTCTCATATTATATGTAGATGACTACTTTTGATGGGAAATGAATAGGCATGATGACATAGGTTAAGGTTTGGTTGTCCAAAACCTTCTCGATGAAAGCTTAGGAGAAGCGACCTATGTCCTTGGCATTCGTGTCTATGAGATAGAACGAAAAGGGTAATTGGATTATCCCAGAAATTGCATAGAAAAATGCTAAAAGATTTAGCATGGAGAAATCTAAGAGAGGTCTCTTGCCCTTCACTCACGGTCTTCATCTTTCTAAGGAGATGGGTCCAAAGACCGATGAAGAGTGGCAGTGGATGCGTAATGTGCCTTAGCATCTGCCGTAGGTAGCTTAATGTATGCAATGCTATGACAAGACCTGATATAGATTATGCTGTAAGTGTTACGAGAAGATATCAGTCAAACTAGGGAGAACATTGGTCAGTTGTAAAATCGATCCTTAAGTACTTGAGAAGACTACGGATCTAGTTCTGATTTTGGATGTTCCGAGTTAAACATTCAAGGATAGTCAGATTCTGATTTCCAATCAGATATTGAGATAGAAAGTCTACGTCAGGGTACATTTTTATATGTAATGGAGGTGCTGTTAGTTGGAAAAGTTCCAAACAGACAACCATAGGTGACTTTACTATAGAAGCTGATACATTGCTGCTTCGGAGTAGTGAAGGAGGCTGTTTGGATGCGAAAGTTTGTAATTGAACTTGGTGTGGTTTCAAACATGGCTTACCCGATAAGCATGTTCTGTGACAATACTGGAGCTATTGCACAGCAGAGGAACCAAAGCACCCCAAAAATCCAACACATTCAGCGTAAGTATCACATTTGAGAGATTCGTTGGAGCTAGAGAGATTATGAATCTGAGACTCCTTCAGCAAAAAATGTAGCTGATCCACTGACTAAGGCAATGACACTGAAGCAATTGGACCATCACTTTGAGAAGATGGGTATGAGATACAACATCGAATGCTTTGTCAAGTGGGAGTTTGTTAGTGTATTAGTGTATGCCCTAGAAACCATTCGTGTTGTCGGTTTCAGAGCATTTTGTCTTGTATCTATATATATCATAAATAATGAAGAAAAAGTTCTTCAATTCATATATTAAAACTGCTTCCTTTATCCAGTCATGCATTTAAAATAAAGTATGTATATGAATTGTCCAAATGATTCATTTAATCGGTAAATGAATTATCGAAAAGGGTTCCCAACGAAGCATAATAATTTGGGCAACTATATTGCACAATAGGCATATCGGATGCTTCCGAAAGATATCATCAGTTGATATAAGTACGGATGACGATGTAGTCATGTCACTGGGGCATTGGTATGGATTAACGATTGGTGAACTGTTTTTGAACATGACCGAATAACGACAAATCACTTGGAAAAACATGTATTCAATGATTTATCGTTTGTTATATTAGTGCACGATGTAGTCTTTGACCTGAGACATTGTAGTCGGATCCAATATGGTGCGTATGGTTCATACGTGTATAAGTACGAGACTATCATGTTTCGTATAATAAAGCCTATTTGGTCATGCATTGTTCATATGCGGAAACGATGATGGTCAAGAGGGGATCCATTGACGGACAAATATGATCGAGAGTATCGCTACTCATCCGGATTCGAGTTCCTAGACGAACATCGATAAATGTTGAAAAACAGATCTCTGGCCAGAGTCTATTATTAGTCATAGAAAAGCAAGTTTTGGATGATGAGTTCCGCATATTGATCCACGTTCGGTAGAATCGAGTTTAGGATTTTGACTTCTATGAATCCATGCTCGATCAATATCTCAATGGAGGGACTTTACCTGCATGGTACTTATGATATAAAATGGGTTCGATGAAGTATTTCTTCATCGTGGTTTAGGGACTATGGCACATTGCTAGATGTTTACCATAGTCGTTGGACAAGTTTCGGATTCATCCAGAACTGGCTCACGGCTAATCCACGGTGGACCTACAGTGTCACACCAATAGCCTTGAGAAGTTAGAGAAGGATGAGAGAGAAAATGATTATCCGAAGAGGGCTAGCACCTTCCAAGGGTAATGACGGGATTTCTATAGTAATAGTTACAGAAATTTTTTTTTGTGACATTTTAAGGTTAAAATGGTCAAGCAATAATTAATTATATTTAATTATTATATCTTAAAGTGTTAAGATTAATGATGAACAAAAATAACCTTTTAATAGTTAAGGGTAAAAAGGGTAAATTTATGGTTGTTAATGTAAACTATTTAGTTTACATGGGCCCTTGAATAATATTGATTATTCAAAGGGTAGCATAATAACTTGCCCGTGTGGTCCCTTTATAAAATAAGATTTTATTGGGTTTGGAAGTAAAAAATAAATAATTACAAAATTGCCCAAGTATATACAAATGCAAAAGGTTGCATTTTAGTTCATTCTTCACTTGTTCACTCAAACACAAACTAAAAGCTCTCTCTCCCTAGCCACGGCCACTCTCTAATCCTCTCAAGGTGGTGTTAAAGTGTGGAGGTTTCATCTTTTTTAGGCTAATCTTCATCAATCCAAAGCAAAGGAGTAGGTATAATCTCATTTCCATGCTTTGTTTAAAAAACATTTCTTGAATCCATCCTTTCATGCTTTCTTCTCCATTTCCACCACTCTTCATGCATGCATGCTATGCTTTCAGTGTTTGTTTCTCTAAATTCGTAAATTTAACATGTGATGTGTGTTTCCAATTAGGTGCACCGCAAGCTTCTTTGTTTTGACAGAATTAAAAGGCAACAATGGAATGAAACGAGTTGGTGATCGAATTGTCACGCATATTCACACTTCACTATTGAAAAAGGAGGTAACTTTTCTTGTTCTCTATTTCCTTTTGTTTACATCTGTACATTGGGGACAATGTTGATTTTAAGGTTGGGGGGTAGGAATTCACACATTTGTGCAAATTATAGACATATGGATTTAGGGAGCAGATTTTTTTTTTCTTTTATAGTTTTTTTTGTTTTATTGTGTGAGTTTTTTTTCTCTTGGATTAATTTATATGTCTATGATAGGAATATGATTGCAATAACATGTAACAAGTAGAGGACATTAATTTTTGCCTTTAATTACGGATGATTGTAAATATTAATGACATTTAGTTTGAAACCCTAGTGGTTTGTGGATTGAAAGTGGTTAAGTTTACTTACTTAGAGACGTTTTATGTGTGAATATTTCATGGAAATTTTTGCAATCTCAACAAACTCTAGAACTTATTTGATAACCACTTGAGGCGAAATCCTAGAGTTCACATCACTTAGGAAATGATTTAGGCTGTTTTTGGACTAATTGAGCCTTTCAAGCCGACCTTTTTTTATTGTCATTGCTAGTTAACCCTTTGAGCTTTTTAAACACAATTTAGCCTTGTTTTTCTTTCTTTGAACTTAATTTTTACCTTACCCTAATTATGAGCCTAAAACACAATCCTACCCGTTTTATCTTTAAGAGACTTAATTGTAATTCAAGCTTATTACGAGTGTTGGTGAGGAAGTGTAGTTTTGCCACAACCTAGGTTTATGTGAAGAAATTGTTTGGGGGTTGTGGAGTGCTTGCAAAATCAGTGGGACTGTGTGTGTATTTTCTACTTTCTTTGTATATATTAAAAAAAAAAAAAAAAGAAGAAAGAAAAGAAAAGTGGGCTTTGAAAAGCATTGTGAAGATTTGGAATTATACAAATGGGTTTATATTACCGTCGGAAAGAAAGAGCTCGATAAAGGTTGGGAAGCTACTTAGTGAAAAAGGAAAGTGTTTTTGTATGATAGTAATAAGAATGAATGAAAATTAAGTCTCTTGATTTTATTTTTGTTAATTTCCCTTTTCGTTCCTTCATGAACTCATACCCTAGCCTACCGTTATCACCTTTACAAAGACCTATTGATCCAAGGTAATGTGAAATTCTACATTAGTGGGGAGTGGTTTGAAAAGTGAACCTATGCAGTTTGATTCCATGATTCACATATAAGTCATAACCCGAATACTGAGATCAAAAATTTTGTTCATGAATGTTATGCATAAAACCATCCGGGTTTGTATACTAATGGTTTGTGGTTGTATGGATGTTCTAGGGTCAATAACAAAAATGGAATTGGTGTTTGCATTGTCTGTGAGTTTAGGTGATTTTTAATTATTCTATTTGCTTTTGTGTATATGCTATTTTTGAGACACCTTTATGAATTGATCCAAGAATTTTTGTTAGTTTTAGTTCTTTTTATGTTTATTTTTATTTTTGGAGTTTATGATTAGTTTAGTATGGATGTTTGTGGGTATCATCGCTGGAAACCCTCACGAGACTACAACTCGTCCGACTAGGGCCACCTAGGGGTTTAAAGGCTTGTTGCATACGCTAAATGCAATTGTGTTAATCTACGAAAGTGATTTAGGATAGTTTAGATTTAGGTTTTTAATTAGTTGTTTTCTTTTCAAGCTTAGAGACTTATTTTATCGCTTATTTTCTAGGGACTAGCAAAAAGCTGGTTGGGGATTGTGATAAAAGCTTGAATGTTTATATTTTGTTAGTGATTTAATTGGTTTATTTATGGAAAAATGTGTTTAAAGTGTGGAATTTGGATTAATTCTTTCATAAATACCATTTATGGGATCACGAGTGCATTTTGAGTGTTTTCAGGCTCAAGCAGGTTTTTGAAGGGAAAAGAATAATGTCGATAGGATTCACAACACGTAGGAACAAACGGCACAAGAATTAGGGTCAAAATGAGGAAGTTGTCCTTCATCATGAGTATGCCTCGATTTTTCTATCATAACTTGAGTTTTAGAAATCGGAATTCAATGATTCGAGTGGCGTTGGAAAGCTTATTCAGAGAGCTACAATGTTTGTGTTGATGACTTTATCAAATTCTGAAGATTACAGACGCCTTGGACAGAAAGAACGATCACCACAGCGACTATTATTACCGCCGTGGCGATAGGTCACCGGTGTGTGTTAATTCATTACCCTAATCCAAATCTGAATGGGCTAAGTTTTCTAATCTTTTTCCTAAGCACTACCAGAACCCTATGGATATAAAAGAGGGTCTTTAAGAAGTTAAAAAGAGATTTTTGGAGGAGAAAGGACGGCTACTACTTTGGAGATCAGAATTCTTGCGATTCTCATTCACAAATTAGGGAAGTGTTTCTATTTTCCGTTCTTGAACTCATGTTATTCAATACAATGGTTGTTTTCATTACTGTAATTATGAACTAAATCTCTTTTCTAGGGCTAAAGATGTAGCCCAATTTATGAATATGTGTTGATTTAATTTGTTGTTAATTCTTAGTAAGCATTTAATTCTAAGTTTTATTATTGTGCATAATGCTTTCAATTCTTAAGGATCCAAGAGTTGAATGATATCATGGGTTGGGTTGAGATCGAGAGATGAAACCTGATTTATCTAAGTAATAAAACCGTAGATTGAGCGAATGCTAGAGATAGGTTACCGCGATCTGTGAGGCTCTGGTAAATTCTATAGAACTTAATGATCTCTTAACTCCTAAATCCAACTTAGAGATATTTTGGGTTGTTGCTTAAGGGTTAGTTTGCTAATTGTTCGAGAGAAAGTTAGTGGAATATCAGGGAGTTTGGCCTTTAGAATAAACTTAACTAGGTTAGCAATAATTGTCAATGCATAGGATTAAATTGGTGTGAAATTTGTGCCCTAGGTTTAGTCATATTGATCTTTATATCATAGTATTTATAAAATTCTGCATTTATTTAGTTTTTAGTTTGTTTACTTTTTCATTAAATTCATTCTTAAAATTCAGTTTAATCAAATAGCAATAAAATAGATTAGTTTGGTACTTGGTAGGTAGTTCTCTTGGGATTCGACACTCGTTTACTCGAGCTTTATTACTTGCACGATTTCATACACTTGCGAATAGCCTGTCAATTCATTACATTAGTGGATTGTTGTACTGGTATTCCAGACACATTATGAGCAGTAACTATCTCTGCATTATTGCTTTTGGCAGCCATTAACGCAGAAGACATGGATTCATGAAAGCTCATCAAGGCGCCGTTCTGTTTTTCCAGCCTCATTTCGTGTTTATGTAATAAAACTGAGCTTCTTGGAATGAGGTTCGACTAATATTCAATGTAAGATTGGCTACCACCGTATCATATTCAGCTCCGAAGCCATCCAAAATATACATCAATAGTTCCTCATCAGCAATATGTACACCACTAGCATTGAGTTCATCACCTAATTCTTTCATTCTTAGGATATACTCATTGGTACTTTGAGACTCTTTCTTAGTTGTATTTAACATATTCCTAAGATGCAAGATTCTTGCCTTTGAAAAAGCCTTAGAGTGAAGCTCTAGTGTATTCCATATTTCATACGCATTAGTGCATTTGGAGACATGCTTGAACATTGATTCTGAAATTGATGAAAGTAACCAACTCACAAGGAATTGACAACATTAGTATTTGGTCTTTTTATCAACTTCTCATTATCGTTTAAACTTTCCACTAGAAACATAGGAGGACAAGGATTAGTACCTGTGATAAATCCATCTAGATCATGAGCTGTCAGTGCCGGTAGAATTTGAGATTTCCAGAAATTGTAGTTTCTCTTAAGTAGCTTCACAGTGATTGTTGGTAGAGCTAGCTAGACTGTTAGACTTTGTGCGTTTCTAGTAGTGACTTGTTCATACTCCATTTCCATGCTTTAACAGATTCAAGAGTTATCCGTAGGATTAACTTTTGACGTGTGCCTAAAGCTCTAATACCATGAAGAACTTTGAGAAGAACAATAGAACAATGTAGAAGAAGGCAAAGAAAATGCAGAGAAAAGTTAGTTAGACTAAAGTGTAGTAACGATTTGGAAAAGTTTTATTATTAACTAAAAAAATGAGAAGCAGTTCGGTGATTCTTTTTATTAGCAGAGCATTACCAAAACACTGCGTTTTACAAATCTTGCATAAGCCAAACATGATTTGAGCTGAGCTTTTACAAAAATAACCCAAGCTAACTTCTATGAATTTACTAAGGAGTCCTAAGTAGTTATATTATGCTAATATTCCCCCTTAAGCTAGACTTTCTCCATTGTCTTCGAGTAGTCAATATACCTTCCTTATCCTAATAGTTTCCATTAATTTGTAATTTTTTAATCATGAATATAAATTCACGTTAAAATTAAGTTTTTAGATGAATTATTAAATTTCAATAAATACGTTAAAATTAATTTATTAGAGAAAGCTAAAAATAAATTAATAAATTATGTGATGGAACATTGGAAATTCCACTATTCAATATATAAAGCCCAATGAATAAGTAATGAAAAACTTTTTGGCATTCAAGCAAAGTCAGTGTGATGATAATCTCTTATGTGACTATGTTATCTTCATAAATTATTTTGTTAACACTCCCAAGGATGTGGAATTGCTTGTTCGACAAGAAATTATTGAAAATCTCCTTGGGGATAGTGAAACGAGTGTCAACTCTTTTTTCATAAACTTGTGGAACAGGCTACTTTTGATTCTTATTATTTCCAGTTTTCTTCTCTTGTTGAAGATCTGAATGCGTATTGCAGAAGACTTTGAACAAGTGGAAGGCAAATTTGAAACAAGATATTTTGAGGACTCCATGACTGCCATTTCTGCAATTTTTGCTGTCATTCTTCTCCTACTTGTATCCACTTTAATACAGGCCGCATTTGTCTCCTACAAAAGCATATATAGATTTCTATCATTTATTGATACCAAAATGTTGAAAAAGTTATTCCTATGGCGCATAAGTTTTCTTTTATGATCTATAATACATGTTTTGGTTGAGAATAGGTTTAAGAATACTATATACTTTCCTTCTTGCCAGGAATTTTATTAATTGCTTTAGTCTTTAGGAATATTTACCTTTGGTTTAGATATATATCTATTTACTTGTGTTAGGATCAATTTAAGAATATTATGCTTTATTCTTAAGCCTCTTCTTCAAGAATTTCATTTTAAATTCTATGTAAGTTGAATCATTTGTTTGCTGGGACTTTAAGTAAATAGAGTTATTGTAGCTTCAACCATTAGACTCAATCAGCTTTTATATTTGGTCTATGAATGTAATGCAGCAATAGAAATTCTGTAGGTTGGATGTGTAGCTTGAAATTGTAATTATGCAAATACTCTCATTTATTTATATGTTTGTTTTATTAATTGAAACAATTATCATATATTGTTAAGATTACATTATTTGTTCATTTTCCTCTGCTGGGATTTTCACTTTCTTGCCTTTCAAACTTTAATAAGATTGTGCGCATGTACATACATAAATTTCATTCTGATTTCTGTTTTTATTTCTTCTAAGACATGATTTTTTTTTTATCATTCCTTTTTATCTTAGCAGAGGAATGTGTTAAATCAAATAATCAATAGACCATAAGAAATATTAAAAGATCTATACTACTATGTATGGATTTGCCATTCCCATTTAAATGAAATATAGTGTTTGTGGTTGAGTCCTTGACACCCATGAGGGCTTAGCTGGGTCGTTCATATGGTTTGTTCCCATAGATTTGGGGATTGAGCCTCCTCATGGTCACCTACATGACCAAAGATCATTGTTTCTCACTTCTCAAAGATTGTAGTGTTTGGTGGGGCTCCAGTTTCAAGCCAAGCTTGCGAAGCCAAATTAGATCATTATTTTAACATTTCATGATTTATCTAAATTACGAAGCAATAAGAGAACAGGCATAATTTGAGTGTACTTATGATGGCTAATCACTATGTGTTTCTTTCATGCCACCATTTTCTTCTCCAAGGCAATTAATATTTACTGCTGGTGAGTAACATTAGCACATCCATGTAGGTGCAACTGCATTTTTCAAATGAGAACCAATTAATATAATAAAAGACTCCACCTCTTCGTGTTTCGTGATTTTTCGACCACCTTCTAGTGATCTGCTTTGCTCTCTCTCAGTATAATCTAATTAAGTACTCTTTTAGGTTTCAATTCATTGGCTCTGCTGCGAAACACGTCACCGTACATTATGGATTTTTCCCAGGAGAGGTTAAAGAAAGAAAAGGCGGGGGCACACTTTTATAGAATTATAAAGGTTGGTCATCTCAATCTTTTTTTTAATTACTAAATTTATTGATTATAGTTAATATCAACACCTAGTTGAGCATATCTTCTTAGTAGTTATATGATATCTCTAGGTTGCACGAGACCAGAACCTTGTGGAACAAATTGGAAGGCATATATATTTTGATCTTGTGGATCATGAAAAAGTCAGGAGTTTCCGTACTCAAAAGCGGATACCTTTTTACCTCTTCAAGGTACCATCTTTTTGGAGTATCCAATGTGTTTCTACCAACAATTGTGATGTTTTTATTTCGGTGAATTTACACTCCTCCATCTCTGCCTCTCTCACTCTATATGTTGCATTAGTGTGGTTTTTCAATATATTGAATCAGTGGCTTGATGTGATGGATGGTGTATGCAGGAAGAGGTTGCTAGAGAGTTTGGTATTCCAGTGCAACTTCAGCAGTTTTGGCTGTGGGCAAAGCGCCAGAACCATACATACCGCCCTAATCGGCCGTTGACACCTTTAGAGGAAACACACACTGTAAGTAGTTCTGCTTGCTATTACTACCCTATAGTTACTGTTTCAAGAGTTTTGTGGTAGGTTTGTTTAGTTTCGGGCAACGCCAAATTTGTTCAAGGGACTCCTTGTGATGTAATAATTATAACAAACATTCTTCTTTTGGGCCATTGCTAATATGTTGCTTGCAATTTTCTATATTAGGCAAATATGTAATCCTTTATGATTTGTAATTTCCTTGTGAATTAATATCCATATGTTTCCTTGGAAGAACCAGTGAATTTTTCTGATCATTGTTCTTCATTTATTCAGGATTATGATTTTGATCATTTGTTTCAGTGTATGTGCTAATTCCCATCCACTGTATATCTTTTCTGATCTTGCTAATGGTACAACACTTTGTGGTAGGTATCACAAATCTATAGTTTTTATGTTTCAGGTTTTCTATATGAAAATATACATTTTAATTTTGCTATGCATTTGTTATGAGATAATTGATGTTGCTTATCTCCAGCATTATGTTTTATTTCTGCAATATTGTACGAATTGTCATCGGCTTTGGCAATGTCTTCTACCATTTTTCCGTCAGGGGGTCATTATTCCAAATGGTTTTACTAAAAAATTGGGCACTTGTTTTAGTGGTTTTAGTGTCTGAGGATGTGAAGATATGCATTGCCCAGTTTCATTTTTTTTTTTTATCTTGGTATTTTAGGTTGGGCAGTTGAGGGAGGCATCAAATAAGGTTCATAATGCAGATTTGAAGTTGTTCTTGGAAGTAGAGCGTGGACTAGTAATCCTTTCCTTCCTTTTTAGGCTTTCTGGTTTCTTCCTTGAACTATCATCCTATTTTAAGTGATGTTATTAATGTTATTTCTATTACTTTTAAAGAAACATGGAAATTATATTGATAAAAAGTAGTGGATGTGTGTGCGCAGGTATCCACTGGCAGAATAGTAGCATCCTCAGTGAGGCTACTAGTATGAAGTCGATATGCTGATTTCTATAGCTATGTGTACAGTTATGATAATACCAAAAATACCTGAAGCTAGACAGCCCTAAAAAACATTTAATTTAGAGTTGCTTGCCAATCAAAATAAATGTTATTTACGTTTGTATTTTCTGTTCAGGATTTACAGCCTATTGCTCCACCTGGCAAGAAAAAGGAAGATATATTTCTTTTTTTCAAGCTTTATGACCCTGAGAAAGAAGAGCTACATTACTTTTTTGTTTTTTATTGTATATTTGTGTCTGTGAGTGTATTTTTTTTCTTTTTCTTTTTCTCTCCCGGAATAACTCCATTTAATTTAGAGATTGTTTTTCTATGATAACAGCTATGTTGGAAGGTTTTTTGTGAAGAGTACCGGTAAGCCGATAGAATATTTGGCAAAACTAAATGAAATGGTTGGCTACGCTCCTGGTGAAGAAATCGAACTCTATGAGGTTTGTTTCCTGTTGCTTATCTTTCATGAGAAGTCTTAAATGGATGGTGTCGAACTCAAGCTGACTAGTTTAAGAATTTCTTAGTCCATTAATTTATTAGTGAAGCTGCAAAAAGGATAGGCTTAATGTTGGGCTTTGGCTCTTCAATTGTTGTGACTAAGGAGTGGATTGCTACTGTATTTCAAACTTATTTTCTATTTTACTTATTCAATAGCTAATGCAAAATGCATTTAATACTGTATTTGGGGAAAAAAAAAAAAAAAAAAAAAAGATCCGAGCACTCAAAATTCTCTCGAGAAAAAATGGTCTTAAATTAAACGAAAAAAAAAGCAACTGCAGTGTTTTTTAAAATGATATATGTTAGGAGTAGTTAATCACACCGTTTTATGAAATTTAAAGTTTGGGTGTGCTAATAGTTTGTGGCCCCTTAGGGACTTGTATTATTTCTTATTTTTTGGAGATGATTTCCTTTTGTTATGCTTGGACTTGAAGCCAATGTCATCCTTGCTTGTGAGCATAAAATTATGATAATTAGATGCTCTTCTGTAGGGTTCTTGCCGGTATGCAACTCCTCTCAGGACCACTTGTCTGTCTCTCCATGCTTTGGTTATTTGGAGTGACTGATGTATTAGGAGTTGTCTGAGAGCTAAGATCTCCAGTGACAGGATTTTGTGGTTTAAGTCCCTTCTTGAGGTTGTATGGAACGTTTGCTTATTTGATAATCAGTTAGCATGTCATATTTAAATTTTCATGGTTGTATGAATTATTTTAAGGATGGTAGCCTACTCATGTTTTGATATTCAAGAAATTAAGTTTGAGCCCAATGTAATGTGCGTGTTGATCAAAGATAAAAGTGTAAAAAGTTCAAGTAGTAGGAGGAAAATGAAATTCTGCAAGACAATGTCGTTTTGATTATAACAAAATCAGTGTAAAATTCACATTACCTTTACTCTTCGTTTTTTTATAAAAGAGAAGAATGTTCTCTTCACTGCAGCTATTGAAAGTTTACTCTATTCAGTAAAGAAATTCAATCACATTTTCTCTATTTTTCTGTTTGCTCGCAAACCCTAAGCTAAACTTACATGGTATCAGAGCGCTGACTAACGTCAAATGGCCTCAGACCCTGCTCTCTCTTAGTTGCTTAACAGCACTGGGAAGATGATGTCTGAATTGCAGAATCGAACTACCTCGGTTCTTGCCTCGAGCTTGCAAGTAATCAATCCCAAGCTAACGAGGAACAATTATCGTTTTTGGAGCTCTCAAGTTCTCTTTGCTGTTGGCTCACATGAGCTGGAAGATCACTTATTAGGTAGAGTGCCTTATCCTTCTCCAATTCTAATTAATGATTCTGAGGTAGAACTTAGTAATAATATTGTTGGAGAAAGCTTAAATCCAGCTTATGTTTTGTGGAAAAAGACTGATAAATGCTTAGTGAGTTGGTTACTAGCTTCAATCAGTGAAAGCATGTTCTATGTTGTGTAAGTGTAGATTTTCCAATGAAATTTGGTTAGCCTTAGAAAACGAGTTTGTTACAGACTCAAAAGCTAGAGCCTTACGTTTGAAAAATTTGCTTCAAACAACTCATAAAGGAGGTTTGAGTATTAGTGACTATGTGAAGAAAATGAAGGAAACTGCAAAAAGCTTAGCTGCAAGTGGATTGATTATCTCTGATGGAGACTTATTACAGTATGTGTTAGATGGTCTAGGGCCTGAATATGATCCAGTAGTAATGACACTTACCTCTAGACTAGAATCGAAAGTTGACACTATAACTCTTCAAGAGGCACAGTTTTTGTTGCAGAAATATGAAATACGGCTTGAGAAGTTCAATTCCACATACCTGTATAATACCTCAGCAAACATAGCCTCAATAACAAATCATGGGTGCTATAATGTGTCTGGTACAAGTTCACCAGTAAATCCTCCTGTTAAAACCGCAGATAACCTGAGTGGTACCATACCCTCTCTAATGTCTCTTGGGAATCCACATACCTTACAAAACTATGTCACCTTACCCTCCTATGTAAACTCACATGTTCAGTCCCCTGCCTCACCTATTCAGCCTTCATTTTTTGCCTACAACACTACCACTCAACCTTATTCTTCTGGTCCAATTGCTCATTCCCCTTTACCTTACAGCACTATGCCTTTTAACCTTAGATCTCCTGGTTTTAACACATATGGAAGAGGCAGAGGTAGAGGCATAGGCAAAGGGAAAATTATCTGTCAAGTCTGCAATAAAGCTGGACACTCAGCCATACAACGTTATCATCGATATAACTTAGCTTATAATGGTACCTTTCAAGCTGGCAATGTCTCATCCCAAAGTTTTCCCAATCACTCATTCACTGATCCAATACCACAACACGATTACAACACTTATCCTACTGAACCAATACCATATACTCCTATTGGTACCTCATAGTAGCATCCTGATAGTGTCTTTCAATCACAACAGCAACATTATACCCCACAGCAGTCACAGTACACTGGCACTCCTAAGAATAATTTTAGTACTTCAGCAACTTTTGGAGTTCCTAGTCACCAGATGGGAACAAATAGTCAAGCAAATCTGGTTCATACTGGTGGTAACTCAACAGTGTATCCTGGAAGTAATTCTTTTTTAGCTCATAGTTGCACAACACTATACAACAATTCATAGGCTTCTGTCACCACTCCAATTGATCCAACATGGTATATGGACTCCGAGGCAACTGACCATGTCACTTCCAACCTGTCTCAGCTGAACATTAGCAAGAACTATGAAGGTGAGGATAAGCTTCAGGTTGGCAATGGTGAATACCTTCTCATTCCCATACTAGTCACTCTTTTATTCCTAGTAGTCTTCATTCCAAGTGTCTTTATCCTAAAAACATACTTTGTGTTCCTAAAATCACAAAAAACCTGCTGAGTATTTTTGGGTTTACAAGGGATAATAATGTTGTTGTTGAGTTTGATGCTAACTCTTGTGTTGTTAAGGACAAGTCAACCAAGGCCACGTTACTACAAGGGGGTCTTAAAGAGGGACTTTATTAGCTGGAAATTCCACCAAACACCATTGCCCTATCAAAACCATGTGTCTCTTCTCATCAATCTCGTCTGACTACAGCTTATCTGTCACAAAACCTGGTAGCCACTGCACATTTTATGAGCCCTTCAATCAAAGACTCCTCTCAGCCTTTAAATAAACTTGTGACCACACCTTAATTGTCCAACCAACATCTAGAGTTAGTTGAAAATGTCAATAAAAATTCTGATGCACTTTCGAATGTGAGCTATAATAAAGATTCTGTTTCTACAGCATAATGTAATGTTTTTTGTTCTAGACATGAGTCAAAATGTATTCCTGTAGAATCTAATGCTTATCCTACTGTCAATACTAATAAAATACATGATGATGAATTCTTATTTGAGTCTACTACATCAATGATTGAAAACATTGCAAATTGCCCAACTAATGAAAAATGTCTGCTGTTACTTTTTCCATTGCTGGTTCCACACCAAATTGCTTGATTGTTGACAAACATTCACATCAACACATGATTTGGCATAAAAGATTTGGTAATCTCAACTCTACTACATTACATAAAGTGTTATCAACACTTCCCAAGTCTGTTTTTCCTACTGAAAATCAAAATCTGTCTACCAAATTGTCTAACTTCTGTGATGCCTGCCAGCTAGGAAAGTTACATCAAAGCAGCTTTCCCTTGTCCCAATCTCATGCCACAGAACCTTTAGCTCTAGTACACAGTGATGTGTGGGGTCCTGCCCCAGTCACTTCAGTAGAAGGATTCAAGTATTATGTGCAATTTCTAGACAATTTTAGTCGCTTCACCTGGCTGTTTCCCCTTAGGACTAAAGCTGAAGTTAAATCCACCTTTATCAAGTTTCATCACCTTGCTGAGAGGAAGTTTGGAACTAAACTAAAGTGCCTCCAATCAGATCAAGGAGGTAAGTATAAGACTTTACTTCCTTACCTGACTGAAAATGGTATTCAAACCAGGTACTCTTGTGCCTATGTTCACCAACAAAATGGCCGTAGTGAGAGGAAACATAGGCACATTATTGAAACATGACTTACCTTGTTAGCTCATGCCTCTATGCCTTTAAAATATTGGTGGCTAGCATTTGAAACAGCAGCTTTTCTCATCAACTGACTGCCCACTACTGTCTTAAATAATAACACTCCTCATTACAAGCTTTTTAATAAATATCCTGTGTATGATAGTCTTAAAGTCTTTGGCTGCTCTTGTTTTCCTTTTCTTCGGAATTTTCATAGTCACAAATTTGACTTTCATTCCTCAAAATGTGTATTTGTAGGGTATAGTTTACTTCACATAGGTTATAAGTGTTTAAAGGCTGATGGGAAAATCTTTATTACTCCTAGTGATAAATTTAATGAAAATGAATTCCCTTATTCCCATGAGTTTGATAAGTCACCTGTTCAACCTAACTCTGATCCTTCAGCAAATTTTACTAATTCTTGTCCCAATAATACTTCAACACTACCCTGTATAATTTTCCAACATACCTCATCTTCAGCAGGTTCTGATCCCCAAGTAGTAACTGGTTCTCAGACTGTTCCTAGCAATCCAGCAGTTGGTAGTTACTCTTCAGCAGCAGGTACATCCTCTTCACACTTATCTGATTCATCTTTACCTAGTACCTCTAAGATTACTGATAGTTCTAGTCACAGTCCTCCTTTAATTCCACATGAGGTTACTACTGAAAAATCTAGCTCTCCATTAAATACCAATCGATCAGAGTCTTTCCCATCTAACTTAAACAGTCATAATCCAGTATCTCAACTACCTGTTATTTCTTCCTCCAACAATTTGCCAAAGTGTCATATTGAAGTTGACTTAGTTACTCCAATATCAGCCTGTGATCCTGCATCTAGTAGTAAGGTCTCTAATTTAAATCCACTTCTAAAAACACATTCTGGTAGTCCTAATACAGATTTATAAACTACTCAATCCCAATCCATTCTCCCTTGTTCTTCTCCATCTCCATTACCTACTACTCCATCATCATGTACTCTACCAAATTGTCAACTAAGGTTGACCTTACTGCTTCACAGTTCACTAGTGTTCAACTTCCTACTCCTATTAATTCTCACTCTATGATTACAAGAGCTAAAGCTGCTGCTGGTCATGTTGAGTCAACCTGTGGGTCCTTCGATCATGCTGTTTATCTTACAACCAGTCAGTCTCTTATAGAATTAGAACCTGTGACAGTTGCTGAAGCATTAAAAACTGCAGTTTGGAAAGAAGCTATGCAGGCAGAATTTGATGCTCTAATTAGGAACAACACCTGGACCCTTGTTCCTCCTACTGCAGACATGAATGTTGTGGGTAATAAATGGGTTTTCAGAACAAAATTAAATGCTGATGGTACTCTGTAGAAGTACAAAGCTAGACTAGTGGCTAAGGGGTTCCAACAAACTCCTGGTTTGGACTACTTTGAAACATTTAGTCTAGTTATAAAGCCATCCACCATCAGAATAGTTCTTACTCCAACAGTAACTAATGCATGGGATGTTCAACAAATTGATGTCAACAATGCCTTCCTTAATGGAACTCTAAGTGAGCTAGTGTTTATGCAGCAACCAAGTGGCTTTGAATAAGCTACTTATCCCTCATATGTGTGCAAATTAAACAAGGCTCTATATGGCCTTAAACAAGCTCTTAGGGCCTGGTTTGATAAACTCAAGGCTGCTCTCTAAGACAAAGGCTTTCAAAACTCAGTTTCAGATTCAAGTTCATTTGTTCTTAAAAAATCATCAAGACTAATCTATGTTCTTGTTTATGTAGATGATATTTTAATTACTGGTTCTGATGCAGCCTACATAACTCAGTTGTTGGAAGATTTAAATGAGCAATTTGCCTTGAAAACTCTAGGATCACTCAAGTACTTTTTAGGCCTGGAAGCATTCAGAACAACAGCTGGTATACATCTTAGGCAGTCCAAATATGCCTCAGATTTGCTTGTTAAAACCAGAATGATGGATGCACACCCATGTTCTACACCAATGGCTGTTGGTACTAGATTAAGTAGTGATGATAGTGATTTGTTTGAGAATCCCACATTATATCGTAGCACAATTGGAGCCTTGTAGTACCTAACACTGACTAGACCAGATATTAGCTTCACAGTTAATCGTCTTAGTCAGTTTTTACAAGCCCCAACTGAGTTACAATGGCAAGCCTGCAAGAGAGTTCTTAGATATGTTAAAGGGACACTGCACTATGGCTTTCAATTTAAACCAGCAAGTTCCCTGAATATTGAGTGTTATGCTGATGCGGATTGGGGTAGTAATGTTGAAGATAGAAGACCCACTAGTGGGTATTGTGTCTATCTTGGACCTAATCTAATTCAATGGAGCTCCAAGAAACAAAAAGTTGTTGCATTGTCATCCACTGAAGTTGAATACAGGGCTTTAGCACAAACTGCTATAAAGGTTGCATGGCTTCAAAGTATGTTCACTGAACTCAGCCTTCATTTGCACTCAAAACATGTAATTTGGTGTGACAATACAAGTGTCGGGGCCTTAGCTTCAAATCCAGTTTTCCATGCAAGAATAAAGCATATAGAAATAGATGCTCACTACATTAGAGAGCAAGTTCTTGCCAAGAATCTGACAGTTCAATATGTACCATCAAAATAGCATATTGTAGATGTACTGACAAATGCATTGTCTGCTGTTCAATTTGCTGAGCTGAGATAGAAACTAAATATGATTGTAGTACCTTGTGCTACACACTGATTCTTGATGCTCTGATTTTTTTATAGTTCAGAAAGCTGAATGAATACATCTGAAAGAGAGTGTAGTGCAGAAGAAGAATGTTTGCTATATGGAAGAATGTTTGTTGTATGTTTTGGTGGGTGATTACTTCCGTAGCTCTTAATGATTGCTTATTGAGATCTTGGGAGTGCATCTGTTGATCAAAGGAAAACAGCTTGCAAGTTGCAGTTTTGTGTTGAATTTTAGGTGATTGAACTTGAAAATGCAGTTTGTAGTTTTGACAGATTAGTGTTGAAGAATTTGTGGTGCAGAGTTGTTAAATTGCAGTTTTGTGTTGAACTTTAGGTGATTGAACTTGAAAATGCAGTTTGTAGTTTTGACAGATTTGTGTTGAAGAATTTGTGGTGCAGAGTTGTTAAATTGCAGATTTGTGATTGAACTTGAAAATTCAGTTTGTACTTTTGTGAGATAGTTTACAGAATTGTGTTGAAGAATTTATGATGCAGAGTTGTTAAATTGTAGAACTGTGATTGAACTTCAGGTGGTTGAGCTGAGAAATGGAGTTGTGATTGAACTTCAAATGGTTGAGCTGAGAAATGCAGTTTGTAGATGTGTATGACAGTTTACAGAATTGAGTTGAAGAACTATTAAATTGTGAAGCTTGCTCTTGTTTGGTTGTTAAGTTGGTGCTTATTGTCAATTTTAAACAATAAGGCACAATGTGTAGAGTTGATTAGCTGAAGTTGCAATTGAAAATGCAGAACTGAAAATGAATTGATGCTTTGAGTAGCTGAGCAAGTTATAGTTTTTGAGTAGCAGAGTTACAACTTGAAAGTTTGATTATTTGAAGAGTTGAGTTTATGCATTTGCTGACTGAAGGAGGTTAAAGGAGAACAGAGGTAGTAGAAAAAGGAAGAGAGTTTAGTTTCAGAGGGGATGTAGGTCAAAGAGCCAATGAATTTTGAGAAGAAATGCTGGTGAAAGAAAGGCTACTGAAACATCAGAAGAAGAATCTCCAGTTTGAGAGGGGATGTTGATCAAAGGACAAAAGTGTAAAAAGTTCAAGTAGCAGGAGGAACATGAAATTCTGCAGGACGGTGTCATTTTGATTATAACAAAATCAGTTGTAAAATTTACTTTACCTTTACTCTTCGTTTTTGTATAAAAGAGAAGAATGTTCACTTCACTGTAGCTATTGAAAGTTCAGTCTATTCAGTAAAGAAATTCGATCACATTTTCTCTGTTTTTCTGTTTGCTCGCAAACCCTAAGCTAAACTTACCGTGTGCACCCATTGAAAATGGATATACATTTCGAGCTAGCGAGGTAAATGTTATGCATAATAGACATGGTGTGATTTGTTTTCCCTATGATAATGTTTAACTTCGGCATTTTCTCTGTTGTAGCTTGACGATGGAGATATTGTTTGCTTTCAAAAATGTCATACATTTGAAAATGCTGAACAATATCGCTATCCAAATGTTCCTTCTTTTTTGGACTATGTTCATAATCAACAGGTACACCTCAAGGGTTCCTATTGTATTCAGAAAACTAAGCTTTTCTCTGATATTCATTTTGTTTTATTATTGGTTTACAATCTCCCTACATTTATGATTTATCTCTTTGCTTTTTTGTAGTGAACATCTTCCTTGTCATCCCTAGACATTGTGTTTATTGTTCTTATAATTAACTAGTATTCATCAGCTCATCATTTAACGTTGCTAAATTTTGCATGATTTTGTGTGGTAGGTGGTTGTTCACTTCCGATCTCTTGAAAAGCCGAAGGAAGATGATTTTCGTCTAGAGATGTAAGGGCTTAATATTAGATGAAGTTGAATTCTGTAATTTTACTGCAGATTTATCTTTGTTGATTGTGCATTATTTTATGTATATGTACATTACCGAGTAATTGTGTCTGATGCTATGTTTTGAATGTCAAGGTCAAAGCTTTTTACGTATGATGATGTTGTAGAAAGAGTAGCTCAACAATTGAATTTGGATGATCCATCCAAAATCAGGCTTACATCACATTGCTTTTTCTTTCAGCAACCCAAATCTCAACCTATTAAGTACCGTGGCATTGCTCGTTTGGCGGGTATGCTGGTTCACTGCAACCAGGTAGTAGTCGTGGTTCTAGTTAATGTGGGATGTTGAAATTTCATGGAAAATGTAATATTATGCTTTTTCTCATCATGTTCTTGGATAGACTTCTGATATATTGTACTATGAAGTATTGGACATTCCTCTGCCAGAATTAGAAAGTCTAAAATTTCTCGAAGTAGCATTTCATCATCATATGAAGTATAAAGTGAGTATGCTGATTAATTTCTTAAGTTACTCTAAAAGATGTTGAGCCTTTTTCCTGCTTTTTAGTGGAATCTGTTTGTGCTTCAAATTTTTACTTAAAATCTAAATTTCTGGAGCAGGTGGAGTTGTCTCATCCTGATGCAGAACTCCAGTTGCTAGAAGTTTTCTATCATAAGATTTACAAGGTCCGAAGTTCTCTATTATAAGATTTACAAGTTCTTATTCGTGCGAAGAGATTTAAATTTCTACTTGATTCCTCTCAGAACCTTGAAGGAATTGAAAAAGAAACTCCTGTTGGAAAGAAGGGAGCTGAGGAGGCCACCAGTGAGGTCATCATGTCTCTCACTAGGCTTGGGGAAAATTTTAATCGTCAAGTGGAACAGATAGGTTTGCAGAACGTATTGGAGAATCCAGTTGCTGCTTTGGAGCTATCTAAAAGGCTCCGCTCTCCAGGAATGAAGGATTCATCAGATGAGTTGATGGCATCTATACCTTCTGAAGTTTCCGTTGTTCGGGTTAATACTTAGTCCATTTTCTTCTGTTTATCCTCTTCTCTTTCAACTTTCCATTTCATATTCTCCTGTTCCCAGGACACGGTAGTCTTATATGCATTTTTGAAGATGTTAGAGAGCAGAATGTCCAATCTGAGCACTAAGGTTACCTAAGTTCTAGTAAGTTAGCAGAAGCACAGGCAAAGCCGAAGAGTTATGAATCATCTGAGGTGGATCATAACTCTAGAGTTGAATCCCTGGAGGCTGAAATGATCAAGAAGCAAGTGGAGAATGAGGCTTTGAAGAACCAAGCTATTGCTTCAGAGCAAAAAGCTTCTGGCTCTGAACAAAAAGCTTTACTCCTGGGGCAGACAATTCTGAAGCGGGATAAGTACTCAAAGGATTTGTCTGATGCTGCTTCCAAGCTCATTGAAGATTCTAGTGGC
Organism: Pistacia vera; assembly: GCF_008641045.1. Taxonomy (NCBI): domain Eukaryota; kingdom Viridiplantae; phylum Streptophyta; class Magnoliopsida; order Sapindales; family Anacardiaceae; genus Pistacia; species Pistacia vera. Next base: position 326,598 of record NW_022196024.1, on the reverse strand, counting down.
TCTGGGAAGTCTTAACGATCAGGGTGCTGATCTACTTATGTTCCCCTCTTCAAGCTAGCCAAGTGTCACGGGTTGGGAGTTTCACACCCAAAAGGCTAACCTATTAGGTGGAGGGACTCCCCCCATTTATAAGCCCAAGACCTCCCCAATACGCTTTCAATGTGGGATTTGTTACATTCTCCCCCACCCAATCCTGTGACGCCCTCGTCACAGGTGGGGCCCCCTGCCTACCCATCCACCTCACTCTCGTGTGGACCCATAATCACACGTGGACGCCCCTGCGTGGGCGCTTGACGGGACATCGAAAGACGGATTGGGTCTGCTCTGATACCACTTGTCACGGGCTGGGAGTTTCACACCCAAAAGGCTAACCTATTAGGTGGAGGGACTCCCCCCCATTTATAAGCCCAAGACCTCCCCAATACGCTTTCAATGTGGGATTTGTTACACAAGGCCAAGCTCCCTGATCACTTGGACCTGGACTCCTTTGAATAGGGAATTTGTTTGATATCTACAGAGTAAAATTCCTGGGGACGCCGAACATTAAGAATTTGCATGATGAGGTTTTGGAGTTCCAAGGCTGTTGCTCTAGAAAGAAAGCTTCCAGCGTTGAGCATAATGTTCTCGTGTCCTTATAGTTTGAGAAATGTATGTATGTATTATTATTTTTAAACATCGTATCTGAAAATAACAATATATTTATTTTCATTATCTTATTATAAATGCGAAATATTTATCTGTATTCTACTTTAATAGTATACTATCACTTTTAAATATTTATTTTGAATTTAACCATGTATTTGATTGTGAACTAAATAGTAAATATATGAATACTAAGTCATTATATACTTTTTTGTCCTACTTGCCTGAAGTGGAAGACACCTTTGCACCATTATTTTAAAAACTGATTCGATGAGAGACCTAGTAAGATGACCAGGTCCTAGGTCAACCGGTCCAACTGGACCGATGATATCAGCATATTGACATCATGCTCACATCAGAAATAAAAGATGAACTTGGAAATTTTAAACCCATTTTTATTATTCAATATAAAGTAAGGAAATTAAATTAGATAGAAGAAAAACAAGAAGAAAGGCACGTATTTACAGTCCACAACAGCCACCTAAACTAACTTCAAAGTGGTCTATACAAAAAAGATGGCAGCACAAAACCTTTGGAGGACTTCAGGAGAACAAAAAAAACTACATATGCTGTACACAGACAACACAGCCCCCCAAAAAGAGCCCAACACCAGCACCACAAAAGCAAACTCCAGCAAAGGATTGCAACTTGCTGCAAAGCGCCCAAATCCCGGTACCACAACCACAAAAATCCGCAAAGAATTGTAGCCCCCAGCAAATGCAAAGACTAGCACCACAACTTCATGAATCCAGAGCAGAAAGCTAAAGAACTGAAGACTTCAGACATGCAAAAGAAGAATAAACTGAGGGGAAAAGCCAATCCAACCAACAGACCCAAACAGAAAACTCTCAACCAAGAGGGGAATAGACCCAGACACTAGCACAAAGAAAAATCCAAAAAACTATAGATGTTGGATGGGTGTTCTGGTGTTTGTTTCTTTCTTTGCTTATTAGTCTACCAGTGTTTGAACTTAAAGAAAAACCGACCTTGATGAGTTCAATCTCCTTCCTAGTTTGTTCTCCCTATTCGCATGGTGCTGGTACCGCCGAAGTCACGATGAAAGTGGATGCTGCATGGTAGCGTGCCGAATGCTCTAAATTAATAACCTTTCTAACCTAACTACTGAATTGCATAAAGGGTAAGCAAGGGTCGATCCCACAGAGAATGGTTCGATTAATTCCTATGTTCTAAAACAATGAAAACAACAGAAAAATAAAATAAAACGCTAAACAGTAAACATGACAATAGTAATGAAAAAGGGGTTGTAGTCAAGGCAAACTAAAGTAAAACAGAGAAATCTCTAATGGAATAAAATATCAGGTTAAAAACAATCAGTTCTCGGTTCAAGATCCACCTAAACATGCATTGGACATGAACTAACCGTAACGCTATTCTATCTCGTTATTATGGAACTACTGACCCTAGGAAACAACAAGCTCTGTTACCCAAATTCTCCCTTAGTTTGTCACTACTAAAACAAACTCTTCGAGTAGATACTAACCCTTGAACAACCTAGAACAAGCTCTCTAAATTTAATTCAATGGCAGCCTTAAGAATTAGGAGAATAGATCGATCTAAGCAACAATCACGCAAGCTCGGATTATTTAACTTAGGTTATGTTATTCAAGACAATAGACCGAAAACTTGTCCATAATCAGCTATCATCACGTGTCACTCATTGAATAGAAAAAGGACAATTACGGATCACAATTCCTAATTCTAACAGATAAAATTCCGATGACATAATTCAGCAGGCCATTACTAAATCACCCAAACAGAAAATTATAAACAATTAAAACAGAATAACATAAACAACTCCAATAAAAACGAGATTAAGAACAATGTTACTGAAGTTAGGCTACACCCATGACATGAAATTAGGCTTCAAAATCCCCTTGAACTGAAGAAGAAAAATCAGCCTCCCATCTTGACGTAGAAGATAAAAACTTAGAAAAATACTCTACTGCTCTTCTCCCCCGTTTAACCTAATAACCCATGAATAAATAACATGTTTTTCTCCTAATTCTACCCCAGGAATCACGGAAAATCTTTCCTAGATGTTTCCTAAAAGATAGACTTCCAGATTTGACAAAATCTTATCAGATATGGATTCCAGAATTTGTCTCCAGGTTGCACCAGGATTCTCGCAATGTAAAAGATCTTTTCTGGGCTCAGTCACTTCATAAACATTGTAGTCCTGGATGTGTAGATGAATCTGGGCTTTTGAATCACCCACTTTCGATATTTGACGCTCCAGTTAGGCCCGTTCGAAAATTCAATACTCAGCCAGGAAATCCTTCCACGACTAGGATTCCAGGTCCGGTTTTGCAACAACTAATGAAGACCCAAACGAACTCGGATTCTCGCCTATAATACCTTTCTGGAAAGCTTGATTCGTCAACTTTATTTTTTCTGAAGAACACTGTTGCAATCGAGAACTCTGACTCTATGAAAAACCTAAAAAACGTAGCACTGGTCAGAATAACAAAAATCTAGAATTTCCTAATCTTTTATCACTTATTTCCTAAAGTCTATCCAACTATGCCAAACTCACAAAATAAACTCTAATCAACTCAAATAGGCATAAAACATGACGAAAAACATAATATGGAATGAATAAAAGTATATAAATTACACTCTTATCACTGCACTTTGGAGATGAAAATGGAAGCTGCGGTTTGTGGTTTGGAGAAGAGAAGAACGAAATGAAGCAAATTAGGTTTAGGAATTGGTTTTTTAGGGATTAGATTTGCTAGTTAGTGAATCGGTTTAGGCCCTGGGTCGGTCGGAGCGGCGAGTTGACACTATTCATTTGATCTATTACTCGTCTAACACGGGTTTTATATTATTTTTGGTTTTTATATTAACCTGAACTGGAGTTAAGACTGGGTCCTGGTTGAACCGGCCGAACCAAACGATCCGGTCCGGCTTTTAAAATGGTGCGTTGCACTTGAATGAGCTATTTTGCTAAATTTGAATAATATATTTATTTTTAGGGAAATGTCATCTAAACCCCATTTTTTTCTTTTCTAGTTTGGTATGGCAAAAAGAGAAAACTAAGAGCAATTGTCAATTTTGTTTGGCATGTAAATTGTCAATTTTGTTAATGTTTGACAGATCATAAAAGGTTTTACGTAATTACTAGTACCTGAACGATAAGTAATTATCTCTATATTATGTATTTGATATAAAAACTATTTTTAGATAGTTAATAGGTTTTCTTACTAGGGATTAAAAGCTCTTTTGGATGGTTTAAATGGTAAATAAAATAAATGTTATTTCATTATGTGAAATCAGAAGAAGGTTTTCTAATATTTCTTGATATTTTGTGAATAATGTACAACCATTATATATACACCCAATAGTCAGCCAAAAAGGAAATGAAATCATCCTATTCCTAATGAGTTTGATCTTTATCTCTAATCTGATAGTGTACAACTCAACATCTTAATCCTAACATAATTTTGTACAACTATCTTAATCCTAACATAATTCTGTACAACTCAACACTCGCTCTCAAGCTGAAGCATATAAATCATATACACCAAGCTTGCTACAAATAAAACCAATACGAGGACCCCTGAGTGGTTTAGTGAGAATATCTGCTAGTTGGTCGTTTGAGCTGACATGACTAGTGGTAATACAACTGGACAAAATTTTCTCCCGAATGAAATGATAATCAATTTCTATATGTTTAGTCCTCTCGTGAAACACCAGATTAGAGGTAATATGCAAAGCGGCTTGATTATCGCAAAGTAACTTCATCTGTGATACTTTTACAAATTTCACTTCTTGAATTAGTTGCTTCAACCAAATGAGCTCACAAGTTGCTAAGGCCATTGCACGATATTTTTCTTATGCACTTGATCTGGCAACAACACCTTGCTTTTTACTCTTCCAAGATACAAGGTTTCCCCTAACAAGAACACAAAATCCTGAAGTGGAGCGTCTATCAGATGGAGCACTTGCCCAATCATCATCAGAATACCTGACAACCTGTGTATGACCCTTGTTTTCATATAACAAACCTTTGTTGGGTGCACCCTTGATATACCTTAGAATTCGAACAACTACATCCCAATGGCTATCACATGGAGATTGTAAGAACTAACTAACAACACTGACAGAGAAAGATATATCGGGTCGTGTGATGGTGAGATAATTAAGCTTACCAACTAGTCTCGGTATCTATCAGGGTCAGTCAGAGGCTCCCCCTGTCCAGGTGAGAGCTTTGAATTAGGATCCATATGAGAGTCTATCAGTCTGCAATCTGACATCCTTGTTTCTTCCAGAATATCCAGTGCATACTTTTTTTGAGAGATAACAATACCAGAGCTAGATTGAGCAACTTCTATACCAAGAAAGTATCTAAGCAGCCCCAAATCTTTGGTCTGAAAGTGTTTCTTCAACTGCTCAATAGCATTTTGATCACTTCCTATAATGACAATATCATCGACATAGACAACCAGATAGATGCATTGCTCTAGTGATGTATGTTTATAGAAGACCAAATGATTAGATTCACACCGCATCATACCAAACTCTTGGATGACAATACTGACACGGCCAAACCATGCACGAGGAGACTACTTCAAGCCATACAGTGAGCAACGAGTTTACAGACTAAGGCAGACTCCCCCTCTGAGCAACAAAACCAGGCGGTTGCTCCATAAAACTGAGTGTACCCTTTGGCTACTGAACGAGCCTTTAAGTGGTCAACCTGCCCATCCAGACCAACTTTGACAGTATAAATCCAATGACAACCAACAGTCGTCTGCTCTAGAGGCAAAGGAACCAATTCCCAAATGTTATTATTATGAAAAGCAATCGTCTCTTCAACCATTGCCTGACACCACCCGGGATCGGTGAATGCCTCATGAATATTGGGAGGAACAGACACAAATGAAATTGTGGACACAAAAGCAAAATATGGTGAAGACAATCGATTAACTAAGGAAATTATATATTGGGTGAGGGTTGCGAGTAGACCATATACCTTTACGAATGGCAATGGGAAACTAATCCTCGAGAGGTAGAACCGCGACATTAGAGGAATTTGGAGCAGGACCTATAATAAGAGCCTCAAGAACAAGGTTAAGGACAATGTCAGTACCTGTAAGAGGAATAATACATCATCTGCAGGAAGGGACACTCCTGTAGGTGAAGAACATTGTGAGACAAGGACAGACAAAGATGACTGACCGGAAAGGGGAGCAATGTAAGGTATGGGTAGGACCTTAGCTATAGAAGCACATTCTGGTGGAGATGAAGAGAAGTAGGGAGAAGACTAAAAAAATGTAACATCAGCAGACATGAAATATCGATTTAGTGTGGGAGAATAACACTTATAAACTTTTTGAAGACATGAATAACCTAGGAAAATACATTTGGCAGACTTGGCAGACAGTTTATCCCAACCAGGGGAGAAGACATGGACAAAACAGGTGCAACCAAAGACACAAGGAGGAAGAGAGAATAAAGACTAGTCAGGGAACAAAACAGAATGAGGTTCCTTGTTTTGTGGGACAGACAAAGGCATCTGATTGATCAAGAAACACGCTGTCAGCACAACGTCTACCCAAAACTAGAAAGGAACTTGATTATGTAAAAGCAAAGTGCGAGTAGTTTATCTATTCTTACACTCAACAACCCCATTTTGTTGGTGTATGAGCACAAGATAACTGATGGAGGATTCCCTAGGAGGACATGAAATTTGTAAAGGGGGCAAAAAAGTATTCATGAGCATTATCACTCCGCAACACTCGAATAGTAGTATTAAATTGAGTCTTAATTTCAGCACAAAAGGATTCAAATATGGAAAATAATTCAAAACAAGTTTTCATTAAAAATAACCAGGTGCAACAAGAGTAATCATCAATAAATGTAACAAAATACTGAAAAACCAAAATAAACGAAACACGATAAGGGCCCCACACATCTGAATGAACTAACTTAAAAGGGAACACAACCCATCTATTGACATGCTTAACAAATGAACTGCGAGAATATTTCGCAAGCTGACACGACTCACAACTAAAAGACGATAAATTAGATAGACCTGGAACCATCTTCTAAAGCTTCAATAAACTAGGACGGCCCAAACGATTATGAAGGAGAGTCATAGATTTTGAAACAGTGCATGCAATACGGGCAAAAGGTAAGTTGAGATGGTAGAGGCCCCGTGACTTATGTCTTGTGCCAATCATTTGTCCCGTGTCTCGGTCTTGTATAACAATAGAAGAATTATCAAAAGTGATAGAACAATTTAAAGACTGTGTAAGTTTACTAACAAACATAAGATTAAAAAGACAATTAAGAATTTAAAGAACACAGTCTAAGGCCAAGGATGGAAGTGGATATGCACGGCCCACGACTTTAACAATTATTTTGGACCCATTAGCCATAGTGACAAAGGACAGAGATGAAGCAATAGTAAGGTGAGAAAGTAAGTGAGGGTTACCAGAAATATGATCAGAAGCACTATAATCAAGTACCCAAGGCCCTATAGGGGAAGACTAAGTGAGGCATGTAATTGAATTACCCGAGTAAGCTATAGAGGCAGTAGAAGAAGAAGACTGTTTATTTTCTTGATACTTAAGATATTCCTCATAATCAACACCAGTGAGAGTCAAGGATTGTTGAATGTGACCCTCAGACAATTTTGAATGTGAATCAGGGTGATAAGACTGAACAACATTAGCAGCCCGAGAAGGACGACCATGCAACTTGTAGCATTTCTCCCTGGTATGCCCCCACCGATTACAGTAGATATAGTTAGGTCGACCTCCCCTACCACCATGTTCTCCCTGATCTTGTTTATAAGTGTTCTAAGTCTAAGAAGCCAACACTGAAGAGTCAACTAAGGGAGATCCTAACACGACCCATCCCGACCTTCCTCGTCCCATAGGATCCGGGCGCTCCCACAAGACTTGGATGACCGAGATGTGTCGTGTGGGAAAACTGTGAAACCTGAAATCGTGTTTTTCTGAATATACTATGCATAAATAATCCGTACGAAAATGTAATTAGAAATACAAGTATGAATAGGTACATAAACATATTTAGGAAGCTTGGAAAACATAAATGCATAATTCACGAAAAATCTAGAAACAAAATATCAAGTCTTGTGTAATTACAGCAAAAACATAAGACTATTACAGAAAACAGAAGTCCATTTTTGGAATATAAGCCATAATACACACATGAGAAGACGTCAACGCGTGGCACAACCTTGAGCGGTGACTCACTGCTCGGCACGATCTCCCTGTAAACCTGGGGGAGGAAAACATTTTTTGAAAAGGGGTGAGCTGAAATATTCAGTGAGTGGGGGAAAGGGGAAGTTTGCAAAACATTCGTCAAACAAAAGTTATGGAATGCAATGGTTCTTATGAAATACTGAAAACATCATGATTCTATGAACATGATATGGTGGCAGCTAATCTTTCATTTATGAATGCATAACTCATTTCTAATTGTTCTAAGTATTGTAATCTGATCAATTAAATTGACAATAATTTCTGAGTCCTAGCTCATCCCTAAATGTTGAAAACTCTTTTATGAGAACTTAAAGAATAGTTGTAAAGGCTTATGCTTCTAAAGGCAATGTTTTCTATAAATCATGCTACAAACATCGAATTTTAATTAATGCAAACCATCCATTAGATACTGAAAACTGAAACTATTAATTGACACTGAAAACCGTAGGCTGGTATCTGAAAACTTTAAACCGATATCCTGTTCCGAAACAGTAAACTAATACTAAAGGTTCTCACCACAACTAGTACCCTGGGGAAAAATCTCGATACCTGGTGGGCATCCCACACACAGGCAGAGCTGGGAAAAACATCTCAATACCTGGCAAGATCTATCATCGCGTGGGCAGAGCCTGAAGAAAACCATCTCAATACCTGGCGGACAAACTCAACGCCTAGGCAGAGCACTAAATATCTCAATACCCATGCGCAGAGCTTGAAGACCAAATATCTGAATACCCAGCGGAATCCTGCATCGCGTGGGCAGAGCCTGAAACTGGGGAATGGGTACTTCGTAGGGTGGTTTTAACACCACAACAATCTCATGCATAATCTCAAATAACATGTAAGTCAAGAGCATATTATATGTGTGCTTATAAATCATGCATATATAACATAATATTCAAAAATCACATCCAGGGTTGAAATTATAAATTTCTAAATACGTTTCAGAACTGACCATTTAGCCCAGATTTGGAATTTCTTCAACATTGCAACTCACTACATTTGACTGACTCCACCCATTAATTCAACATCGCAAGTTCACTAATTTATCAATAATTCTCCAGCAGTCAACACGCTAATTCTCATGAGGTAACTTTACTATGACATAAAGTTATAAAATAATATATATGTATAAAGTGCCCCATGATAAATAAACAAGGTTATGACCAACACAATGCATCAACCCAACTACCACTTCCCATTGCCAAAGTATGCACCCATTTTTAATCATTCTCCCTCCTTTACTCTTCCATTAGCCTAGCCCAAACAACAGTCCATAATGTAATTGTTCCCAAATCTAGCGACTCATATTTAATTAAAAATATAAAGCCATTTTCTTTTACAAAACTTACACCATGCAAAGGAGACAAACTTAATATCTACTACTAAGCAAGTGCATTATTCCTCACCAAGATTCCAGCCCAGCCGAGACATGCAAAATAGTTCAGCAAAATATTACCCATACAAAAAAAAAAAAAAAAAAAATGCAGATTTTCTTCCCTCTTCAATTAGAAATTTTTACCTCCTCTTTACAAAACACATTAGCTTCAATATCTCGTCTCATACACCATTTAACTTCATATAAGAAACTTTACTTATGCATAAATACAACATAGCATATAGTCACACATTTTAAACCAAACAATTGCAATGTCACAAAAAAAATATGCAAGCTTATAATTCATTCCGAAATACACATATATAATATCTTCATGACCCAAGCAACTCATACATCCAACAAGCAGCCAACATACAAAACAATTAAGAACCCAATTAAATCATGAATAAGAGTCACATGAAACAAAATAAATCATTTCCATCTCATGTTTATTTTGGCCACATCTCATCATGCATTAGGCCATAACAAGGCGACCCCCTAATCATAAATTTTCACATAAACAACCGGGTTTCAAAACATAGCACAATCACAAAATCAAATATAACCAGCCGAACACAATATAGCAAAGTTTAAACTCAATTTCAACAAGCAGCCGCACAAACTCAAATACATTAACAAATATAACTTAAATCCACTCAAATGAAAACTTGAGATGCATGGGTTGTGAACGGGTTTAATATTCCACTCAAATCTCATCAAAACACAAAAATGGCATACTACAATTAACATCCAAGCATAGATCTGAAATTTTACGAAAAGTTTTCTTTTAATCCACTCACAAAAAAAAAAAAAAAAAAAAAAAAATTCAGCTCAACCCAAAATGCCCAGCTGCCTCAAGCATCATCCTCCTCTTCACCTCACTTTCTCTCCCTCATTTATCTTTTTCTTTCCCTTTTTCTCTCGTCTTTCCTTCCTCCTCTCGGCCGAACGTTCTCTCTTCCTTCTTCCTTCTTTTCTCTCTTCTTTCTCTCTTTCTTTTCTTTCTCTCGGTTTTCTTCTCTCAACTTTCTTCTTCTTCATTTGGGCGAGCAGCCCAAATTTATATAAAACAAAAGTTTTTGTTTTCTTACAACAGCCCCCAAATTCTCTTAATTCTAGTATAACCCTGCCACATCATCTTTTCCTTACAAAAACCTTCCAGATTTTGTGCCCTTGCTACGGCAAACCCAACAATTTCCATTTCTTCATTTTCACCCCCAACCAAACTTTAAAATTTGACAAAAAAGTCCCTCCTTATAAACAAAACCAAAGGGAATATATATATATATATATATATATATATATATATAATTAGAATGGGGTTTTACAGATCCTGTCACAACACCAGGAAAGGAGACGTAAAGTAATAGAGCAAACACTTCATCAAGAGATGGCATAGTGGCACTAGCCAGAATCTGATCTCGTACTAGAGTGACATCATGGTTGATAGCAGCAAGAGTAAGAACTATAAAAAATTTGTCTCATTGTGCCAGATCTTTTGCTGCAAGCTTGCCAACGGGCAATAACAAATTAAATTCAGCCTTAATCTTGCCAAGAAAGTCTGACATACCCATATCTTGTTGTTTGAGAGTAACCATATTGGACACAACAGAATATAAGCGCTGGATATCATTCGTATAAAGTAATTTGGTTTGGCTCTATACCTCAAAACAAGTTTTGTATATTTTATAAATAGTGTGAAGGCATCAATCGTCTGTCATAATAAACTACATAATAAAGCATTAGACTTTACCCAAACTGCTTTATCTTCTTTGATATCTTCGGCCTTAGTAGTCAAGTGATCCTCCAGGCCTTGTCCCATACACCACAATTCAACGGAAACGACCCAAGAGGAATAATTAGAGCTACCTTTTAACTTTTTAGTTGTGATAGGAGGAAGAGAGACGAATGAAACATAACTTATTTTGAACTGGACCCTTCAGTAGACATATTCAATGTATGAAAGAGATGAAGCTGATTTGGATAGTAGCAAAAAAGTTTCGACGATAGAGAACATTTTTCGACAATGGTGATGACATTGCAAGTGTCGAACAACGATGAGACCCAAGGTAATACTCGTCGGCATTGTCTGAGGCTACTAGTGTCGACGGTGAGATGTCACACTCGCTAGAGAAGGAAATCCCAAAAGAAGTTGTTGGAAAGACGACGGTGCATGGAGGCTCGTGTGGCAGAGAATAGCGACAAGCTTTTAGGGTTTTGCCGACGATAGAGAGACGATCAGGCTAGTGTGGTTGGATTTTTGAATCAACACCAGATGGAGGTTGCCTGAACTTCGCCGAAAAAAAGCGTCGAAAAATAATAATAATAATTTTAGGGTTTTTGATTTTTGAGCCCTGACACCATGTGAAATTAGAAGAGGGTTTTCTACTATTTCTTGATATTTTGTGATAATGTACAACCATTATATATGCACCCAGTAATCAGCAAAAAAGGAATGAAATCATCCTATTCCTAATGAGTTTGATCCTTATCTCCAATGTGATAGTGTACAACTCAATATCTTAATCCTAACATAATTCTGTACAAGTGAACACATTATTTATGGAATATGAATTAATATTTAATAATTTTTTTTTTTTTGGTAAATAAAAGTTTATAACATTCAATGGTTTACAATTTTTTATTTTTTATGTAATCTTTGCTTATATAAGCTTCCAAAATCTTTGCAATAAGGTTATGGAAAAAAATGAGAAAATATTGTAATACAGTACAAGGTTAAAGGAAAATTAAAAAGATGTAATAATAATAAAAATTATTGAAAAAGGTAAATTTTAGTGTACGTTTTTAATAATTTTTACAACTATTTTTTATTGTTATTATTATTATTTTTTTATTTTCAGATAAAAAATATACTTTATAACTTCTTATTTTCATTAAAAAAGAAAAAAGACCCTTATATAATACCTTGGCTCTATGTTTGACTGTTTGTCTTTCACAACACTAAAAAATAAACTTCATTTCCTTTAGCAAAGCTGCGTTACTTGGGTTTTTTGTGGAAAGAAGAGTAAACGACATGTTCCCACATGAGGTTTAATGAAATAGCAAAGTTTGTACCCCTGGTTTTATTTACTCTAGATCCCCACCCTTAAAGTAATGCCGTTTCATTTATTTTAATAGTGAAAGTTTAAAATGGTTATTTACTCCACCTCCACCCCTTCACCAACACCTCCTCCTCCAGCACCAAAGCCTCCATTGTGGCCAAAATAACAACCAACTCCACCTCCTCCTTTTGCTCCACCTCCTCCTTTTACTCCACCATCACCATCAATACCACCTCCAGCCCTGCCACCAACTCCAAAGCCTCCACCTTCATCTAAATCACATCTAACATCTCCTCCTCCACCACCACCCCCACCACCACCACCAAAGCCTCCACCTCCACCACCACTACCACTACCAAAGCCTCCACCTCCACCACCTCCAGCTCTAGCCAAATCTCACATTTCCACTGCACAACATCAGGGAAACCCCTTTCCCAATCTTAAAGCAAAGCTGAAAGGCTTTTATCCAAAAAAAAAAAAAAAAAGAACTCCGCCTTCCTTTTTTTTTTTTTGCGATCTTCCAATTGGAGTTTTGCCCCAAAAAAAATTTCACACTACCAAACAGACAAATTAGAAATCAAATTCAACCAAACCCCATTCAATCACACAATCAACTCAATCAAACTCTGATTCAATAAAAAACCAAAGCAACACGACTGCAAGTGGCGCACGATAGGTGGTTGGCAGCAGGGTTCGACCGGTAGGCTTGATAGGGGTGATTTGCGATGGTGCAAAGTTGTAGTATGGAGTCGTGGCTTGGGGTTACGTAGTGCACAGCTGTACGATGTGATAGAAAGAAGACTTGGGTGACAGGGGGTAAGCGTCGCAGCCAGATAGTGTTAGGGTTTTGCTAGTGATGGCAAAGGGAAGCAGTTGGTGGTGTTAGGTAGGACGGTCAGCTCAAGGGGCTGGCCAGGTGGTTGCGCGCTGGCTAGAGGCGGCCACCTAGCCTAAGGTACCTCAACGACACCTACGACATTCACGCTATGATCGGGCTGTTCAAGCCTTAGTCATCATCCAGGGACCCTCACCTTTGTTCTCCAATGTCAGGAATGGCCAAAGTGGCCTGAGAGCTTGCAGTGGCGTTAGGGAGTAGGAACCAGGAAGATGAAGGATTTAATTTTTTTTTTTTAATGGGTTTTATGATTTTTATTAGATTTGACATTTTACAGATTAAATAAATGGGCATTATGGTGATTTCATAAATTTATTATGGGTATATATAATAAATTATGGGGGCATTAATTCTTGGTTTTTACATGTTCACTCAATTTTTTATTGCTAAATAATCAAAAGTTAAAGGTTCAAGGGCAGTTTAGTAATTGCAATCTATGCACATGTATCAGAGCCTAACAATGGTTAACGGTGTTAATGTAAGGGTAGTAATCTAGAATAAATGAAACCAAGGGTACCAACTTGGTATTTTTCTAAACCTCGGATGGGAACATGTCGTTTACTCTGGAAAGAAACTAGAGGGTCATTGAAAGTTTCGATCTTTTAGCCACCCAAAGGCTTTGACTATGATAGCATTAAGGTCAGTTGCTCTGGCTTCTTGTTTTTTTTTTTTTTTTTAGTTTTTGTTTTTGTAGATATTTTCTTTTGTTGACCATACAAAGGGTGAAGACTGCACTTCTGAAAAATACAAAGGATCACACAGCCATTTGTCAACACGATGTCGTTTTAAGTAGATTGTTTGCAGATATCAGTTGTACATTGTTTGAGCTCAGACGAGCTACTTTACTGATTCTAAGCTAATTTACTAATTCTAACTGATTCTTTCTTTCATATATAAGAGAGATCTTGATTGTACTCATTTTCTACACTGTCAATACAAATCAGTTGTCAATTTCATTTTTTCTTCCTTTAAATCTTCACATGGTATCATAGCCACTGACTCGCGTCAATGGCTGAGCATTCTGGTCTTGACAGTTCTGCAAAGAACGTGGATAAACTTCATAGCCTGTCTGAGCTTCATTCATCCATTGTTCCTTCAAGTCTTCGAGTAATAAATCCAAAGCTAATGAGAGATAATTACTTTGATAACTATTGGTTCTGGCGTTTGTAAGTTCTGTTCATAGTTGGAGCTCATGGATTGAAAGAACATTTGACAGGTTTGATCCTTTGTCTTGAGCCTTTACTTACTTCACCAATTGATATTTCAACTGAATCGAGAATAATTAGCTCTAAAGAAACCCTAGCTAAAGAAAAAATCAATCCTGAATATGTTGCTTGGAGACGCATTAATAAATTTCTTGTTACTTGGTTACTTGCATCAATATCCGAGTGTATGTTTAGCTATGTGTCTAAGTGCCAACTCTCTACCGATGTTTGGTTCACACTTGAAAAGGAATTCTTGTCAGATTCTAAAGCTAGGGCACTACACCTAAAAAACTTACTTCAAAATACCCAAAAAGGCAACCTTAGTGTTAGTGACCACGTCAAGAAAATGAAAGGGATAGTTGAAAGTTTGGCATCCAGTGGACAATTTGTTTCTGATGAAGATGTTCTTCAATATGTTCTAGATGGGTTAGGTCCTGCATTTGATGCTGCTGTAGTCAATTTAACCTCCAGACTTGAGTCTAGGTTTGAATCTGTAAGCATTCAAGAAGCAGAATATCTTTTACAGAAATATGAATTAAGACTGGAGAAACTCAATTCTATTGATTTTCTGGCAAGTTCAGTACATATAGTTGCAGTGAGTAATTCCAGTAATCCTCCTTTTAAACCTACTCATTCAAGTACTGTTAATACTTCACTTAGCTCTACTGGAAATCCAACTCCTCTCACACAGTTTACACCTTATCTAATCCCTCTTACACACAACATTATCCTCTAGCAGCTACCATTCCCATTGAACAAACTAATCCACATTATGTTCAACCTTCCCAAACCTACTATAGTCCTTCAGTACCTACCTATAGACCTGTTATCTTTCACAATACTGGAAGAGGTCGTGGTAGGAGTAATGGCAGAGGAAGGCCAATATGCCAAGTCTGCAGCAAGATAGGTCATACTGTGGTGCAATGTTACCATAGGTATAACTCTAATTATACTGGGACTCACCTCAGTATAATCCTTTCGCACAACAAATAGGTCTTGGAATAGGTGCTGGATCGTATCTCACCTCTGGTTCTCAAGCTCCTATCATTTCTGGACGCAGTTATCTCAACATTCCCAATAATAGCATCCTGCCACAACAATCTGTTTAGTCTCCCTATTCGCATGAAGGATCACAATACCAAGGACATTTTACTGAAACTTCTCATCAACCACAACCCTTAACAAATTCATAACAAGGATTCCAAGTACCCAACAAACAGCAACAAAAAACCTAACCAAGCCTACCTAGCCTCTCATCAGAACATATAACAACAAACACCTAACCAATCCTTCCTAACCTCTCATCCGAACATACTTGTCAGCTCTCATTCATCAACCTTTATTCCTGCTAGTGCCTCTGTCTCATCAGATCCTGCCTGGTATATGGATTCTGGTGCTACTAACCATGTCACTGCAGATCTTAGTCAATTGAATGTGAGCAGAAATTATAGTGGAATTGAACAATTACAAGTAGGCAGTGGTGAGTTTCTTGATATATCTCATGTTGGCTTTGGTTCTTTACCTAATTTTCTACAAAATAAATGTCTACATCTAAAAATTGTTTTGTGTGTACCAAGAATTACAAAAAACTTGCTTAGTATATCCAAATTTACTAAAGACAATAATGTTATGGTTGAATTTAACTCTAACTATTGCATTGTTAAGGACAAGGTTTCCAGAGTAGTTTTACTACAGGGAGAACTTAAAGCTAGGCTATATCAATTAAGACTTCCATCTGTCAGTTCTCATGACACTTTAGCTCAGTCTTCTGTCCCTCTTAATGCACAAAGTTTTGTTTTTGTCGCAAGCTCTAAACCTCAATATCAAAATTATTTTCCTAGTGTTACTGACATTGATTCCCATAAGTTTGTATCTACCTTAAGAAATAAGATCCCACATAAGAGTCTTAGTGAGCTACAAACTAGTGTCAACCCATCAAGTTACACAAAAATTGATGTTAATATTGATAATGAGTCTACAGAGTCAGTTCTGGATAGTTGTAATATTCCTTCAATAAATAAAAACATCTTTGTTTCTGATTACTCTTTCTCTAATAATAATGTTTCTAATCTGAGTAATATGATTGATCATATCAATGAGACTCCTATTGTTGATCATGTTAGTGATAATAATGCTAATTTTATTTTTTGTTGTTACAATACTGCTAGTACGTTTAGTTTGATGTTAATGGTATTTATCCTAATGATAATAGTCATGCTGTTGATGATACTCATAATAGAACTACTAATCATGACGTTCCTGTTGATTTTGATGCTGTTGGTATTAATTTTGCTGCTGATCACCATGCTATTGATGTTGTTCATAATTACACTACTAATAATAATGCTTGCAATGCTGCTGAAATTGATTCTAGTACTAGTAGTAATACTGATGATAATGTGGTTCCTCAGTGTCATACATATCTGCCCAATAGTTCACCTTTAGCCCTTCAAGCTACTAGTCACAAACAAAGCATTTCATCACTATGGCATAAAAGATTAGGGCATCCACATTCATAAGTTTTTTAGAAAATCATGTTGCAAATTAATCACAACTCTTCAAAGCATATTCCTTCCATTTCTTTTTGTGATGCATGCTAACTTGACAAAATGCACAAAAACAGTTTTCCTATCTCTCATTCTAGAGCCACTGCTCCTCTTCAATTAGTTCACAGTGACATTTGGGGTCCTTCTCCAGTGGCATCCATTGAAAGCTTTAAATTCTATGTGCATTTTCTTGACGATGTTAGCAGATTTACTTGGCCTTTTCCTTTAAGAACCAAAGCTGAAGTGCATTCTGTTTTTGTTAAATTTCATCATTTAGTTGAGAGACAGTTTACTCATAAACTTAAGTGTCTACGATCTGATCAAGGGAGTGAATATAGTGGTTTAATTCCTTACCTAACCAAATCTGGCATTCAGTTTAAGCACTCTTGTGCTTATGTCCATCAACAAAATGGACAAAGTGAGAGAAAACACAGACATATAGTTGAAACTGGTCTCACCTTACTTGCACATGCCTCCATGCCAATGACTTTTTGGTGGCTTGCATTTGATATAGCAGTGTTTTTAATCAATAGGATGCCATATGCTATGTTGATTTTCAATGTCTTTATCAATTGCTGTTTTGTAGATTACCTCTTTATTCATCTTTAAAGGTTTTTGGATGTGCATGTTTTCCTTACCTAAGAGATTACAATAGGCACAAATTTATTTTTCATTCTTCTATGTGTGTATTGGTAGGATATAGTCTAGTTCATAAAGGCTATAGGTGTTTAAGTGCTTAGGGCAAAATTTTTATTACACCCAATGTCACTTTTAATGAAGATGAATTTCCTTTTGTGCAAAATTTTCTTGCCTCTCAAGTTCCACCTTTTTCACAATCAACTAACATCTCTTCTAGTCTTAGCTTTCCTTTTTTGTCAGTACCATCATCAGTGTCTCTTGCTGATTTAGTTCCTCAATCATTAATAGCTCCCTACAGTAAAGTATCTCTAGTAGTATCATGTTCTACATCCATTCCTACTTCAACAGTTGGTGCACAAAATTCCTCCTCAACATCACCTTCCCACCAATCCAACCCTGTCTCCAACACAACTCTACTTTTAGAAAGTTGTTCCTTAACATCATCAATTTTACCTCACCAATCACACGTACCAGTTACTGAATCTAATCCAACGCTACAACATTACACCCTTTCACCATTCAAAATCAACCTACTACATCACAACCTCATAGATTATAAAATCAGAAGTCTTCTCACTACCAAGAACCTCATTCTTGTCCTTCATAGTAGACTTAACCATCTCAATTGGTCATTTCGTCCACTGATAAACCTACTACATCATACCCTCTCACCATTCAAAATCAACCTACTACATCTCAGTCTCACCAATTACAAAATCAGGAACCTTCTCACTGTCCTCTTGTAATTGATTTGACTCCATCACAATTTTTTACTTCGTTAACTAGTTTGCCTACTGCATCAAACCTTCCTAAAATAGATCATTCAACATCAACAACTTTTCCTCTATCTATAAACACACATCCTATGTTAACTAGAGCAAAAACCAGTCTTCAAAACAAAACAGCCCTTATCATATCTGGTTAAGAACCTGTCCTACCAGAACTTGATTCAGTTGCCGAAGCCTTGGTCAGTAACGAATGGAGAGAAGCCATGCAACTTGAGTACGATGCATTAGTAAAGAACAACACTTGGTCCTTTATTCCCAAGATGAATGATATGCAGATTGTTGGTAACAAATGAGTTTTCAGGACAAAGTTTCATGCTGATGGGTCCCTACAAAAGTACAAAGCAAGGTTGGTTGCCAAGGGGTTTCAGCAAACGCCTAGCCTGGATTTTTTTGAAACTTTCAGACCTGTTATTAAGCCCTCAACCATCAGATTATCCTAACCCTTGCTGTGACCAATGGTTGGGACATCCAACAAGCGGATGTCAATAATGTCTTCCTAAATAACACTCTTAATGAAACAGTCTATATGAGGCAGCCTGAAGATTTGAAAATCTCAATGTCCTACTCATGTTTGCAAGTTGAACAAAGCCTTTTATGGCCTTAAACATGCTCCAAGAGCCCAGTTTGACAAATTGAAGTTTGCTCTTCTGGATAGAGGTTTTAAAAACTTTATATCTAACTCTAGCCTATTCATTCTCAAAACTGGTTCCTACATCATCTATGTCCTTATGTACATTGATGATATATTGATTACTAGATCTAATGTCTCATCCATACATCAGCTTGTTCAAGATCTCAATGATCAGTTTGCCTTAAAAACTCTTGGGTTTATTAAGTATTTTCTTGGTTTGGAAGCCACAAGGACCTCTATTGGCATTCATTTGAAGCAAACAAAATACATCATTGATTTGCTATCCAAAACTAAGATGATGGATGCTCATGCATGCTCCACACCTATGGCCGTTGGCACAAAACCTTCTTCCACTGACAATGAGTTGTTCAAAGATCCCAGCCTATATAGAAGCACCATCGAAGCCCTTCAATACTTAACTTTAACCAGACCTGACATCAGCTTTACTGTTAATAAGCTGAGTCAATTTCTATAAGCACTAACAGAGCTCCAATGGCAAGCTTGTAAGAGAGTTTTAAGGTATATCAAAGGCACATAGTATCATGGGTTGCAATTCAGTCCAGCTGCATCTCTGAATGTTGAATGCTATGCTGATGCAGACTAGGGCAGCAATTTAGATGATCGACGATCCACAAGTGCGTATTGTGTTTATCTAGGACCTAATCTTATACGATGGAGTTCATGAAAATAGATGTTTGTTGCCCTTTCTTTAACAAAGGCTAAATATAGAGCCTTAGCACACACAGCCACTGAAATAGCTTGGTTACAAAGCATGTTTTCTGAGTTAGGTTTGATTCTAAACACTCCTCTAGTAATTTGGTGCGATAATGTCAGTGCTGGTGCCCCCTTGCTGCAAATCCTGTTTTTCATTCCAGGACCAAGCATATTGAGATTGATATTCATTACATCAGGGATCAGGTTTTAGCTAAAAAGATCATGGTTCAATAAGTTCCATCTCAGTTACAAATTGTTGATGTTCTTACCAAAGCTTTATCAGCAGCTTAATTCCTTGAATTAAAGCAAAAATTGATTGTTATAGCCATGCCTGATTCTGGAAAAAGAGAGGAAGTAAAGTGTTGTACTATAGAATTTGTGTGCTTATCAGAAGCTGATGCAGAAGCTAAAATATCAAGCTAATTCGGAAAATTGTTACTTCAACAATTCAGCTAGTTGACTGTAGTTCCTAAGTTAAGAAATAAAATGTAGTTTAGAAAGTATTAATTGAAGCAACAGATTTAGCTAAAGCTGGAGTAGAGTTCAGTTAATTGAAGCAGCAGCAGCTAAGAAAAATGCAGTTAAGAAGCTATTAATTGAAGGAGCAGTTCAGCTGAGAAAAATGTAGTTCAGAAGCCATTAATTGAAGCAATAGTTCAGCTAAAAAAAATGCAGTTGATGGTCCATATTGTGTGTGTCAATTTCACCACGAGTAGTTTATGCTGAGGTGTTGTTTTGATGATCAGTATTGTATGTGTCAATTTCATCATTAGTAGTATATGCTGTGGTGTTGTTTTAAAAGTCATTCAGGCTGTTGACAAGAAGAAACAGAGTTCTGACCCTTAGCTGTCAAAACATAGCCAAGGAAATGAAGTTTGGTTTGAGGGGAAGTGTTGACCTTCAACAATATGAGGACCAGTTCAGTTTAAGGGGAAGTGTTGACCTTCAACAATATGAGGAGTAGTTCAGTTTGAGGGGAAATGTTGACCATACAAAGGGTGAAGACTGCAATTATGAAAAACACAAAGGATCACACAGCTATTGGTCAACATGATGTTATTTTAAGTAGATTGTTTACAGATATCAATTATACATTGTTTGAGTTCACACGAGCTACATTACTGATTCTAAGCTACTTTACTAATTCTAACTGATTCGCTCGTTCATATATAAGAGAGATCTTGATTGTACTCATTTTCTACACTGTCAATACAAATCAATTGACAATTTCATTTTTGCTTCCTTTAAATCCTCACATCTTTCATCTGGGTTTTGTAATATGAATTGGTATGCCCAACTTTGATTAACTTTATGTTTATTCTTGCTTGTTTCTTCATATCTTGGCGTCTCTTCTTGTTTCAGGTTACAAATAGTTTTATTAGTTTGAAGTTGATGCCTTTTGAGTTTGCTTTTGGTGTCTACATCAACAATTATAGCCTTGGTTTATCTGCCTCTCTTCAGTGTTTTCATTTTTGTACAAGAAAATTAATTTAAATATTTCAAACAATTTTACGTTTATATTATTTTTTATGATTTTATTTCATCATACAATTTTTTTTTTTTTTTTAAAGAAATAAGAACGATCAGTTCAGAATTATGGTTGAGACTAAACAAGGAGAGTGCAGTGGGACAAATTTTAGTACAGTCTAGTTCTCCCAAAAGAAGAGCCAAACATAAGAAGAGGACTAAAATTAAAAAAGATTATGGTTGTGCTCAAGAAAGAGTCCAAAATATCATGGAATAAATTAATTTTTAAATTCTTTTTAATATTCTTAGTGTTAATAAATGCTTCTTTTTCATAAAATTTTAATTTTTTAATCACAAATTTAAATTTATGTTAAAATTAATTTTGAAAATGAATTATTAAATTTCAATAAATACTTATTAAAAATTTATTATAAAAACTAAAAATAAATTAATAAATTCTGTGATGGAATATTTGAAAATTCCACAACTCACTATATGTAGCCCAATGACATATGTAATGATAATCTCTTATGTGACTATGTTATCTTAATAAATTATCTTTTTAACACTCCCAAGGATGTGGAATTGCTTGTTTGACAAGAAATTATTGAAAATCTACTTGGGGATAGTGAAACGAGTGTCAACTCTTTTTTCATAAACTTGTGGAACAGGCTACTTTTGATTCTTATTATTTCCAGTTTTTTTCTCTTGTTGAAGATCTAAATGTGTATTACAATAGACCTTGGAACAAGTGAAAGGGAAATTTGAAGCAAGATATTTTGAGAACTCCATGGACTGCCATTTCTGCAATTTTTGCTGTCATTCTTCTCCTACTTGTATTCACTTTACTACAGGCTGCATTTGTGTCCTACAGAAAGTATATATAGATTTCTATCATTTATTGATACCAAAATGTTGAAAGAGTTATTCCCATGGCATAAGTTTTCTTTTGTGATCTATAATACATGTTTTGGTTGAGAAGAGGTTTAAGAATACTATATACTTTCCTTCTTGCCAGGAATTTTATTAATTGCTTTAGTCTTTAGGAATATTTACTTTTAGTTTAGATATAGATCTATTTACTTGTGTTGGGGTCAATATAAGAATATTAATGCTTTATTCTTAAGCGTCTTCTTCAAGAATTTCAATGTTAAATTCTATGTAAGTTGAATCATTTGTTTGCTGGGACTTTAAGTAAATAGAGTTATTGTAGCTTCAACCATCAGACTTACTCAGCTTTTTTATTTGGTCTATGAATGTAATGCAGCAACAGAAATTCTGAAGGTTGGATGTGCAGCTTGAAATTGTAATTATGCAAATACTCTCTCTTATATATATGTTTGTTTTATTAATTGAAACAATTATCATATATTGTTAAGATTACATGATTTGTTCATTTTCCTCTGCAGGGATTTTCACTTTCTTGCCTTTCAAACTTTAATAAGATTGTGCGCATGTACATACATAAATTTCATTTTGATTTCTGTTTTTATTTATTGTAAGACATGAATTTTTTTTATCATTCCTTTTCATCTTAGCAGTGGAATGTGTTAAATCAGATAAGCAACAGACCATAAGAAATATTAAAAGATCTATACTGCTATGCTATGGATTTTCCATTCCCATTTAAATGAAATATAGTGTTTGTGGTTGAGTTCTTGACACCCATGAGGGCTTAGCTAGATCGTTCATATGATTTGTTCCCATAGATTTGGGGATTGAGCCTCCTCACGGTCACCTACATGACTGAAGACCATTGTTTCTCACTTCTCAAAGATTGTAGTGTTTGGCAGGGCTCCAGTTTCAAGCCAAGCTTGCGAAGCAAAATTAGATCAATTTATCTAAATTACGAAGCAGTAAGAGAACAGGCATAATTTAAGTGTACTTATTATGGCTAATCACTGTGTGTTTCTTTCATGCCACCATTTTCTTCTCCAAGGCAATTAATATTTACCACTGGCCAGTAACATTAGCACATCCATCCAGGTGCAACTGCATTTTTCAAATGAGAACCAATTAATATAATAAAAGACTCCACCTCTTCGTGTCTCGTGATTTTTCGACCACCTTCCGGTGATCTCCTTTGCTCTCTCTCTCTCAATATAATCTAATTAACTACTCTTGTAGGTTTCAATTCATTGTCTCTATTGTGAAACACGTTGCCGTACATTATGGATTTTTCCCAGGAGAGGTTGAAGAAAGAAAAGGCGGAAGCCCACCTTTATAGAATTATAAAGGTTGGTCCTCTCAATCTTTGTTTTAGTTACTACTAAATTTATTGATTATAGTTAAAATCGACACCTAGTTGAGCATATCTTCTTAGTAGTTATATGATATCTCTAGGTTGCACGAGATGAGGACCTTGTGGAACAAATTGGAAGGCATATATATTTTGATCTTGTGGATCATGACAAAGTCAGGAGTTTCCGTATTCAAAAGCAGATACATTTTTACCTCTTCAAGGTACCATCTTTTTGGAGTATCTAACGTGTTTCTACCAGCAATTGTGATGGTTTTTCAATGTATTGAATCAGTGACTTGATGTGATGGATGGTGTGTGGCGGAAGAGGTTGCTAAAGAGTTTGGTATTCCAGTGCAACTTCAGCGGTTTTGGCTGTGGGCAAAGCGCCAGAACCATACATACCGCCCTAATAGGCCGATGACACCTTTAGAGGAAACACAAACTGTAAGTAGTTCTGCTTGCTATTACTACCCTATAGTTACTGTTTCAAGAGTTTTGTGGTAGGTTTGTTTAGTTTCGGGCAACGCCAAATTTGTTCGAGGGACTCCTTGTGATGTAATAATTATAACTAACATTCTTCTTTTGGGCCATTGCTAATATGTTGCTTGCAATTGTCTATATTAGGCGAATATGCAATCCTGTATGATTTGTAATTTCCTTGTGAATTAATATCCATATGTTTCCTTGGAAGAACCAGTGAATTTTTCTGATCATTGTTCTTCATTTATTCAGGATTATGATTTTGATCATTTGTTTCAGTGTATGTGCTAATTCCATCCACTGTATTTCTTTTCTGCCCTTGCTAATGGTACAACACTTTGTGGTAGTTGTCACAAATCTATAGTTTTTATGTTTTTAGGTTTTCTATTGAATATACATTTCAATTTTGCTATGCATTTGTATGAGATAATTGATGTTGCTTATCTCCAGCATTATGTTTTATTTCTGCAAGTTTGTATCCAATTGTCATCAGCTTTGGCAATGTCTTCTTCCATTCCGTAGGGGGTCATTATCCAAATGGTTTTACTATATAAATTGGGCACTTCTTTAGTGGTTTTAGTGCCTGAGATGTGAAGATGATTTCCTAGTTTCATTTTTTTTTTTTTTTTTTTTTTTTTTGGTATTTTAGGTTGGGCAGCTGAGGTGGACATAGATAGTGCATAAGAGAGCGTTGAATTTGTTCTGTGAGAGCGTGGACTGGTAATCCTTTCCTTCCTATTAGGCTTTCTGGTTTGTTCCTTGAACTATCATCATTTTTAAGTTATTAATGTTATTTCTATTATTTTTAAAGAAACATGGAAATTATATTGAAAAAAGTAATGGATACATGTGGGCAAGTGTCCACTACAGAATAGAAGCATCCCTCAGTAGGCTACTCTATAAAGTCGATATGCTGATTTCTTAGCTATCTGTACAGTTATGATAATACCAAATTACCTGAAGCTAAACACCCCTAAAAAATATTTAATTTAGAGTTGCTTACCTATCAAAATAAATGTTTTATTACGTTTGTATTTTCTGTTCAGGATTACGGCCTATTGGTCCACCTGACAAGACAAAGAAGAATATTACTTTTCTTCAAGCTTTATGACCCTGCGGAAAAGCTATGGTCTTTGTTGTTTTCTATTGTTATTTTGTTCTGGGAGTGTTTTTTTTTTTTTTTTTTTTTTTTTTTTTTCTCTTCTGGAATAAACCTTTGATTTAGAGATTATTTTTCTATGATAACAGCTATGTTGGAAGGCTTTTTGTGAAGAGTACTTTTATCCGATGGAATATTTGGCAAAACTAAATAAATGGCTGGCTATGATCCTGATGAAGAAATCGAACTCTATGAGGTTTGTTTCCTGTTGCTTATCTTCATGAGAATGGTGGCGAACTCAAGCTGAGTAGTTTAAGAATTTCTTAGTCCATTACTTATTAGTAAAGCTGCAAAAGATAGTTTTCTCTTCATTTGTTTACTAAGGAGTGGATTGCTATAGTATTTCACACTTATTTCTATTTTACGTAATCAATAGTTAATGCAAAATTATGTATGTATTTGGAAAGAAAAAGGATCCGAGCACTCAAAATTCTCTCAAGAAAAATGGTCTTAAATTTTTTTTAAAAAAAAAAAAAAAATTAATAGTTAATCACACCGTTTATGAATTTAAAGTTTGGGTGTGTTAATAGTTTGTGGCCCCTTAGAGACTTACATTGTTTCTTATTTTTTGGAGATGATTCCTTTAGTTATGCTTGAGTTGAACCCAATGTCATCCTTGCCTGTGAGAATAAAATTTGATAATTAGGTGCTCTCTGCCATAGAGTGTGTAGGGTACTTGCTGGTATGCAACTTGTCTCAGGTCCACTTGTCTACTCTCCCATGCTTTGGTTATTTGGATTGACTGGTGAATTAAAGGTTGACTTTTATATTGTCTGAGAGCTAAGATCTTCGTGACTGGATTTTTGGGTTTAAGTCCTTCTAGAGGTTGTATTGGAACGTAGGTTTATTTGATAGAATTAGCATGTCATATTTAAATTTGCATGGTTGTATGCATTATTTTGAGGATGTAGCTTACTCATGTTTTGATATTCAGGAACTTGGTTTGAGCCCATTGTGATATGCACACCCATTGAAAAGAAAAATACATTTCGAGCTAGCCAGGTAAATGTTAGGTATAACAAACATGGTGTGATTTGTTTTCCCTATGATAATGCTAACTCCGGCATTGTCTCTGTTGCAGCTTATAGATGGAGTATTGTGGCTTTCAAAAATCTCATACAGTTGAAAGTGCTGAACATATCGCTATCCAATGTTTCCTTCATTTTTGGACTATGTGCATAATCAACAGGTACACCTCCATGGTTCCTATTGTATTCAGAAAACTAACTTTTTCTTTGATATTCATTTTGTTTTATTATTGGTTTACAATCTCCCTACATTTATGATTTACTCTTTGCTTTTTTGTAGTGACATCTTCCTTGTCATCCCTAGACATTGGGTTTATTTTTTTAATTATCTGGTATCATCAACTCATCATTTCCGTTGCTAAATTTACATGATTTTGTGGTAGGTGGTTGTTCCCTTCCGATCTCTTGAAAAGCCGAAGGAGATGATTTTTGTCTAGAGATGTAAGGGCTTAATATTAGATGAACTTGAACTCTGTTATTTCACTGCAGATTTATCTTTTTGATTGTGCTTATTTTTATGTATATGTTTATTTCCGAGTAATTGTACTGATGCTATTGTGTTTTGAAAGTCAAGGTCAAAGCTTTTTACGTATGATGTTGTTGTAGAAAGAGTAGCTCAGATATTGAATTTGGATGATCCATCCAAATCAGGCTTACATCACATAACTCCTACCTCTCAGCAACCCAAACCTCAACCTATTAAGTACCGTGGCGTTGATCAATTGGCGGATATGCTGATTCACACGACCGGTAGTACTCATGGTCCTAGTTATGTGGCATGTTGAAATTTAATGGAAAATGTAATATTATGCTTTTTCTCATCATGTTCTTGGACAGACTTCCGATATATTGTACTATGAATTATGGGACTTCCTCTGCCAGATTAGAAAGTCTGAATTTCTTAAAGTAGCTTTCATCATGATATGAAGGGTGAAGTGAGTATGCTGATCAATTTCTTAAGTTACTCTTAAAAGATGTTGAGCCTTTTTCCTGCTTTTAGGCAGAATCTGTTTGTGCTTCACTTTTTTACTTAAATCTAAATTTCTGGAGTAGGTGGGCTGTCTCATCCTGATCAGAACTCCGGTTGCTAGAAGTTTTCTATCGTAAGATATACAGGTCTGAAGTTTTCTATAATGATTTAAAACGTCTTATTCGGGCGAAGAGATTTAAATTCTACTTGATTCCTCTCAGAACCTTGAAGAATTGAAAAAGAAACTCCTGCTGAAAGAAGGGAGCTGAGGAGGCCACCAGTGAGGTCATCATGTCTCTCCTAGGCTTGGGGAAATTTTAATCTTCAAGTGGAACAGATAGGTTTTCAGAACATATTGGAGAATCCAGCTGCTGCTTTAGAGCTATCTAAAAGGCTCCGCTCTACAGGAATGAAGGATTTGAAAAATGTTTTATCAGATGAGTTTGATGGCATCAGTGCCTTCTGAAGTTTCCGTTGTTCGGGTTTACTTAGTCCATTTTCTTCTGTATTCTTTCCTTTCAACTTTCCATTTCATATCCTCCTTTTCCCAGGACAAGGTAGTCTTATATGCTTTTTTTGAAGATGTTAGAGAGCAGAATGTCCAATCTGAGCGCGGAGGTTACCTTAGTTCTAGTAAGTTACAGAAGCAGAGGCAAAGCTGAGTTATGAATCATCTGAGGTGGCATAACTCTAGAGTTGAATCCCTGGAGGCTGAAGTGATCAAGAAGCAAGCAGAGAATGAGACTTTGAAGAACCAAGCTATTGTTTCAGAGCAAAAAGCTTCCAGCTCCCAACAGAAGGCTGCATTCCTGGAGGCTGAACTGAGCAGGAAGCAAGCAGAAATGAGGCTTTGAAAACCAAGCAGAGAATGAGGCTTTGAAGAACCAAGCTATTTTTTCAGAGCAAAAAGCTTCCAGCCCCCACAGAGGCTCTATTCCTAGAGGCTGAACTGATCAAGAAGCAAGCAGAGAATAGCTTTGAAGAACCAAGCTATTGCTTCAGACAAAAAGCTTCCACTCCGAACAGAAGGCTCTATTCCTGGAGGCTGAACTGATCCGTATGAGGCAAGAATGAGTTTTGAAGAACCAAGCTATTGCTTTAGAGCAAAAAGCTTCTAGGTCTGAACAAAAGCTCTACTCCTGGCGCGGACGATTCTGAAGCGGAGATGTACTCAAAGGATTTGTCTGATGCTGCTTCCAGCTCATTGAAGATTCCAGTGGCTCTGGAGTCTAAGGATCAGGGTGCTGATCCACTTCCGTTCCCTTCTTCAGCTAGCCAAACCAAGCTCCGGATCACTTGGACCTGGACTCCTTTGAATGTGGTATTGTTTCATATCTACAGAGTACGCAGAACTTAAGAATTTACATGTCGAGGTTTGAATTCCAAAGCGGTTGCTTTAGAAAGAAAGCTTCCAGCGTTGAACATATGCTCTTGTGTTATGGTTTGAAAATGTATGTATGTTTTTTATTTTTTAAACATAGTATCTGAAAATAACAATATATTTATTTTCATTATCTTATTACAAATGCGAAATATTTATCTATATTCTACTTTAACAGTATACTATCACTTTGACACTTGCGTTTGGTTCCCTATTTGTATTTGTATTTGGAATTGGATTTAGCGAAAAAACGTGTTTCAGTGCTCAGAGAACCAAATTCTAAAAAATTGATTCCTAACGCACAAAATGACCATTTTGACAAAAGGTCAGCGGTTTTTTTCTGCTTTTCCTCTCTCTTCCTTATTTTCTTCTTCTTCCTTCACTATGCTAACACATTTTAAGGCATTCAGAAACCCACCCTTAACTTTAAACCACCATCGGCGTCAGGAAATCCAAATCGTCATCCCCAACAGTCACCATCTTCCACGTTACAACGAAAGCTAGATCATCTTCCACTTGCACTCAAACTTAACACCCAAAGAACTTGAAACTCCTACAACGATATTTAGCAAAAAAAAAAAAAAAAACCAACCACTAGCGGAAGAGGACAACAACAAAACATCCCACTGCCAACCTCGACAGATTGAAAAATTGAAGCCAAAATCCACACACCCTGCCTACCAACAACAAACACCAGCCCATATCCAAAGCACCCCCTGACTGGACATAAACACATTCACGATCTACTAAGGAAAAAGAAACAATTACAGATAACATTTCCACACCATAGTAACAAACTAAGAACCCAAAGCAAATCATTTCACCATCATTATCCACCACCTTCGATCGCTACC
The DNA here is from genome assembly GCF_008641045.1 of Pistacia vera. Lineage (NCBI taxonomy): Eukaryota > Viridiplantae > Streptophyta > Magnoliopsida > Sapindales > Anacardiaceae > Pistacia > Pistacia vera. The sequence goes on along the minus strand of NW_022196024.1, from coordinate 297,261 downwards.
ACCTTCGACAGCCACCACGTTTGAGCGCCACCACTGGCGCACACGAGCCCAGATCTACCACCATCATCGGTGAAACCTCCCCTAACCCAAGTCTAGTAGCTTCTTTAATGAGCACCAATTCCACCACCATCGTCAGCGAGAGCTTGTCGAACCCGAAGCCACCACATTCTTTAAGAATCAACGGCGTTGTTTAACTACTTCATTAACCCACCGTCGACCACCCTCCTCCAACCCCACACCGCCAATCTGAATGATTGTTAAGAGGTAACCCAAACAATGCAGCATGCTGATTTGGTTTAGGTCCCTGATTTGGTTTATGTTTTAGGAGCCATTTGTTTCATATTAGTTTAATCTTTGGTTAGGGTTTATTTTATAATTGTTTTATTTTGCATTTGTATTATATTTGTTTATGTTTTACTTGTACACAATGCAATGTATGAATTTCATTAGTTGTTTGTGTTTTATTTGTAGTTGGTTAGGTTGTAGTTAATATGACTATATATGGTTAGGAGTAATTAGTTTAGTTAGTTGAATTGGTTACTATAGTTACTGTCAACTATAGTTAGTTAACCATAGTTACTAGAAATTTTGGGCAGGTTTGGCATCGTTATTTGATTGTAAGAACAAATTACAATCATATGAACAAAAGTCAGTATAATTTGGCCTGCCGTCGTAGGATCAATTACTACTTTCAACAAAAGAGGAAGTTTCGACATTTTTCCAGACTTGGAGTTCATCATACACCCTGTTGGTCAACATTGCCCCTAGCTTCCCCTGCATTGACGACTTCAAGTAGTGTTGGATCGAATGAGGTAACAATTTATTTGTGTTTAGTTTATGAGGTTTAAATGTGCATATGTGTGTTGGTAATGTGTTTGCTATGGTGTCCCAATCTTGGTTGTCGTTCTCACCGTACTGTTATTAGATGAGTGATAATGTCATCTGGTTCGTTGAGATGACCCACAAATTTCTGGTTCTGTTGTCTGAGCATGCGAAAATTTCCCACGGTACTTCAATAAAAACAACAAATTACTAGGATATGTTAGATGACTTATCATCATTGGCTGGAAGGAGACTTAATGTGACACAACTAGCCTCTAAGTACTTTCACCTGAGAAAAGTATATCAAGCATGGCGGAAATTGTTTCAACACACGGGCTTTGGTTGGGATCATGAGTCGCAAACTCCAACGTGTCCCTTACAGGTTTGGCAAGAATATATCAAGGTAAATTTCAAAATTTTAAATTCATATTAATCTACGACACCGTACTTTTACAAATTTTTTTTGGGATTGACAAATATTAATATATGTTTATTTTTCATTACCAGCAAAACCCACATGCGCAACAATTCTTCCACAAGGGACTTCCTCACAAGGAGCTTTATGAAGTCATATTTGAGAAGCAAACTACCACAAGGAGATATGCGTACACATCTACGTCTCAACCTATGGAGAACTTCACTTCTTTCGATCAAGGACCAGTTGACATTGATGATAGTGACTTCAAACGTGATTCGGATCAGACGATAGGGGAAAAACAGTCAAACACATCTGGTCATGCAAGATCGACAAATAGGAGGAAGAGAAGGGGCCCAAGACAAGTACTTGTGGATGTCATTGGCAAATTGACGAACGTGCTTGTGGAGAGGAGTATAGGATCGAGGGCTAGCAATCGTAGTAGAGATGAGGGGGACGAAGAGAACACCAGTGCTCCATCTGATCTATTTTCCATGAGCCATTGTATTGACGTTTTGACAGCCATGCAAGTACCCACAGAGTTTTACATGACAACTGTCAAGTACTTATATCAAAATCCAGGGTGGCAGGAGGTATTCATAAAACTGCCGCCCGATGAAAAGACTAATTGGATTTATAACGACTTTCGCAATTTGTAGATGACCCTATATGTCTTAAGTGTTTGGCCACATTTTTATATGCACCAGTGGGCACTTATTCCTTTAACGGCTAACCCAAACTTTTTTTCAGGACCTTGATTTGAAAAATGTACCCAAATGTCTGCTACTGTATGAACTTATTCATTGTGTTATTGTTTTATGTGAGATAACATGTTTCATATGAGTTTGGGATTGTAATTAGAATTAAAAATTGAATGTTATATTTTGTTAAGTACTACAACAACTGTTAAATAATAATTAATGTTTTACAAATATACAGGTTTAAATGGCGTTGTCTAGGTGTATAGGAAGAAGACGAAGTACTGCAGATGACGAAGAAGAAATACTGACAGATATAATAGTTGGACTATGCACTGTTGTTGCATTGGAAACAGATGGGCGTCACTTACGACATACATCCATATTAACTGGTCATGATTACATGTTGGAAGTACTAAATGGTCATGATGAAAAAATCTTTGAAAAGTACCGCATGGACAAAGACTGTTTTCCAAACTTATGTTACATTTTGGCACAACAAAGGAAATTGCGAGCAACCAGGAGGATGATTATTGAAGAACAAGTCATGATGTTTTTGACAATCATAGGTAAAAAGGAGACAATTAGAACGATGATAGAGGATTTCCAACATTCAGGTGAGACAATCTCTAGATATATTGGCTAAGTTTGCGAGGCAATATGTGAGTTGAAGACAGAGTTTATCAGGCAACCCAACTTCAGTGATGTTCCACTGGAAATATCGACCAATCGAAAAAATTACCCTTTCTTTAAGGTACTTCTTCGTTATGTTTTATATTAGTGGGTAGTTAATTTCATTGTGTTATTAATGTTAATAGCCGGTTAATATTACTAAAATTCAATTTTGATGATAGGATTGTATTTGAGCCATTGATGGCACACATGTTTATGCTTCAGTTCCACAGGAGTTTGGTGATAGGTACCGAAATTGCAAAGGAATGTTGGCATAGAATGTAATGGTTGTGTGCGACTTTAGGATGATGTTCACTTATGTCGTCACTGGGTGGGAAGGATCTGTGCATGATTCGAGAGTTTTAAATTCAGTTCTTGATGATCATAATTCTGGATTCCCACATTCTCCACCAGATATAAGTATCTTCTTTACTTATTATAGCGTATTGACTCCATTCTTGAGGCCCTGGAATTCAAGTAACATGTGTGCTTTTATTACAGGAAAATACTATTTGGTTGATGCGGCTTATCCAAATAGAGAAGGGTTCCTCGCTCTTCATAGGCGAGTGGCTTTCCATATTCATGATCACTACCGTAACCGGAGGGGGCCACAAGAGTTGTTTAATTACAGACATGCATCACTCTGCAATGTTGTCAAGAGAACCTTTGGTGTTTTAAAAAAAAAGGTTATGTATTCTCAATGGAATAAACAATTACCTATTGGACAAACAAGGGAAGATTGTTATGGCATGTTGTGTACTTCATAATTTTATCAGAATGTACAATACAGAGGACCCTATCTTCCAATGGTATATTGAAAATACGGGTAATGAGCAAGTATATTTTCATGGCCAAAACGGGCAGAAGATGGCGAAAATGGAGATGGATCGAGTCAACCGCAGCAAGGTATTATAGACGACATAACGACTCTACGAGATAACATAACAACTGAAATGTGGGCAGCACATATGACCATGTCGTAGTTTTTAATAGAGTATAGGTGTACAAACTATTCTAAGGGTTGATAATTAGTAGCTTTGTCATATATGTATTAATATGGTGTTTTCAAATAGTTGGACTAGTACTTGAAATTAATATGAGATTTTTTTTTTTTTAATTTAGTGGTTATGAAATTACCAATCAAATGTTTAATATTATTAAAATGTAAATTGATAAGTTTTTGGGTTATAATAATAAATTATTTTAACAAAATGCACCAAAATATTGTATTAATAAATTATTTTAAAAACTATACCAAACAAATATTTAACAATTTATTCAACTCAAATAATAAGGTCAAAATACTTTACCAAACACATTTTATTCAAATCCTATTCTCGTAATAATAACCCAACTTAACTCCACAATATTATTTCAAAAATCCTACCCAAAATAACAAAATAAACACACCCTTAAATATTTATTTTGAATTTAACCATCTATTTGATTGTGAACTAAATAGTAAATGTATGAATAATAAAAGTTATTATATACTTTTTTGTTCTACCTGCCTGAAGTGGAAGACACCTTTGCACTTGAATAAGCTATTTTGTTAAATTTGAATAATATGTTTATTTTTAGGGAAATGTCATCTAAAACCCATTTTTTTATTTTCTAGTTTGGTATGGCAAAAAGAGAAAACTAAGAGCAATTGTCAATTTTGTTAACGACTGACAGACGATAGAAGGTTTTGCGAAATTACTAGTACCTAAACGATAAGTAAATATCTCTATATTATGTATTTGATATAAAAACTATTTTTAGATAGTAAAAGTTTTCTTACTAGGGATTAAAAGCTCTTTTTGGATGGTTTAAAATGGTAAATAAAATAAATGTTATTTCATTATTTATGGAATCTAAATTAATATTTAATCATTTTTTTTTTTTTTTGTAAATAAAAGTTTATAACATTCAATGGTTTACAACGTCTTTTTTTTTTTTTTTTTATGTAATCTTTGCTCATATAAGCTCCCAAAATCTTAACAATAAGGTTATGGGAAAAAATTGAGAAAAAATTGAGAAAAAATTGAGAAAAAATTGTAATACAATACAAGGTTAAAGGAAAATTAAAAAGATGTAATAATAATAAAGATTACTGGAAAACGGTAAATTTTAGTGTACATTTTTAATAATTTTTACAACTTTTTATTATTATTATTATTTTTGTTTTTATTTTCAGATAAAAAATATACTTAATAACTTCTTATTTTCATTAAAAAAAAAAAAAAAAACCTTATATAATACCTTGGCTCTGTGTTTGACTGTTTGTCTTTCGCAACACGCAAAAATAAACTTCATTTCCTTTAGCAAAGCGACATTACCAGGGTTTTTAGTGGAAAGAAACTAGAGGGTCATTGAAAGTTTCGATCTTTTAGCCACATAGGCTTTGACTGTGCTAGCATTAAGGTTAGTTGCTCTAGCTTCTAGTTTTTTTTTTTTTTTTTTTGGTATTTTCTTTCATTTGGGTTTTGTAATATGAACTGGTATGCCTATCTTTGATTTACTTTATGTTCATTCTTGCTTGTTTCTTCATATCTTGGTGTCTCTTCTTGTTCTTTGAGGTTACAAATAGTTTTATTTGTTACAATTGAAAATAGGGCATAAGAAAAGCTTCGGGAAAGGAGAATACCAATGTTTGGTTGAAGAATTCCTCAATTGAGTATATTGTATTGTATTGTAAAACGAGTACAAAAATAGCCTAAATATGCATTCTGTACAGATGATTCTCGAAGAAAAAAGAATAACTAACTCTACCACTAATCTTTGTACAACTCAGCAACAAAATAACTGAATATTAAATTACAATGCAAACCATGACTACCCCTTCTCATCTGAAATGTGTCGAGGGCCCTTTTCTAAAGTAGTGGTGATTAACTATTCCCATCTTGGAAAGAAGAGTATTAAGCACATTAGAAGAGAGTGCTTTAGTGAATATATCGGCTAACTGTGAGTGGCTAGGGACATGGGCAGTGGCATTGCTTCCCTCTTGATTTTTGTTTCGAATGATGTGACAATCCACTTCTATGTACTTGGTATGTTTGTGGAAAATAGGCTTTGCAGCAATATGTAAAGCTGCTTGATTGTTGCAATGGAGAATGGCAAGATTAGGATGTGGAATGTGCAAGTCATGAAATATTTGACAAATCCATGTAAACTCGCAACAAGTGGTTGCCATAGCTTGGTACTCAGCCTTGGCAGAAGAACGAGATACAACGGATTGCTTTTTGGATTTCCAAGAGACAAGGGATTGTCTAATGAAGAGGCAAAAACCAGTGGCTGATTTTCAAGTATTAGGGCATGAAGCCTAGTCAGAATCACAATAACCATGTAATTGAAGAGGGGAGTTAGCCGAGAGGAGAAGACCCTGACCTGGATTGCTTTTGAGATACTTTAAAATCTTGTGTGCAACTTGTAGGTGAAAATCACTTGGCCAAGACATGAATTGGCTGAGAAGTTGGACTAAATAACTGATATCTGGCCTTGTGATTGTCAAGTATAGAAGCCTGCCAATGAGTCTCCTGAAAGAGCTACTATCTTGGAGTGGAGTGCTGGAGTCTTTATGCAGCTTGAGATTTTGATCCATAGGTAGTTTGGCAGGTTTGGAGCCGAGAGTACCAGAGTTTGAGAGTATATCCAGTGTGTATTTTTGTTGACACAAATGAATTCCTTTGGTAGATCTTGCTACCTCAATGCTGAGAAAATATCGAAGTGGACCCAAATCCTTAATTTTGATGGAAGTGTTCAGAAAGTTCTTGAGAGACTCAATGTAAGCAATGGAATTGGAAACAACAACAATGTCATCAACGTACACTAACAAAGCTGTAAATGAATCTTTAGTCACCATGGTAAATAAACTATAATCGGAAGTTGACTGTGTAAAACCATAGTGAATGAGAGAGTTGGAAAATTTTGCATGCCATTGACGTGAAACTTGATTGAGTCCATATAAACTTTTGAGGAGTTTGCATACTTGACCAGGTTTGCCTTTTGTATATCCATGGGGGTTTACCATATATATGTCTTCATCCAAATCCCCGTGAAGGAAAGCATTATTTTACGTCGAATTGCTACAAATGCTAGCCCTTAATGGCTACAATAGCTAGGAGACATTGAACAGTGACAATCTTGGCCACAGGAGAAAAAGTCTCGTGATAATCGATCCCTTCTTGTTGAGTATAGCCTTTAGCAACAAGCCTGACTTTTAATCTTTCTATCGTGCCATCCGAATGGTATTTTGTCTTACAAACATATTTACAAGAAATAGGTTGGATCCTTTGAGGAAGATCAGTCAACACCAAGGTTTTGTTTAGCTCGAGAGCTTCCAGTTCAGCCTACATTGCCTCACACCATCTCAGGTCCTTAACAGCTTGTTTTTAAGTTTGTGGGTCAAGATGAGAGGAGATGGAAGTGGAAAAGGCATGAAAAACAGGTGATAAATGATGTATGAAAGTGTTTTGTGTAAAGGAAAAACAGTACCTGTTGTAGACATCTTGTCTAATGCTTGTGAAAAGGTGGAATGAGTCTGATTACAGTGATAATCCTATAGATACTAGGATACTTTCCGAGTTCTTGTGGACTTGGGGAGCTGTGGTGATGTTGGGGAATGGTTATGTGTGAGAGATGGGGAAGAGGGATGAGGGTTAGTTTGGGTTATAATGCTTTTTGTTTGGGGTAAATCTAAAGGGCAAATAGGAGGTGAAGTAACTGTGTGGACTGGTTGAGGATTTTGAATGGGTAGGGGAAGGGAGTGGGACTGAAAGTTATGTGGAGGAGATTGTTGATGAAGGTAGGGAAAAATTGTTTCATGAAAAATGAAATTCCAGGAGATGAAAACAATGTGATTTTGCATATCAAGAAGCTTGTATCCTTTGACAGCAAATAGGTAGCCAATGAAAATGGCTTGCCTAGCTCATGGAGCAAATTTTGTTTGGCCATTTGAAATGCTTGAAGCAAAGCATAGGCAACCAACCGAAAGTTCTTATATGGTAGTAGGTTGGAGGTTTATGAAAAAGGATTTCGAATGGACTTTTATTGCGTAGTAAGGGGGAGGGAATTCTATTGATGATATAGGCAACGATTAACACACATTCATTCTAAAATGTTAATGGCAGTCCAACTTGAAATCTTAGAGCTCGTGCCATGTTTAGTAAATGCTGATGTTTCTATTCCACAAGAGCATTTTGTTGGGGTGTTTCAATGCAACTAGTTTGATGGATGATGCCTTTTTTTTTTATTTTTTTATTAAAGAATGAGGTCATATTGAATTCAGCACCATTATCACTTATTAATATTTGAACTTTGAGATTGAATTGTGTTTCCACAAGGTTACAAAAAGATTCAATGCTGATCGAGTTTAGGACTTATTTTTGAGAAAATGAACCCATGTGCTGCGGGAGAAATGATCAACAATAAATAAGAAATATTTTGAGCCATCATGGGCAGTGACTGAGTATGGACCCCATATATCACAAGCAATAATTTCAAATAAACGAGAAGTGGAATGTGTGCTAATGGAAAAAGGCAATCAGTGTTGTTTAGCCAATGGACTTATGCAACAAGGAACATCATTTGTATTAGAAATATGAAAGGTTACAATAGGATCTTTGATTAAAGAAATTGTGGAGTAAGAGGTATGGCCTAGCCTATAGTGCCAGGTATCAGATATTTGTGTATTGGTAAGTATTGAAGTTGAGACAAAGTCATGTTTATTTGAAAGAGTGGAAAGGTGGTCGACAAGAGTTATGGAAGGCACTGCAATATGCAACAAGTGATAAAGTCCTCGCCTCAGTTTACCCTTCCAAATCGTTGTCCAAGATGAAAGGTCCTGAAGAAAACAAAAATTAGAGAAGAAACGAATGCAACAAGCAAGGGAGGTGGTTAGTCGTTTAGCTGAAATTAAATTGAAATTAAAAGAGGGGATACAGAGAACATGATGAAGAGAAATGTGTTGTCCTAGATGAATAGTGCCTATATGAGTGATGGGTGCTTGAGCTCCATTTAGCATTGACAGGTTATTCGTAAGTGTACGAAATCGTGCAAGTAATAAAGCTCGAGTAAACGAGTGTCGAATCCCAAGAGAACTACTTACCAAGTATCAAACTAGTATATCTTATTGCTATTTGATGAAACATAATTTTAAGAATGAATTTAATGAAAAAGAATATAAACTAAAAACTAAATAAAAGCATAATTTTATAAATACTTTGGTAGAGAAATCAATATGACTAAACCTAGGACATAGATTTCACACCAATTTAATCCTATGCATTGACAATTATTGCTAACCTAATTAAGCTTATTCTAAAGGCCAAACTCCTTAATATTCCACTAACTTCCTCTCAAACAATTAGCGAATTAACCCTTAAGCAACAACCCAAAATATCTCTAAGTTGAATTTAGAAGCTAAGAGATCATTAAGTTCTATGGAATTTACTAGAGCCTCACAGATCGCGGTAACCTATTTCTAGCGTTCGCTCAATCTATGGTTTTATTACCTTAGACTAATCAGGTTTCATCTCTCGATCTCAACCCAACCCATAAAATCATTCAACTCTCAGGCCCTTAAGAATTGAAAGCATTATGCACAATAATAGAACTTAGAATTAAAAGCTCAATAAGAATTAACATCAATTTAAGTCAACACATATTCATAAATTGGGCTACATCTTAGCCCTAGAAAAGAGATTTAGTTCATAATTACAGTAATAAAAACAACAATTGTATTTAATAACATGAGTTCAAGAAATAAAAATAGAAAAACTTTTCTAATTTGTGAACGAGAATCGCAAGAATTCCGATCTCCAAAGTAGTAGCTAGCCGTCCTTTCTCCTCCTTCAAATCTCCTTTAAAACTACTTAAAGACCCTTATTTATAGTACTAGGGTTTGGATGTTACTTAGGAAATAAGTAAATGTCTTCACCCATTCAGATTCGGACTAGGAGAATGTAATAACTTAAACAAGCCTGTGACCTATCGCTGCAGTGATAATAACCGTCACTGCAGCGATCATTCTTTCTGTCCAATGAGTCCATGATCTTCCGAATTTGGTAAAGTCATCAACACAAACTTTGTAGCTCTCTGAATAAGCTTTCCAACACCATAAGAATCGTCGAATTCTGATTTCTACAGCTCAAGTTATGATCAAAACAGCGAAGCATGCTCATCTTGAAGAATTTCCAGATTTTACGTTGTATCTTCAACGTGTCACAACTTTCTCGTTTCAACTCTGATTCTTGCACTGTTTGTTCCTACTCATTATGAATTCCATTGACATCATTCTTTTTCCTTCACATATTGGTTTGAACCTGAAAATACTCAAGATACACCTGTGATCCAGAAAAAGGCATTCATGAAATAATTAATTCAAATTCCACAATTTAAACACATTTTTCCATAAATAATCCAATTAAATCACTAATAAAATATATACTTTCAAGCTCTTATCAAGCATTTTGACAGAGTATGAGACATTGTGAGTGTTTGTGGTGAGAAGGGAGGTGATATAGACCATATGGTCTGTAGCACACATATCAATGATCCAAGGAGTATGTGAGTGCTGAGAAGAAACAGACAATGATAAGGGGTATGAAGCCAAAATACCAGACATAGTTGGAGTAGTAGCAGAGTTAGCATGGGGATGAAAAGTTGTCTTGGATGAGTTGGTGGAGGGAGAAGGCATCAGAGGATGCTCTTTATGTTGCAACAAATTAAGGAATTGATGATACTGGTCCTTTATAAAGGCAACCGTGGCAGAAGAGTCTTCATCTGGTTCAGTTGAAGTAGAGTTTGCAAACACTAGTGAGGATTTAGCTTTGTTGAATAGTTTGTGCCCTGGGGGATAAATGTGGAGTTTATAGCACTTTTCAGCAACATGGTCACTCATGTGGCAATGAGTACAAGTGGGAGGCTCAGCGTTGCCTCCTTTGAAGTAATTCTCAAAAGTGTGCCTAGATAAATGGCAGTGAGTACAATTGGGGCGAGGTTTTTGTGTTTGGCCAGATTTGTTGGGTGGTTTGGAGGTGGGATAAAACTTCTTGATAGCAAGAGCCATGGAATCAGGGGAAGGGTTGTTGTTGAGCATGAGGTGTTGGTGTTCTTGCTGCTGGATTAGGGAAAAGGCTTTGCCAATAGAGGGGAGCGGATCAAGAAGCATAATCTGGTCATGAGAATTGGTGTATGAGTCATTTAGGCCCATTAGAAATTGAATAACGCAATCTCTGTGATATCGATCCGAAAGGATTTTCAATTGACCGCAAGTACAGTCAGGCAATGGGTCGAATAGGTTGAGTTCATCCCAAATAGGTTTCAATTTTCCAAAGTAAACGCTTACCAGATCTTGATCTTGATGAAGTCCAGCGAGTGTTTTCTTGAGGTGGATTCGAGAGCCATTTTGTTGAGTGAAACGCTCTCGTAGTTCAAGCTAGACAACAGAGGCACCATCGACGAGCGCAATGCTGGATTTGATGGAGGAAGAGATCGAGTTTTGGAGCCAAGAAGTAACCATGTCGTTGCAACGTTCCCATGGTTGAAGTAAAGGGTCAGATGGGTTTGTGGGTTTGGTGAGTTCACCGTTAACGAACCCTAATTTGTTATTGGCTCGAAGAGCATGTTGCATTGCACCAGACCAAGTGGTGTAATTGTTGATAGTGAGGAGGTCGGGGACGAGAGAAACAGAGGGATTGTCCCCATGGTCAAGTTGAAAAGGGTTGGTTGGGTCATTAAGAAATCGGTTTGGTGGAGGAGGTGGTGGACCGCAAACAGCAAAATCATCGGAAGCCATGGATGGATTCACTACTCTGATACCATGTTACAATTGAAAATAGGGCACAAGAAAATCTTCAGGAAAGGAGAATACCAGTGTTTGGCTAAAGAATTCCTCAATTGAGTATATTGTATTGTATTGTAAAACGAGTACAAAAAAATAGCCTAAATATGCGTTCTGTACAGATGATTCTCGAAGAAACAAAGAATAACTAACTCTACCACTAATCTTTGTACAACTCAGCAACAAAATAACTGACTATTAAATTACAATGCAGACCATGACTACCCCTTCTCATCTGAAATGTGCCGAGGGCCCTTTTGTAACGTTGTGGTGATTTGCAGCTGCATGTGATCTTCATTTTCAAGTTTATTATTGTCCAATATTATTAGTTTAAAGTTGATGCCTTTTGAGTTTGCTTTTGGTATCTGCATCAAATATTATAGCTTTGGTTTATCTGCCTCTCTTCAGTGCTTTCATTTTTGTAACAATGCAATGTTTTGTAACATTTACGAGTTATTAATTTGTTGCAAGTGCATGTAACATCTCAGGTGTTAAGTGTTACAATTTAGCTTTCTAGCTAAGGTGTTTGTGTTCTTGCTTTCTTAGGAATATAATTTGTTTTAGAGATTTTGCTCTTCCCAGCTTTGGATATTAACTTTTATTTTAGAAACTTGAGATATTACTATGTTGAATGCAATTTTTTTTTTTTTTTTTTTTTTGGGTGGGTATGGAGTGGAATATTTTTACATATTAAGAGTAGATTTTTTGTTTCAATTCTTTTTATGAGGAGCAGGCCTTCTGTTTTGACTAGAGAGAGCATAGATTGGTACTCATTTTGGGGAATTAAATGTTCAAATTTTGTCAAGGGTTAATGAAAAAATAAGTTTGTTCTGGGATAGAGATGGAAGTGTGAGTACTCTGGCCCTTTGCTTTTGGGGAATCCTGGATGTTTACACTTTTCTGCTTTACAGAACAAAATTCATCTGTTCTACTCCTGTTTGTTTTATTTCTTGATCCCTCTTAGTTTCTTCTTTTCTTTTTGTAAATTTTCCGTAGTTTAGATCCCAAGCTTGTTTCCTAGGGAAGTCTCAGAAGTTGAGAATACTAAATTTGTTTTTGTTAGACTTAAATATTAATGTCGAACTCTTACATATCAGATTATGCTTTTTGGTCAAGTGGTAACTTCACATGCTATATGTGTGATGCAGCTTATATCTGATTATCTATCTTGGTTCTAGTCACTTCACTTTGCCCATCTCTTGGTTTTATCTATCTGGTCCATGTGAGTTAAATGTTAAAACAACGATTTGAGATAATTTTGTTTCAACTGTTAAGAATTAGGTAAGGCTCCTTGTATTCAGCGGAGGAACTCTTTATTTTTGAACTAACATCTCGACCCCATAGTATTCTGCAGAGATGGATTCATCGACTTCTAAAGATGGTACGAGAAGGCTCCCGGCTACGGTGGCCCCAGCTACCTTAGATGCTGAACTTCAACAAAGCCATGGATAAGGACCATTAACATCAATGCATTTAACTACCTCAGGAAGATCCCAATAAGACAGTGATCCAAGCATGCATTCAATCCTGAATTGAAGGTCGATCACATGACTAACAATATGTCAGAATCTTGGAATGCTAGGCTCAATGAATCCAGGACCTTACCAATTATGAGCATGCTTGAGATGATAGGGACCATGACTATGCAAAGGATTGATGATAGAAGAGTTGAGGCTGAAAAATGGAACACTTCGATACCTCATAGTGTACAAAGGGTGATCGACAAAGGTAGTAGATGGTTGAAGAAGGACAAAGATGAAGGAAAGAAATTGACAACCACTAGTGGAATATATGGAAAATTGGGTCATAATTGTTGAAGGTTGATGCTGTGCTGGAAGTAGATTGGCAAATGCGTGTGAAACCTGGAAGAGTTTCTACTCTGCATGGACTGCATGGGAGTGCTTCTCTTCTTTGTAACTTAAGATATATTGTAGTTTATGTTAATCCTCTGTTTAATGACTCAACTCTTGTAATGGAGTTGTTAGCCTTTTGTGTGGCTTAGCTTAGATTAAGGAAAAGTTTCGGCTGGTTGTTGAAACAATTGTTGAAGTATGTTATATGCAGGTTTTGTCTAATGAAAATATATATCCAGCTTTTGCGTTGTATATTCTTCTTCTTTGAATAACCAGCATCACAAAAAACGAACATGGTATCAGAGCTGAATCAACTAACTAACGTCTAAAAGATCACTCAAAAACTCATCCAATCACCATCAAACTTCACTCTTACGCAAGAAAAACCGAAGCTTTTCAAACTGCAACCAGTTCTCGCTGGCTTCCCAATCTGCATCACTCTCACCTCCAGTGTTCAATGGGGACCAGTACCACATTTGGGCTGTTAGAATGAGAGCCTACCTGAGAGGACAAGGGTTGTGGCAGTAGTGGAAAGAGACAGCACCCCAACTTGGTCCAAACCCAACCTTGAACCAATGAAATGTACGAAGAGGAAATGTCCAAGGCTCCAAAGCTCTCTCTCATATACATTCGGCAGTAACAGACCTTGTATTTACAAGGATAATGGCTTGAAACTTCGAAGGAGGCTTGGGATAGACTAAGAGAGATTCATGGGAAGTGATACAACCCGAAACATGCAAGTTATGAATCTGCGCAGGGAGTTTGAAATGCTAAGAATGCAAGAGGTTGAGAAGGTCAAGGAGTATGTGGATAGACTCATGAGTGTGGTGAACAAAATCAGATTGTTGGGGGTTAGATGAGTGACAAGATGATAGTTGAAAAGGTGTTAGTAAGCCTTCCGGAAGATTTGAGTCCAAGATATCTTCTTTAGAAGACTCAAAGGACCTCTCCCAAATCAGCCTTACGAATTGGTACATGCCCTGCAGGCCCAAGAACAAAGAAGGTTGATGACAGGAGCCTCAAATGAAGGTGCTATAGGCTGCTCAAAAGGGAGTGAATATGCAGGGGAGTATAGAAAGTATGCTGGGATAAGAGAGAAAAGAGAGAGCTGGTACAGTGGGAAAAACAGAGTGAGAAGAAGTTATCCACCATGTTCCCACTGCAAAAAGAAAGGACATCCGGACAGCAAGTGCTGTTCAGGCCTGGGATTCAATGTAGGGATGCAAACAATTCGGCCACATTGAGAAGTGTGCAGGAACAAGGCTGCACACCACCACAGCAAGCACAAAGTGCAGATGACAGCAGCCGTCCAATGAGACAGAACAACTATTTGTAGCCTCATGCTTCTCAATGCAGACCTTTGGAGAAGTTTGGTTGATAGACAGCGGATGTACTAACCACATGGCTGCGAATGTGGAGAACTTTGTGAGGCTGGACAGATCATACACTCCAAAGTGAGGATTGGAAATGGTGACTATGTTGAAGCAGAGGATGGAGATGTGGCAGTCCAAACCAAGGCAGGTACTAAAGTTATCTCCAATGTTTTGTATGTACCTGAAATTGCACAAAACTTGCTAAGTGTAGGTCAAATGCTAGAGAGAAATTTTACCTTACATTTCCAAAACCATTCTTGCATAATAAAAAACTAAAGGAAAAGAGTTTTTAAGTGTAAGGATGCTTGCAAAAGCTTTCCGTTGGACTGGAAAAAACCTGAAAATTTAGCATTAATCACCAAGGCTGAAGAGTCTGATTTATGGCATAGAAGATTAGGACATTTCATTACCCTGGAATCAAAGAACTCAAGACAAGGGACATGGTATTAGACCTGCCCGAATAGAAGAGAAAGAAACTTGTGCACAGCCTGCCAACTTGGCAAACTTGTAGGCCACCATTCCCTTCGGTCAAGCCTAGAAGCAAGTCAACACGTTGCAATTGATCCACTCGGATGTGTGTGGCCCTATGGACAGAATCTCTAAATGGCAGCAGGTATTTTGTACTCTTCATGATGTATTTTCAAGAGTGGCTTGGTGTATTTCTTGAAACAGAAAAGTGATGGGCTGCTGTGTTCAAACAATTCAAGTTGATGGTGGAGAATGAAGCTGGAACCTTGATCAAGGCAGTGAGGCAGCACTGGGCTGATTACACCTCAAATGAGTTCAAGTTGATATCCAGCCTAGCTGGAATACAGCAACAGTTCACAGCACCATACACCCCTCAACAAAATGGTGTCTCTGAGAGAAGAAATCGAACCTTATGGAAATGGCCAGTGCATGATGACTGGAAAAGGCCTTCCTAAAGTGTTCTGGGCAGAAGCTGTTAATACAGCAGCTTTCCTGCTAAATAGGCTGCCCACCAAGGCTGTCAAACATCAAACACCAATTGAGGCTGGACTGGAATCAAGCCAACAGTAGGGAACCTAAAAGAGTTTGGAAGTATAACCATGTAATGATCCCAGCCAGCAAAAGGTCTAGTTAGATGACAAGGCAGAAATTGGATATTATAGGCTATAGCCAGCTCTAAAGCCTATAGAATTATATTCCTAAGTCCAAAAGGATTGTATCACAAGGGCCATTAAGGTTGATGAATGTGTATTGGAATTGGGAAGAACAAAGAGTTGATGTGCAGGTTGAATCAAGTCAGAATGAGGGAAGTGAGGCACTAATTCAAGAGGCAGATTCAGATGAGGAAGAAGAGCATGCTGTGAGGGGAACTAGACATTGGCTGATGTGTATGAAAGGTGTAATACCAGTGGTGGAGCCAAGATGCTATTTTGATGCTGCAAAGTCTGAGTTGTGGAGGATTGCCATCAGAGAATTGAGCATATCAATAAGAACCAAACCTGGAAACTGGTACCTAGACCTGAAACAAGAAAAGTCATTCAGTTAAATGGATTTTCAAACTGAAAATCAACCCTGATGGCTCAATTTACAAGCATAAGCAGGCTGGTGTGAAGGGATTTGCACAGCAACCAGGCATTGTTTTTCAGAAACATTTCGCCCTTTGCTAGGCAAGACCAATCAGACTTCTGTGGCTCTTGCAGCTCAGTTCAACTGGGAAATTTTCCAATTGGATGTCAAGTCTGCATTCTTGAATGGATGGATTGCAGAGGATTTGTATGTAACAACCCGAAGCTACCAGTTGAAGGAAAGGAGGTCATGTGTACCTTCTGAGGAACATTATACGGATTGAAGCAGGCCTAAGCCTGGTACAGCCGAATATGACCATATATGCACCTAGGATATGTTAGAAGTCCTAATGACCACACTCTCTACATAGGAAGTCTGAAAAAGGAGGCTGTGGTGTCCTGTTACGTTGATGACTTGTTGGTGACAGGAGTAATCCTGTTGAATTGGACCAGTTCAAGTTGGACATGCAAGCTGAATTTGAAATGACAGACTGGGACTGATGAAGTACTTCCTGGCATGGAGATAACTCAAGGTGTTGGGAAGATTTTTGTTAGTCAACAAAGGTATGCAATTGAGCTACTTTCAAGGTTTGAATGGAAATTGCAAACCAGTAAATACCCCTCTGATTCCCAACCCGAAGTTAAGCAAAACGATGTTGCAGAGAGAGTGGGAAGGAAATACAGAAGCCTTGTGGGAAGTCTGCTGTATTATACAGCCACCAACCTGATCTAATTTTTACAGCAAGCTACCTCTCAAGGTTTTGAGCAACCCAAGTGAATTGCACTTCCAAGCTGCCAAACGTGTGTTAGGTATGTAAAAGGAACCTGCATGTTAGGCATTTGTTCAGGAAATCCGAAAGTCTGAAGCTGATGGGGTACCCTGACAGTGACTGGGGTGATCCGTAGATGATGCAAGAGCACCTCTGGTTACGTGTTCTACCTGAATGAGGGTGCTATTAGTTGGCTGTCAAGGAAGCAGGAAACAGTGGCTCAGTCCACTGCTGAAGCTGAATATGTGTCTGCCGCAGCAGCTGTGAATCAGGCTGTGTGGCTTAGGAATGCTTGATGACTTACGCAAATACAAATGGATCCTACCTTGATTTTTGTGTGACAACCAGTCGGCTATAGCAATGGCAAAGAAACCGTGTGCTTCACGGCAGAACAAAGCATATTAAAATCAAATAATGCTGTTAGGGAACTGAACAAGATGGAGAAGTGAACTTAGTTCATTGCCGAGGAGAAGACCAGGTTGCAGATATCATGACAAAGGCATTATTAAATCCAGTTTGAAGCCTTGGGCTAAAACTTGGTGTTTCCAGCCAAAGCACCAAGGTGGAGTGTTGAGGTTGATGCTGTGCTGGAAGTAGATTGGCAAATGCTTGTGAAACCTGGAAAGTTTTCTACTCTGCATGGAGCGCATGGAGTGCTTCTCTTCTTTGTAACTTAAGATATATTGTAGTTTATGTTAATCCTCTGTTTAATGACTCAACTCTTGTAATGGAGTTGTTAGCCTTTTGTGTGGCTTAGCTTAATAAGGAAAAGTTTCGGCTGGTTGTTAAACATTTGTTGAAGTATGTTATATGCAGGTTTTGTCTAAGAAAATATATATCCGCTTTTTGCGTTTTATCTCTCTTCTTCTTTGAATAACCAGCATCACAAAAAACGAACAATAATAAAGGAGGATGTGAAAACACCAACATGCCAAAGTCAAAGAAACAAAAGATAAATGACCCTGTAAGTGTTTATAATAATCTTCATTTTTTCAATATAAACATTTATATGATTAATAATATGCACAAATCCAAGAAAATTAATTTAAATATTTCAAACAATTTTACGCTTATATTATTTTTTGTAATTTTATTTCATCATACAAAAATATTTTTAAGAAATAAGAACTATCAATTTTAGGAGAGTGCAGTTGGACAAATTTTAGGTTCTCCCAAAAGAAGAGCCAAACATAAGGAGAGGACTAAAATTTAAAAAAGATTATGGTTGTGCTTAAGAAAGAGTCCAAAATATCATGGAATACATTATTTTTTAAATATTCTTAGTGTTAATAAATGCTTCTTTTTCATTAATGTTTAATTTTTTAATCTCAAATTTAAATTTATGTTAAAATTAATTTTTAAAATGAATAACTAAATTTCCATAAATACTTATTGAAAATTTATTACAAAAACTAAAAATAAATTAATAAATTCTGTGATGGAATATTTGGAAATTCCACAACTCAGTATATGTAGCCCAATGACATATGTAATGATAATCTCTTATGTGACTATATTATCTTAATGAATTATCTTGTTAACACTCCCAAGGATGTGGAATTGCTTGTTCGACAAGAAATTATTGAAAATCTACTTGGGGATAGTGAAACGAGTGTCAACTCTTTTTTCATAAACTTGTGGAACATGCTACTTTTGATTCTTATTATTTCTAGTTTTCTTCTCTTGTTGAAGATCTGAATGCGTATTGCAATAGACCCATGGACTGCAATTTCTGCAAGTTTTGCTGTCATTCTTCTCCTACTTGTATTCACTTTAATACAGGCAGCATTTGTGTCCTACAGAAAGCATGTATAGATTTCTATCATTTATTGATACCAAAATGTTGAAAGAGTTATTCATATGGCATAAGTTTTCTTTTATGATCAATAATACATGTTTTGGTGGAGAAGAGGTTTAAGAATATTATATACTTTCCTTCTTGCCAGGAATTTTATTAATTGCTTTAGTCTTTAGGAATATTTACCTTTAGTTTAGATATAGATCTATTTGCTTGTGTTGGGGTCAATTTATGAATATTAATGCTTTATTCTTAAGCATCTTCTTCAAGAATTTCATTTTAAATTCTATGTAAGTTGAATCATTTGTTTGCTGGCACTTTAAGTAAACAGAGTTATTGTAGCTTCAACCATTAGACTCGTTCAGCTTTTATATTTGGTCTATGAATGTAATGCAGCAACAAAAATTCTGAAGGTTGGATGTGCAGCTTGAAATTGTAATTATGCAAATACTCTCTCTTATATATATGTTTGTTTTATTAATTGAAACAATTGCATATATTGTTAAGATTAAATTATTTGTTCATTTTCCTCAACTGAGATTTTCACTTTCTTGCCTTTCAAACTTTAATAAGATTGTGCGCATGTACATACATAAATTTCATTATGATTTCTGTTTTTATTTCTTGTAAGACATGAATTTTTTTGATCATTCCTTTTCATCTTAGCAGTGGAATGTGTTAAATCAGATAAGCAATAGACCATAAGAAACATTAAAAGATCTACCCTGCTATGCTATGGATTTTCCAGTCCCATTTAAATGAAATATAGTGCTTGTGGTTGAGTCCTTGACACCCATGAGGGCTTAGCTGGATCGTTCATATGATTTGTTCTCATAGATTTGGGGATTGAGCCTCCTCACGGTCACCTACATGACCAAAGACCATTGTTTTTCACTTCTCAAAGATTGTAGTGTTTGGCAGGGCTCCAGTTTCAAACCAAGCTTGCGAAGCAAAATTAGATCATTATTTTAACATTTCATGATTTATCTAAATTACGAAGCAATAAGAGATCAGGCATAATTTAAGTGTACTTATTATGGCTAATCATTGTGTGTTTCTTTCATGCCACCATTTTCTTCTCCAAGGCAATTAATATTTACTGCTGGCCATTAACATTAGCACGTCCAGCCAGGTGCAACTGCATTTTTTAAATGAGAACCAACTAATATAATAAAAGACTCCACCTCTTTGTGTCTCGTGATTTTTCGACCACCTTCTGGTGATCTCCTTTGCTCTCTCTCAGTGTAATCTAATTAACTACTCCTTTTGGTTTCAATTCATTGTCTCGGCTGCGAAACACGTTGCCATACATTATGGATTTTTCCCAGGAGAGGTTGAAGAAAGAAAAGGCGGAGGCACACCTTTATAGAATTATAAAGGTTGGTCCTCTCAATCTTTGTTTTAGTTACTGCTAAATTTATTGATTATAGTTAAAATCAACACCTAGTTGAGCATATCTTCCTAGTAGTTATATGATATCTCTAGGTAGCACGAGATGAGGACCTTGTGGAACAAATTGGAAGGCATATATATTTTGAACTTGTGGACCATGACAAAGTCAGGAGTTTTCGTATTCAAAAGCAGATACATTTTTACCTCTTCAAGGTACCATCATTTTGGAGTATCTAATGTGTTTCTACTAGCAATTGTGATGTTTTTATTTCGGTGAATTTACACTCCTCCATTTCTACCTCTCTCATCTCTATATGTTGCATTAGTGTGGTTTTTCAATGTATTGAATCAGTGACTTTGACACGACCCGTCCTGACCCTCCCTATCCCAAAGGCTTCGGGCACACCTATGAGACTCGGGTGATCGAGACGTAGCATGTGAGAAAACTATAAAACTTATTTATGAATTAAAACATCATAAAACTCTGCTAGTTAAAAAAAATTACAAGCACTCCTTTTTGTTTCTCACAAATAATTATAACATCATTTGTAAATAAACAAGTACAACTGAATTTTTACAAAATAAAATGTATAGTATCATATATATATATATTTTTTATATATATCTTTTACCATCCAAAACATGAAATAAATATATGATAAAGAAACATAAACTTTGCAGTGGAAAATAAAACAAAATTATGACACATATGATGAAATGAAGTCGTGTGACTCAACCTTGAGTGAGGTTCACTCCTTTTGGCTTGGTGCGGGTGGAAAAGAAACATTTAAAAACAAGGGGTAAGCTATAATGCTCAGTGAGTGGAGAATATGTTAGTATGAAATAAAATATTTCAATATACAATAAAACATTCATGCTCATAAAATCTCATTTCCATAAACACATTTTATAATATAAACCATCTTTCATAACCAATGCTAAAATCTCTCACTGCAAAAAAATAAAAAAATAAAAAAATATACCTTCTTTCTGAAAACCGTTTTCATATACAGATAGCACTTGCATTTATAAATTCATGATATACATATACATACCCAAACCATTTCTCAATCACATGTGAAAACTCTTATCCAACTAGTACCTAGACATAAATCTGTCCAACCTGACAAGATCTAACATCGCACCGTTTGAACCACTATATCCATCCTACTAGGCAGAATCGGTCACCGCTCAAGCCTTCAACCCAGCGAGACCATGCATCGCTCGGGTCGGTACAATCATATCCTGTCTAACGATACCTGCTTTACTCGGGCCTTCGACCCACTTGGGCTGGCAAAATTATGTTTAGCGATATATGCCTTGCTCAGGCCTTCAACCCACGCAAAATCATGTCTAGCGATATATATCTCGCTCGAGCCTTCAACCCACTTGGGCCGACAAAATCATGTCTAATGATATCTGCCTCGTTGAGGCCTTTGACTCACTTGGGTTGGCAAAATCATGTCTAGCAATATCTACCTCGCTCGGGCCTTCGACCCACTTGGGCCGACAAAATCATGTGTAGCGATATCTGTCTCACTTGAGCTTTCGACCCACTTGGGTAGGCAAAATCCTGTGTAGCGATATCTGCATCGCTCAGGCCTTCGACCCACTTGGGCCTGTAAAATCATATCATACGTATGTGTAGAATCAAATCAATGTCATGAGGGGGCTGAGTACTATATTTGGTGGTTTGAAAACTACTTTCATCAATATACATATCTTTAACTCACCATTTTACATAAATCTCACACCTTCATTCATCAAGAAAAAATATAACATGACATTAAATTCTCATGTGTAGTATAAGGCTAAAATCCAAGTTTTCAACATGATTTCATAATAACACCTTAGCCCAATTTTTATATTATCAACAACAATTTTCCAAAAAAAAAAAATACTCAATTTCTCATGTAAACCAATAACATTAGCAATAAATCATATTTATATAAAGTAAATCACTAAATTATGGCAAATAGTAAACCAAAACAACTCATTTGAAGTTTATAACAAACAATGATTTCAAAAATGAAAGTTAGGGTTTGGATTTTCTACTCACCATTTTGGAGCTTGACCCTTAAGCCACTAAAGATTGAAATCCTCTAACAATGCCCCCCGCTTGCCTCCCTAGATACAAAATCCAATAAATCCTCCATACGTAAGTCCCCCCAAGGTAACACCCTATTATTAAATTCATTGGACACTTCACACACACCAAAAGATTAACCTAGTTTCTTCTTTAACAAAACTGTTTCATAATCAAACATTGGTCACTCTCAGATTTTTCATAAAAATTATGTTCATCATTTTAAGCCATAATTTTAATGGGGCCTTTGAGAGACACATAAGTTATTCCCATAATTTTCTCAAGTCATTCTAGAATCAGTAACTATTTAAAACACAATTTTCTTTCAACTGATTCAAATCTGCCAACTGTTTCCAGAATTGAGGTTACTAACTTGTAAAATTAATAACAATTCAACCCTTAATATAAACCTCACGAAACTCTCCAGAATTAAACTAGACAAATATATAATTCACTAGAATTTAAAATCACTCAATTTGGACAAGAATAGTTGTATCAAATCATTTTCCGAAAATACACGCTCTGCAGAAAACGAAAATTCCAGAATTGACAAGAGAACTTCAAAAATTCATATAAAATTTAATCCTTCGAGTCTTTGAATGAAATAAATTTCTTAACACTCCTCAAGAAGCCTACAACATGATATCCAAAATTCAGCTCCAATCAAAAACCCAAAACATGTAAACAATTTTCGGAATCCTAGATGGACAGATTTTGCACAATAAACCCTTATATCAAAAATCATATCTTTAACCCATATTTGTTTAGGAATAGCATGTACCTTCTACCCACATAAAATTATTGAAATCAATCTCCCTATTTTAATTCAATCTAATGCCATTATACTCAATTATGAACAACACAAATTAATTGAACTAAAACTCATTAAAGAGGAAAATTTTAAGCTTTACTCACCTCACATATGCTTGATCTTCCTCCACTCTTTCTGATCATCAGAGTTTTGTTGGCTGAAGGGCACTTTTCCAGCCACCTTCATTGTTCTCTACTCCTCTCTCTCTACGTTCTCTCCCTTCTTCCTTTCTTTCTTCTTTCTCTCTTCCCTCTCTTTTCTTTCTTCTCTTCTTCTTCTCCCCGTCGTTCCCTTCTTCTCCCTTCTTCTTTTCTTTGATTGATCACTGTTAATCAAAATATCTGATAAATTTCACTTTAGTCCTCAGTTGTTTCGGCTATTATTTGATCTCCTAAAACTTTCAAAATATAACACTTTACCCCCCAAAATCACAAAATAAAATTTAATAAAATTATGTACAAAAAATACGGGGTATTACAGACTTGATGTGATGGATTGTGTGTGCAGCAAGAGGTGCTAAAGAGTTTGGTATTCCAGTGCAACTTCAGCGGTTTTGGCTTTGGGCAAAGCGCCAGAACCATACATACCGCCCTAATCGGCCGTTGACACCTTTGGAGGAAACACAAACTATAAGTAGTTCTGCTTGCTATTACTAGCCTATAGTTACTGTTTCAAGAGTTTTTTGGTAGGTTTTTTAAGTTTCGGGCAACGCCAAAGTTTGTTCAAGGGACTCCTCGTGATGTAATAATTATAACAAACATTCTTCTTTTGGGCCATTGCTAATATGTTGCTTGCAATTGTCTATATTAGGCAAATATGTAATCCTCTATGATTTGTAATTTCCTTGTGAATTAATATCCATATGTTTCCTTGGAAGAACCAGTGAATTGTTATGATCATTGTTCTTCATTTATTCAGCATTATGATTTTGACCATCCGTTTCAGTGTATGTGCTAATTCCCATCCAGTGTATTTTTTTCTGCTCTTGCTAATGGTACAACACATTGTGGTAGCTGTCACAAATCTATAGTTTTTATGTTTTAGGTTTTCTACATGAAAATATGGATTTTAATTTTGCTATGCATTTGTTATGAGATAATTGATGTTGCTTATCTCCAGCATTATGTTTTATTTCTGCAATATTGTATCGAATTGTCATCAGCTCTGGCAATGTCTCCTTCCATTTTGCCGTTGGGGGTCATTATTCCAAATGGTTTTACTATATAAATTGGGCACTTGTTTTAGTGGTTTTAGTGCCTGAGGATGTGAAGATATGCATTGCCCAGTTATCATTTTTTTTTTTTTTATCTTGGTATTTTAGGTTGGGCAACTGAGGGAGCATCAAATAAGGTTCATAATGCGGAGTTGAAGTTGTTCTTGGAAGTAGAGCGTGGACTGGTAATTCTTTCCTTCCTATTTAGGCTTTCTGGTTTCTTCCTTGAACTATCATCATATTTTAAGTGATCTCATTAATGTTATTTCTATTACTTTTAAAGAAATATGGAAATTATATTGATAAAAAGTAGTGGATACATGTGGGCAGGTGTCCACTAGCAGGATAGTAACATCCCTCTGTGAGGCTACTAGTATAAAGTCGATATGCTGATTTCTATATCTATCTGTACTGTTATGATAATACCAAAAATACCTGAAGCTAAACAGCCCTCAAAAACATTTAATTTAGAGTTGCTTACCAATCAAAATAAATGTTTTTTACGTTTGTATTTTATGTTCAGGATTTACGGCCTATTGCTCCACCTGGCAAGACAAAGGAAGATATATTACTTTTTTTCAAGCTTTATGACCCTGAGAAAGAAGAGCTATGGTACTTTGTTGCTTTCTATTGTATATTTGTGTCTGTGAGTGTATTCTTTTTTTTCTCTTCTGGAATAACTCCATTTGATTTAGAGATTATTTTTCTATGATAACAGCTATGCTGGGAGGCTTTTTGTGAAGAGTACTGGTAATCCGATGGAATATTTGGCAAAACTAAATAAAATGGTTGGCTATGATCCTGATGAAGAAATCAAACTCTATGAGGTCTGTTTCCTGTTGCTTATCTTTCATGAGCAGCCTTAAATGAACGGTGGCGAACTCAAGCTGAGTGGTTTAAGAATTTCTTAGTCCATTACTCTATTAGTAAAGCTGCAAAAAGGATAGGCTTCTCTTCAATTGTTGTGACAAAGGAGTGGATTGCTATAGTATTTCACACTTATTTTCTATTTAACTTATTCAATAGTTAATGCAAAATTATTTAGTACTGTATTTGGAACGAAAAAGGATCCGAGCACTCAAAATTCTCTCAAGAAAAAATGGCCTTATATTAAAAAAAAAAAAAAAAGCAACTTCAGTGTTTCTTAAAATGATATATGTTAGGAGTAGTTAATCACACCGTTTTATGAAATTTAAAGTTTGGGTGTGCTAATAGTTTGTGGCCCCTTAGAGACTTACATTTTTTCTTATTTTTTGGAGATGATTTCCTTTAGTTATGCTTGGACTTGAAGCCAATGTCATCCTTGCCTGTGAGCATGAAATTATGATAATTTGGTGCTCTCTGCCCTAGAGTGTGTAGGGTACTTGCTGGTATGCAACTCGTTTGAGGTCCACTTATCTGTCTCTCCATGCTTGGTTATTTGGTGTGACTGATGTATTAAGGGTTGACTTTTAATATTGTCCTTTAAAAGTGTGGACCATGAAGAGTTGAGTTGTCGGAGAGCTGAGATCTCTAGTTACAGGATTTTGTGGTTTAAGTCCATTCTAGAGGTTGTATTGGAATGTTGGCTTATTTGATAATCAGTTAGCATGTCATATTTAAATTTGCATGGTTATGCATTATTTTGAGGATAGTAACTTACTCATGTTTTGATATTCAGGAAATTATGTTTGAGCCCAGTGTGATGTGCGAACCCATTGACTATAGATATACATTTCGAGCTAGCTAGGTAAATGTTATGCATAGCAGACATGGTGTGATTTGTTTTCCCTATGATAATGTTTAACTCCGGCACTGTCTCTGTTGCAGCTTCAAGATGGAGATATTGTTTGCTTTCAAAAATCTCTATCCAGATGTTCCTTCATTTTTGGACTATGTGCATAATCGACGGGTACACCTCCATGGTTCCTATTGTATTCAGAAAACTAAGCTTTTCTTTGATATTCATTTTGTTTTATTATTGCTTTTTTGTAGTGAGCATCTTCCTTGTCATCCCTACACATTGTGTTTATGGTTTTTATAATTAACTGGTATTCATCAACTCGTCATTTAACCTCGCTAAATTTTGCATGATTTTGTGTGATAGGTGGTTGTTCACTTCCGATCTCTTGAAAAGCCGAAGGAAGATGATTTTTGTCTAGAGATGTAAAGGCTTAATATTAGATGAAGTTGAATTCTGTAATTTTACTGCAGATTTATCTTTGTTGATTGTGCATTATTTTATGTATATATACATTACCGGGTAATTGTATCTAATGCTATTGTGTTTTGAATGTCAAGGTCAAAGGTTTTTACGTATGATGATATTGTAGAAAGAGTAGCTCAGAAATTGAATTTGGATGATTCATCCAAAATCAGGCTTACATCACGTAAGTGCTATTCTCAGCAACCAAACCTCAACCTAATAAGTACCATGGCATTGATCATTTGCTGGAGATGCTGATTCACTGCAACCAGGTAGTAGTCGTGGTCGTAGTTAATCTGGGATGTTGAAATTTAATGGAAAATATAATATTATGCTTTTTCTCATCATGTTCTTGGACAGACTTCTGATATATTGTACTATGAAGTATTGGACGTTCCTCTGCCAGAATTACAATGTCTGAAAACTAGCAAAGTAGCAGTTCATCCTGCTATCAAGGATGAAGTGAGTATGCTGATCAATTTCTTAAGTTACTGTTAAAGATGTTGAACCTTTTCCTGCTTTTTGGTGGAATCTGTTTGTGGCTTTGTGCTTCACATTTTTACTTTATTCTAAATTTCTGGAGCAGGTGGAGTTGTCTCATCCTTATGCAGAACCCGGGTTGCTAGAAGTTTTCTATCATAAGATTTACAAGGTATTATTCGTGCAATGTAGGTTTTTCAGGGTTCAAAAGCTAAGAGAAAGAAGGATTTTCGTGCATGAGAGAGAGCTGAACAAGAAGAGTGAAAACTGATGCAAAACAGGCTGTATTTTTCATTCACTAACTGAGAGATATGTGGACCTAATACATCACTGTTACAACTACTTCTCAGTATAAATAATCTTTAAATATACTACAATTTGAACTACCCTTAACAAACACAAATTTCACTGAGATTTTGTGGCCTTAATCACCGGCTGACTCCACCTAAACACCACACAAATACACTTCCAAAATAGACAGGAACTGCACTTGACAGACAACCCCATTTAGTTCAAAAACTAGCGCCAAACTTTCAAACCAAGTATGCAAAAAGATTTCCAGCAAAGCATCATTTACTTCAACACTCCTTGATATTTTTGCTGGAAACTCCAAGTCTGAATCTTAATTCTTCAAACTTGGATCTGCCTAATGATTTAGTCATTATGTCAGCCACTTGCTTTTCTCCCTTACAATGTATCAGCTTTACCTCCCCATTTTGCTCTGCCTCTCTCACTGCATGATATTTGATTCTGATATGCTTTGTGCGACCATGGAGTACTGGATTCTTGGACATACCAATTGCCGATTGGTTGTCACAATGCAGCACATTTCCTTGAATCTATTCCAGCCTTAAGTCTTTCAAAAATTTTCTCAGCCAAATCAACTGGCTTACTGCAGCAGCAGCAACAATATATTCAGCTTCAGCAGTTGATTGTGCTACCACCTCTTGCTTTTTTGAATTCCAGCTTATGGTACCTGCATTCACAAAAAAAAAAAAAAAAAAAAAAAAAAAAAAAAAAAAAGAAAAAGAAGAAGACATATCCGAAGGTGCTTTTCATATCATCCAAGGAGCCACCCCAATCACTATCAGTGAAGCCATGTAAACTAAAATCTTCAACTTCTTTAAACCATATTCCTAGGTCTGGACATCCTCTAATGTACCTAAGGACTCTTTTTGCTGCTTGCAAATGCAGCTCACTTGGTTCATTCATGAACCTAGAGAGTAAGCTTGCTGCATACATAATATCCGGCCTTGTTGCAGTCAAGTATAACAAGCACCCAACTATGCTTCTGTATTTAGTTTCTTCAACCTTAGCAGCACCATCATTTTTGCACAACTTCAGATTTTGCATCAGAGGTGTGTTGACAGGTTTGCAGTTTTCCATTGCAAATTTTTTTAGTAATTCATTGACATACCTTTCTTGAGAGATAAATATGCCATAAGGGGACTGCCACACCTCCATTCCCAAAAAGAAACTCATCTCCCCTAAATTGGTCATCTCAAATTCCTTATGTAGCTCCTTCTTGAAATCCAGCAGCCTAGTGGAATCAGTCCCTATCACCAGGAGATCATCAACATACAAGGATACAAATATCCTTTAATCATCACCTTCTCTAACATATAAGGTGTGCTCATTTGGACTTCTTTCAAACCCCAAACTCATCAAGAA
Source organism: Pistacia vera (assembly GCF_008641045.1). Classification (NCBI taxonomy): domain Eukaryota; kingdom Viridiplantae; phylum Streptophyta; class Magnoliopsida; order Sapindales; family Anacardiaceae; genus Pistacia; species Pistacia vera. Next base: position 268,666 of record NW_022196024.1, on the reverse strand, counting down.
CTCATTGATTCTGCTGTACCAGACCCTAGGGGCCTGTTTTAATCCATAAAGAGCCTTCCTAAGGAGATACGCCTTATCCTCTTGCCCTTCAACCGTATACCCTTCAGGTTGCTCCACAAAAATCTCTTCATTAACCCACCCATTTAAGAAAGCAGATTTTACATCCACTTGGAAGACTTTCCACTTGAAATGGGCTGCAATTGCAAGGAGGATGCAATTGTAACCCTTCACTACAAGCCTTGTTTTGTGTCTATTAACTGAACCATCAGGATTCAATTTCTTCTTATAAATCCATTTCACCTGAATGATCTTTCTTCCGGCAGGTCTGGTCACCAATTCCCAGGTTGCATTCTTCTCAATCATGTCAAGTTCTTCTTCCATTGCTGTCCTCCATTCTTTAACTTTGACTGCTTCAGCATAACAAGTTGGTTCCATCAAGGCCAAGTTGCATCTGTCATAAATTTTGGCCAAAGGTCTAGTTCCCCTGATTGGAGGATCAGCTTCAGAATCAATCTGAAGCATCATGATTAGTTGTTAAGTCTTCTCCTTGTTCCTGCATATTACTCCCTTCAATTTCATTTCTGTCCTAGTTCCACAGCCCTTCTTCATCTATTTTTACATCTCAGTTAACCAGGAATTTTTTGGTCTTAGGATTGTAAATCCTATATGCTTTGGACACACTGCTATACCCAACAAAAATTCTAGTTTCAGCCTTCTCATCCAGCTTACTCCTCTTGTTGCCTGGAATATGAGGATAACAAATGCTCCCAAATACTTTAAGGTGGTTGATGCTTGGCTTTACTCCATACCAAGCCTCAAATGGTGTTTTGTTATCCAAGGTTTTAGTTGGCAGCCTATTGAGACGGTAGATTGCTGTATTCACAGCTTCAGCCCAGAAAAATTTTGGCAGCCTTTTTTCAAACAACATACATCTTGCCATTTCCATATTACGGTTCTGTTTTTTCTTTCACTCACACCATTTTGTTGTGGTGTGTAAGGAGTGCTCAGCTGGTGCTTTATTCCGGACCCTGCACAAAATTCTTGAAACTGGTTTGAGGTATACTCTGAACCATTGTCACTCCGGATGGTCTTCAAACTCAAACCAGTTTCATTCTCCACCATTTGCTTAAACCCATTAAACATTGCAGCCACCTTACCTTTTTGTTTTAGGAAGTAAACCCAGCACAGCCTGGTGAAGTCGTCTATAAACAACAGAAAATACCTGCTGCCATTCAGAGAAGGAACCTGTATGGGACCACACACATCTGTGTGTATAAGCTGAAGCTTTTCAGCAGCTCTCTAGGATTGATTTGCTGGAAATGGTTGCTTACTGATTTTCCCCAGTTGGCAAACTTGACACACCCCTTCCTTCTCCTCAATTTCGGGCATGTTTTGAACAAGTTCTCTCCTCCCCATTTCCTTAAGACCTGAGTAATGAAAATGCCCAAGTCTTTTGTGCCAAACTTCAGTTTCAACACATTTTGCAGACAAGGCATGTAAAGCTGAATTTTTCCATTCTATTAGAAAACTTTTCCCAAGCATTCTTACATTCATCAGCTCATTTCCTAAGTTATCTACTACAATGTAAGACATGTTTTGAAAATGCAAGGAGTAGTTCTTTTATAGCATTTGACCCAACTCAGCAAGCTTTGGTTAATTTCGGGTACATAAAGGACATTTGAAATATATTAAGTGCCTAATGGAGTTGGGACAGCAACCTTACCTTTTCCTTTGACTTCCACAAATTCTCCATTACCAATCTTGACTTTGGAGTGAAAAAGCTTATCAATGCTCACAAAACTTGACAGGTTTGGAGTCATGTGGTTTGTACAACCACTGTCAATCAGCCATACATCATCACATATGTTGTGGTTTGTGCATGAAGCCATGAAAAGCTGTTCTGCTTCTGGATTTGGTTGCTGGACCTTCACCACTGCAGTCTACTGCTCCTGCTGATTTCCTTTACTTTTACACACTTTTTCTATGTGTCCATACTGCTTGCATGACTTGCATTGTATGCCAGGTCTGAACCAACACTTATATTCTGGATGGTTCTTCTTTTTGTAGTGCACACATGGAGGAAATGATCTTGGTCCACCACATTTCCCTCCTTGATTATTGCTCTTCTCTTTTCCTTTCTTTTCACCAACGTATTTCTTGTCTTCCCTTCCTTGTACTCTTCCTTTTTGTCCTACAAACATGGCTGCCTAAGTTGAGTATTCTTGCCTTAGCTGCCTCCTTTGTTCCCGGGCTTGAAGTGAATGAACTAGCTCAACCAAGCTGATTCAAGATAGATCTTTAGAGTCTTCTAGGGACGAAATTTTTGCTTCAAACCTCTCAGGTAAGCTGACCAGGACCTTCTCCACTACCCTCTAGTTGGTTAGTTCTTCCTCTAGCAGTTTGATTTTGTTCACCACAGCCATAAGCCTGTCCACATATTCCTTGACAGATTCTGCCTCCTACATCTTGAGTACTTCAAATTCTCTTCTCAAGTTTAGAACTTGCATATTTCTTGTCTGGTTACTCCCTCCAAACTCATCCTTGAGAGTGTCCTAGGCTTGTTTAGGGGTCTCACACGCCATGATCCTGGAGAAGACTTGATCTGTCACGGCTGAATGTATACAAGACAGTGCTCTTGGGGCTTTGGCTGATTCTTCTTCATGAACTCTCATTTGGTTCAACGTCGGGTTTGGTCCAAGTTGGGGAACTTGCTTCTCCTCCTCCACATATTGCCACACATCATGGCCCCTCAGGTATGTTTTCATCTTGACAGCCCAAACATGGTACTGATCACCATTGAAAACTGGAGCAGAGATTGGAGCAGAACTGGATGCCTGGAGAAGCTTTTCTTGCATTAGTATTCTGGTTCTGAAAGATCAAAGAAGCTTTGATACCAATTGTAGGTTTTTTAGGGTTCAAAAGCTAAGAGAGAAGGATTTTCGTGCATAAGAGAGAGCTAAACAAGAAGAGTGAAAACTGATGCAAAACAGGCTGTATTTTTCATTCACTAACTGAGAGATATATGGACCTAATACATCACTGTTATAACTACTTCTCAGTATAAATAATCTTTAAATATACTACAATTTGAACTACCCTTAACAAACACAAATTTCACTGAGATTTTGTGGCCTTAATCACCGGCTGACTCCACCTAAACACCACACAAATACACTTCCAAAATGGACAGGAACTGCACTTGACAGACATCCCCTTTTAGTTCAAAAACTAGCGCCAAACTTTCAAACCAAGCATGCAAAAAGATTTCCAGCAAAATATTATTTACTTCAACATGCAAACAGATTTTAATCTCTACTTGGTTCCTCTCAGAAGCTTGAAGGACCTGAAAAAGAAACTCCTGCTGGAAAGAAGGGAGCTGAGGAGGCCACCAAGTCCCGCAGTGAGGTCATCATATGTCTCATTAGGCTTGGGGAAAATTTTGATCATCAAGTGGAACTGATAGGTTTGCAGAACATATTGGAGAATCCAGCTGCTACTTTAGAGCTATCTAAAAGGCTCTGCTCTCCAGGAATAACGGATTTGAGAAATTATTCATTAGATAAGTTGATGGCATCTATGCCTTCTGAAGTTTCCGTTGTTCAAGTTAATACTTAGTCCATTCTCTTCTGTCTTTTCCCTTCTCTTTCAACTTTCCATTTCATGCTCTCCTTTTCGCAGGACAGGGTAGTCTTATATGCAATCTAAGCGCTGAAGTTGCCTTATGTTCTAGTAAGTTAGTAGAAGCAGAGGCAAAACTGAAGAGTTCTGAATCATCAGAGGTGGATCATAACTCCAAAGTTAAATCTCTAGAGGCTGAACTGATCTATAAGGAAGCGGAGATTGAGGTTTTGAAGAACCAAGCTATTGTTTCAAAGCAAAATGCTTCCAACTCCCAATAGAAGGCTCTATTCTTGGAGGCTGAACTGATCAAGAAGCAAACAGAGAATGAGGCTTTGAAGAACCAAGCTATTGCTTCAGAGAAAAAAGCTTCGAACTCCGAACAGAAGGCCCTATTCCTGGAGGCTGAACTGATTCATAAGGAAGTAAAGAACGAGGTTTTGAAGAACCAAGCTATTGCTTCAGAGTAAAAAGCTTTTAGCTATGAACAAAAGGCTCTACTCTGGCTCGGATGATTCTGAAGCGGGATAAGTACTCAAAGGATTTGTCTGATGCTGCTTCCAACTGCCTAGCTTTTTGAAGATTCCAATGCCTCTGGGAAGTCTAAGGATCAGGGTGCTGATTTACTTATGTTTTCTTCTTCAAGCTAGCCAAGACCAAACTCCCTGACCACTTGGACCTGGACTCCTTCGAATATGGTATTTGTTTCATATCTATAGAGTAAATTTCCTGGAGACGCAGAACATTAAGAATTTGCATGTTGAGGTTTTGAAGTTCCAAAGCTGTTGCTATAGAAAGAAAGCTTCCAGCGTTGAACATAATGTTCTCGTGTTCTTATAGTTTGAGAAATGTATGTATGTATGTATGTATTATTATTAAACATAGTATCTGAAAATAACAATATATTTATTTTCATTATCTTATTATAAATGCGAACTATTTCTCTGTGTTCTACTTTAACAGTATACTATCACTTTTAAATATTTATGTCAAAGGTCACTACCATTGAAGAATGCCGAGATTTGGATGCTATGGACATTGATGAACTTATTGGCTCTCTCTAAACTTATGAGTTGAATATGCAACGATAGGAAAAACAGAAACCGAGCAAAGGTTTGGCTCTCAAACATGACATTGATTCTGATCCTTTTGATGACTGTGATTTAAGCTCTTTGGATGATGAAAATTGATCTTTACTTGCAAAGAATTTTTCAAAGGTTTTAAAGAAAAACATGAAAAAGTCTCATAATAGTGATTATGGCTGAAAACCTTTTGTGAAAAAGCCTTATGACCATCAAAAGATAAAGAAAAGAAAAATAAAGATATCAAGTGTTTTGAATGCGAGGGTTTTTGGCACATATAATCTGAGTGTGCTAACACATTGAAAAAGCAGAAAGGTAAAGCCATGGCTGTCACTTTGAGTAAGAGTGAGCATGGTAAGAGTGATGATGATGATTCAAGTGATGATGAGAATGTTTTAGCTTTCACTATGAATCAAGAAGATGGTAAGAGTGAAGTTTCGGACGACACTGAAGATATCTATGCTAGGCAACAAGAAGCATATGATAAGATGTATGACCAATGGCTAAAGGCTGTGAAAAAGTTACAATCTCTTGGTATTGAGAATGCTTCCTTGTTGAAACAAAAAAAAGTCTTGTCTGAAAAAATTGTTGTGCTTACTGCTAAACTAACTGAGGTTAAGGCCATCATTGATAAGTTGAATGCAGGTTCTCTTAAGCTTGATGAAATGCTTGGTCAAGGAATATCCTTTGGAGATCGGTGTAGTTTGGGCTTCAGTCTTGGTGCTATCACATCGAAAGTCGGTGCTAACATGTTTGTGAAAGTTACCGAAACCCCTACTGAAGGAACTACTGTGAGATAGCTTACAAAGGTATCAAAATTCATTCCTATATGCCATTTTTGTAATAGGACAGGTCACATCAGACCCAAATGCTTTAGATTCATTGCTTATTTGAAGAAAGTTTTTAAAAACCATAGTTTTGTTGCTAGTATAAATCATAATACTAACAATAGTCTTTCTTCTAAGAAAGTTTGGAAACCTAAGGCTGATGTGAACTATTTCGTGTCTCATACTTCTCTGCTTGCATTTCAAGATGATCTTTGGTATCTAGATAGTGGTTGTTCAAGGCATATGATAGGTAATAAATCTCTCTTGACTGAACTTGAATCGGTTGATAGTGGACATGTCACTTATGGAGATGGGAAGAAAGGTAAAATTCTTGGCAAAGAATCAATTGTGCTTCCTGATTTTCTAGTTTTGAATGATGTCTAACTTGTTGATGGTTTGAAAGCTAATTTGATTAGTATTAGCCAAATTTGTGACAAAGATTTTGTGGTTCAATTCTCAAAGAACAAGTGTCAAATCTTGAATGGTAAAAGTGTTTCTCTATTTGAGGGAAAAAGGTCAAATGACAATTGTTACTTGCTTTCTAACCGTCTGTCATCTTTCAGTTGAAAAATAAATTCCACTAACTTGTGGCATGAGAAGCTTGGTCACATGAATTTCAAGGACTTGGTAAGACTCTCAAAGAAAGAAGTAGTTAAAGGACTACCAAAACTTGAACTTCCAAAAGCTAATGTGTGTGGTCCATGTCACCAAGGTAAGCAAACCAAAATATCTCATAAAGCTTTGTCAAATCTCAATACCTCATGTGTTTTGGAGTTGCTCCATATGGATCTAAGGGGAGAGTTTGGGAGGTAAGAGGTATGTGTTTGTTTGTGTTGATGATTTTTCAAGGTATGCTTGGGTTGATTTTTGCGTGAGAAATTTGATTCTTTCAATGCATTTCAGAAGTTGGCAAAAAAGTTGCTTGTTAAGAAGAGTTCTAAAGCTACAAAGATAGTAAGAATTATGAGTGACCATGGAAAGGAATTTGAGAATGTTGGTTTTGCTAATTTTTGTGAATTGTAGGGCATATTTCATGAATTTTCTATTGGTAAGTTACTGTCTTCGCATAGCGGAAAAAATGTATTTTAAAATGAAAAAGATCACTTACACATCCCAAAATCCAGGTACATATTATATTGTTTACATGCATAAACATAAAACGTATAAAAACTGATCTGCATAAAATAAACAACCCATACAGGGATCAAAAACACTTATGCATGTTTGGAGGCATCTCCAAATATCTCTGGATCTGATTTCGCTACTCGATTCAACTTAGAAATGCACTCACACTGTCCACACAAAGACAATCTGTAGAACCCTTGATTATTTTGCTAGAATAGCCAAGAGCTTCAAGAATCAAGGAAGCTCAAGAAAAAAAGAATTTTTTTCTCTTACACTAAAGAATGAAAATGTGTGAAAGAGCTTTGGGTGGCTAGGGTTTTCTCTTTTTTTAAAAGTTCTTATAATGCTTTAATTTAAGTTGCACTTATATAGTGAAACTAATTAAAACTATATTCCATTAAGGAATAGCCATGTGCACCAACACGAACTCACCCTCACAACCAAACACTCTATAATTGGTATTTTAAATTTAAATAATAATTATTATTAAAATCAATTAATACACACACACACACACACACACACACACACACACACACACACACACACATTAACATTTAATTAATAATAATTCATTTAAATATACATATTAATATACATTCAAATATAATCTCACTAATTTTAATATTGATATTAAAATTAAACATAGGCAACAACCTCAACAAATTTAATTGTACTGTGAGATTACCAAAATACCCTTTCATCCTAAAAGACTAAAATACCCCTCTCATAGACTGATTCTTAAATTGTCTTCTAAGTGCGTGACCTGTAGGCTCCTCATCCTATCGACAGTGAGTAGTATCACGATTAACTCCAATTAATTGTCTCACTACACACAACCAAGATTGGCTCTTAGCAAGGCATCATGGCCACCTGATAGATTTAGATTTAGCGAAATCGTAGCCTATCAATAGTATGGTTACCATGCAATCAAATCCTTTCATCATTCGTTATCTTATTGAGGCTGAGGTACAGAAATTGTGTCAACCTCAGATATCCTCGACATGTTTGTATTCAGTTATTGGACCAATGACAGGAATATTAAATTGGATTGAGCAACAACTCAATCCTACTGTGGCCACAGATTTAGTGTCATTGCCATTTACTGAATTACCCAGTGACATAACTTCTCCCGTACCCAAGAGTGATGAATCCTTTGTCGATCCACCATAGTCTCGATACACTTCTCAATGTAGCCAATCACTACCGTATTAATAGCTCTGAATAGAACTACGTTGGGCTAGTGTCAAACTACACCAATTGGTGCACAAGGCACTCTGGTGATCTCAAGTCTAAGGATCGCATGCACCACCATCCATTAGACGAATTATTCCATAGACACTGGGGTTACCATCCATATGGATTCCTCTAGTGGGTTTGTCCAGTGAACTTGCCTCCAACAAGCACCCATGTGTTGCATCAAGTTGTCAACAAACAACCTTGACAAATGAGATTAGTCATTGCCTTTCGACAGGGTCGTTCAACGCTATGATAGCCTTACAGTACTATCTGTGTCCTTGATTGAAATAATACTGGGGCTATGGACGTTTCTAGAATGGCCACTATACGTGATCATATGGTTCTCACTATCAAGATTTGAAACACTTGATACTCTTGTCACGGTTCTACCATCCTAAGGACATATATCATTACATATAACTATGATTTACACGATATAGAAGAATATGTCTTTTATTGATGAATAAACATTTATTATAGAGTCAATCTTGCAATAATTGATTGGCTCTAGGGCACCTACTCTAACAATCTCCCACTTGCACTATAGCCAATCATTCATGTATTTACTACTGAATGACCTTAAGTGTTTTTCATGCTTTTATTGTGACAGAGGCTTCGTCAGTGGATCGGCGAGATTATCATCAGTATGCACTTTACTGATATGTATATCTTTGCTCTCAACTATTTCTCTGATGAGATGAAACCGTTTGAGTATGTGTCTGGACTTCTAGTGAGACTATGGTTCCTTTGCTTGAGCTATTGCTCTATTGTTGTTGCAATAGACATCTATTGGATCAACAATCGTGGAGACCACACCAAGTTTAGAGATGAACTTCTTAATCTAGACTGCCTCCTTGGCCACATCTGATAATGCGATATACTCAGCCTCCATTGTAAAGTTCGCTACGGTGTTTTGCTTGGAGCTCTTCCAGCTCATCGCAGCACCATTGAGACAAAATACAAACCCAGATTGCAAACGATAATCATCTTTGTCTGTTTGGAAACTAGCATCATTGTATCCTCTTGCAGTGAGCTCATCTTCCCCTCTATAAACCAAGAACATGTCCTTAGTCCTCTTTAAGTACTTAAGGATGTTCTTGACAGCTATCTAGTGCACTCACCTGGATCCGATTGATGTCTACTACAAGTGCTTAACACACATGAGACATCAATCTGAGTACACAACATGGCATAGATGATGGATCCAATTGTTGATGCATACGTGATCTTTTTCATTCTATCTCTCTCACTGTGTGTTTTAGGACACATATCCTTAGAGAGATAGACACCATGTGACATCGAAAGAAATATTTTCTTGGATTCTTCCATACTGAATCTCTTCAGTACCTTGTTAATGTATGTACTCTGACTTAGGCTAAGCAACCTACGTGATCTATCTCAGTAGATCTTTATTTTGAAGAAGTAGGCTGCTTCTCCTAAGTCTTTCATGGAGAAGCACTTGGAAACCAATTCTTTACTGACTGTAAGTTCGGTATATCATTCCCGATCAGAAGTATGTCGTCGACATATAACACTAGGAATGCCACTGCGCTCCCCCTTACCTTTTTGTAAACACATGGCTCATCTTCATTCTTGATAAAACCAAATTCTTTTACAGCTTCATCAAAACGAATGTTCTAACTCTTTGAAGCTTGCTTGAGTCCACAAATGGACCTTTGCAACTTGCATACCTTGTTAGCTTGACCATCAAGAACGAAACCATCAGGTTGTATCATATACACATCCTCTTCAAGGTTTCCATTCAGGAAAGCTGTTTTGACATCCATTTGCCAAATTTCATAGTCATGATATGCAACAATCGCAAGCATAATTTGGACGGACTTAATCATGGCAACTGGCAAAAGGGTTTCTTCATAGTCTATACCATGAATTTGTTTGAAACCTTTGGCAACCAATCGTGCCTTATAAGTGTACAGCTTGCCATCCAGGTTAGTCTTCTTCTTGAAGACCCATTTACACCCTATGGATTTTACCCTTCAGGTGGATCCACCAAAGACCATACTTGGTTCTGGTACATGGAGTCCATCTTAGATTTCATGGCTTCAAGCCATTTAACAGAATCTAGATCCGATATAACGCCTTCATAGGTTTTAGGTTCATTGTCTTGGTAGACCAGTACATTACCATGTTAAGTTACGAGAAAACCATATCTCTCGGGCTCATGATGTACTCTCCCAGACCTACGCAGCTCTGTGCTACTTGAGGTGGTTCACTTTGATCCACGGACTGTGGAGTAACCTCATCAAGATGTTCAACCACCTCTTGTAGGACATCTTCCCATCCTTGGTCTAATGTATCTTGCAGTTCTAGAACTTCATCGGGTTATACTTTTCTCCCACTAGTACCTCTTAAAAGAAATTCCTTCTCTAAGAAGATACCAGTACGAGCGACAAAAAATTTGCACTCTTCTAGATGGAAGAAATAGTACCCTTTGGTCTCCTTAGGATACCCCACAAAGATACATTTGTCAGATTTCAGGCTTAGCTTGTTCGAAGTCAACTTCTTGACATAAGCTTCACAACCCCAAATCCTTAGATAAGACAAGTTGGGCTTTTGCCCACTCCATAGTTTATATGGAATCTTATCTACAGACTTTGATGACACACAGTTCAGTACGTGAGTCGCAGTCTCTAGGGCATAACCTCAGAATGATGCCGGTAGATCACTAAAACTCATCATGGACCTAACCATATCAAGTAAGATCCTATTCCTCCTTTCAGACACACCATTGTGTTGGGGTGTGTACGGAGGGGTGAGTTGTGAAACTATCTCACATTCCTTTAGGTATTCAGAAAACGTTGAGCTCAAGTATTCACCTCCTCGATTTGACCGAATAGCCTTAATACTTTTGCCCAACATATTATGTACTTCATTCCTGAATTCTTTGAATTTATCAAAGGCTTTAGATTTATATCTCATAAGATAAACATATTCATATCTACTGAAATCAACAGTAAATGTGATGAAGTAGGAATATCCACCTCTGACTTCAATTGTTAGTAAACCACATACATCACTATGGATGATGCCAGACAGTTTAGTAGCCCTTTCACTTTGTCTTGTGAAAGGCGACTTGGTCATCTTGCCTAAAAGGCATGACTCGCATACCTCAAATGACAGAAAGTCAAAGGGTCCAAAACTCCATCCCTCTGAAGTTTTGTAATGCGGGTCTGATTAACATGACCCAATCTACAATGCCAAAGGTATGTATGGTTTTGATCGCTATGTTTGGCTTTCTTAGTTTCAACGTTGAGAATATCCTTATTGTTTAAATCAAGAACATATAATCTGTTATATAACCTTGCAATTCTAAATAGAATACCATTCAAACTAAAGGACAACAATCCATTAGAAATCTCAAAATGATATCCTATATTATCTAAAGCGGATACTGAAATAATGTTTCTAGAAATTGCAGGTACAAAATAACAATCTTTGAGTTCTAATAATAAGCCTGTAGGCAAAGATAAACAATAATTCCTTACAGCTAATGCAGCCACATGTGCTCCATTTCCAACTCATAGGTCCACTTCTCCCTTGGCGAGTAATGTACTTTGCCTTAGTCCCTACACATCAGTACAAATGTGATTACCACACGTTGTGTCAATGACCCAAGATGTTGAAGGAAAGAAGTTAATCTCAATCATGTACATGCCTAAAGTTGAAGCGTCTAACTTTAACTTGTTCACGAGGAAAGCCTTACAGAGTTTCCTCTTGTGGCCAGGCTTGCCACAATAGAAACAGACTACCTTCCCACCTTTCCTAACGCCACCCTCAAGCTTAAGAGCATCCTGTCTTTTCGGCTTGGGCTTGGGATTGGCCTTGGCCTTTCCTTTGCCCTTACCCTTTCCTTTACTGGCAGCAACCAGTAAAACAGGCTTGAACTTTTTTATTTGCTGCTTACAGTCCTCAGTATGTTCAGAAGCTTTGACAGGGATTTCACCATTGTGTTCATATTGAAGTTCATTATGAACGATGAAAAAGAATCTGGTAGTGACTGCAGAATTAAATGCACTTGTAAGTCTGCATCCACACCAAACCCCAAAGTCTCAAGCCTCTCTATGTACCCTATCATCTTGAGCACATGAGGACCAACTTGGGCTCCCTCAGTCATATGACTTCTAAACAATGCACTCGACACCTTATACCTCTCATGTCGAGCGTTTCCTTCGAAAAGCTCATTGAGGTGCAGAATTATAGCAGTAGTGTCCATATTCTCATGCGGCTTTTGTAGCTCAAGTGTCATTAATACTAACATGAGACATTGAACGATTTCAACATCATCAAGGAACTTTTGGTAAGTATCCTTTACTTCCTAAGTGGCATCAGGATCAAGCTCAGCCAAATAAGACTTGTCAAGGCTAAATAATTTCTTTTCGGACCATGGAAAGGAATTTGAGAATGCTGGTTTTGCTAATTTTTGTGAATTCTAGGGCATAGTTCTTGAATTTTCTGTTGGTAAGTGACCGTCTTCGCATAGTGGAAAAAACATATTTTAAAATGAAAAAGATCACTTACACATCCCAAAATCCAGGCACATATTATATTGTTTACATACATAAACTTAAAAACGTATAAAAACTAATCTGTGTAAAATAAACAACCCATACAGGGATCTAGAGCACTTACGGATGTTTGGAGGCTTCTCCAAATATCTTTGGATCTGATTTTGCTACTTGATTCAACATAGAAACGCATTCACGCTATCCACACAAAGACAATCCGTAGAACCCTTGATTATTTTGCTAGAATAACCAAGGGCTTCAAGAATCAAGGAAGATCAAGAGAAAAAGAATTTTTTTCTCTTCCACTAAAGAGTGAAAACGTGAGAGAGAGCTTTGGGTGGCTAGGGTTTTCTTTTTTTTTTAAAGTTCTTATAATGTTTTCATTTAAGTTGCACTTATATAGTGCAACTAATTTAAACTGTATTCCGTTAAGGAATAGCCATGTGCACCAACACAAACTCACCCTTGCAACCAAACACCCTATAATTAGTATTTTAAATTTAAATAATTATTATCATTAAAATCAATTAATACACACACACACACACACACACACACACACATTAACATTTAATTAATAATAATTCATTTAAATATACATTCAAATATAATCTCATTAATTTTAATATTGATATTAAAATTAAACATAGGCAACAACTCAGCAAATTTAATTACACTGTGAGATTACCAAAATACCCTTTTGTTACAAAAGACTAAAATACCCCTCTCATTGACTGATTCTTAAATTGTCTTCTAAGTGTGTGACCCGTAGGCTCCTCATCATATCGACAATAAGTAGTATCGCGATTAACTCCAATTAATTGTCTCACTACACACAGTTAAGATTGGCCCCTAGCAAGGCATCATGGCCACCCGATAGATTCGGATTCAGCAAAATCGTAACCTGTCAACAATATGGTTACTGTGCAATCAAATCCTTTCATTATCCGTTATCTCATCGAGGCTGAGGTACAAAAATAGTGTCAACCTCAGATATCCTCGACATGTTTGTATTCAGTTATTGGACCACTGACAAGAATATTAAATTGGATTGAACAATAACTCAATCCCACTATGGCCACAAATTTAGTGTCATTGCCATTTACTAAATTACCCAGTGAGATAACTTCTCCCGTACGTGGAAGTGATGAATCCTTTGTTGATCTACCATAGTCTCGATACACTTCTCAATGTAGCCAATCACTACCATATTGATAGCTCTGAATAGAACTACGTTGGGCTAGTGTCAAACTACACCAATTGGTGCATAAGACACTCTGGTGATCTCAAGTTTAAGGATCACATGCACCACCATTCGTTAGAGGAATCATTCCATAGACACTAGGGTTACCATCCATATGGAATCCTCTGGTAGGTCTGTCCAGTGAACTTGCCTCCAACAAGCACCCATGCGTTGCACTAGGTTGTTGGCAAACAACCTTTACAAGTGAAATCAATCACTGCCTTTCGACAAGGTCGTTCAACGCTATGATAGCCTTATTGTATTATTTGTGTCCTTGATCAGAATAATACTGCGGCTATGGATGTTTCGAGAATGGCCACCATACGTGATCATATGGTTCTCACTATCAAGATTTGAAACACTTGATACCCTCGTCACGGTTCTACCATCCTAAGGACATATATCATTACATATAACTATGATTTACACGATATAGAAGAATATGCCTTTTATTGATGAATAAACATTTATTATAGAGTCAATCTTACAATAATTGATTGGCTCTAGGGTACCTACTCTAAAACTGATGAGTTTGGTAATGTTGTTATGAACAAAGCTAGGCTTGTAGCTCAAGGATACACTCAAGTTGAAGGAGTAGACTTTGATAAAACCTTTGCCCCAGTTGCTTGATTTGAATCAATCCAGTTGCTACTTTCTGTTGCCTGCTACGTCAAGATCAAATTATTCCAAATGGATGTCAAAAGCGCCTTCTTGAATGGAATGTTCACCGAAGAAATGTATGTTAAACAACCTATTGGCTTTGAAGACCCCCACAAACCTGATTATGTATTTAGATTGAAGAAAGCTCTCTATGGTTTGAAACAAGCCTCACAGGCCTGGTATGAAAGGTTGACAACTTTCCTTCTTTAGCATAACTATGAACGAGGTAATGCCGACAAAACCCTTTTCATTAAGCGTGCTAACAATGAAATCATATGTGAACAAATTTACTTTGACGATATTGTTTTTGGTTTTACATCTCATTCACATGCTCTTGAATTCATTAGTCTAATGAAAAATGAGTTTGAGATGAGTATGGTAGGGGAATTGAATATGTTTCTTGGTCTTCAAATTAAACAAATGAATAATGGAATGTTTGTTTCCCAATCAAAGTATGCTAGAAACATGTTAAAAAGATTCTGTCTTGAGAATGCAAAGCATGTTAGAACTCCTATGAGTGCTACCCTTATGTTGTGAAAAGATGAACATGGTAAAAAGGTAGACAATAAGTTGTATTGAAGCATCATTGGAAGTCTTCTATACTTAACTGCAAGTCGGCATGATATTTGTTTTAGTGTTGGTGTTTGTGCTAGGTTTCAAAGTGACCCATCTGAGTTGCACTTGAATGAAGTGAAAAGAATCATGAAATATGTTTCAGGTACGTGTGATTTGGGCCTTTGGTACTCATTTGATTCTAACAGTTGTTTGGTTGGATATACTGATGCGGATTGGACAGGAAGTTTGGATGATAGGAAGAGTACTTTAGGTGGATGTTTCTATCTTGGAAACAATCTGGTCACATGGTACAACAAGAAGAAAAATGAAATCTCCTTATCCACTATTGATGTTGAGTACATTTCCGTAGGGAGTTATTGCACTCAAGTTTTATGGTTAAAGCAAATGTTGAATGATTATGGTGTTGATCAAGATTGTGTGACTATTTTTTGTGATAACACAAGTGCCATTAACATCTCTAAGAATCCAGTCCAACATTCTAGGACTAAGCACATTAACATAAGACATCATTTCATTAGAGAGTTAGTTCAGGAGAATATCATTGCACTTGCTCATGTGAACACGAAATCCCAATTGGCTGATTTATTTACAAAAGTACTTGACTATGATACTTTTGTTTTGTTAAGGAAGTGCATTGGACTACTTCAACTTGAATAGTTTTCATTTTAGTTGATGAATAAAGCATGAACATGCTACTTTTATTTTTGTTTGTTAAGTCTCCTTGATCTGTGCTAGCATTCTAATTGTCATTTATTTTCTCTTATCTGTGTCCTAACTTTGGTATGTTGTGTCCACTGAGACTCTCTCTATAACATGACCTTATTGCATCATGAGTTGATTGTCCATTCTTGTCACCATCATGAAAGAGCTACCTTGCATGAAGTGTGAAAGTTGTTTTGAGTAATTTTCTAATTTGTATAGATCCCTATATTTTGGAACATCTACCATTAAGAGGACTACCTTCATGCAAGTGTGAAAGCTACATTTTGGTTATGTTTATGAGAGTTATTTGCCCTTTAATCAAAAATGAAAAGAAAAACCTTTATCTTCTTTGCTGATAAAGAAAAATACAAAATATTGTAAGGCATGAGGGAAGGGGGAGCTCCTCTTGCAAAAATCTAAAATTGACTAATGTGTCATTTTACCCCCTTGAGGACACTATCCCACACTAAAAAAAGCTCTTGGAAATTTAACTCACTTGTGTGTGATTGAGGAAGTGTTATTTGATTGTATAATGTTGACAACTTCCTTATGAGTTTTTGTTTTTTTGTTTTTTTTAGTGCTTTTTTTGTGCCTTTTTAAGATTGAAAATTTTGATTTATTAGGATGAATTGCACAGATTGACTATCTTGACCTCCAAAAATTCATGTGAAGCATTTCATAATTCTAATTTTACGCTCTTTAATTATTTATTTTCTCAATAAAGTCTAGTCTTTTGAAAATTTCTAATGTTCTTTTGGGATGTTGTGTGCTCACACGATTGCATAAGTATACTCATCTAGGATAGAGTCCTATTTTTGGTAAAATTCTTTTTTAGGATATCAGAATCGCCGCTTGCCTTAATTGTGCTACCCCTTTTATTCATTGCGTCAATTTTCTTTCTTTCTTTTTTTTTTTTTTTTTTCTAAAACCCTAATAGCGCCAACNTTTTGGTGCTTTTTTTGTGCCTTTTTAAGATTGAAAATTTTGATTTATTAGGATGAATTACACAGATTGACTGTCTTGACCTTCAAAAATTCATGTGAAGCATTTCATAATTCTAATTTTATGCTCTTTAATTTTATTTTTTTTCTCAATAAAGTCTAGTCTTTTGAAAATTTCTAATGTTCTTTTGGGATGTTGTGTGTTCACACGATTGCATAAGTATACTCATCTAGGATAGAGTCCTATTTTTGGTAAAATTCTTTTTCAGGATATCAAAATCACCGCTTGCCTTAATTGTGCTACCCATTTTATTCATTGCGTCAGTTTTCTTTTTTCTTTTTTTTTTTTTTTCTAAAACCCTAATAGCGCCAACAACTTCCTCTGTTCCTTACGATTTTTCTCTCAAAATTTTTTTCATTTTTTTTTTTTTTTTTTTTTTGGTTCTCACATGGAATCAAGGAAGAAAGCAATGGAAGACCTTATAAGAAAAGACGAATCATTGAGAAAGGGATTCCTGACTATGAAGAAAGCTAGATTACGGAGTCAAATGCTACCGAAAAACCCTTTCTCCTCTAGCAAACGATTCAGATTCTGAAGAGGGAAGTCAATAGAATGAATCAAATCACTCAACCTCCTCTGGTTCGACTTCCAGTGACCACCGAACCTCGGAACGCTCATAGAGTGAGTTTGCCTTTGCCTCAACGAAGAAGACGTCTGACAAATTCTCTTCGGAGTCAAACAACTCCTTAGAAAACATGCTAATTGCTGGTCTGAAATCTCGCAAAGAAGGTGTAATAACTCTCTCTAGCTAGTATAATTTGGGAAAATATATTATGAAATCACTAAATATGTTATAGAAAACATATATATACATAAGTATAAGATAGCATTACTTTTATATACAAATCTCTACATCAAGAACAATAGTCACAAAAATAAACTCAAAATATAGTCAGACAGTGTTGCCTTTCTCCTCCGCTACTTGACATCTGATTCGACCGCATCTCATGTACTACTTGCAAAAAACACTGAAATCAATAGGGTGAGCACTGATTGCTTAATAAGTAAACCCACAATACTTCTATTCTTTCTCCGTTACTCAGATCCTGGATTTTCTTTCCTTACACAAAACTTCTCAATTCTTCTCTGCCCTTTATAAGATTCTAGTTTTTCACTTACCGATATGTAAGCACAAATAGGAAAACTAACTTGGGATAGTCGAAATGGCATGATGCATATGCACAAATGCATAAACTTTTTCTATGCATTGCATTTTCTTTTTTGTTTTTTTGTTTTCTTATTCTGTTTTCTTTCTTTTTTTTGTGTGTGTTTTTATTCTTCTTTTGTGTTTCTCTTCTTTCTTTTGTGTTTCTATTCTTTCTTTTATGTTTTTCTTGCTTTTCTATTCTTTCTTTTCTATTCTTTTCTTTCTTTTCTTTTCTATTCTATTCTTTTCTTTCTTTTCTTTTCTATTCTTGTTTGCCGATCGGACTCGGTTTAGGCATGGATTCAGAACCTTGGCCGTGCGAGCGGGTACAGTCCTCATCTATATGCATTTCTAACGGACTGTACAAATTCTTCTCTCTTGGCCGCTCACTTAAGGCGGTGTGCATGTAGCTATGCTCTGCTGGGTGCAGTCCTCATCCACATGCACTTCTAACGGACTGTACAAATTCTTCTTTCTTATTCTGAGGCCGCTCACTAAAGGCAGCGTGCATGTGGGCTATTCTTTTTCTCAGTCACTCACGGGCTCCCATCACAACAACCTTCTCTTCTCTTATCTTTTTACATTTCTTTAAATAAAATTTCAGATTTGAACTTCTTTAATTATATTCTTTAGAGGATGATTCTACAATTTTTTTTGTTTTCTTTCTCTTTATTCTTTAATATTCTCCTACATGTGTATTTGCATGGAAATATGCTCATTCTTTGCTATTCTTTCTAAATGCAAATGTAAGAATGTGAGAATGCATTATGGCATATAAAGATATCATTAGGGAACTAGTATTCTCTACCAACAATATTCCCATACTTGAAATCAATCATAGATTATTAGACTAAAAATAAACTAATAAATTGGAAGCACTTTTGAGGTAGTCACTCTGCATGGGTCTTATTCAAGGAGGCATATCTCGAGTTATACACATCAGATTTCTATGATCTTGGTCTTATTTTAAAGCTTAGAGAAAGGGCTACAACTTTTATGTAGGTCTCACCCCAGTTAGATATGTAAGATGCTAAAAAATTACTCAGAAGGCCACAGATTTGATAGGGAAACCATGGTAACATGTTTTCTTTTAGGATTTTCATCAAACAATTCATATGCACATGCAAATACTAAGTTGGCTACACTTCCACATCTTTCTCAAGCCACCAAAATAGGAGTAAGAACTCCCTAAAGCCAACCATCAACCTAGCTGAAATGCATCGTCCACCTTTCCACATCCATACTTTCATTTTTCATCCAAAATTCTGTCAACTCAACACATACAAATACATCAATTCTCATCACATATTAATAAATCAATTCTCATCCCATACTAATAAATCAATTCTCTACACATACTAATGAAGCAATTTTTCATCACATACTACTAATTCACTTCCCATCATATACTAATAAATTACTTCTCATGGTCATGAAATTCACATATCAAACAACCTCAATTTTCAATCCATAATTTCTCATCATCCAAACACACATACAACATAAAATAAATTTCTCTACACAATTTGTGATTAAATCAAGGCTAAAGTTGGATTTACTTACCTTGAATTTAAGCAACTCCAACATTATAATCTCTCTTTGGTAGAATTCCCTTTCCTCTTAAACCCTAAGCATATACAACCACAAGAATTCAAAACTTTAAAATTTAATCTCACCTCTTGGTGCAAGAATCTCACCTTTGGATGCTTAGAATTGAAAATCTATCAAAATCTAGCCAAAATCCTATGAATTTCCTTGGAAATTTAGTGAAGAAATTTGAGAGAATTTGGGTAGAGAAATGGCATGAATGGAGGGGTAGAGTGGCTAGGGTTTCTCCTCTTGAACTCTTATTACATAATATATATATAGTTTCCCATTTTACCCTTGCATTTCTAAAATTTCCATCTATGTCCCTTAGTCAATTACAAGAATGCCCTCACTTTTATTATCTTCTCCATGTTATTCTATTTCTTTTCACTTCCCACTCTTTCATCCAAATATGAATGAAATGACCATTTTACCCCTAATAACATTTTAAAAAATATTCTTCACACTTGTTCAAGATAACTTTAACAAAATTCAACTAATGGTATTAGGGCATGAATAAAGCTACGTACCTTGATGTGGGTGTTATAGAAGGTTCATCGAAGGTCATGTCTTCAAAGTCTCCGACTCCTGCAGAGTTAGCAAAAAAGAAAGGAAAAGCCGTCATAGAGGAACCTTCTTCTAGTAAAATCTCACCTTTTGTTTTACCTGCTGCTGAGAATAGATTTAGGAGCCACATTGTCAAGAAGACAATTGTGAGTGAAGCAAAAGTTAGACTAGAAGATTTTGATGAATTCCATGCTTTGATGAAAGAAAGAAACTGGTTAGGAACTGTCTCTAGTTTGACTGCATCTGTAAAAACTCTTGTCCAAGAGTTTTATGCAAATTTTGGGTTTGACAGTGCTTCCTCAAAATAAAAATTAAAACATGATGATAGAGTTTATGTTAGAGGACATTGGGTCTTGTTTATGAAAAATGCAATGAGAGATGCTCTTGGTTTGAAGAAGAGCAAAAAGAATTTTGATTTGAAATGCTTCCATTTAGACAAAATTATCAAAGTCATCACTAGTGGATCAGTTGCTGTTTGGTCAAGAACTGGTGTTTTTCAGCCTGATGTGCTCACAATGTTTTACAAATTACTGTTTAAAATCTCACTGACAAAATGGTCCCCTTCAATGGACAATTTGACTGTCAGACCTAAACGAGCACAACTCCTTTATGGAATTGCTTAAAGGAAAAATATTGACTTGGTTGAGTTGATTTTCACCAGTATTAGAGTTGTAGCGCAATCAACTCACTCTCTATAGATTTTGTGCTTTCCTTCCTTACTTTACAAAATCATTTCCACTTACAAGCCTAAATCCTATAGAATGGAACCTGTTTTGAAGATAAAGACTGTCACCAAGAAGTTTTTTAGACAACCTACAGGGCACTTGTCACCATCTTCCTCAACTGATCACGCTAGGACTAACACTTGGCAATCCAACCTTCTTGTTGCCATGCAAGATTTGGAGACTTCAATGGAGTCTAGAGTCTATCCTTCAATATGTGAAGGAAATCACACTTCTCTCTGCTCACGAATGGACAAAATGGAGGCTGATACGAAAAATAAGAAAAAGAAGAAAGAGAAAACTGTTCAAAATGAGGCTGTTGATGAAGAAGAAGAACAGGTTGGTGATGAAGAACAAGAAAAATGTGCTAATGATGATCATCAAGAACCTCCTGAAGGTGCAGCTGCTCAAACAGATTCTCTTGTGTGCACTGATCCTGCTGTCTTTCCAGAAGTTCAAGTGGAGGACTCACATGTCACCATCATTGCCTCTCCACAACGCAGAACCAAGAGAAAAGCTGGTCGCTCTTCTCTGCCCTCCCGAAAGTCGTCAAGACTTATGAACAAAGAGAGGGAGTAAGAAGCATGGGGGGTAGAGTTTATAGTTTTATTTATGTTTTTGTGTTCTTGTTATGACTATAGGAAAATTTTAGAATCTTGTGTTATCTCTCCATGGGGGAGTTTGTTATTATTTTTTTTTTTTTTTTTTTGGTTACCTTTTAAAACTTCTTAATTATCTTGCTTTGATGTTTTTATCAGTTTTATTTACTAACCATGTGTTTACATTTGTGTTGTTTTGGTTATCTTGTTTTCATGTTTGTGTGTGCAAATCTATAGGTCTTAAATGGTTGATTTAGATAGGATTACACTTGATCTCTTTTATTATGTTCTTTATTCATAAATTTGATAAAAGGGGAGAATGTAGAATATTTATTTTTGTCAAACTTATGAATTGAGTGTGTGCACAATAGTTATGTGTGCACACTTGCTACTAATCTTTTTATTTGACTTGTCTCATCTGTTGTGTGTGTGCACATCAATTCTTAGTGCACACAGTTTGCAAGACATGTGTCTTGGCTTATTTCATCTCGAGTGTGTGTGCACAACAGTCTGTGCTTACACTCTCGCTTTAGACTTTTTGCAACCTGACACAAGTTGCATATCTGATAAAGAGAAAAAGATTATGTTTATCTTTGTCTGTTAATATTTAGGACCTTTTTACATGTGCCATATTTTCCTTAAGTGGTCTTAGGGAATAAAGTTATATTTCCTAATTTGTTTTGTGGTCCAAACCAAAAGAAGGAATACTTTCCTTATTTGGACAAACATGGGTCAGCTCCTTGTTGGTTGACGTGGCACTATATTGTTGAGTAAGAAATCCTTAATTATATAGTACTCTTTCTTGCGTAAATGAATCTAACCTTTTGATCCACTACAAGAAAAACTACATTCTACAACCAATTTTTTAGCAACCAATTTTTTTAGTTGCTACATTTACCAACTAAATTGCCAGTGGTCAGAAAAAGAGGATTAAAATTTCAGGGTCCACATGTTCCAACTTTTGGCATCTAAAGTTAATGTTCAGTGACTATTTTGTTAGTCGCAGAACAGGTTGCTTTAATGACTAATAAATTTAGTTGCAATTTTTGGCGGGCAATTTTTCCCTCCATAATTTGACAATTTGCATCTAAAATATTATATTTTGCATCTACATTATTGGTTACAAAAAAACTTTTTTTGCAACTACCCGTTAGTAGCTAAATTAGTTGCAAATAATTAGGAATTTATTAGTAACTATTATGATTAGTTACAGAAAAATGAAATTACCAAAATATCCCATATTTGGACAATAATTACAAGGGCCCCAAGGTATTTTTAGCAATAAATGTTTGTGTTCATATTAACAATAGTTGCAAAAAATTATATATAGAAACTAAATTTGGTTTAGTTGCCAATTTAAGTTGAAAAATTCATGTTCCCCCCAAATTATTAGTTCCCTAGCTATTTCCCCAAATTCTCAATCTCATAACCTTACCTAGCTCTTCTCTTCTCCATGCAAATCCCTAGCTATTTCTCCAATAGAAGAAGTTTGAGTTGGCGCTCGTTTGATGGATTGATGGACCATGTCAGACTTGGTATGTATTGTGTTAGGAAACTAGTAATGTACAATTATAGGTGATTTTGAGAAAGAAGATGTGCTTTTCATACTGTTTTCTTGTTTACAGTAATTTGTGTAGTTGATTAGTTTTTTTCATTTTTTTTAAATTTTTTTGGTAATATTAATGTTGAGTTTCCCGTTATGTGAATGAATGGGGCACTTTTGCTATTTTTCTAAGGAGAATATATAGGGCTCCTAAACTAAGATTTGATTAAGGTTTTTCCTCCAATTGTGTCAACTTTAGCAACATTTTGAGTTTGGTCTACGCGCTACTAAGTTGATTGATGTTCTGCAACTTTATAGTTAATTTCCTTTTGGTTGCTGAAGGCTAGTCATACTCCTTGTTGATCTTGGCAATGTCTCTCTCAAAAGCACACATGCACTTGCTAGTCATTTATTTAAAGGCTAGGAGCGGTCAAGGGAAAACCGCTTCCCTACTTGCATAAAAGAGTTTTATACCAAATTTTGTCACACACTCAATGCAAGACAGGGTGGGTTGGTCAGCAAAATGGAGTGAGGCACAGGGTCCCATCATGTTTTCTGTTATGGAGCTATGTTTTAACTCTTTTAAACGAACCACATTCATATAGCATGGAACATATATTCCAAGGCATCATGCTTTGTTAGCGGCATTGAGAACAAGATGAATGTTGGATTTGATCTGAGAGGACTTTAATTTAGTGATATTGGCTTCTTGCTTTTCTTAATTTTTGGGCAATTTTTGGCTCTTCTTTCAAATTGTATTGATGATCACAGTTTTAGGATAAAACTTTTGTGGCTCCTTTATAATATACAAGAAATATACGTTTGTAGTTGAATATGTACTTCACATTTTAGATTATTTTCTGCTATCCTATCATCTTTACACCCTTATTACTCCATTTATCGGCCCACTTCATTAAAGCCTTGTATTGAATTCTTGGTTTCGCTGCAAGACTGCCAAGTCCTTTCTTTTTTCTTGTTTTTGGTGGTTGTGTCTGTCAAGTTAATCCAAGGCCATATCCTCTGAATTATAAACTTATCTTCCTTATCTTTTAGCCCTGTTGCTTGTTTTTAGGCTACCTTTGACTTCAATTTTAGCCATTGCTTGCTAATTCATTTATTGCCACATGTGGTAGTGGCACACATGCTAACATATGTAAAGGACTTTAAGTCATCATCAAAAGATGCCATATCTCAGATTATTTTATTTGCCCATTATCTCATTTCAGCTGTGCCCTTCTCTAGAGTAAGTGGTTTTTTTCAGTAATTGCATGTTGCCAATTTACCTCAAATCATTAGCTTTCAGCACTGAATGTTTCCTTCACTTATGTTCATCTTTATTTTTATAAAATATGCCAATTTTATTCTTAAATATATCTTCTACGATGAACACTAAACCAAAAAGGATTTTGTGGTTGCCTCAACATGGTTCTGGTTTTAATATTGTGTAGCATTTAGCTTTAAGATTGCTGTAGTATTCTGAGTGATGGTCTGTGAGTGAACTTGGGGGGAAACCTTGGGTTTCTATCAGAACCATAATGTACTTAATTGACTTGTAATGCATTCACTTAAAATTTAGACTGTGGTATTTCTTTTCATATAAGGAAAATGACATATTCTTGATAAATTATAAAATTATAACCTAATTATTTTGTTTTAACTAAGGTATTTGAGAATCTTAAAGTTGACTTGAAGACCGAGGCTAAGAAGAGTGTGGGCACCACTGCTACTACAACCATAAAAAAGAAGGTATAAGTTACGTAAATTGATATTTAATTAATTTATTGATCGTTTATACTCATTTACATTATCACTAGTACTATATTCTTTGTATGGATGAATGTGATCTAATTGGATTGAGTATTGTCTGTTAGTAAACAGTCCCATATACGCAGCGGAAACAAAATATAATATAAGGATCGTTTACATGAGCCAAGATCAAGGGTATAAGTTTACAATTTATATTAAAGTAAAATCTGCACAAAAGGTTATTTATGAGTTTATAACCATACGCACGTTTGGAGGCTCCACCACGTTTGTCTTTGAACGTTTTGCTACCGACCCAAGCGTAGGATCGAACCCACGTAGTCCACACGAAGACAATCACAAAAGAACCAAAGAGGGATTTGCTAGATCCTCTTTGACTTTAAGACTAAGAAGAAAGGAAATCAAATTGATTTGATTTTAGGCAAAAAGTGTTTTTGCCGTGGGAGAGAATGAGAGGGGCTGCTGTGTGTTTTTATTTTAAAGAGAAATCAATTTCATTTCAATTAACACACACTTTTCTTTTTATAGTAAATTAAGTTGCCCTATTCCTATATGGAATAGGCTTGGGCTCCAACCCAAACACCCCATGTTACCAAACACTCCCAATTTGATATTTTATTTTCCATCATTATCTCAATTAAAATCAATTAATATATATTTAATATATATTAACATTTAACAATAATGATAATATATTTAAATATGTGCAAACACATATTTAAACGTAATTTCACTTATTTAATTTTTCTAACAAATTAAATAAAGGCTACGACCTCAGCAAATTTAATTGCACTGTGAAATTACCAAAATACCCTTTCGCCTTAAAAGACGAAAACGCCCTTCTTTCTTCTTGCATCTTAAATTGTCTTCTATGTGTGTGACCCTTAGGCTCCTCATCATATCGGCAGTGTATAGTATTGCGATTAACACCAATTAATCGTCTCACTAATACACAGACCAAGATTGGCCCCTAGCAAGGCATCATGGCCACCCGATAGATTCGGATTCAGCAAAGTAGCTACCTGTCAACGATATGGTTACCGTGCAATTCGATCCTTTCATCATACGTTATCTCGACGAGACGAAGGCATAGAAATAGTGTCAACCTTCGGTTACTCTCGATATTATTTATTCAGTTTCTGGACCAATGACCCGTATTATAAACTGGATAGAGCAACAACTCAATCCCACTGTGGCCACAGTTTTAGTGTCATTGCCATATACTGAATTGCGCCGTGAGATAACTTTCTCCCGTACCCGGGAGTGATGAATCCTCTGTCAATCCACCATAGTCTTGATACACTCCTTGATGCAGCCAATCACCACCGTATTGACAGCTCTGAAAAGAACTGCGTTAGGCTAGTGTCAAACTACACCAATCGGTGCACAAGGCGCTCCGGTGATCTCAAGTCTAAGGATCACATGCACCACCATTCGTTAGAGGATTTGTTCCATAGACACTGGGGTTACCATCCATATGGAATCCTCTGGTGGGTCAGTCCAGTGAACTTGCTGCGGTGTAATCGCCTACAGCAAGCACCCATGTGTTGCACCAGGTTGTCACCAAACAACCTTGACAAGTGAGATCAGTCACTGCCTTTCGACAGGGTTGTTCAACACTATGATAGCCTTACCGTATTATATATGCCCTTACTTCAGAATAATACTGGGGCTACGGACGTTTCTAGAATGGTCACCATATGTGCTCATAGGGTTCTCACTATCAAGATTTGAATCACTTGATACCCTCGTCACGGTTCTACCATTCTAAGGACATATATCAATACATATTGCAATAATAATGATTTATGCGATATAGAATAAAATGTCTTTTATTGATTAATGAACATTATTACAAAGAGTTAATTTTACAATAATTGATTGGCTCTAGGGCATCTACTCTAACATTGTCTTTGTGATAGAACATATTTATTATACTAAATTTATGTTTTGTTTGCGAACCTAGAAGGTCACAATGGATAGAAGATGGATTTGGTTGTCTAATAGGTTGTGCGATGAATATATTCAAGGAATTGACTCTTTCATAGACATTACAAAACAACATTTGGATAGTGAGGGTAAGACCTGTTGCCCATGTAGAACTTGTTTGAATAAAAGATCACATGATATATACGCCATTCAGCTACATTTGTATAGACATGGGTTTTCAAGAAGTTATGATTTATGGACTTTTCACGGGGAACACATGAATCTTGGAACCATATTTGACGTCATGTCTGACGATGAAGTGGACAATGAATATGAAGATGATGATGAAATCATGGAAATGATGAATGATGCTCGTGGCCCAGTAAACATGCATATGGATGGGGATTCATCAAATGTAGGTGGTAGTACATCCCAAAATCTTAGGAGTGTAGACTATGAGAAATTTGATGACATGTTTGCATATGCTCAACAAGAATTATATCCAGGGTGCACCAACATCTCAGTCCTAGAGTTCATACTTAAATTGTTACATATAAAAGCCATCAGTCACATGACTGATAAATCATGTGACTTGATAATACAATTGATAAAAAGTGTGTTGCCTAAAGGATCTAATCTCCCCGAATCCTACTACGAAGCTAGAAAAATTATGCAACAATTAGGCTTAGGATATGAATCAAAACATGCATGTAGGTTTGATTGTGCATTATTTTTGAAGGAGCATGCGAATACTAATAAATGTCTTGTATGTGATGAACCTAGATATAAGATTAATGATGGAAAGGGTAAAAAAATTGCATATAAGGTTATGCGTTACTTTCCATTGAAACCTAGACTCTAATGACTCTTCATGTCAAGGCACACAACTGAAGATATGACGTGGCATAAGAAAAAAATGATTAAATACAAAAGATGTGTTGAGGCATCTTGCTGATTTTGAATCTTGGAAGGAATTTGACAAGATATAACCTTCATTTGCACAAGATGCCCGAAATGTCCAGATGGGTATTGCAACTGATGGTTTTAATCCTCTTACGAACATGAGTCTATCTTATAGCATGTGGCCGGTGGTACTTGTCCCTTACAATTTGCCTCCATGGAAGTGTATGAAAGATCCTTACTTTATGATGTCATTGCTCATTCCAGGGCCTAAAGCACCTGGAAGAGATATTGATGTATATTTGCGTCCATTGATTGAAGAATTAAAAGAATTATGGGTTGATGGTGTACAGACTTATTATACAGCTCGGGGAGAACATTTTCGTCTACATGCCGCTGTCATGTGGTCAATTAATGATTTTCCCACTTTAGGAAATTTGTCTGGATGGAGAACCAAAGGCTATAAGGTTTGTCCCATATGTAATGAGAATACTTCATCCCAATTGTTGAGAAGTAAAATATTCTACATGGGACTTTGACGATTCTTGTCTCCAAATCATCGGTGGAGGCGAAGCAAGCAATTCGATGAGAATAGAGAAGTTAGATCTCCGCCAAAACTATATTCAGGGGATGAAATTCATGAACAACAATCTCATGTGAATGATGTGCGTTTTGGGAAAAATATATTATCAGTTGACAGAGGTAGAAAAATGAAACATAGTCCTGGTGAATCAAATTGGACAAAGAAAAGTATATTCTTTGAGTTGGAATACTGGTGTAAACTTAAAATCAGACATAACCTTGATGTGATACATTGAAAAAAAATATGTGACAACATCATTGACACATTATTGAACATCGAAGGGAAATCAAAAGATACTGATAAAGCTCGACTCGATTTGGTTGATATGAACATACGCAAAGAGTTACATTTGCAGCCTCATGGTGATAGATATTTGAAACCACAAGCATGTTATACTCTTACATTAGATGAGAAAAGACAATTTTGCTAGTTCCTGAAATCAGTGAAGTTTCCAGACTGGTATGCAAGTAATATCTCACGATGTGTCAATGTGAAAGGCGACAAGGTTCATGGGTTAAAGAGTCATGATTGTCATGTCCTGCTACAACAACTGTTGCCCATAGGAATACGTCCATATTTGCGTAAAGACGTTTATATTGCACTTGTCGAGTTTTCCTACTTCTTCTAACAAATATGTGCTAGGACTTTGTCTGTAAATGATCTAAATAGATTGGAACAAGATATAGTCCTAATTCTTTGTAAGCTTGAAATGGTTTTCCCTCCTGCATTTTTTGATATTATGGTTCATTTGGCTGTACACCTTCCACTGGAAGCTAAATTGGGTGATCCAGTTGGATATCGATGGATGTATCCAATTGAAAGGTTTTTGGGGAAATTGAAAAAATATGTTAAAAACAAAGCTAGACCAGAGGGCTCTATTGCAGAAGGTTATATTGTGAATGAAGCATTAACATTTTGTTCAATGTATCTGCGGGGAATTGAAACTAGATTTAATCGAGCAGAGAGAAATGATGACAGTTTGCATGGACATCCAGAAGGAGTACTATAGATTTTGTGTCAAAAGGCTCGTCCATGGGGTTCAAGGAACTTAATCGAACTTCCACAAGATGAATTGCAAAAGGCTCATTGGTACGTCTTGAACAATTGTGAAGAACTGCAACCTTTTCTAGAGTGAGTCTCTTTTTAAGTTTAGTTTGAAACCTGTTGAGAAACAAATGTTTTCAATTGTATATAAGTTGAGCATTATAACCATAATTGTCTCTTTTATTTATGTAACAAACAGAGAACACTTAAGTGAGTTGGAGGCCCAAAATTATGATAACATATTCAAAACACAAGAAGAGTTATTTCCTAAATGGTTTGCATATCGTATAAGTATACCTTAATCGTTTATAAAACATACAAAACAAGGTTTAATATGTTTTAGGTAATTTCATTGATTTGGAATTGATGTTTTTGTGTAGATGTACACCTTGCATGTTGATAGGTACAATGATACAACTAAGGAACTGTACTTCTTATCTTACGGTCCTGATTTTCGTGTTAATTTTTTTAACAATTGTATTGTCAATGGAGTGTGTTTCCATAACAATGATCAATCACATTATCGAGTTACACAAAATAGTGGAGTGATGGTGCCAGGGGAGCATGATGGTGATCCAATTGATTTTTATGGTGTATTAAGTAGTGTGTTAGAGCTAAACCCATATATTATTCAAGTGTAATTAGTTTGACACTGATGCAAAAAAGAAGAGGATACAAAAAGATTATCATCTCACTTGTATTAATGTTGGCAAATTGTGGTATGAAAATGATCCTTTTATACTTGCAATTCAAGCTCAACAAGTATTCTATGTTGATGATTACAAACTTGGGACTAATTGGAAAGTGGTTCGAAAAGCTCAACATAGAAACCTATGGGATGTACAAGAGATGGATAACACAAATGAGGAAGAGGAGGATGTTATTCCTGTACAAGAAGATGAGTTTGACAAGGGACATTTCATTCGAAATGATGTTGATCCTGACTTGGTTGATGCAACAATTACACATGTTGGAGCTGAAGTAGTAGGAGATGATGTCAATGCTGATGTTGAAGAAGAAGATGATACGTTGATTGATTATTGTACTGATAATGAAAATGATTTAATGAGTGATTCTGATAAGAACTTCTGATGGTATGATTGTATGCTTTTATGTACTCTTTACTGATTTTGTGTATGTTTAAATATAGTTAATGATCTAATTTCGTGAGATTAATTGTATAAAGTGACTTAAATCTTACCTAGTATCTTTCTCTTATGTTGATGTTTGCAGATTCCGAAGATGGCTCCTAGTACAAGAAGGACACTAGCTAGACATGAAAATGTTGTTCGAATGAATCAGATGTTGTATCAACTCTTGAAATTGCTGCAAACACTGGTAAAGTTATGATATTGGTTAACATAAGCATACTGAAATATATACTTGGATTTTAGTTGTCTCCAATGTTTGTTTAAAATTTAAGAATCCATTTTACTTTACCAACATGTAAACAGTCCTTGTGATAACATATTATTTATTAATGATGCATTATTTTGATTTTGTAGGCAATATTGTGGCAAAGAACGTGAGAAGGAAGACTAGAGGAGTTGGATGTGAAAGACTCATACAAACAGCGAAGTCGAAGTTCCATGTAGACTTTCAAAAAGAAGATGGAGTACCTACTAAAGTAAATGCATCAAAGTTGAGCACTAAGGTAGGAATAGTTGCAAGGAACTATGCCCTCGTTAGAGTGCTTACTTGGAAGAAAGTTCCTTATGATGTGGAAAAACAAATGATTGCTCGTATCACAGTAATGTCTTTCATATCGTTATCCATATTGTCATACTTCCTTATGAAAATAATATATAATACCCATATAAGTTTAATGCATGTACATTATTGCTGAATTTAGACCAAGTTTGACATTGATGTCACAGAGCTCCATGTACTCAAATGGCTGAAGCACAAACTGTGTAAGAGATTCAACAACTTTCGGAGTGCCCTACACAAGAAACTCAAAGCATCTGCTACTAAGGGGGAAGCATTACAGAATAGACCTGAAGAAATTAAAGATCCCGATGATTGGATATATCTTCGTGACC
The DNA here is from genome assembly GCF_008641045.1 of Pistacia vera. Taxonomy (NCBI): domain Eukaryota; kingdom Viridiplantae; phylum Streptophyta; class Magnoliopsida; order Sapindales; family Anacardiaceae; genus Pistacia; species Pistacia vera. Next base: position 237,639 of record NW_022196024.1, on the reverse strand, counting down.
TTTTTTTTAGTGAAAAGTTTCAGATAAGGTCAACATGGCTTTTAATGTTATTATATATGTATTGTATTTTAATATTAAATTTTGTGGTGTTAGGCACAGTCAAAAACTTATTCTGAGAATCGATCGAAGATGAGGTGTAACCACCGCGGTGGTCCAAGAACTTTATTCAGCATAAAAAGGAAAAGGTATTTAATATTATTCACCTATACAAATATACAACTTTGTTTTCTTGTTTACTAATTTTATTTCAATTTATGGTCAATGACCATATGAACTGTTAAGGCAAACCAACTTGGGGAATTTGTCGGTCCTATACAATTATTTCATGACACTCGTTGGAGCCCCGAGAAAGGGTGGATTAATGAACAAGCAAGAGAGTTATATATAAGTTGATCATCTTTCAATTATCGATATAAGGTCTCTTCTGTTATATTTTATGTGTTGTGATCAGGAGTAGTGAAAAGGAGTAGCTTTTTCCTAAACATAAATATGCTTCTGCTTTGTGTTATATGTTCTTATGAGAGGAATCTCTGCTAGCATGAAGACTAGCATGGAAATTGTAGTATATTGCATATAGATGAGAAGGTTAGTCCACAAGGAGTATAGACACATTGAGCTACACATTTTTTCTTCTTTTTGAACGTTAGCCTTTTCATCTTTTTTTGCTCTAATCACTTCCTCTAAATCTAGTCCCAAGCAGGCCTAGGCCCGGGCCCATTTGGGACTGGTCCCAAATCCCATGAGCTACTGGTCCCATTTGGGACTGGTCCCAAATGGGACCAGTAGCTCATGGGCTTGGGACCGGGCCCATGTCCATGAGCAAAATAAGGACCCGAACTGGTCCTTAGGATTGGTCCTATGGGTCTGGACAATTTCTTTTTCCCCCTGATCTTTTTTTATATTTTGGGGGCGAAACGAAATTTTATAGGTAGTTTTTAGTATTTTGTAAGGGTAGATTAGTAAGTTTTTAAAAATTTAATTAATTTTAAAAAATAATTAATTAATTAATTAATTAATAGTTAATTTTAATTTTTAACGTAAATTCACGTTTCACACATTCACACTTCACAAATAAACAGTTAAATAATTTTTTTTAATTAAATTATTCATTTTCATCGTTAACAATATTTACATCATTCAAATCAGTATTCCTAAAGAGTTCGAGTAGTTCGGGATCTTTAGGGTGTTGTTGTAGTCTTATTTCTACATGAGTTCAATCCCGTAAACACGTTAGCACTTCAATCATCTCATCGATTAAAGAACATCTTCTGTCTTCAACAATCCGACCACTCGTTGAAAATGTTGACTCGGATGCAATTGTAGAAACTGGCACAGATAAAATGTCACATGCCATTTGGGCTACAATGGGGAATCGACTTTCATGTCGGTTCCACCACTGAAGAATATCCATATCATGTTGCTCCTTCATCATCATATAGGACAGGTCCACTTGTAGGTAACGATTCAGCTCATTTGGTCCATGTATGTATGAGCTGGAGCTGCTACTTCTACCACGTTCCACATACGTCCACTTGCTCGATCCTTGACGGAGGGCTACATTAAGGTCTGGATCCTCTCTCCTGAACGTTCCACTTCCACTTCCACTATACCTGTTCTCATATAAAGAAAAAAGGCTCTCCAATTTTTTTTTAAAGTTAGTCAAATAAGATGTATAATCATGTCCTAAATGATGGCCTATCTTAGTAATTATACAGTTAACTACGTGTAATTTAAACCTAGGATCTAGAACAATGCCTAATCCATATAGGAATGGAATATCTAACCAATATCTCTCATATTTTTCTTCCATCTTTGAAACAATTTCACTTAAAATGTTATTATATCTATATTGAGCAAAAGTTTTAGAAATTTGAAGTAAAATATCTAACACTAAATTAGTAGTTGGATAATAAATACCACTTAATGTATTAGTAGCATCATAAAAATTTTGAAGAAATGAATAAAAAATTTCACAAACCGCCCAATCATCATAGCTGACAACTTCCTCTAGATGGTTCTTCCGGTTGACGAAATCTGTAATTTGTTTTGCGGTTGGCAAAGCTTTTTCCAACATCAGGTAGGTGGAGTTCCAATGGATAGGCATGTCTGCACATAACTTCAAAGGTCGAACCGGTGGGTCCTCTTGCATGCAATATTTGACGTACTCCTACCATCTTTTATTGCTACCGCTGATGATAAATCCAATAGCTCTGTGCACCCTCTCCATCTTCAAATGTATAGCATCTAAACCTACTTTAACTATCAAATTGATTATGTGGCAAGCACATCTCTGGTGAAAAAATTTGCCTTCACCATGCAGATCCAATTTCTTTTCAAATAAAGAGATTGTCGCGGTGTTAGCAGCTGCATTACCAAGCGTTAGCGCTACAACTCTATCAGTTAATAAATATTCTTACAAAACTTCAAGAATTGTAAAATAAATAGTTTCAGCACTGTGTTTTTCATGCAATGGTTTAAAACCTATCAATATTTGTTGTAAACCCCAATTATGATCTAAGAAATGTACTGTGACAGTTAAAAAATCATTTTTTTATCTACAAGCCCATATGTCTGATGTAAGTGCAATAGATATATTCCTAAAATTTTGAAATTCGTTTTTAAGTTTATTATTTATTTTGTTCTAAAGTTTTAGTATATCTCTTCTACTTGTACTTCTACTAACAGCGATATATGTTGGACAAAATGCAGTTTTAACCATATGAATAAAAAAAGGATTTTCAGATAAACAAATGAGAGAGTCCGTAGCAACTATATATCTTGCTATTTCCTCTCGTGCAACATGTGCATTATATTGCCATGTTGACAGAGTTGAGGATTATGGATTAAAATTAAGTTGAATTTGAATTTGTCTACCTGATCCGCTTGAAGATGCATCAGGCAACTGCATTATTTGGGGGTGCTTCTTCTCCACGTGTCGTCGCATCATCGAAGTCCCCTTCTCAGCGCCAATAATGGTTCCACAAAAATTACATATCCCACACGATTCTTCCCCCTCCCCATTTGTCTTTGGCCGTTTTGATTTGGTGAAGTATCACCATACATCGGACACGACCCTCTTCGACAGTCGGGGGGGTTGGGCTATGCCCATGCCCGTTGACTCGCAGCTCGCATGTGTTTGGCTACACCTCGTCCTGACCGAATGTGGTTGTGGAATTGTAGGTGCTTCCTCTAGAGGAAATGGTGAAAATGGATTGAAGCCTTCCATTTCTTCGGTGGATGGAACCTAAAATTGATTTGGAGAAGCCATTATAAATTTATGATAAAATGAAAAGAAATTAAATAATAATATGAAATTATGATGATATTGCAAAATAGAAAAAAATTTGAATAATATGAATAAATTATAAATATAAATATAAATTGAATGAGAAATTGATTGGAGATTTGGAGTAGAGAGAATGAGAGAATGATAGATTGATTGGTGTGGAAAAAATGAAAGATTTTAGGGTTATTTATAGTGTAGTTGTCGGCGGGGGGCGGGGGGGTGGGGGGTGGGGGCGGGTAATGAAAAAAAAAGTTATAATTTATATTATAACTTATAACCATTGGCTGTGACCGTTGCCAGCCAAGGAGGGCCCGGGCCCTCCTCCTTAGGCCTAGTCCCGTTTTGGGACCAGGCCTCCTAGGACCGGGTTTTGGGGCTGGGCTTTTGGGCCCAGTCCCAAATGCGCACCTCTAGCGACAACCTTGCTTTCACGCACGGAATGGGCATTCAGTACATCGAGGGACGATCTTTTTGGGGGTTGTTTTTTTGATCTGATTTTTTGGACGGAGGTGGAGAAAAATGCAAAGAACGAAACGCAATAAGAATGGCGCGATTCGGACGAGCGGATTATTTTTAATGGTTTTTCGAAGATTAAAACTTTGGAAAATCGTAAAAAATAAAATACTACGCATTTTGGGTCGAAGTCTGTTGCGTTGTGCTCCTAAAATCCCTATTTGAATTGTGGTGTGCAAAGTTGGGGTACACGCTTTTGGTGTGCAGCGACAACTTTGCTTTCGCGCACGGTAGGGGCGTTCGGTACGTCGAGGGATGATCTTTTCGGGATTAGTCATTTTGATCTGATTCTTTTCACGGTGGTGGAGAAAAATACAAGGAACGAAACGCAATAAGAACGGCGCTATTCAGACAAGCAGATTATTTTTAATGATTTTTCGAAGATTAAAACTTTGGAAAATCGTAAAAAATAAAATACTACGCGTTTTGGGTCGGGGTCTATTGTGTCGTACTCCTAAAATCCCCATTTGAATTGTGGTGTGCAGAGTTGGGGTGCACACTTTTGGTGTGCAGCGACAACCTTGCTTTCGTGCACGGTAGGGGCGTTCAGCACGTTGAGGGATGATCTTTTCGGGGGTTGTCGTTTTGATTTGATTTTTTGTATGGTGGTGGAGAAAAATGCAAGAAACGAAATGCAATAAGAATGGCGCGATTCGGACAAGCGGATAATTTTTATTGATTTTTCGAAGACTAAAACTTTGGAAAATCGTAAAAAATAAAATACTACCCGTTTTGGGTCAGGGTCTATTTCGCTGTGCTCCTAAAATCTCCATTTGAATTATGGTGTGCAGAGTTGGGGTGCACGCTTTTGGTGTGCAGCGACAACCTTACTTTCGCGCACAGCAAGGGCGTTCGGTATGTCGAGGGACGATCTTTTCGGGGGTCATCGTTTTGATCTGATTTTTTGCACGGTGGTGGGGAAAAATTCAAAAAATGAAACGCAATAAGAACGGCGCGATTCAGACAAGCGGATTATGTTTAATGATTTTTCGAAGATTAAAACTTTGGAAAATCGTAAAAAATAAAATACTACACGTTTTGGGTCGGGGTCTCTAAAATCCCCATTTGAATTACGGTGTGCAGAGTTGGAGTGCACGCTTTTGGAGTCCAGCAACAACCTTACTTTCGCGCACGGCAAGGGCGTTCGGCACGTTGAGGGACTATATTTTCGGGGGTCGTCGTTTTGATCTGATTTTTTGCACGGTGGTGGAGAAAAATACAAGGAATGAGACGCGATAAGAACGGCGAGATTCGGATGAGCGGATTATTTTTAATGATTTTTCAAAAATTAAAACTTTGGAAATTCGTAAAAAATAAATTACTATGTGTTTTGGGTCGGGGTCTGTTGCATTGTGCTCCTAAAATCCCCATTTGAATTATGGTGTGCAGAGTTGGGGTGTATGCTTTTGGTGTGCAGCGAGAACCTTGCTTTCGCACACTGTAGGGGTGTTTTGCACGTCGAGGGACAATCTTTTTGGGGGTCGTCATTTCGATCTGATTTTTTGTACGGTGGTGGAGAAAAATGCAAGGAACAAAACTCAATAAGAACGGCATGATTTTGAAAGCAGATTATTTTTAATGATTTGTCGAATATTAAAACTTTGAAAAATAGTAAAAAATAAAATACTACGCATTTTGGGGCAAGGTCGGTTGCGTTGTGCTCCTAAAATCCTCATTTGAATTATGGTGTGCAGAGTTGGGGTGCACGCTTTTGGTGTGCAACGACAACCTTACTTTCACGCTCGGTAGGGGCATTCGGCACGTCAAGGGACGATATTTTTCGAGGGTTGTCGTTTTGATCTGATCTTTTGGACGTTGGTGGAGAAAAATGCAAGGAACGAAACACAATAAGAATGGCATGATTAGGACGAGCGGATTATTTTTAATGATTTTTCGAAGATTAAAACTTTGGAAAATCGTAAAAAATAAAATACTACGCGTTTTGGGTCGGGGTCTATTGCATTGTGCTCCTAAAATCCCCATTTGAATTGTGGTGTGTAGAGTTGGGGTGCACACTTTTGTTGTCCAGTGACAACCTTGCTTTCACGCACGGTAGGGGCGTTCGGCACATCGAGAGATGATCTTTTCAGGGGTCGTCATTTTGATCTGATTTTTTGCATGTTGGTGGAGAAAAATGCAAGGAACGAAACACAGTAAGAACGACGTGATTCAGAAGAGCAGATTATTTTTAATGATTTTTCAAAGATTAAAACTTTGGAAAATCATAAAAAATAAAATACTAAGCGTTTTCGGTCAAGGTATGTTGCGTTGTGCTCCTAAAATCCCCATTTGAATTGTGGTGGTAGAGTTGGGGTGCACGCTTTTGGTGTGGATAAGTTGCATAAATTTAGTGTTTTTAGGTTTGTTTTTATAGCCTTCTAGTTAATTTTTCATTTGTTTTCTGTGTTTTGATGTTAGTTTTTGTTAAGTTTGAAATATGAATGGTTAGCTACTGATTTGGAGAATTTTTGTAATTTTCAGGTGTTAATTGATTAGATTGGAGCATTGGAATTTAAAGCTTGAAGAAATTGAGATTAGCTGACAAGTTTGAAGGCCATGGCCTTGCCTTGGTGGTTCGCCATGGCCTTGCCTTGGTGGTTCACCATGGCCGTGGTGGTTGAATGAAAATAAAATAACGGGGGCAGGAAACACCATGGCCTAGGCTGTGGTGACGTACATTTGAACACGGCCAGGGCCATGTCGGACACTTTTAGGGTTTTTATTAGTTTTTCTTTCCTTTTTCGCTTAGGACTCTTTTGGGGTATTTAAGGGTGATTAAGATTACTCCTTAGGGAGGCCGAATTTTACCTATTCTTGAAGGGAGATTATTGTGTAACAAAGGAGAAAGGAGAATCAAGAACAAAATTCATCAAAGAGTTTGTTTTTACTTTTTCAATATGATTTATTTGTTGGATTCTACTCTTGCTTCTTTTATTATGAACTAATTTTCTTAGGCTAAGACTAAGGTTAGTCTATTTAGGGATCTGTGATCAATCTTTTACTCTTTGGTCAGTGAATTATTTTTCTAATGATGAGCTTATATTATGTGCTAAATGCTATTAGGAACTTGATCAATTTCTGATAGAATTGTTTTGTGTGATAGAGACCGAGAGGAGATATCACATGAGTGCTCTAGTAATATAGGTCATAGATTAATTGGATATAGAGATATATGAATTGATACATGCAATAGTCATAGGCAGGATTAACTTGTGCTGAAAGCTAGAGGATTTCATAAAGCTTAATGCTCGTCTATTTCATTAAATCTATATAGAAATATCTGGGTTGTGAGATAGAAGTAGAATTAATATTGCTTGAGAAAGAATATCGATTAACTTAGGAAATGAATTAATATTGCTTGAGAAAGAATATCGATTAACTTAGGAAATCCCATTGTCACATTAATTAAATAAATTCATTGACCATAGTAAATTGAGGGGTGCAGAGAAGTTATAGATGAGCCTGAAGTCTTAGCCATTTTCTCTCATTGAATTCTTAATTTTAGCTTTACTGCAATTCGTTCCTAATATTTCAGATTTTAATATTTTTCAGTTTTAAAGATCACCATTCTAAGTTTTTATTATCTAGATAAAGTTAAGACTAATTAATATTTCAGTACTTGTTTACGCAATCCCTTGGGTACAATAACCTGTATTTTATTATACTATATTACTTGAGACTAGTGCACTTGCTAGTAGTTGTTGCAAACGATACAACAAGTTTTTGGCGCTGTTGCCGGGGATTGCAGTTAGGCAATATTGAAATCAATAGTTTAGCTTTACTTTAGATCTTGTTCCATTTATATTTATATATATATATATATATATCAAATTCTCTTGTTTTCAGATTTTCCAGTGTATGACACACACTAGACGAAGATTAGAGATTCTTGAACCTTTTGATCCAAAAATTGAGAGAACAATACGAGCATTGAGAAGAAGGCAAACAAGGAATATGACAGACAACAATAATAATCAACAGGATCCTCTACTTTTGGAGAATCTCGAAGACAGTGCAGCCCTACGTTCTTTAATGGATTATGCGATGCCGTCATTGAGTGGCACTGCTTCTAGCATTAGGAGGCTAACCATTGCAGCAAATAACTTTGAAATTAAATCTACGATTATTCAGATGATTCAATCAGCCTGCCAATTCAGTGGTTTAGCCCACGAGGATCCAAATGCTCACATTGGAAATTTCTTGGAGATATGTGATACATTCAAGCAGAATGGTGTTCCAGACGATGCAATTAGATTGAGAATGTTCCCTTTTTCATTAAGAGATAAAGCCAAGAATTGACTAAATTCTTTGCTTGCAGAATCTATTACAACTTGGGATGCATTGGCTCAGCGCTTTCTAGCTAAATATTTTCCTCCCTCTAAAACTGCAAGGATGCGTAATGATATCACTAATTTTATGCAGGTAGATGGAGAGTCATTGTATGAAGCATGGGAGAGTTACAGAGAGTTGTTGAGAAAATGCCCGCATCATGGATTACCAATTTGGCTACAGGTACAAACTTTTTATAATGGTTTAATTCCTACTAACTGTTCTATGATTGATGCAGCTTCAGGAGGCACTATAATGAAGAAGACACCAGAAGCAGCGTATGAATTATTGGATGAGATGGCTTCAAATAGCTACCAATGGTAGTTTGATAAAGTGCCACAAAGGAAGGCAGCAGGATTATATGGAGTGGATGCAATCACAACAATTTCTACTCAATTGGAAGCATTGAACAAAAAGATTGATAATATGAGTGCCCCAATCATGCAAGTGAAGAGCATGAGTTGTGATCTATGTGGAGGAGACCATCCTAGCAATGAATGTCAGGTAGGTAACTCGTTTGTTAATTCTGCAAAAAGTGCTAATTATGTTGGAAATTTTCACAGGCAACAACAGAATAACCCCTACTCTAGTACTTATAACCCTGGTTGGCGGAATCACCCGAAATTTTCATGGAGCAATCAAAATGCAGTGAAACCACCACCTCCGGATTTTCCTCAAGAAAAGAAGCCTAATTTGGAGGGATGATCTTTTCATGTTGCACACTTTTGGTGTGGAGCGTCAACCTTTCTTTCTCGAACGGTAGGGACGTTCGAGACATCGAGGGACGATCTTTTCGCAGATCTTCCTTTTGACCTGATTTTTTGCATGGTGGTGGAGAAAAATTCAAGGAACGAGACGCAACAAGAATGGAGCGATTTGAACGAGCGGATCTTTTTTAATGATTTTTCAAAGATTAAAATTTTGGAAAATCGTGAAAAATAAAATACTGCGTGTTTCAGGTTGGGGTCTATTGCATTGTGCTCCTAAAATCCCCATTTGAATTGTGGTGTGCAGAGTTGGGTGCACGTTTTTTGTGTGGAGCAGCAACCTACCTTTCGCGCACGGTAGGGGCGTTCTGGACGATCTTTTAGCGGATCGTCGTTTTGACCTGATTTTTTGGATGGCAGTGGGGAAAAATTCAAGGAACGAAATGCAATAAGAATAGAGTGATTCAGACAAGCGGATCTTTTTTAATGATTTTTCGAAGATTAAAACTTTGGAAAATCATGAAAAATAAAATATTGTGCGTTTCGGGTCTGGGTGTGTTGCGTTGTGATCCTAAAATCCTCATTTGAATATTGGTGTGCAAAGTTGGAGTGCACGCTTTTGGTGTGGAGCGACAACCTTGCTTTCGCTCACGGTAGGGGCGTTTGGGACATCGAGGGACGATCTTCTCGGGGATCGTCGTTTTGATCTGATGTTTCGCATGGTGGTGGGGAAAAATTTCAGGAACAAAACACAACAAGAATGGAGTGATTCGGATGAGCGGATCTTTTTAATGATTTTTTGAAGATTAAAATTTTGGAAAATCGTGAAAAATAAAATACTGCGTGTTTCGGGTCGGGGTCTGTTGCTTTGTGCTCCTAAAATTCCTATTTGAATTGTGGTGTGCAGAGTTGGGGTGCATGCTTTTGGTGTGCAGCGGCAACCTTGTTTTCGCGCATGGTAGAGGCGTTCGGCACATCCAGGGACGGTCTTTTCGTAGGTTGTCGTTTTGATCTGCATGGTGGTGAGGAAAAATGCAAGGAACGAAACGCAACAAGAACGAAGAGATTAGAATGAGCGGATTATTTTTAATGATTTTTCAAAGATTAAAACTTTGGAAAATCGTAAAAAATCGAATACTATCCATTTTTCGCCGGGGTCTATTGCGTTGTGCTTCTAAAATCCCCATTTGAATTGTGGTGTGTAGAGTTGGGGTGCACGCTTTTGGCGTGCAACAGCAACCTCGCTTTCGCGTACGGTAGGGGTGTTCGACACATCGAGGGATGGTCTTTTTTATGTTGTCGTTTTGATATGCATGGCGATAGGGAAAATGCAAGGAACGAAACACAACAAGAACGGAGCGATTCGGACGACCGGATTATTTTTAATGATTTTTCGAATATTAAAATTTTGGAAAATCATAAAAAATCAAATACTATGCATTTTGGGTCAGGGTCTATTGCGTTGTGCTTCTAAAATCCTCATTTGAATTATGGTGTGCAGAGTTGGGGTGCACGCTTTTGGTGTGCAGGGACAACCTTGCTTACACGTACGACAGGGGCATTCGGCGCATCGAGGGACGATCTTTTCGTATGTTGCCGTTTTGATGTGCATGTTGATGGGGAAAAATGCAAGGAACAAAACGCAACAAGAATGGAGCGATTCGGACGAGCAGATTATTTTTAATGATTTTTCGAAGATTAAAACTTTTGAAAATCGTAAAAAATCGAATACTATGCATTTTGGGCCAAGGTTTGTTGCGTTGTACTTCTAAAATCCCCATTTGAATTGTGGTGTGCAGAGTTGGGATGCACGCTTTTGGTGTGCAGTGACAACCTTGCTTTCGCGCACGACATGGGCGTTCGGCACATCGAGGGACGGTTTTTTCGTAGGTTGTCGTTTTGATCTGATTTTTTGGATGGTGGTGGGGAATAATGCAAGGAACGAAACGCAACAAGAGTAGAGTGATTCGAACGAGTGGATTACTTTTAATGATTTTTCGAAGATTAAAACTTTGGAAAATCGTAAAGAATCGAATACTATGCATTTTGGGCCAGGGTCTATTGCGTTGTGCTTCTAAAATCCCCATTTGAATTGTGGTGTGTAGAGTTGGGGTGCACGCTTTTGGTGTGCAGCGGCAACCTCGCTTTCGCACACAGTAGGGGCGTTCGGCACGTCGTGGGATTGTCTTTTCGTAGGTTGTCGTTTTGATCTGAAGTTTTACATGGTGTTGGGGAAAAATGCAAGAAACGAAACGCAACAAGAACGGAGTGGTCCAGACGAGCAGATTATTTTTAATGATTTTTTGAAGATTAAAACTTTGGAAAATCATAAAAAAAAAATCAAATACTATGCATTTTTAGCCAGGGTCTGTTGTGTTGTGCTTCTAAAATCCCCATTTGAATTGTGGTGTGAAGATTTCTAGTACACGTTTTTGGTGTGCAGCGGTAACCTCGCTTTCGCGCATGGTAGGGGCGTTCGGCACGTCGAGGGACGGTCCTTTCATAGGTTGTCGTTTTGATCTTATTTTTTGCATGGTGTTGGGGAAAAACGCAAGGAACGAAATGCAACAAGAACGGAGCGATTCGGACGAGCAGATTTTTTTTAATGATTTTTCGAAGATTAAAACTTTGGAAAATCGTAAAAAATCAAATGCTATGCATTTTGGGCCGGGGTCTTTTGCGCTGTGCTTCTAAAATCCTTATTTGAATTGGGTGATCAGATTTGGGGTGCACGCTTTTGGTGTGTGATGCGTGCAAATGCAACACCTAATTTTACCTCACTAAATTCTGATGCAATGTCATGTAGTAGCAAAGAGCAAGTAAGGGTCTTTCCCGCAGAGGATTTGTGAACTCAATGAATTATTTCTTCAAATAGGGTTTGTCACGAATTATAAAAACTCAACAAAAACTATCAAACTAAACTCAAACAAAATAAAACAAGCAAACAATCACGAAACAGATAAATAAGAGAAACTGGATTGAAGGTTTAGTCGCCACCACTAGACATGAATTATATATAATAAAAGCACTCTTTAACTTTTTACCCTCTTAATCACATCAGCTCAGAAAATACCAAACGTTGATAAGTTATATCTCTCCTTACTGAGTCGTTGGATTAGACACGGTCATAACCCAATTCCCTATTTATTAGATAGCCTAGGATACGATCTCTAGATTCAAAGTAATAAAAGCATTAAGTTACGAGAGACCTACTGAATCAAGGCTAAACTCATATGGTCGGTTTAGTTATCTTGAGTGATTACCCCCCATGTATGCAGGCACACACTTTACCACTAGTTATTTAGGTTGATAAAGCGATTCCGTACTAAACAACCTAAATTGGCATTAATAGATTAATCCTAACGATTTAATTGGCCTCTTTAACAATTAGAAAAATCTAGTTAGACCCTATTTTCAGAGAAATAATCACATAACCAAGAGGGATCAAAAGATAAAAAGATGCGGATTTTATTAAACACAAGACATGTCTAGGGTTTTGAAATACCCTCATTCACAAAAGAATTAGTTCTTCATGAATAAATATGAGAACATCATTGTATTATTCATAACAAATAATAATAACAAAGAAGAAGAAAAACTTAGTCAAACTTGGTTGGATTATTGAAGTTGGTAATGATCTCCTTGACAGGCTATTCGCAAGTGTACGAAATCGTGCAAGTAATAAAACTCGAGTAAACAAGTGTCGAATCCCAAGGGAACTACCTACCAAGTACCAAACTATTATATCCTATTGCTATTTGATAAAACAGAATTTTAAGATAATCTTTAATGATAACGTAACAAACTAAAAACTGAATAAATGCAGAATTTGTAAAAGCTTTGATGTAAAGATCAATATGACCAAACCTAGGGCATAGATTTTGCACCAATTTACTCCTACGCATTGACATTTGTTTTTAACCTAATTAAGCGTATTCTAAAGGCCAAATCCCCTAATATTCCACTAACTATCTCTTGAGCAATTAGCAAATTAACCTTTAAACAACAACCCAAGATATCTCTAAGTTGGATTTAGGTGCTAAAAGATCGTTAAGTTCTATGGAATCTACCGGAGCCTCACAGATCGCGGTAACCTATCTCTAGCGTTCGCTCAATCTATGGTTTTATTAGCTAAGACAAATTAGGTTTCATCTCTCGATCTCAACCCAACCCATGATATCATTCAACTCTCGGGCCCTTGAGACTTGAAAGCATTACACACGATAATAAAACTTAGAAATCATGCTCAATATGAAATCAATATAATACTGTCAACACATGTTCATAAATTGGGCTACATCTGTAGCCCTAGAAAAGAGAATTAGTTCATAATGAAAATAACAAAATCCATCATTCTGTTCAATGACATCAGTTCAAAAAGAAAAAGATAAAAACTTCTCTAATCGGTGAACGAGAGCTCTCAAGATCCCGATCTCCAACTTGATAGCCGTCTTCTTCCCTCTCCAAAAGTCCTCTTTAATTTCTTAAAAACTCTCTTCTATATCCCTGGGGTTCTTGGTCGTGCTTAGGAAAAAGATTAGAAAACTTAGCCCATTCAGATTCGGATTAGGGTAATGAATTAACACAAACCCGTGACCCATCGCCGCACAGTAAGAATGGTCACTGTGGTGATCGTTCTTTCTGTCCAAATCATCTGTAATATTTAGAATTAGATGAATTCATCAACATTAACATTGTAGATCTCTGAATAATCTTTCCAACGCCACCAGAATCATCAAATTCTGACTTCTACAGCTCAAGTTATGACAGAAACATCGAGGCATACTCATGATGAAGAATTTCCAGATTTTCTGTAACATCTTCGAAGTGCCACAACTCCCTCATTTCGACCCTGATTCATGTGCCGTTTGTTCCTACGTGTCATGAATCCTATCGACATCATTCTTTTCCCTTCAACAACCTGTTTGAGCTTGAAAACACTCAACATGCACCCGTGATCCCATAAATGGTATTTATGAAAGAAATAATCCAAATTCCACACTTTAAACACATTTTTCCATAAATAAACCAATTAAATCACTAACAAAATATAAACATTCAAGCTCTTATCACTCCTCCAATTCTTCTTCTTCAAGCCTTCTTTAATCTCCCTTTTTCTTCAGTTCTTGAATATCTTTGTTCTCTCTTTTTTTTATCTCTAAAGAATTCCCCTAAAATAATGCTAAAAGACTTCTATTTATATCCCACAAGGGTTAGGGTTTTGTTTTTCCTTAATTCTAGTTAGTTTAGGACTCTTAAACCCTATTTTCCTAGTAAAAAATGGAAGAAAACTTTCCAGCTGTCGTGACTGTGCTGTGGCACTGTGCTGCAGCACAGTAGCTACTGGAAAAAGTGTGATGTGGGATTGTGCCGCGGCACAGTATCTACTAGTCTTCTTCCCGCATCATTCCACTATTCTTCAGAGATGGTGAATTTTTTAACTTGATAACGACAAAATTTGAAAAAGTGGTAAACATATGAAATTTAGCCCTTTGAATCAGCTTTCCAACAGTCCAAGAATGATCTTAATCCGAGTTCTACATCTCAAGATATTCTTAAAATACAGAGGCATGCTCAAGCTGGAACGTAATCTAGAATCTTCTCTTTACTTCAACTTCCATAACTTCTTCAATTCAACTCCGATTCTCGATCCATTTGTTTTCAGTCGTCACAAATTCTCTTGCCAACATCATCTCTCATCTGAATATTATTTTTGAGCCTTATTCCCTGAAAACACAACAAAAATACCAGTGATCCTGAAAAGTGCGTTTATGAAACAATATATTGAGTTAATTCATGCGAATTAATCCTAATTTCTCATAAATGATACCTATAAAACCACTAAGTATAAGTGTATTTTCCAGCACTTATCACAACCCCCAACCAGCTTCTTGCTAGTCCCTAGCAAGCTGAGCGATAAAAATATGTCTTCTAGCTTAAAAATTAAAATAAAATAAACATAAATCTAATCTACCCCAAATCACTTCCGTAGATTGTCACGGTTGCATTTAGCGTATGCAACAAGCCTTTAAACCCCTAGGTGGCCCTAGTTGGATGAGTTGTAGTCTCCTGAGGGTTTCCAACGATGACACCCACAAAAATCCATACTAAACCTAATCTAGGCTCGAAAATTAAAAACAAACAAACAAAACATTGGTCTCCGGATATACATTCGTCTCAAAAATTGCATACAACACATAACATAAAGAATAGTTAAACATCACCCAAGCCCAAAGGTAACTCAAAAATCAATTTCATTTTCATTATCAACTCTCACACATCAATCATTCCACAATCCCGTTAATCTCAAAACCCGGATGATCACATGCACAAACTTCACAAACAAAGAATTGATCTCAAAATTTTAAAAATATAATATAATGTTCAAAAATTAAAACTTTGAAATTCGTAAAAAATAATTACTATGTGTTTTGGGTCGGGGTCTGTTGCATGTGGCTCCTAATCCCCATTTGAATTATGGTGTCAGAGTGGGGTGTATGCTTTTGGTGTGCAGCGAGAACCTTGCTTTCGCACACTGTAGGGTGTTTTGCACGTCGAGGGACAATCTTTTTGGGGGTCGTCATTTCGATCTGATTTTTTGTACGGTGGTGGAGAAAAATGCAAGGAACAAAACTCAATAAGAACGCATGATTTTGAAAGCAGATTATTTTTAATGATTTGTCGAATATTAAAACTTTGAAAAATAGTAAAAAATAAAATACTACGCATTTTGGGGCAAGGTCGGTTGCGTTGTGCTCCTAAATCCTCATTTGAATTATGTTGTGCAGGTTGGGGTGCACGCTTTTGGTGTGCAACGCAACCTTACTTCACGCTCGGTAGGGCATTCGGCACGTCAAGGGACGATATTTTTCGAGGGTTGTCGTTTTGATCTGATCTTTTGACGTTGGTGGAGAAAATGCAAGGAACGAAACCACAATAATGGCATGATTGGACGAGCGGATTATTTTTAATGATTTTTCGAAGATTAAAACTTTGGAAAATCGAAAAAATAAATACTACGCGTTTGGGTCGGGGTCTATTGCATTGTGCTCCTAAAATCCCCATTTGAATTGTGGTTGTAGAGTTGGGGTGCACACTTTTGTTGTCCATGACAACCTTGC
Source organism: Pistacia vera (assembly GCF_008641045.1). Taxonomy (NCBI): domain Eukaryota; kingdom Viridiplantae; phylum Streptophyta; class Magnoliopsida; order Sapindales; family Anacardiaceae; genus Pistacia; species Pistacia vera. Next base: position 221,683 of record NW_022196024.1, on the reverse strand, counting down.
TTTCCACGCACGGTAGGGGCGTTCGGCACATCGGAGATGATCTTTTCAGGGGTCGTCATTTTGATCTGATTTTTTGCATGTTGGTGGAGAAAATGCAAGGAACGAAACACAGTAAGAACGACGTGATTCAGAGAGCATTATTTTTAATGATTTTTCAAAGATTAAAACTTTGGAAAATCATAAAAAATAAATACTAAGCGTTTTCGGTCAGGTATGTTGCTTTGTGCTCCTAAATCCCCATTTGAATTGTGGTGGTAGAGTTGGGGTGCACGCTTTTGGTGTGGATAAGTTGCATAAATTTAGTGTTTTTAGGTTTGTTTTTATAGCCTTCTATTAATTTTTCATTTGTTTTCTGTTTTTTGATGTTAGTTTTTTGTTAAGTTTGAAATATGAATGTTTAGCTACTGATTTGGAGAATTTTTGTAATTTTCAGGTGTTATTGATTAGATTGGAGCATTGGAATTTAAAGCTTGAAGAAATTGAGATTAGCTGACAAGTTTGAAGGCCATGGCCTTGCCTTGGTGTTTCGCCATGGCCTTGCCTTGGTGGTTCACCATGGCCGTGGTGGTTGAATGAAAATAAAATAACGGGGCAGGAAACCCATGGCCTAGGCTGTGGTGACGTACATTTGAACACGGCCAGGGCCATGTCGGACACTTTTAGGGTTTTTATTAGTTTTTTCTTTCCTTTTTCGCTTAGGACTCTTTTGGGGTATTTAAGGGTGATTAAGATTACTCCTTAGGGAGGCCGAATTTTACCTATTCTTGAGGGAGATTATTGTGTAACAAAGGAGAAAGGAGAATCAAGAACAAAATTCATCAAGAGTTTTGTTTTTACTTTTCAATATGATTTATTTGTTGGATTCTACTCTTGCTCTTTTATTATGAACTAATTTCTTAGGCTAAGACTAAGGTTAGTCTATTAGGGATCTGTGATCATCTTTTACTCTTTGGTCGTGAATTATTTTTCTAATGATGAGCTTATATTATGTGCTAAATGCTATTAGGAACTTGATCAATTTCTGATAGAATTGTTTTGTGTGATAAGACCGAGAGGAGATACACTGAGTGCTCTAGTAATATAGGTCAGATTATTGGATATAGAGATATATGAATTGATACATGCAATAGTCATAGGCAGGATTAACTTGTGCTAAAAGCTAGAGGATTTCATAAGCTTAATGCTCGTCTATTTCATTAAATCTATATAGAAATATCTGGGTTGTGAGATAGAAGTAGAATTAATATTGCTTGAGAAAGAATCAATTAACCTAGGAATCCCGTTGTCACATTAATTAAATAAATTCATTGACCATAGTAAATTGAGGGGTGCAGAGAAGTTATAGATCCGAAGTCTTAGCCATTTTCTCTCATTGAATTCTTAATTTTAGCTTTACTGCAATTCGTTCCTATATTTCAGATTTTAATATTTTTCAGTTTAAAGATCACCATTCTAAGTTTTTATTATCTAGTAAAGTTAAGACTAATTAATATTTCAGTACTTGTTTACGCAATCCCTTGGGTACAATAACCTGTATTTTATTATACTATATTACTTGAGACTAGTGCACTTGCTAGTATTTGTTGCAAACGATACACAAGTTTTTGGCGCTGTTGCCGGGGATTGCAGTTAGGCAATATTGAAATCAATAGTTTAGCTTTACTTTAGATCTTGTTCCATTTATTTATATATATATATTATATATATATATATATATATATATATATATAATATATATTATAATAATATATATATATCAAATTCTCTTGTTTTCAGATTTTCCAGTGTATGACACACACTAGACGAAGATTAGAGATTCTTGAACCTTTTGATCCAAAAATTGAGAGAACAATACGAGCTTGAGAAGAAGGCAAACAAGGAATATGACACAACAATAATAATCAACAGGATCCTCTACTTTTGGAAATCTCGAAGACAGTGCAGCCCTACGTTCTTTAATGATTATGCGATGCCGTCATTGAGTGGCCACTGCTTCTAGATTAGAGGCTAACCATTGCAGCAAATAACTTTGAAATTAAATCTACGATTATTCAGATGATTCAATCAGCCTGCCAATTCAGTGGTTTAGCCCACGAGGATCCAAATGCTCACATTGGAAATTTCTTGGAGATATGTATACATTCAAGCAGAATGGTGTTCCAGACGATGCAATTAGATTGAGAATGTTCCCTTTTTCATTAAGAGATAACCAAGAATTGACTAAATTCTTGGCTTGCAGAATCTATTACAACTTGGGATGCTTGGCTCAGCGCTTTCTAGCTAAATATTTTCCTCCCTCTAAACTGCAGGATGCGTAATGATATCACTAATTTTATGCAGGTAGATGGAGAGTCATTGTATGAAGCATGGGAGAGTTACAGAGAGTTGTTGAGAAAATGCCCGCATCATGGATTACCAATTTGGCTACAGGTACAAACTTTTTATAATGGTTTAATTCCTACTAACTGTTCTATGATTGATGCAGCTTCAGAGGCACTATAATGAAAAGACACCAGAAGCAGCGTATGAATTATTGGATGAGATGGCTTCAAATAGCTACCAATGGTAGTTTGATAAAGTGCCACAAAGGAAGGCAGCAGGATTATATGGAGTGGATGCAATCACAACAATTTCTACTCAATTGGAAGCATTGACAAAAAGATTGATAATATGAGTGCCCCATCATGCAAGTGAAGAGCATGAGTTGTGATCTATGTGGAGGAGACCATCCTAGCAATGATGTCAGGTAGGTAACTCGTTTGTTAATTCTGCAAAAGTGCTAATTATGTTGGAAATTTTCACAGCACAACAGAATAACCCCTACTCTAGTACTTATAACCCTGGTTGGCGGAATCACCCGAAATTTTCATGGAGCATCAAAATGCAGTGAAACCCACCCTCCGATTTTCCTCAAGAAAACCTAATTTGGAGGGATGATCTTTTCATGTTGCCACTTTTGGTGTGGAGCGTCAACCTTCTTTCTCAACGGTAGGGACGTTCGAGACATCGAGGGACATCTTTTCGCAGATCTTCCTTTTGACCTGATTTTTTGCATGGTGGTGAAAAATTCAAGGAACGAGACGCAACAAGATGGAGCATTTGAACGAGCGGATCTTTTTTAATGATTTTTCAAAGATTAAAATTTTGGAAAATCGTGAAAAATAAATACTGTGCGTGTTTCAGGTGGGGTCTATTGCATTGTGCTCCTAAAATCCCCATTTGAATTGTGGTGTGCAGAGTTGGGTGCACGTTTTTTGTGTGGAGCAGCAACCTACCTTTCGCGCACGGTAGGGGCGTTCGGGACATCTTTTAGCGATCGTCGTTTTGACCTGATTTTTTGGATGGCAGTGGGGAAAAATTCAAGGAACAAATGCATAAGATGAGTGATTCAGACAAGCGGATCTTTTTTAATGATTTTTCGAAGATTAAAACTTTGGAAAATCTGAAAAATAAAATATTGTGCTTTTCGGGTCTGGGTGTGTTCGTTGTGATCCTAAAATCCTCATTTGAATTTGGTGTGCAAAGTTGGAGTGCACGCTTTTGGTGTGGAGCGACAACCTTGCTTTCGCTCACGGTAGGGCGTTTGGACATCGAGGGACGATCTTCTCGGGATCGTCGTTTTGATCTGATTTTCGCATGGTGGTGGGGAAAATTTCAGGAACAAAACACAACAAGAATGGAGTGATTCGATGAGCGGATCTTTTTAATGATTTTTTGAAGATTAAAATTTTGGAAAATCGTAAAAAAAAAATACTCGTGTTTCGGGTCGGGTCTGTTGCTTTTTGCTCCTAAAATTCCTATTTGATTGTGGTGGCAAGTTGGTGCATGCTTTTGGTGTGAGCGGCAACCTTGTTTTCGCGCATGGTAGGGCTTTCGGCACATCCAGGGACGGTCTTTTCGTAGGTTGTCGTTTTGATCTGCATGGTGGTGGGGAGAAAATGCAAGGAACAGCGCAACAGAACGAGGATTAGAATGAGCGATTATTTTTAATGATTTTTCAAAGATTAAAACTTTGGAAAATCGTAAAAAATCGAATACTATCCTTTTTGCCGGGGTCTATGGCGTTGTGCTTCTAAAATCCCCATTTGAATTGTGGTGTGTAGAGTTGGGTGCACGCTTTTGGCGTGCACAGCAACCTCTGCTTTCGCGTACAGGGGTGTTCGACCATCAGGGATGGTCTTTTTTATGTTGTCGTTTTGATATGCATGGGATGGGAAAATGCAAGGAACGAAACCCAACAAGAACGGAGCGATTCGGACGACGGATTATTTTAATGATTTTTCGAATATTAAAATTTTGGAAATCATAAAAAATCAAATACTTGCATTTTGGGTCAGGGTCTTTGCGTTGTGCTTCTAAAATCCTCATTTGAATTATGGTGTGCAGAGTTGGGGTGCACGCTTTTGGTGTGCAGGACAACTTTCTTACACGTACGACAGGGCATTCGGCGCATCGAGGACATCTTTTCGTATTTGCCGTTTTGATGTGCATGTTGATGGGAAATGCAGGAACAAACGCAACAAAAGGAGCGATTCGGACGAGCAGTTATTTTTAATGATTTTTCGAAGATTAAACTTTTGAAAATCGTAAAAAATCGATACTATGCATTTTGGGCAGGTTTGTTGCGTTGTCTTCTAAAATCCCATTTGAATTGGGGTGTGCAGAGTTGGGATGCACGCTTTTGGTGTGCAGAAACCTTGCTTTCGCGCACGACTGGGCGTTCGGCACATCAGGGACGGTTTTTCGTAGGTTGTCGTTTGATCTGTTTTTTGGATGTGGTGGGGAAATGCAAGGAACGAAACGCAACAGAGTAGAGTGATTCGAACGAGTGATACTTTTAATGATTTTTCGAGATTAAAACTTTGGAAAATCGTAAAATCAATACTATGCATTTTGGCCAGGGTCTATTGCGTTGTGCTTCTAAAATCCCATTTGAATTGTGTTGTGTAGAGTTGGGGTGCACGCTTTTGGTGTGGCAGCGGCAACCTCGCTTTCGCACACAGTAGGGGCGTTCGGCACGTCGTGGATTGTCTTTTCGTAGGTTGTCGTTTTGATCTGAATTTTACATGGTGTTGGGAAAAAATGCAAGAACGAAACGCAACAAGAACGGAGTGGTCCAGACGGCAGATTTATTTTTAATGATTTTTGAAGATTAAAACTTTGGAAAATCATAAAAAAAATCAAATACTATGCATTTTAGGCCAGTCTGTTTGTTGTGCTTCTAAAATCCCATTTGAATTGTGGTGTGAAGATTTCTAGTACACCGTTTTGGTGTGCAGCGGTAACCTCTGCTTTCGCGCATGTAGGGGCGTTCGGCACGTCGAGGGACTTCCTTTCATAGGTTCGTTTTTGATCTTATTTTTGCATGGTGTTGGGGAAAAACGCAAGGAACGAATGCAACAAGAACGAGCGTTCGGACGAGCAATTTTTTTTAATGTTTTTTCGAAGATTAAAACTTTGGAAAATCGTAAAAAATCAAATGCTATGCATTTTGGGCGGGTCTTTTGCGCTGTGCTTCTAAAATCCTTATTTGAATTGGGTGATCAGTTGGGTCACGCTTTTGGTGTGTGATGCGTGCAAATGCAACACCTAATTTTACCTCACTAAATTCTGATGCAATGTCATGTAGTAGCAAGCAAGTAAGGTCTTTCCCGCAGAGGATTTGTGAACTCAATGAATTATTTCTTCAAATAGGGTTTGTCACGAATTATAAAACTCAACAAAACCTATCAAACTAAACTCAACAAAATAAAACAAGCAAACATCACGAAACAGATAATAAAGAAACTGGATTGAAGTTTTAGTCGCCACACTAGACATGATTTATATATAAAAGCATCTTTAACTTTTTACCCTCTTAATCACATCAGCTCAGAAATACCAAACGTTGATAAGTTATATCTCTCCTTACTGAGTCGTTGGATTGACACGTCATAACCCAATTCCCTATTTATTAGAAGCCTAGGATACGATCTCTAGATTCAAAGTAATAAAGCATTAAGTTACGAGAGACTACTGAATCAAGGCTAAACTCATATGGTCGGTTTGTTATCTTGAGTGATTACCCCCCATGTATGCAGGCACACACTTTACCACTAGTTATTTAGGTTGATAAAGCGATTCCGTACTAACAACCTAAATTGGCATTAATAGATTAATCCTAACGATTTAATTGGCCTCTTTAACAATTAAAAAAATCTAGTTAGACCCTATTTTCAGGAAATAATCACATAACCAAGAGGGATCAAAGATAAAAGATGCGGATTTTATTAAACACAAGACATGTCTAGGGTTTTGAAATACCCTCATTCACAAAAGATTAGTTCTTCATGAATAAATTGAGAACATCATTGTATATTCATAACAAATAATAATAACAAAGAAGAAGAAAACTTAGTCAAACTTGGTTGGATTATTGAAGTTGGTAATGATCTCCTTGACAGGCTATTCGCAAGTGTACGAAATCGTGCAAGTAATAAAACTCGAGTAAACAAGTGTCGAATCCCAAGGGAACTACCTACCAAGTACCAAACTATTATATCCTATTGCTATTTGTAAAACAGAATTTTAAGATAATCTTTAATGATAACGTAACAAACTAAAACTGAATAATGCAGAATTTGTAAAAGCTTTGATGTAAATCAATATGACCAAACCTAGGGCATAGATTTTGCAACAATGATTAAAACTTTAGAAAATCGCGAAAAATAAAATACTATACGTTTCGGGTCGGGGTCTGTTGCGTTGTGCTCCAAAAATCCCCATTTGAATTGTGGTGTGCAGATTTGGGGTGCACCCTTTTGGTGTGGAGCGGCAACCTTGCTTTCGCGCACGGCAGGGGCGTTCGGGACATCCAGGGACGGCTTTTTCGGAGATCGTCGTTTTGATCTGATTTTTTGTATGGTGGTGGGGGAAAATTCAAGGAACGAAGCGCAACAAGAACGGAGCGATTCGGACGAGTGGATCTTTTTTAATGATTTTTCGAATATTAAAACTTTAGAAAATCGTGAAAAATAAAATACTGTGGGTTTTGGGCCGGGGTCTGTTGCGTTGTGCTCCAAAAATCCTCATTTGAATTGTGGTGTGCAGATTTGCTTTTGGTATTGAGCGGCAACCTTGCTTTCGCGCACGGCAGGAGCGTTCGGGACATCGAGGGACGATCTTTTCGCGGATCGTCGTTTTGATCTGATTTTTTGCATGGTGGTGGGGGAAAATTCAAGGAATGAAGCACAACAAGAACGGAGCGATTCGGACAAGCGAATCTTTTTTAATGATTTTTCGAAGATTAAAACTTTAGAAAATCGTGAAAAGTAAAATACTGTGCGTTTCGGGTTGGGGTCTATTGCGTTGTACTCCCAAAACCCCCATTTGAATTGTGGTGTGTAGATTTGGGGTGAACGCTTTTGGTGTGGAGCGGCAACCTTGCTTTCGCGCACGACAGGGGCGTTCGGGGACATCGAGGGACGAGCTTTTCGCGGATCGTCGTTTTGATCTGATTTTTTGAATGGTGGTGGGGGAAAATTCAAGGAACGAAGCGCAATAAGAACAGAGCGATTCGGACGAGCGGATCTTTTTTAATGATTTTTCGAAGATAAAACTTTAGAAAATCGTGAAAAATAAAATACTGGGCGTTTCAGGATGATACGTTTACAAGTCCTAAAACACTTGTAAACATGAGTGGACAAGGAATTACAAATCCTAAAACACTTGCTAATTCGGTTGAATGAAAGAGTTTCATTCCAAGTACTAAAACACTTGGATTGTGGAGTGTGGAAAACATTGGAGGAGATTCGGCCCAAGCAAGTTCCAAGGGGAGGGAGAGCCCAAGCACTTCGGCCCAAACCATTCCAAGTCCAAGCCCAATAAAGGAAGCTTAAGTCCACCAACAGAGAAGCCCAAGTGTTGAAGTGAACCCATTTGACCCAATTCTCATTCCAAAGGGGAAAGTCCACTTGAACCCTTATTGGATCCATTTGCAAGATCTTCAAGGCCCAATCTCTTACACCCTTATTAGTAGACTTGATTAGGATCATTGATCAAGTTTTAGGCTAATAAAGTGAGTTTTTTCAGCTAAGGGGGTGGTTAAAGACATGAACCCTTGAATTAGGGATTCATGTCCCTTTTGCATTAAATGGGTATGGCCTTAATTTTTGAATATAAAGGCTTGTAATTATTTTGTGTAATTTTTATTATTTTCATTTTCTTGTATTGTAATTGTTGATTACACTTTTAACCTTGTAATTGCCTATATTAAGGCAACTATTCTCCTTGTAAAAGTTAGTTCATGAAATATCAAAAACTTGGTTTAACCATTGAGAGAACTTTGTGTTCTTATTGAGATTTCTTTATCCAAGTCTTGGCAAGGAGATTTGGTGGTGAATCGATTCAAGTTGGTGGAGAATTCCTTTATGCTTGAAGTGTTCATTCTTGTCTTAACCTAAAATTGCAAGTAAGTGTGACATTGCTTCCCTAGTGTTTTGGCCGAAGTTGAGCTTGAGTTTAAGGCATATTTTTGTGTTGTTTGTTGTTGCAAATTGGTTGGAATTGGATCAGTCGGGGTCTGTTGCGTTGTGCTCCATAAATCTCCATTTGAATTATGGTGTGCAGATTTGGGGTGCACGCTTTTGGTGTGGAGTAGCAATCTTGCTTTCGCGCACGACAGGGGCATTCGGGACATCGAGGGACGATCTTTTCACGGATTGTCGTTTTGATCTGATTTTCTGCATGGTGGTGGGGAAAAATTCAAGGAACGAAGCGCAACAAGAACGGAGCGATTCGGACGAGCGGATCTTTTTTAATGATTTTTCGAAGCTTAAAATTTTAGAAAATCGTGAAAAATAAAATACTGTGCGTTTCGGGTCGGGGTCTGTTGCGTTGTACTCCAAAAATCCCCATTTGGATTGTGGGGCACAGATTTCTGGTGCACGCTTTTGGTGTGGAGCGGCAACCTTACTTTCGCGCACGGCAGGGGCATTCGGGACATCGAGGGACGATCTTTTTGCGGATCGTCGTTCTGATCTGATTTTTTGCATGGTGGTGGGGAAAAATTCAAGGAACGAAGTGCAACAAGAACGGAGCGATTCGGACAAGCGGATCTTTTTTAATGATTTTTCGAAGATTAAAATTTTAGAAAATCGTGAAAAATAAAATACTGTGCATTTCAGGTCGGGGTCTATCGCGTTGTGCTCCAAAAATCCCCATTTGAATTGTGGTGTGCAGATTTGGGGTGCACGCTTTTAGTGTGGAGCGGCAACCTTGCTTTCGCGCACGGTAGGGGCGTTTGGGACATCGAGGGATGATCTTTTCGCGGATCGTCGTTTTGATCTGATTTTTTGCATGGTGGTGGGGAAAAATTCAAGGAACGAAGCACAACAAGAATGGAGTGATTCGGACAAACGGATATTTTTTAATGATTTTTCGAAGATTAAAACTTTAGAAAATCGTGAAAAATAAAATACTATGCGTTTCGGGTCGGGGTCTGTTGCGTTGATCTCCAAAAATCCCCATTTGAATTGTGGTGTGAAGATTTTGGGTGCACGCTTTTGGTGTGGAGCAGCAACCTTGCTTTCACGCACGGTAGGGGTGTTCGAGACATCGAGGGACGATCTTTTTGCGGATCGTCGTTTTGATCTAATTTTTTGCATGGCGGGGAGGAAAAATTCAAGGAACGAGGCACAATAAGAATGGAGCGATTCGGACAAGCGGATCTTTTTTAATGATTTTTCGAAGATTAAAAGTTTAGAAAATCATGAAAAATAAAATACTGTGCGTTCTGGGACGGGGTCTATTGCGCTGTGCTCCAAAAATCCCCATTTGAATTGTGGTATGCAGATCTGGGGTGCACGCTTTTGGTGTGGAGCGGCAACCTTGCTTTCGCGTACGGCAGGGGCGTTCGGGACATCGAGGGACGATCTTTTTGCGGATCGTAAATTTGATCTGATTTTTTGTATGGTGGTGAGGAAAAATTCAAGGAACGAGGGGCAACAAGAACGGAGAGATTAGGACGAGCGGATCTTTTTTAATGATTTTTCGAATATTAAAACTTTAGAAAATCGTGAAAAATAAAATACTATGCGTTTCTAATCGGGGTCTGTTGTATTGTGTTCCAAAAATCTATATTTGAATTGTGGTGTGCAGATTTGGGGTGCACGCTTTTGGTGTGGAGCGGCAACCATGCTTTCGCGCACGGCAAGGGCGTTCGGGATATCGAGGGACGATCTTTTTGCGGATCGTCGTTTTGATCTGATTTCTCGCATGGTGGTGGGGAAAAATTCAAGGAACGAGTCACAACAGGAAGGAGCGATTCGGACGAGCGGATCTTTTTTCATGATTTTTCGAAGATTAAAACTTTAGAAAATCGTGAAAAATAAAATATTGTGCGTTTCGGGTCAGGGTCTGTTGCATTGTGCTCCAAAAATCCCCATTTGAATTGTGGTGTGCAGATTTGGGGTGCACGCTTTTGGTGTGGAGCGGTAACCTTGTTTTCACGCACGGTAAGGGCATTCGGGACATCGAGGAACGATCTTTTTGCGAATCGTCGTTTTGATCTAATTTTTTGCATGGTGGTGGGGAAAAATTCAAGAACGAAGTGCAGCAAGAATGGAGCGATTCGGACGAGCGGATCTTTTTTAATGATTTTTCGAAGATTAAAATTTTAGAAAATCGTGAAAAATAAAATACTGTGCGTTTCGGGTCAGGGTCTATTGCGTGGTGCGAAAACGTTGCTTTCGCACACAGTCAAGGCGTTCGGCACACTAAGGGACGATCTTCTTGGAGGTTGTTGTTTTGATATAATCTTTTGCATGGTGGTGGAGAAAAATGCAAGGAACGAAATGCAATAAGGACGGAGCGATTCCGACCGGTGGAATTTTTTTCGAAGATTAAAACTTTAGAAAATCATAAAAAATCAAATACTACTCATTTTGGGTCGGGGTCTATTGTGTTGTGCTTCTAAAATCCTCATTTGAATTGTGGTGTGTAGGGTTGGGGCATATGCTTTTGGTGTGGAGCGAAAACCGTGCTTTCGCGCACGACAGGGGCGTTCAGCACACTGAGGGACGATCTATTCGGAGGTTGTCGTTTTGATCTGATTTTTTGCATGGTAGTGGAAAAAAATGCAAGGAACTAACCGCAATGAGAATGGAGCGATTCGGATGAGCGGATTTTTTTTCGAAGATTAAAACTTTGAAAAATCGTAAAAAATCAAATACTATGCATTTTGGGTCGGGGTCTGTTGCGTTGTGTTTCTAAAATCCTCATTGAATTGTTGTGTGCAGAGTTGGGGTGCACACTTTTGGTGTGTAGCGAAAACCTTACTTTCGCGCACGGTAGGGGCGTTCGACACATCGAGAGACGATCTTTTCTGAGGTTGTCATTTTTATATGATTTTTTACATAGTGGTGGAGAAAAATGCAGGGAACGAAACACAGTAAGAACGGAGCGATTGGAACGAGCAGATTTTTTTTCGAAGATTAAAACTTTGGAAAATCGTAAAAAATCAAATACTATGCATTTTGGGTCGGGGTCTGTTACATTGTACTTCTAAAATCCCCATTTGAATTGTGGTGTACAGAGTTGGGATGCATGCTTTTGGTGTTGAGCAAAAACTTTGCTTTCACGTATGGCAGGGTCGTTCAACACACAGAGGGACGATCTTTTTGTAGGTTTTCGTTTTGATCTAATTTTTTTCATGGTTGTGGGGAAAAATGTAAGGATCAAAACACAACAAGAACAGAGTGATTCGGACAAGGGTATTTTTTTTAATGATTTTTTTAAAATTAAAATTTTGGAAAATTGTAAAAAATAAAATACTACTCATTTTGGGTCGGAGTCTTTTGCGTTGTGATTGTAAAATCCCCATTTGAATTGTGGTGTTTAGATTTGGCGTGCACGCATTTGGTGTGCAGCAGCAACTTTACTTTCGCGTACTGCAGCGGCGCTCGACACAGTGAGGGACGTTTTTTTCGTAGGTTTTTTTTTTATCCATTTTTTGTATAATGGTGGGAAAAAATGCAAGGAACGAAGCGCAATAAGAACAGAGCGATTCAAACGAGGGGATTTGTTTTAATGATTTTTCAAAGATTAAAATTTTGGAAATTCGTAAAAAATAAAATACTACGCGTTTGTGGTTGGGGTTTGTTGCATTGGGCTTCTAAAATCCCTTTTTGAATTTTGGTGTGCATAGTTGGGGTCATGCATTTGCTGTACAGCGGCAATCCTTCTTTCGCCACTGTAGAGGTGTTTGGCACACCGAGAGACGATCTTTTCGTAGGTTGTTGTTTTATTCTGTCTTTTTGAATGGTGGTGGGGAAAAATTGCAAGGAACAAAACGCAATAAGAACGGAGCGATTCGGATGAGGGGATTTGTTTTAGTGATTTTTCGAAGATTTACGCATTTTGGATCAGGGTCTGCTGCGTTGTGCTTCTAAAATCCCCATTTCAATTGTGGTGTGTAGAGTTGGGGTGCACGCTTTTGATATGCTTCGACAACCTTGCTTTCACTCACGGTAGGGGCGTTCGGCACATCCAGGGACGATCTTTTCGTAAGTCGTTGTTTTGATCTGATTTTTTCGAAGGTGGTGGGGAGAAATGCAAGGAACGAAACACAATAAGAACATAGTGATTCGGACAAGCGGATTTTTTTTAATGATTTTTCGAAGATTAAAACTTTGGAAAATCGTAAAAAATCAAATATTATACATTTTGGGTCAGGGTCTATTGCGTTGTGCTTCTAAAATCCCCATTTGAATTGTGGTGTATAGAGTTGGGGTGCACGCTTTTGGTGTGCAACGACAACCTTGCTTTCGCGTACGGGAGGGGTGTTCGGCACATCGAGGGACGATCTTTTCGTAGGTTGTCGTTTTGATCTGATTTTTCGCATGGTGGTGGGGAAAATTGCAAGGAATGAAATGCAATAGGAACGGAGCGATTCGGACAAGCATATTTTTGTTAATGATTTTTCGAAGATTAAAATTTTGAAAAATCGAAAAAAATCAAATACTATGCATTTTGGGTCAGGGTCTGTTGCGTTGTGCTTCTAAAATCCCCATTTGAATTGTGGTGTGCACAGTTGGGGTGCACGCTTTTAGTGTGCGGCGGCAACCTCTCTTTTGCGCACGGTAGGATAGTACGGCACATTGAGGGACGGTCTTTTCGTAGGTTGTCATTTTGATCTGATTTGTTGATGGTGGTTGGGAAAAATGCAAGGAACGAAACGCAATGAGAACGGAGCGATTCGAACTAGCGGATTTCTTTTTAATGATTTTTCGAATATTAAAACTTTGGAAAATTGTAAAAAATCAAATACTATGCATTTTGTGTCGAGGTCTGGTGCGTTGTGCTTCTAAAATCCTCATTTGAATTGTGGTGTACAGAGTTGGGGTGCACGAGTTTGGTGTGCAACGGCAACCTCGTTTTCGCGCACGGTAGGGGCGTTCAACATATCGAGGAACTGTCTTTTTGTAGGTTGTCGTCTTGATCTGATTTTTTGCATGGTGGTGTGGAAAAATGCAAGGAATGAAACGCAATAAGAACGGAGCGATTCGGACAGGCAAAATTTTTTTAATGGTTTTTTGAAGATTAAAACTTTGGAAAATCGTAAAAAATCAAATACTTTGCATTTTGGTCGGGTCCGTTGTGTTGTGCTTCTAAAATCCTCATTTGAATTGTGGTGTACAGAGTTGGGACGAACGCTTTTGTTTTGGTGCAAAAACCTTTCTTTCACGCACGGTAGGGGTGTTCGGCACACTGAGGGACGATCTTTTTGGAGGTTTTCGTTTTGATTTGATTATTTGCATGGTGATAGAGAAAAATGCAAGGAATGAAAACGGAGCGATTCGAACGAGGGGATTTTTTTCCGAATATTAAAACTTTGGAAAATCGTAAAAAATCTAATACTATGCATTTTTGGTCGGGGTCTATAGCGTTGTGCTTCTAAAATCCTGATTTGAATTGTGGTGTTCAGAGTTGGGGCTCACGCTTTTGGTGTGGAGCGAAAACCTTGCTTTTGCGCAAGGCAGAGGCGTTCGGCACACTGAGGGATGATCTTTTCGGAGGTTGTCATTTTGATTTGAATTTTTATGTGGTGATGGAGAAAAATGGAAGGAACGAAATGCAATAAGAATGGAGCGATTCAAACAAGCTGATTTTTTTTTTAATGATTTTTCGAATATTAAAACTTTGGAAAATCGTAAAAAATCAAATACTATGCAGTTTGGGTCGAGGTCTATTGCGTTGTACTTCTAAAATCCTCATTTTAATTGTGATGTGCAGAGTCGGGGCGCACGCTTTTGGTGTGGAGTGAAAACCTTGCTTTCGCACATGACAGGGGCGTTCAGCACAACGAGAGACGATCTTTTCGCAGGTTGTCGTTTTGATCTAATTTTTTCTATGGTGATGGAGAAAAATGCAAGGAACAGAACACAATAAGTACGGAGCAATTCGGAGGAGCGGAATTTTTTTAATGATTTTTCGATGATTAAAACTTTGGAAAATCATAAAAAATCAAATTCTTTGCATTTTGGGTCGAGATCTATTGCGTTGTTCTTATAAAATCTCCATTTGATTAGTGGTGTGCAGGGGAAAAGTCATTCTCCTTTTTTATAATTACATCAATATTAAGCTTGATAAAATTAGTTTGTTCTAACATCGTGACTATGAAGGGGTTATACTTAATTACCTTTTGAGCGTTTTCACTTGAAAACACTTTGCGGTTCTGAAATAGTTTCATTTTGTGGCAGCACAAGGGCTTCTTGCTGTAACATTACAGGTCAGTTGCTCTGTGTTCTGGGTTTTCTCTACTTTTCCATTTGACCCTGTACTCATTTTCACATATACTGTTTGTTCTTTTTTATCATATGGCCCGTTACTTTGTTTCTGTTAGAATTTTTTTAATTTAAGGATTTTTCTGTTACTTCATATTACTTGTGAAATTTTTGCTTCAGCATTCATCTTTGATACTTTTGGTTTTTATCTTTTTGTTTGTGTATTTTATTTTTGGTTGTTTTGGGTTGCATGCATCAAAATATATGGTTTTTTTGGTTCAGGTTCGTTCCTTTTTCTTGAATCATGTCTCCATTTATTTATTTATTATCATTTTTTTTTTTTTGGTTCTAGGAGGATAGACTTAAAAATTAATACTTTTGTGTTTGATCTTTTTATTTGTGTATTCTGGTTTTGGTTGTTTTGGGTTGCATGCATCAAAATATATGGTTTTTTTTGGTTCAAGTTTGTGACTTTTTCTTGAATCATGTCTCCATTTATTTGTATTTTTGGTTCTAGGAGGAGGATAGACTTAAAAATCAATACTTTTGTGTTCATGAAGTTATTATCTTCAATAATTATGATAAGGGTCTTCTTAAATTTGCATTCTCGTTGGTTGCTTGTGTTCTTTGGACTGTCTTAATGCTTTTTTGTCATCAGTTTTATTGGTTTTTGCATCATAGCTCAAACTAAAGGTAAAAGGCCTCCAATCGCTAAAGAACAGTAGTAGACTCTAAACTCTGTATACAAATTGATTTGTTACATAAACAAACGGAAGATCGAATGTACAAGAAGTCAAAACAATTAATGAGGGTTAATTATGTGACAGTAAAAGGGAAATGCCACATTGGTTATGTATGCCAGGTGTAGTATTACTCACTGCTAAATGTATATCATCTATATTGCTATGGATGTTTTCTAGGTTTAGATATGGCTCCGACGATGTGTTCCTGACTGCTTGTATTTTATCTTGCACCAATATCAATTAAGCTGCCATGCGGCTCCAGAAATGGTTAAAACAGTTTCTAATAGAAAAGACTGATGATGCCAATGTGGTCTGTAGTCTGAAATTCAATGTTCTTGTCCTTCAATCAATTTTCTTCTTGTATTTTGTCTGAATCGAAGTCCTTCAAATTCAAAGATTTTATGAAGTTTCTATGTATTCATCGAAGCGACCCTTTGTTTCTGGGGTAACTTGCTGGTCTTATGGTTTTCAGCAGAGATGGATCCATCGATTTCTAAAGATGGTACAGGGAAGGTTCCGACTAAGATTGCAGCCTCAACTACCTCTGAACCTAAACGCTTTTTGAAGAGGTCTGAAGCTCAAGTTGATTCGGCTCAGACCCTACAAGAACCTGAGCAAGAAACAACATCTGCTCAAAAGAAGAGAGTTCTAGAGGCCTTAAGGCTCTCTGCTGATGAATGCAGCCGTCCTTTAAATAAGTGTAACATAGATCAACTACTTCAACAGATACGTGCAGCTTTAAATCAACATGATGGTATCTCTATTCCAGAAGGAATAAAGTTAATCAAGGACTTGACCTCCTATGAGTTGCAAATGGTTCTTATTCATTGTTTGAGTGATTAGGTAACACTTCAATCCATTTCTTCCCTTTATTCTGTTCAGTTTCAACTTCCCATTTTCTTGCAACTTTTTCCAGATCAAAACGCACTTTGACGTGTACTGTAACAAAGTAGAGGCCACTATCTCTGATCAGAACAAAGTCAATAGCTGATCTGAAAGCCAGTCTTGCTTTATATTACTCAATTGCAAAGCTCCAGGACAGTATGTTTGAGTCAACTCGTGCGTGTCATAACTCTAGAGTTAAGTCTCTGGAGGCCGAATTGGAGAGCAAGCATGCAGAGATCAAGGCTCTGAAGAAACAAGCTACTGCTTCAGAGCAGAAAGCTTCCAGACTAAAGAGAAGGCATTGACCCTGGTGAGGAAGATCGTTCGGTTGGACAAGTTCTCCAAGGAGCTGTCCCGCGGCTGCGAACATTGCCATTGAAGATTTGAAGGGCTTTAACTACTAATTATGTATAGCCTCTGTTTTCTCTTTTGGTTAACTTGTTTAATGTCATCAAATCAGAAGTAAAATCTAGCCTCTGTTTGCTCTTTTGGTTAACTGTGTAATTATAATATGTGAGTTTCTGATGTGATCGGGAATCTCTATGCTAGATTACTGGGATTAATGACAGAATTATTTCTCCTTTTCTCTGCTATGGTCATGTTCTCATTCGACACCCAAGATATTATCTGCTTTGAGTTCAAGGTGATTGAGTTTACGTGCTTTCTATTATGCATATTTTTTTGCTGCGTATGTCCTAGCCCTAGCTATCTCATTTGTTTTTTTTTTTTCTTGTAAAAGATGTACATACAACCATTCAGCCATGAGATATATGTAGGTGCGTATGACATACATACAATCAACTGATCATGAGACAACGTTATGTTAATGTTTATGACTATCAACATTCATGTGATTGGTTAGTTATATATGTATCCGATAAATGTACGATTATCAACTTTTCTTTGCTTATATATATATAATGTTAATGACTATCAACATTCCCGTGATTGGTTAGTTATATATATATCCGATAAATGTACGATTATCAACTTTTCTTTGCTTATATATATATATCGTATAATCTCTATATAGTGATATTTTATATAGGAATAATCTTCATTTAGTCGTAAAAATTTTTGGTCCCAACTTGGATCAATTATAAATAAAAATAAATTTCACATTGTAATAAGTTATAATATTTCTAGGTCCCGTCTTGCAAAAAAAATATATGCTATATTACATTAAAGGTTTAAGATGAAATAAAATAATTATTTAAAGTTGTTTGAGACAATGATTTATGTTTTAGAATTGTTACCACATTTTTTATATTACAAGTACGTAATAAGCTGCCAATATAGACACTTTTTTATTAAAGCCAAAATAATTTTAGCTCGCAAGGATGTTTAGATGAAATAAAATAAAAATAAATTTCACATTGTAGTAAGTTATAATTTTTCTAGGTTCCGTCTTGCAAAAAAAAAATATGCTATGTTACATTAAAGGTTTAAGATGAAATAAAATAATTATTTAAAGTTGTTTGAGACAATGATTTATATTTTAGAATTGTTATCACATTTTTTATATTACGAGTACGTAATAAGCTGCCAACATGGACACCTTTTTATTAAAGCCAAAATAATTTTAGCTCTCAAGCATGTTTAAAGCTTCTTGGCATGAAAGTTTTGATATTTTCATACTATCATCCTCGGGATTATCTCTATCCTCTTTTTATCTAATTTTAGTAATGATTTCTTTTTCAGTTAAAGCATATATGGCTTATTGCTTATTTAAATAATTAAGGAAGACATTAATATTCATTTGATTAGTGTAGTGAAGTTATCAAATCTAATTACTCAATTTTGTAATGATTTTTTGATATCAATTTCCGTACTATCCTAATGCTATTAAAATAATGAATTAAAATCCTAATACTAACTAAACATGAATTATAAAATAAGAAATAAATATAATAATTTTTAAATCAAAATAATAATTCTTCTTCTTAATAATAAATTTAGTTTGTTTCAATCTTATGATATATATATATATATATATATATATAATTTAAAGATATATGATATTAGCCACCTTCTAGTTCTATATAAAAGCAAAAAGTAAGAAGCATAAAGTTGGATATAAACCCCACAAAGGCCCCACGCCTCTCAAAGCCCAGAATCTTTCACATGTGCCCCTCAATTTTCAATTCCCAACTTAACCTTTCAATTGATGGAATGCCCATAAAAAAAGAATCTATTTTTTTTTTTCTTTTTATATTATATTCGTTTCAATGTTAATCACATTAATTTTATCAAGATATAATAAAACAATAAAAATCTTAAAATTTCGAAATAATAGAAATTTATTTACTATCAAATGTTAAGACTTAAGTGATAAGGTATATAAGAAGACAATTTGATAAATATTTGATAACATATAACAGTGTATTGTTTCTAAAGATCTCGTCACAAGGGAGACTCGAAGAATAATATTACGCTGACAAATCTTTCTTATTAATTTTTTCTCATAAACGTGACATAGTAATTTATAATTGGTCAATCGCAATGAGTCTTGCTTGCCCAATAATAGAGATCTCGTCTTATCAATTATAAGTTGTCACGTCATATTTATAAGATAAAGTTATTAAAAAAGATTTGTCAACCAATATTTACTGAGACTCAGCTAAGCTTCCTTCCACGAGATCAAACCATTAGGGTTTACATAATCAGGGTTTGATATAACAGTAAATTTAATTTATCAAAAATTTAAATAATTAAATACCTTATACTTTGGTCAGTCAAATAAGTAGCCGCCATTTAAGGTACTGTATTTTTTCTATTGTAGAGCCTGCGACATGGAATCACTACCTTTTGTGTTAATTAATATTTTAATGACAAAACGCAGCCCCCAATTCAACGAAGCGGACGTAATTGGGTCCAGGTTCAATGTCTTTTAGTATCGAAATCTAGTTTCACTTTCGCATGTCTCTCTGTCAACTTCCACGCGCATCCCTGCACGCGCTCTTGCTTTGGTATTTTCTTATTCGGATATGTAATTAATTTTAATG
This sequence comes from Pistacia vera, assembly GCF_008641045.1. Classification (NCBI taxonomy): domain Eukaryota; kingdom Viridiplantae; phylum Streptophyta; class Magnoliopsida; order Sapindales; family Anacardiaceae; genus Pistacia; species Pistacia vera. The sequence goes on along the minus strand of NW_022196024.1, from coordinate 202,288 downwards.
TAATTAGTATGTGGGCTTTTAATTATTTAAAGGTTTGAATTGAAACTTTTTAAAAAATAATTTATGAAATTTCTACTTTGATAGATAAAATGTATGAATTTAGTCTATTTTATTTAAAATAAAGCTAAATTGAATAAAATTCTTATTTATGCAAAATAAATTGGCTTAAATCAAATGGATTTAAAAAAAATTATCAAACAAACATAGGAGAATAATTTATAAATTTCAATCACATTCTTAAACTTTAAATTAATTAAAATTTAAAATTGGATTTTTTTCGTTTTAAAATGAGTTTTTAAATAATTTCTAATAGAGAATTTTAATAAATCTGATGAAAACTAAAAAAAAAAATTAATATTTCTTTTTGTAAACCAATAAACTTTTATATTGCGTTTGGAATGGGAGATATTTAAGTTAATTTTATATTTAATTTCAATTATTAATTAGGAATATTATTATCTGTGTCACTTAAATTTTCAAATATTTATCAAAAGAAAAAAAGTCTTATATTTATTAAATATAAGTCAAATATATAGGCTTCGTGTGGTTCACATATTGGAAAACTATTCTAGTTTTCCCAAAAAAGTTAACTTTGGTTCACCTATTTTCAAAATACAATTCTAAATTATTTAATTTCTTTTAAACACCCTAAATTTGTTAATCTAACTAAACAACCTCTAAATTTTTTTTTTAAAAAATTGACAAAAACACCCCAATAACCCAAATTTACCAGATTCCGACTACCACTGTCGGAAGTTGGCTGGAATCTGGTATAATGGCGCACTACCGACTGAATATGGCCGATGGTGCGATTCAACTGGTAGTGCACCAATCTAAGACGGCCAAATATTTGGTTGTTGATAGTCGTCAACGACGGCCAAGATAGGGTCATCGTTGACCATCAACGACAACCGTATCTTAGGCCATCATTGACGACCAAATACGACCAGATCTGGTCATCAATAGCCATATCTAGCCGTAGATCTGGCATTTTTCAGCCAGATCCAAAGTGGAACTGACCGAAAAAGATCATATCGGTGCATGATCGGCAAGATCCTGCCAGTCATGCTCCGATACAGCTACTCCAGCCACCTTCCGGGGGTGGTGGTCGGCTGTCCGTATTTAATGAGTGGGTTAGAAGTGTTTTTGTTAACTTTAAATATTTTATTATAGGGGTGTTTAGTAAATAAATAAACATAGGGGGTATTTTTGTTAATTTTTAAAATTCTACATCATAATACCCATCCAATTTAACTTTTTTCAAAATATTACTCTAAAAACCACCCAATAATAAACCAAACGGAGCTATAAACTATTAGAAAATTAAAAATGTTTTTGTTTTTTAAAATCCAGGGTGTTATTGTCGAAAAAAAAAGAGAAAGCGCGTGGCGTTTGCGTTTCGGCTCCAACCGTGAGTCTTCAACAGAGGTCAAAACTCAAAAGAACAAATCAAGCCCGTGTCGGGCACGTGAGGGTGGCACACAATAGCAGCACGCACGATCAGATAAACTATAAGCGCACTTCACTTTCCCGTTCTTCATAACCACCCAAATTCAACACAACACAAACAAATAAGATCTCATTTCATATTTTAATTCCCCCCCGTCTCTCTCACTCTCTTTCGCATTTCAAATCCTTCAACGCTGCGTTTTGCACTTTCGCCGAGTAATCTTTCACTATCACTCTACCGAAGCCATGACCTCGACGGCGTCGTTTGCAGCTACCAACACTGTGATTCCTAGTGATCCGAAGCTTCGGATTCGGAGCTTCACCGGATTGAAATCGTCGCACTCGCTTGCTCTCTCCAAGAGCTTTCGTGCCCTCCCCATCCCGTACTCCTCCAGAGCTGCCTCGACCTCGCTCGTCAGAGCTGTCTCCACGGTGACGTTTTGTTTAATTTTACTCTTTTTTTTTTTTTTTTCAAAAATTTTGTATTCTTTGATGTGTTTATGTAAAAGCGTTTGGTTAGCTTTGTGTTTGAAAGCGCTTCCGTAAAGTGCTTTAGAAATAAAAGCGCTTGTGGGTTTTTTTTTTTTTTTTTAAATAATAAAAATCTTAGCACTAAAATTGTGTGGTTCCGAGACATTATAAATTATTATTTAAAAAAAAAATGAAGAAGAAGAAGAAAGAAAGTAAAATGGTAAACATGCATTATTTTGCGATCTAAAAGTGTTTTTTTTGTCAATACAGTTATCAAGTGCTTTGATATAATGAGCTTCAGCCAAAACATTAGGGAATTGATATTTAGGCGCTTTAAACTATTTCAAAGTGCTTTTAATGGAGTCAGTTATTTGGTTTTTTGTTTGGTTGATGAGAATGAACAGCTTTTCGTTTGCTTTCTGTGTGTTGTGGGAACTGATGTTAAAGTTACTGTGACGTTTTGCCAAATGGTTTGTAAACCATTGCTTTGTGAAATGAGTACGTTCAGATGAATTTTATATATTCAGGATCTAAGAATGAATTTGGTGAACTTGAATTGAAAACAGTCCGTCAAGTCAAAGATGCTGATGGTTAGGTCAAATATATTGTAAGGCCATTAAATAATCATGCTTGTTAATGAGCCAAACTTATTCCTTGTTATTCGAATTAGCTGGCTCATTTTCAAAATTCACAATGACTTTATGAAATGCATTTTACATATTCTTTTCCATTTTATAACGAGGAATGTGATACTTGTAACATCAAAGAAAATATTTTATTACAAATTTGATGTTCAATGTCATGTCATTCTATGCAACTAGTATAAAAGTATTGCCTCCTAAGAAAAATAGAAAATCGGCCTCGGTCATGTATATACAAGACCCAAGATTATATACTATATGGGAGTGGCCGTATTGCTGAGAAATAATCCTAACATCTCATATCAGCCCTTGGATCAACTCCTAGAAGGTAATGGGAAGTGGTCTAATGGCTGAGATGGGGTGGACAGCCCCACCTCCTCTTCTCTGAACTGTGTTGAAGCCTAAACTATCTATTTCCTAATAAAGTATCTTTGATAGTTTCATCTATTAAATGAAATGGCAGTCTCAAGGATAGTAGAAAGGGTCATCTGAGCTCAACCTAATCAAAGAATCCAGTTCCTCAATTATCTTTGTTGCTATAATTGTCATTTTTTTATAATATCTTGTTGATGTAATCAATATCAAAACAAGATCCTGGAAACTTAGCTTCATTGTAAATAAATGTTCTTTCTTTTGCAGCCAGTAAAGCCCGAGACTGAACCCAAGCGTAGTAAGGTGGAAATAATCAAAGAGCAAAGTAATTTCATAAGGTACCCACTTAATGAGGAATTGTTGACGGATGCTTCTAATATAAATGAGTCTGCTACACAAATAATCAAGTTCCATGGGAGCTATCAACAATATAACAGAGATGAGCGTGGTGCAAAATCTTACTCATTCATGCTTCGAACTAAGAACCCTTGTGGAAAAGTTTCAAATCAACTCTATCTGACCATGGATGATCTTGCCGATCAGTTTGGGATTGGAACTCTTCGTTTGACTACCAGACAAACATTTCAGCTCCACGGTGTTCTGAAGAAGGACCTCAAAACTGTAATGAGTAGCATCATTAGAAGTATGGGATCAACTCTTGGAGCATGTGGTGATCTTAATAGGAATGTGCTTGCTCCACCTGCTCCTCTTGTAAGGAAAGATTACCTATTTGCACAGGAAACGGCAGAGAATATTGCTGCTCTCCTCACACCTCAGTCAGGTTTTTATTATGATATGTGGGTGGATGGGGAGCAAATAATGACAGCAGAACCACCTGAAGTAGTGAGGGCACGCAATGATAATTCTCATGGAACTAATTTCCCTGATTCTCCAGAGCCAATCTATGGAACTCAGTTCTTGCCAAGAAAGTTCAAAATTGCAGTAACTGTGCCCACAGATAACTCAGTTGATATCCTCACTAATGATATCGGTGTTGTTGTTGTTTCTGACGAAAAAGGAGAGCCTCAAGGATTCAATATATTTGTAAGATACTCATCTGCTCAAACAAAATTTATTTCTACTTTCCCGTACTGTGGTTGTGATTATGATTTCTGTTGCAGGTTGGTGGTGGTATGGGAAGAACACATCGATTGGAAACCACATTTCCTCGTCTGGGAGAACCTTTGGGATATGTGCCAAAAGAGGACATTTTGTATGCTGTGAAAGCTATTGTCGTTACGCAAAGAGAACATGGGAGGAGAGATGATCGTAAATATAGCAGAATGAAATATTTGATCAGCTCCTGGGGAATCGAGAAGTTTAGAAGTGTCGTTGAGCAATATTATGGAAAGAAATTTGAGCCTTTCCGTGAACTTCCTGAGTGGGAATTTAAAAGTTATTTAGGATGGCATGAGCAGGTTTGTTTTATTGACTCAAAAGATATTGTCATATTTTCGTTTGTTGGTCCTGAGGTTTGAATTTTTTGATACTCTACCATAGTGAAATTTAGACTATTTTTCTCAGGATCACATCCCAATTCCATTTGTTTGAAAATAAACTTTCCTTTGCCTCTTTGCTTTGGCTTTTCTGACCATTTAAATTTTGTGGACAGGGTGATGGTGCTTTATTTTGTGGACTCCATGTTGATAGTGGTCGTATTGCGGGAAAAATGAAAAAGACATTGAGGGAGATAATAGAGAAGTATAATTTAAATGTGCGTATTACAGCAAACCAGAATATCATATTGTGTGATATTCGCAAAGCATGGAAGCGTCCCATCACCACAGCTCTTGCTCAGGCTGGTCTGCTGGTAAATTTCTTTTACGGACAGTGATACCAACATCATTCTCTGATTATGCAATGTATCTTACTAAAACCCTCAGAACTTGGTCAACTTAGTTGCTAGCTTGGAACTTATGATTCATCTGTGTGGCTTAGATAGGATGATAAGATTAATAGATATATAATTGAATTTCTGAGTTATAAAGTAGAGCTGGATTAACTTAAATTATCTGGCACTCTTGCTGCACACAAATAAGGCATTGACAGATATGAGGCTTTGTATTATTGAAGTCTGGATGTGACAAGTACATAATAGTTCATATGACTTGGAGACTCCTATTTATTTTGGCTTGATGTATCATAACAGACTTTATTTTCAGCAGCTCTCATATCTGGTATAGTTTAAACTTAGAGGACTAATAAAAAAAACCTGAGTGTGTTTAGGGGCAACTGTAACATCTGGCATTGTTAATCGGGTTTTCTAATTACCAATCTTTTATTTGCTTAATTCTAATCGGAGCTTGGTTATGTATGGTTGTGTGCAGCTTCCTAAATATGTAGACCCCCTCAACATAACTGCAATGGCATGCCCTGCTTTGCCTCTTTGCCCTCTTGCAATAACTGAAGCTGAGCGAGGAATACCTGACCTTCTCAAGCGGGTTAGAGCTGTATTTGAGAAGGTATATAACTTATGATTCATGTTTAGAAAAATTAGCCAAGTACTTGTTAACAATGGTGAATCAATATTTTTGTGTACATTGGAGTTGCAAGATGAAATAAAAGCCATGACCTTTTGTGATATCAGGTCGGTCTCAAGTACAGTGAATCTGTGGTCATAAGGGTAACAGGCTGCCCTAACGGTTGTGCTAGACCATACATGGCCGAGCTTGGACTGGTTGGTGATGGTCCAAACAGCTATCAGGTATTTTAAGCACTGACTTGACTCTCCTCTCTTTTATCAAAATGCAAGTAGTAAGGGAACATTCCATTGTGTTAAAAACAGATATGGCTTGGTGGAACCCCCAATCAAATGTCGTTAGCAAGAAGCTTTATGAACAAAGTTAAGGTTCAAGAGTTGGAAAAAGTTTTTGAGCCCTTGTTCTACTGCTGGAAACACAAACGACAAACAAAGGATGAATCATTTGGTGACTTCACAAACCGCATGGTAAGCAGTAAAGCAATGACATCCTGAAATTTTTCATGCATTAATAAGACTTAGCCTAACATTCATGTTGACTGCGACTGGTTGATTTCAGGGATTTGAAAAGCTTCAAGAGCTGGTTGAGAAATGGGAAGGTCCAGTAAGAGCATCACCGAGACACAACCTGAAACTTTTTGCCGATAAGGAGACATATGAAGCCATGGATGACCTCGCCAAGCTGCAGAACAAGTCCGCCCACCAGTTGGCCATTGAAGTTATCCGCAATTTTGTTGCAGCCCAGCAAAATGGCAAAGGTGAATGAGTTAGCCATTATGGAATTAATTTGCCTTCCCTCCACCCCTCCCCTTCTCTCCATGCAGTTACTAACAGCTGGAACAGATTGATAACAGAACCTGTTATCATTTTGTAACAAGAAGTTTTCGCTAGTTTGTTTTCTATGTTAAGAAGAAAAAAAAGAGTACAAAACCTGTACCCGAACCTTGTGCCCTATTTTCCCGAGTTGTTAAATTATGACTTTTTTGTCGCTTATCCTTTGAATTAAAACGTCTTTTTCAGGTGTTTGATCATCAATTTGTTTTCAGTTTCCAATCCGAGAAAATTTTAGGACAAGTAGTTCTAGATTTCGGAATGCAAAATCTTCTTGGGATTCTTTACAGGTAGCTTCTGTGCAAGGTTGCTAAGTTCTGCTTTCTTTTCTAGTTTGCTTTTTGTGCAATCATGTTTTCAATGAAAGACTTTAAAACAGTTTTGCAGTGATGTTCAGGGAAATTATTTGTTGAGAGAAATTGTTGAGTGTTCTTAATGCGCCATTATGATCAAGAGGATTTAAGATTATAAATAGGAGAAATAAAAGTGATGGATGTGATAATCAGTTTCTATGAAGGATGAACTGGTGAATTTACAAAACCAATGGGGAGATGAAACCAAGGAGATAACATAAACAAGATTTCTCCAATACAAGACAGACAAACAAGTTCTTAATTCTTTCACATTAATCTGAGACGCCAATTAACACACTAACAAACAAAATTAGATTGAAAAATTTATCACTTGCGACAGATTTTAGCTGTAGGCATTGTCACACAAATAGGAGCATACTTCTTCTTAGCTTCTGGTGTCCCTGGTTTTGGCTCATCTGCTATGGCGATTTTCGCCATGGAAGCAGCGGCCGCTGCTGCAGCTGCAAACACCATCTCCCTCCTTCCGTTGCTGCTGCTGCTTTGTTGTTGTTCCTTACTATTCTTCATCTCCAAGCTCATTACTTTCTCCCCGTCTGCCCCTGTTGATGCCGCCTTGGCCGCTGCCACAATCATCCCTCTTCTGCTGCCAGTGACCTGGTTTTTGGTTAAGTTTGGAAGCAGTGAGGCTGAGGCTGCTGCCATGGTGGTCATTGAGGCCATTTTTTGTGTGATTTTTTTTTTTTTAATGAATGAATTTCTCTGTGTTCAAATGGATAGAGAGAATTTGGGTTATATGTTTGGTGTGTCAGTGAAATTTTAATGAGGGTTGGGAAGAATGATGAATTCATCATCCGTTTTCTTATCCTTATGTGATGTTTGAGCTAATGGGTTTTTGCCACGTGTGTGCTTTATCTTGGTTAAAATTTTGTGTGGTTGTGGTGGCTATTGCCTCAAAGTTTATGCGGTTTTCTGTGTACTAGAGGGTTCATTTCAATTTCTAAGATTAGACCTTTAGATAATTAAAGAAAACACTATTTTGGAGGTCCTTATGCTTTTGATAAGTTACGGTATGACCCTTTTTTTAATTGGTTTAATAGATAAGACATTTCATTTACTGTTGTTTCATTTTTACCTCTCCACAATTTTCATGCTTTTACAGTTTTACTCTCTCTAGCAACTCTAACGTTGGAATCCACGTAACTCTACCATTAGAGTCACTAATTTTTTTTTAATTATTCTCCAAATTAGTGTTATAAATTACATATAAAATTTTCTTTAAGCTATTAAATCAGTTAACTAATTATATTTTATTAACGAAATTAAGAAATAAAATATATTGGTTTTAAAAAGTAATAGTAAATGTATATAAAAGTTAATTTAATTCTCTAAAAATAAAATTTGACTCTAGTGCTATAGTTAACTAGACTCTAGTGCATTATACGAAATTACGAATGGGCTTATCTAAAAAGAAGTCAGATTTCAATTAAACCTTTACAAAAGAGTTTTTTGAGTAATTATTTCATAATTAAAACACAACAAAGAAAGTGTACATATATATGCCCACACCTAAAAAAAAAAAAAAAATTTAACGATCAAATTAGAAGTTAATGACTAACCATTAGTTTCACAAAATGTAAAATCAAAATCAATGATTAATCACTCATATTTAGTTCGCATATTAGGAACATCTGTATATAATTGTATTAGGATCAGACACATTCACTATTAGGTCGTTGTTGTATGTAAAATATCATTTTAATTTAATGAATAGATTTAAAGATATTCCGACTCGATCCTGATATAGTTATATTTAGAGTAACACAACATTCACAAACACTTTTCACTAACTTTCTCTCACAAACATTATGTGTCAGCTCATAATTCGTTAATTTACATGCATTCCGTCTGACAAAGCCAATTATAAACTCCCACATAAAGTTAGTGAGAGGGGTTAGTAAGGTTAGTATTATTGTTATATTAATTACATTTTAATTAAAAATAAAAAAAAAATTATGAGTTAAAAGTAAAAAAAAAAAAAAGCATTATTTGAGCACGGATGATTCAAAGGCAGCAAAGAAATGAACTGACTACTGTCTCTGTTCTCCATTTAAATATGAAGCGACATCGTTTTCTGTCAGTACATCCTACACAGCCAGAAAATTCAGCTTTTGTTCGGTACTTTAATTTTCAAGTTGCCCGCTTACCGTCCGGATCTTTTCTCAAATAATCGGTCGATTCATAGAAATTATCTGCAAGCAAAAACCGATACAATCGGCGTAGAAAGCGCCGAGCATTGTCCTATACGTTTGTACTACGCCTCACCAACCGTACCAAAGTCACGTGACAAAACACAACTCTTACGAAAAAAAATTATTTATTCTTAACTTTAAAAAAAAAAAATTTATTTTATTTTCAAAAACATTTTTGACAAGTTGATAATTATTTAGTAATTCATTTTCATAAAACTTGACGTTTAAGATATTTAAAATAAATTTAATATTTTATCTTTCAAATTTAATTAAAAAATTTGCATATAATTTAAATTTAATAAACAAATTTACAACAAATAGATTTACAGATAACAAACATGTTGAATAAGGACGGAGATCATCGTCCTTATCACGTAAAGAAAACCTTTATAGAAAGAACATAACCATTATATTAAGTTTAATAAAAAAATCATATAATTTAAAGTAACTTAAAGAAAATTTAATTTAAAAAAATTAATTTTTATTCACTTTAATAAAAAATTAATCCGTTGTCACCCAAAAAAAAAAACTTACAAATGGCGATGAGAGCAATTTTGAATTCTAGAGAATTAAAATAGATTCTCCATGTCCAAACAAGGTCTTATTATAATTGTAATTCATTGGTCAAACATTAATTATTATAATATTAATTTAAAAAATATGATTTAAACGCAAGATGTAATGGAGACAATGCAAGAACATAAGCTCCATTATATAAGACAAACTTGTCCTTTACTTCTAAAACAATTAAATTTAATTAAATTTATTAAATTAAATACATTGACTTGGGTCCTTGGAAATGCATTATATATAACTTAATTAAATGCGAGTTAATACATCATCTTGTATTAATTAGTATTATTATAAAAAAATATTACAACTTGAAGTGGTACTTTAATTTCTACTTTCATTTAAATAAATATATAAAATAAATCACTTGCCCACTAGTTTTTAAACAACTGGTTTCATGTATATATATATATATATATATATGTGCGCACCTCAATTAATTTTTCTTTCTTTGAGACTAACGTAGCAACTCATCGTCATGACCTTTTACTTATATTGCGGTTACTCAAAATCAAATTTGAGACCATATGTCTATCCATTCTATTTCTAATAACCCCTAACCATCTGGGTTATTCACAGATGAATAAAAACTTTTGATTTCCATATTAAATGTTCATAATGTTTGTATTTGAAAATTATTGTTCAGTGTACTCATAAATTTTCTCTCACAACTTTGATATAGAAGTTCGCAATTGGTTAGTCGCAGTTTATCAGATAGAATTCATTGCGAGATCTTACGTCAGAATTGTGCGAAAAAGTTTGTGAGAAAATATTGTAAACGTAATATTTTTGTTAAATTAAATCATTTTTTTTTTTTTTTTTTTGTTATTGATTAAAGGGTCTTACATTAATACTAGTATGAATATAACTAAATTATCGAATTAAAATGGAGATTTTAAGATTTGAGAAATATAAGATAAAAAAAGGGGAGACGTTTGAGGAATGACAAAGCCATAGATTTAAGCAAGAAAGCGTAAAAATTGTATTTAAAAATTAATTAAATTTGAAAAAACAAAACGTGTAAATCGAGAGAGAAAGAATCAAATAAATCAGACAACTGCAGAAAGAAACCTCAAGAAGAATGAGCCTGTCAGTCGCTGTTCTCTTCTGTTCTCTTGATATTTCAATCATTTCTTTTTATTTTATTTTATTTAATTTAAATCTCTTCAGTAATCAAATCGACTGTAGTGTGAATAAAGACTAATAATAAGAAAATATTGATAATTTTATTGGTAATTATGTCAAACCCCTTATCTCTTTGAAACTAACAACTTTTACCCTTTGGCTATGGTAATTTTAACTATTGGAAAAATCGAGCACGACCATGACATTAACCCATTTAACAAGATTGGTTTTCAGGTCTAGTTCTTACTGGGTGTAGTCGTTACTGGTTCATATGTTAACCATTTTGATTTAGTCTTCAAAAGTTATTTTACTTGCTTTAACTGTCAATTAAGGCTAAAAATAAGAAATTTTGATGATTCACTTACTATTTTTAAGTCTTAACACCACATCACGGAAGGAGCGAGATTGTCCTTTATTTAGGTTGCCAATTTAGGTATAAAGAAATTCTCACTCTCTTGATTTTAAAATCTAACAATATCCTCCTTAATTTTCAATTCAGAAACTTAAAAGTTAAAACAAAGAGAGAGGATCGCGTCGTTAGTTTTTGAAACTAAGGGGTGAAAAATGTAATTCCCTCTTCTATCTATCTATATATGCATGCACGATAATAATTTTAATCAAAAAAACTGTTGATTAATTAATTATTAAAGATAATTAATTTAACTTAAAAATAATCATCATGCAGTAACTTTAACGGCACGGAGTAGTTAATTTTTGAATTATTTTGTTAATTTCCACTTAATTAATATGACGTTAAAATTGACAGTTTGTGAGTAGAGAGTGAGAGTCAGTGGGTGAGACCTTTTTTGCCTTGTTGTTTGTGAATTTTGACAGTCACACTCAGTCTCTCTTTAGTCTTTACCGTTACTATGATTCAAAATTTTCGCTCAATTAAATTATCAATTATTTGAATATGAAATTGACTTTTCTTTAAACTTCATTTAATTTTGTGATGATGTACTTTAATTAATTATTAATAGCTTAGAAACTTTTTGACCAATTAATGATTGACACATCATCACTTTCATGACATACACTATGATTAAAATCGATTGAATGTGTATCTTATATTATTGGTTTGGTAAAAGATATATATATATATATATATATATATATGTTTCCTCCTACATCAAGTAGAGTGAACTCATCAAAATAGAACGTTATCATCACTCTAACCAATATTTAATTATTAGAATTGTTAAAGCAAAACAATTGGTATCATATAAATATATAACCATAATACCATAGGCTTTCCCAAGATTATAATGTTAATGTCCGTACCTTCTTTAGTGTAATTATGTAGCACAAACTATGGCATACTTGCCTTGAATTTGGGTTGATTTCTCACTTTCTTTTATGTTTTTTCTTGAGAGNTTTTTTTTTTTTTTTTGACTAAGAATGTTTGAATTAATTTATGCATATTTTAAATAATTTTCAGGGTGATGAAATTAACGGGTGAATAAACCCTCTAGTATATGGTCACTTCTATGAATAATTAAGGAGAATCAAAATCAAAATCTCTTGAATAATACACTCAAGAAGTACTATTGTCCCATCTAACCACTAAGGGGCGGTTAAATTTCGGTAATATTACCACTAGAGCTGAAGAAAAAGAAGGAAAAATTATCTAGATGTGGACAAGGTGAGAAGCCATTCAAAAAATTTAATGGAGCAAGTTGAAAAAATTCAGTCTTGCGAATTCTGTGTGATGCTAATTAATAACAATAATGAATGAAGAAGTGGTGGTGAGTTGTTTTTACCTCTTTTGGCTCCTTCCCAAAACCTCCGTTAATAAATAACAATGCCATTCTCAAACTCACCATTAAATTATGAAGATATTCTTCTCACTTCTCCATGAAAAACATTGCCCAAGAACAACAAATAAATTACCCTTCAGAGAAACACCATAAAACAGCACACTTAATTAACTCAACTCCCCTTTACTTCACCTTTCATTTGAAAATCTCTGTTCCTTCCTCTTCACGAGGTTGCACGCCTATTTCTCTTTACTCTTAACTAGTACTATTTCTCCAGCTCTTTCTCTCTCTCTGTCTCTTGTTCTTTAACCAATGAAAGGCTCTCATTCCCCTATTAAAATATTAACAAGTTCCTCATTTTTTTACTATATAACTTCTTCTTTGTAGTTTGATACAACAACTCTCATGCAGTTGTAGTTTTGTTGTTGGTCTTACTTAAAAGTGGAATTTGAGTTTTGAAAAAACTCTGTTGAAGCCGTTACTTTCTTCATAAATAGGGCTTGGTGAAGCTGAAGTGTAACTGAAAGTGCTGAAACGTTTTTGTTTTATGGAGAGAGTGGCGGTGGCAGGCGGGCCTAGGAGGGCGAAATGGCAGTACCCGCAAGCGCAACAGACGCCGAGGATTCTTCAGCTGCCGCGGCGGCCGAGGAAGAAGGTGGTGAAGAGTGGTGGGAAAGCGGGTGGAAGGGAGAAAAGGGGCAGACTTGAGGTGTTGTTTGATCAGGAGAGGGAGTTTTCGAGAGGGGTTGTGAGGGAAGTTGTGGTGGTGAGTGAGGAAGAAAGGAGAGGGAGAGTAGAGGAGAGTGGTGGTGGTGGAGGAGGAAGAGGGGGAATAACGGAGGTGGAGGAAGAGAAGTGGAGGTTTCAGGCTGAGATGTTGAGAGCTGAGTGTAATCTTTTGAGGATTGAGAGAGAAGTTGCGGTTAAGAAAATGGAGAGGAGGAGAGTTCAAGTGGAGAGGATCCTGAGATCTGCCATTCAAACTCTTGTTTCTGTTAGTCTCACTTTCTTTCACATTATTATTATTCTTTTTAATTCAAGGGTTTTTTCTGTTGCTGAGAAAATTTGGTAAATAGTTAAAAAATTAACTTGATTTTGTGATCATGTCATTTTTATTGGTGTCAATTAGTTCATTTGGTTAGATCACTTAATCTTTCTCCATTTGCTTAGTAATCAAACTGTTAGTGGGTTAATTCTAAGGTCTGTTTGGTTGCTGAGAAAATGTGAGGAGGGAAAAGAAATTGAAGATTTGAACTGATATGGGGTTCATTATTAGTCATTATATTTCAAGGGTTTGTATGGTTGCTGAGAAATTTTGGTAAATAGTTAAAAGAATAACTTGTTTTGGTGATCATGTCTGTATAAGTGGATATCACTCTTTGTTTTAGGATGAATTCATTTGGTTAGATCACTGCATTTATCTCCATTTGCTTAACAATTAAACTGTAAATGGGTTTAAGGGTTTGTTTGGTTGCTGAGAAAATGTAGGTAGGGAAAAGAAAATGAATATTCGAACTGATAAGGGGTTTCATTGTCTGGTTTGAATGGTACTAATTTATTTCAGATTTGCGTGTAGGGGAGGAGCAAGATTTGTTCAGGAGAGGATGTGAGCATAGTACTGGAAAATGAGATAATGCATTTGACACAGAAGCTAGAGAAGCTGCAAAGAAGATCGGGAGTTAAGTATTTGGAGGGTAAGAAATGCAGTAATTTCGATGAACAAGCGTCTCTGCTTCAACGACGACTGGTGAAAGTTGAAGGAAAATCCGACGAGATGTGTGTCAAGGAAATTAGCGAAATGGCAGTAGCAAGCTTGTCAATCCAAACAAGTTGCAGAGTGGATGAGAGCTCCATTTCAAATGAGAACTGCCATGTAAGAATAGATCGATCTTTTTTACAGTTCAGATTATGATGCATGATTTGATTGCTTATTGATTCGAGAATTATGTGTGTGCAGGTGGAGATTCTGAGGAGGAAAATGGAGGGCTTGTCGAAAGGGATTTTGTTGGAGAGAATGGAGGAAGAATATGGTTCAATGCCCTCCACAGCCACCAGTTCTGCTTCTACTTCAAAGCGAATTGAGTTTCCTGAAATGTCTTCGGTATTAGTCTGGCAGCCATATAAGGTATATAACCCTGCTGAGGAAGAATATATTTCGGTAACACTTGTTTATTGTAGATCTTCTCTTATTTAGAATCTAACAGGAATTTCTTTGGGAGCAGGTGAAGTCTCAAGAGGAGAAGAAGTGTTCAGGACATTGCAAGGCAATAGTGCGAAGGATTGTTGAGCAAGTTCGGGCCGAGACTGAGCAATGGTCTCAGATGCAAGAGATGCTGGGGCAGGTACGGGATGAGATCGAAGAATTGCAGGCATCTCGAGATTTTTGGGAAGATCGTGCAATTAATTCAGATTATCAGATTCAATCCTTAGTCTCCGCGGTAAGATTTTTGTAAACATTTAATCACATTTCTTTGATAGGAAGTTTCAGTGTCAGCTGAGTTTCTTATGTTGCTTTTAAATTAGGTGCAAGAATGGAAACAAAAAGCACTTTCTTCAGAAGCAAAAGCAGATGAGCTACAAGCACAAGTGGCAATGCTTCAGAAGAAGATTGAGAGGTTGAGGAAGGAGCAAGATAGTGGAGCATTAAGGGCTGAAACCTCGTCACCACTTGCCCGGGAGTCCCAGAACGAAACCGAGAAACGAGTACTAATCTGTCGCTTGAAGGAAAATCATCGCGGCATTGACAACGTCAACAAGCAGAGGGAGGCCTTGAATGATGGAAGAAGAAAAGCAAGGTCATCGAGCAATGCACTTGTTTCTCCAAAGCGATCGCCCTTGCAAGATATCGGTAATCAGTCACTGTTGACAAGGCAGAATAGCAGAGCGATTTTCCCTTTGCATTCTAATGCAGAGAGCAGGTTTTGAGAGCTGCTGCAAAGGTCTATTCTTCCTTCATCATTATGTTAACTAAATGTGAAGCTTCTTGGCTGAAGAACTGGCTTGAAGTTTCACTAACAGAAATCATCATCATGGTGGCTTTAAAAATTTCTATAGTTTTGGGAGCAAGCAAGCATCCCAAAAAATCTGAGGACCCGGTAGCGGGACGGGGACAAGAACAGGTGTTGGATGAGTATACCATGTCATCAAGTTTAGACGGGGCATCTGTTCAATAGAGTATTTTCGTGTTTATAATAATTTTTGAAAACCATTGGGTATGACGAATGGTATGAATGGAATGAAGGCGATCGAGGCTCAGAGAGGGTTTTGGAAACGGATTAATTGTTTCTTAAATAAAACGCACATTTGATATAGTTTTGTTGAATTAATATGATGTAGTATGTTTATCCCTGAGAAGTTAAAATTAATTATGATGATCTAAATTTTAAGAAAATCAAGAGTTTATTAACTATGATAATCTAAATTTTAAGAAAATTAATTATATACTCTTTCCATTAGCTTGCTCTCTCATCACACAGCTTCACTCGAATGGTGGGATGAAGAAGAAGAAGAAAAAGCACTGGGCGAAAGCGTATAATCCTTTTATTGGGATGGGAGGAGTTGGCAAGAAATAAAGCATTTTTGAACAACAATTTGTTGCTCTTGATTTGTCTAAAGAGCCATTTTTATCTTTGTGTACTGTTTCCCTTTAAGGGAGCTTGATACTGAGAATTGCGTTTTGAAATAGAGCAAGCTTCCATGGGTAAACGACCTCTAGAAGGCTATTAACAGAGCTTATAGAGAAGAATAATGATGGGTGGACGTAACAATGCACAATATAGTTAGTGATGTTGCTATATGGACAGCATCCGCTGTGGGTCTCCATAGGTGGGTTCTTGGTGCGAGTTCTTCTAACGCTCCAGTAGAGGATGATGATGGTTTTACGCCCAGACATGACAAGTCTTCAGAGCTACTTCGCTCCCGTTAGAGTTGTCAACCACTTTGCCATTAATGGGTCACACGAATGTATTCGGGCCCATTAACTGTTTTAGGTTTTTTTTTTTTTTTTTTTTTTTTCATGTATAACGAAAAATTTCATTCAGTCATTAATTTTTTTGTTTAGTTTAGGGTTAGACTTAAGAATAAGAATTATTATAAAACTAGGTTTAGTCTCTTAAATCTAATATTTAAACATATTTTTCTCTTGATAGCAAACAATAGGGAAATTTTATTCATTGTAAACAAGAGAGGTGAGGCAATATTGAAATAACATTTTCTCTACTGGACGTTGCCTATTTTAGATGAACAAGAGTAAATTTTTTGTATTACTTTTTTTCTTTACTGTTTACTTACTGTTTATTTTGTTCTCTTATTACTTTCTATTTCTTTCGGCTCAGACATGGCAGAACCACTCCGTCTCAAGCTATCCAACATGATAGATGGCCTTATCTCATGTGCCCCGAGGCTTTGGATCATCATAAAGCTTCCATGCATCCATCATGTCACTCTCTTAATGAACATAAATTATTTACACAATTATGGAGCATCTAATCTTAATTAGCTTTTAATTTAATCCTATTTTGGGATAATTAAGTCACCTCTCAAATTGAAAATCCATGCAACTAATTTGATCTTGATCTACAAACTTGGGCAAAAGAGGAGTCCCAAATATTTGGTGTAAGAGCCTAATCCTAGGGAGCAAATATCTAGCATGGACAACCATTGTGTTGTCCAAATGAGTCTTCGACAAGAAGAGTGGATACATTGTAGACCTTGGGATACGTTTGAAGTTACAAGACAACATCGTTGCAAATGCTGCTTAGAAAGCATGACTTGTCTCCAACCTCCATACCTAATAATAGAAGTTAAAGCGCGAAATTGTGCATCAAATGAGAAAATAACGAGTAAAGATGCCGTTTGTGTTATATAGGAAATATGATTATAAATGATGGGTTATTGATGGTATGTTGTTGGTAAATTGAATATATATATTATGACAAAGAGTGTTTGGACCCGTTTATGTACATCTCAACTAATCTTTAAGGGCCTTAGAATTATCAGTCAAGTGAGAGTTCCAGTGGCTATCCCTATTGGCAACCGATGAAAGACTCAAATTCATAATCTTTTGATTAATACATCTAAGAGTATCTATCAAACTATTCAACCACCCAAAGATAGTTAAATTGAAGTATTTCCCATGCTTTCGCTTTCCATAATCTCGTAATGAAAATCCAATACAAAATTATGGGGCATGTTTGGCTTATTATTTCTGCTCATATTCCTAATCCTATTCTCCAAATAATGTTTTGTACATTATTCCAGAAATATTACCCTATTTTTTAATTACTTTTAGACCCCATAAGGTTATTAATTTTATTAAATACCCCCTGAAAAAAGTTTAAAAATTAACAAAAATACCCCCATGACCCATACTTGCCAG
Source organism: Pistacia vera (assembly GCF_008641045.1). Classification (NCBI taxonomy): domain Eukaryota; kingdom Viridiplantae; phylum Streptophyta; class Magnoliopsida; order Sapindales; family Anacardiaceae; genus Pistacia; species Pistacia vera. The sequence goes on along the minus strand of NW_022196024.1, from coordinate 184,653 downwards.
ATTCCGGCAACTACCGTTGGTGGTAGCCGGAATCTACCACAACTATGAATTACCAACTGGAATTGGCCGATAATTCACCGATCTGGCCGTCGGTTGTCGTTGACGGTCAACGACAGCCAAATCTTGGCCATCATTGATCGAAAATAACGGTAAAAAATGGCCATCATTTTAGCCTTTTCCGGCAGTCGCGACCACAACAAGCCGTAGATCTGGCCTTTTTTGACCAGATTCGTGGTAGATCTGGTCCGACAAGGCCATAACAACGTGTTACGACACAGATCCGATTGGTTTGTGTCGTAACACGATTTTTCGGCCAGATTCCGGCGGTGGTGGCCGGAATCTGGCATTACAGGTGGTGAAAGTATTTTTGTCATTTTATATATTGGGGTGTTTAATTAAATTAGTAGACCTAAGGACTTTTTTATAAATTTTTAAATTTTACCTCGTAATACTCTCCTATTCAACTACCCAATATTATTTCCAAAATCCTATCTAAAATAATAAATCAAACGCACCTATAGGGATTCACAACAAAAGACTTGACTCAATCTTTCATAACAAGGGACCAGCTAAATTTGGGCCAGCCCAAAGCCCAAACATACTCTTAAATAATTTAAACTCAAAACAGAAAATTTATTATAAACTGTAAACATAAATGTTTGAAGCCTAGGTCATTTCAGCTGAATATCTCATCACACTGCTTTTACTCAGACAGCCGCCTGTCTCTTCCTTTGCAGGTGGGAATGAAGAAGAAGAAGAACAAAAAGCTGGACGCCAAGGGGTATATGCATATAATCATATGCTCCCTTCCTTTATTGGTATGGGAGGAGTTGGCAAGAAATTATTCTCCGTAAGTTATAATTTCAGTTTTTTCTTTGTTATTAGATTAAGTTTTCGGTTGCAAAGAAATGTTGTTATAAGGCGCAGTAGCTTGATCTTTAAGATTTGTGTTTCCAAAATTCTGATGATGTTCTGAGTTGGGATTCATTTTGCATTTTGTGCATTTTACATCAGCAACTTGTTTCCTTTGGTTTATTTTTAGCTTAATTTCTAATATTATTAATGATTGTGTTGAGTTGGATTTTTATTTTGCTTTTCAACTGTAGCTCGATGGGTTAGATGTTGAAGCGCTTTTGTTTATTTTTGCAGCTCTCGCCGCTTTGATCGGGGAGAAATACTACTTTTGGTAGTAAGAGAGTTCTATGCCAATGTCCGGTAAAACAAAAAATATGGACATATGCAGTAAAATCTCTTTATCGTGTAGAATAACTTATATAGTAATAAAAAATTATGTTCCCAATTTGGGATATATAAATAAGTGTAATAAGTTATAATCTTGATGAAAGTTTGTTACATTTATGCACGATTAATCAATGAATTTTGTGGAATAGCCAGTGGACCGTGATGATAGAGGGGTACAAGAAAAATCCAAAATTTGAAAGATATCGGTCATAGCAAAGCCAGGAATGTCCCGGGAGTCTAGGAAGGGAAGGAGAAATTGAGGGGTACTGATTGACAATTGTGGCTAGGATTGGCAGTGCTTCGTTTGTTCTAGGATGAGTCCAGGAGTTATTACGGTTCAGTGGATGTAGATCGAACTATTTTGTTTATGTCATTGCAACATGAATGAAAATGGATGTAGGCGGGATTGTAATGGAAAATATAAGGCATGTAGTAAACTAGTGAGGTGAGTTATGTTTTTCCGCATCTCACATGAAATTTGTATAAGGTGTTGGGGTTAAAAATGGTAGTACACTAGTAATGGAATTCTATGCTAATGTCCAGGAAAGAAAGATAGAAAAAACAAGGATTAGAGGTATGAGTTGCATGTTGATTTAGCCACTATCGATGCAGTCTACCGGTTGCAAAATGTAGAGAAATGATAGAAGGCGTACTTACAGAATGCGGATTATGATGCTGTGATAAAGACACTGTCTACTGAAGATGCAAGTTGGGATATTCATTGTGGTTATTGATTTTTTCCTAGATAAAATTACAGATTTGTAGCATCATTATATGTATAAAGATAATCCTTTAAATGAGTAAAACAATGTGTTGATTTAGCAAAAACATAAAATCATGAATCTCTTATCCAAAGTTCGAATAGGATAGATCAGAATGTTTTTATTTTGCTTTTTAAGTGTAGCTCGAAGGGTTAGATCTTAAAGCATTTTTCAATTGATTTGGGGATTGATAATATGAAGAGCCATTGTTATATTTGTGTACTGTCCCTTGAACGGAGCTTGATACAGAGAAAGAATTGCGTTTTGAAATAGAGCAAGTTACTAAATGAAGCTTCCATGGAATGGATAAACGACACCTAGAAGGCTATTGACAAAGCTTATAAAGAAGAATAATACAATAGGAGCACTCAACAGTGCATAATGTTACGGATAGCATTCACAGGTGGGTATCAGAGCGTGATGGATAACATCCATAGGTGCGTCTTGGTGCGAGTTCTTCTAATGCTTCGTAGAGGACGATGATGAATGAACATGACAAGACTTCAAGACATGGCAAGAACTACTCCGTCTCCACTATCCGACATGATAGAGCTACTTACACTCATGCGCCCCGAGTTTGGATCATCATAGACTTTCAATTTCATGCATCCATCATGTCATTCTCTTATGTATTTACTTATTTTTACGTACATAGATTATTTGCGAATTATGGAGCATCTAATCTAATTAGCTTCTAATTAATACTTATTTTAGAATAATTAAGTCAGATTTTGAGGGAGAAAAGTCACTTCTCACTCTCAAGTGAAAATGCATGCAACTAATTTGCTCTTGATATAAAACTCGGCAAAAGAGTAGTCCCAAATATGTGATGGGCAAAACATTAGCTCACTTCAAACTACTATCTATCAACTATTATTTATTAATTGTCATATTATTATAGAGTGTAGAGAATCCAAAAAAGTTCTAGAATATCCAAGAGAGCTCTAGAGTGTTAGGTGACGTCCACCAAGTGTTTGATGGAATGTTTGTTAGGGTCATACTAGCGAGCAAATATCTAGCATAGACAACCGTTGTGTTATTCAAATGAGTCTTCGCAAAAAGAGTGGATATGTTACAAGCCTTGATGAATATTTGTTAGGCGTCATACTAGAAGCAAATATCTAGCATAGACAACCATTGGTTATTCAAATGAGTTTCGACAAAAAGAGTGGATATGTACAAGCCTTGGGATATGCTTGAAGTCACAAGATAACAAAGTTGCAAATCGGTTTAGTAAGCATGACTTGTCTCCAATTCCATACCTAATACCTAATAAGAGTTTTTTTTTTTTTTTTTTTAATTATTAGGAGCGTCTAGATCAATTTATATGTACTCAATTAATCTCCCGAGACTTTGAATTATAGCCATAAGAGCTCATGTGACTCCTTATCAGGTTATCAGCAACTGAAGAGAGATTCGAACTCAGAACCTCTTGAGTAATACACTAAGAATCCTATTAAACTACTCGATCACCCAAAGATAATTTAATAGAGAAGTTAAGAGTGCCAATTGTGCATCAAATGAGAAAATAACGGTAAAATGCCGTATGTAGTATGTTGTTGGTAAATTGAAATGCTTATCTTTTTGTTGATTTATAATAAATTGAAGTATTTCACATGCTTTCTCTTCCAAATCTCACAATGAAAAGGGACCAGCTAAATTTGGGCCAGCCCAAAGCCCAAACATACTCTTAAATCATTTATACTCAAAACAAAAAATTATTTATAAACTGTAAACATAAATGTTTGAAGACAGGATTTCAGCTAATATCTCATCGCACCGCTTTACTCAAACAGCCCTGTCTCTCTTCCTTCGCATGTGGGAATGAAGAAGAAGAAGAAGAAAAAGCTGGACGCCAAGGGGTATATGCATATAATCATATGTCCCTTCCTTTATTGGTATGGGAGGAGTGGCAAGAAATTATTCTCCGTAAGTTATAATTTCAGTTTTTTCTTTGTTATTAGATTAAGTTTTCGGTTGCAAAGAAATGTTGTTATAAGGCGCAGTAGCTTGATCTTTAAGATTTGTGTTTCCAAAATTCGATGATTGTTTGAGTTGGGATTTTCATTTTGCTTTTGACTGCATTTTCATCAGCAACTTGTCCTTGGTTATTTTTAGCTAATTTCTAATATATTAATGATCGTGTTGAGTTAGGTTTTTTTTGCTTTTCAACTGTAGCCGATGGTTAGGGTCCGTTTGGTTCAGTCTTTAAAAACTGTCAATGAGTTTCTCAATAAAGGGTACAGTAAAAATTGTGTTTGGTTCGATATCCATCAATATTAATCAGTATTTTTTTGACCATTGTGAATTTTTCGCCATTATTTCTCCCACAACAACTGACATTTCTCCTGTTTATTTACTGCATACACCCGTGACTTCTCCTCTCACTCAGTTCATCAACGAAGCACAAAGCACACTGAAATACAACTCTTCCTCCTTCTCGCCCAACTGCTACTAAGCTTTCATTTCCTTATTCTCTCATTTACTCCACTATTCTCACCAAAGCAGATTGTTGGTTTTTAATTTTCTACGACGTCGTTCTCTGAGTCATCAAGAGCGATGTTTGGAGAGCGAGAAAGCGTAGGGTAAGAAAGATGCGCAGGATATATAAAACGGCTCTCACACACCCTGCGCAAATTAGGGCTACTCTTTGAACAATTCTCAGTTTCAACTTTCAATCAAATGCATCACGATTTGTTGGTACCTTCCACTTTCAGAATTTTATTTTTATTTTTATTTTTTCAATTTCTAAGCTTTACATATTACTATTTTGTACCCCAATGAAATGAAACTGAAAAAAAAAGGGCAATTTTATTGTATGATTTTTGCAGTGAAACTTAAAACCCAGTTGTGTTTTTTGTGTTTCTGGAAACGAGTAGGGTTTAATTTGCAGAATGTGTTGTGAATATGGTGGAATTTTGGTGTATGTATGTGTCTTGTGATTGTGGTTATATGGTTGACAGAGAGGACTTGTTTGCAAAGTTTCAATTTTGATGGTGGTTTGAGTAATGTGGAATTTATGAATGGTGTGATAGTTGAGTAATTTGTTGTAGTTTAGTTCTGTGTGTGGACATAGCTGTAGCTACCACAGTTTGGAGTTAGACCATTAGGACCACCTACTTGTGAAAAATCATAAATATTTTTGGTTTTTTGGTTCCTTATGATTAATGGATTCGGTGGGAGTTTTGTTTTGAGTTGACTAAATGGGATTAAGGATTTTGCAGATTGAAGAAGTAAAAAAGGGTTTATGTGAATGTAGAAATTTTTTGAAAGGCGTGTGTTTCTGTAATGCAGTGCATTATTGTGGAGATAGTTATGAAATGGTGGATATGGTGGCTGATGAGGGTGTTTGGTTGGAGAGCGGAAAATGTGTTGGAATTTTGAGATTGAATTGAAGAGGAATGAAGGAGTTGTGAAAAAAGATATTCACCAGCTATTGGTGGATTTACTATTGAAAGAACTGTAGATAGAATGAGTTGAAAGTAAATGAAAATTGCATAATTGAATGGATAGTGGGGCAGATCCAGTAACATGGTCGTATGCAGGACAGCTCAATCCAAATTTCTGTATACAGAGTTAATTTATAAAAGATGAGATGAGTAAGTGATCAACCTAAACTCCTTAGGATTATTTGTTGGAGTTCATTACTTTCAAAGATGTCAATGTAGAAACCTACTTGAAGAGAGTGAGTTGACCCTATTATGAACTGTTAGGATGTCTAGTTTGACCTTCTATTCTGTAAAATTTTTATTTCTCTTCCATAATCCAATAATCACTTTGAAAGATTAAACTTTATTTTCCATTGCTTGATTCAGCTCTATTCACCCCATCATGCACTATTTTCTTATTCATTCTAGCAAACTAATCAATAGTTTGAAGAGGTGATGATTTGTCTAACTTATGTATTAATCATTTTGTAGGTTGATAACTGTAAGTTCATCGCAATAGTTACTTACAATGCCATGAACAAATGTACATGTTACCAGCCACCATCCGCAGAATTGATCAATACTTTCGACGCCAGAAGACAGGTCGACGTTTATTCGAAATTGGGGTACACAAAAGACCTTGTTGGTCTACCTTGCCGTGTGCCCCCCGTACTTTTGTTGAAAGCAGTGTTGGGTCAACGACGGTAATATTTTTGTATGTTTTGTTTATAATGTTATATGTTGCATATGTTTATATTGATATGTATCCTAATTGTTACAATATTTCAATCATGATGTTCTTCTCACCCTACTATTATTAGATGAGTGAGTCCGTTCATAGGACTGCTGAACTCACCCATAGGTTCTTAGAACTGTGGCTGAGTGGGTGAAAAAACACACGGAGGATTAGTGAACAATTACAAAATGTAGCCAGAAGAAATTGGAAGTGTAACAGTTGGCTTCTAAGTACTAACGCTTGCGATCAACATACATGTCTTGGCGTATGCTAATAGGACATGGTTTGGTTGGGATCAGAGTCCCAAACTCCAACATGTCCTAAAGAGATATAGGAAGATATATAAAGGTAAAACATTTTCTTTTTTCCAATTCTTATAACGCAGTAGTCGGTATGCACTTTTGTTTGGGTAAATATAAATTAATGTGTATGTTTGTTTTTCAATAACAGCAAAACCCTGGTGCGCCAACAATTCCTACATAATGACTCGTTGATAGAGAGTTATATGAGGTCATATTCGAGAAGCAAAATGCAACTGGCAGATTTGCTTTACATCGCCATCTGAACCTGCGGCATCCACCGTGTGTTTTTCCGATCCCATCGAGGCAAACATGAATGAAGATGACTTCGATCTTGATCCAGATAGATCAACTGGAGAAAAACGATCTAATAGGTCTGGAGATAGCAGATCCGTAAATAGGAGGAGGAGAAGGAGAGACGAGGAGGGAAACCCATTTTTGGGTGCGATGACTCAGTTGGCGCAAGCTATTTCCAATAAGACTATGGGATCTGCGGCATCAACTCGCAGTGGCGGTGGTGGGACCCAAGAGAACACAAGTGGTTTGACGGATCGATATTCCCTGGAAAATTGTCAGTCAATTTTGGAAAGTATGCAACTTCCACCGCAAGTATATTTGGATGCTATGAAGTACTAATTGCCAACCCAGAGTGGCGTAGCTTATGGTGAACATGTCACATGCGAACAGGGAATTTTGGGTTTATAATGATATCCGTCGTACGTAGATGACAGTTTAGGACTTCCTTGTTGAACTTGTTTCGTTTTTGTAGTGTTTATTGATTCTGTTGACATATGAGATATTTTTATATTTACTTTCTTCGTATTACAGACTTCACTTGCTTTGTTCTAAGAATCGATACACCATCTGTTGTTGTGCATGATTCATATCTTTAAATTGAATGTTATTTATTTGTTTAGTATTAAAAAGTATGAACTAATGGAAGTAAAGCTCAAATGGACAGGTGTAAATGGCGTCATCTAGCCATACAAACCATAATCAAGATAATGAGAGTGAAGAAGAACAATTATATATATATGCTGCAGTCGCGTTGTGTGGGGCTATTACATATGAAATGGAGTTAAGCATGCAATCACGCCAACCTGTAAATACATCTTCATTAAATGGTCACGATTATATGGTGGAACTGCTGAATGGTCACTAGAAGAATTTACAATAAGTGTCGCATGAGCAAAAGATGTTTCAAACCTTATGTTATATATTGACAAACGAGGCAAACTACGAGTAACCAGACACATGAGTATTGAAGAACAAGAATGATATTTTTGACAACAGTGGCAGAAATGCGTCAAATCGTGATTGTGGGAGGATTACCAGCATTTCTGTGAGACAATCTGTAGAATGTCCATGCAGTTTGTGATGCGATAGTGGAGTTGATGTAGTCTTTATCAGTCACCTGACTTTACTGATGTTCCATTGGAGATATCGACCAACCCAAACTTTTACCCATTCTTAAGGTACTTAATAATTTTAATTAGATGTTGGTTAAGTTCATTGTTTCATAATTGTTGTTCGTCTTCACATATTACTAAAATGCAATTTTGTCAACAGGACTGTATTGGAGCGATTGACGGTACACATATAGTGGGTCGACGCAGTTGGGTAGTGATACGTATCAAAATCGTAAAGGGGCATGTCGCAGAATGTGATGGCCGTGCGGACTTCAATATGTTGTTCACATATGTGTCACTGGCTGGGAAGGATCTGCCCATGACGCAAGGGTTCTAAATTCAGTTTTAGATGATCCTGGTTGGGTTTCCCGCACTCCTCTCCCTGTATAACACTTGTTTATGTACTGTAGCTAAACTAGAAACATTTTTTTCATGTTTCTTCAAATAACATTCATATCATTATAGGTAAATATTACTTAGTAGATGCGGGTTAGCGAACAAAGGTGGGTTCCTCGCCCCACATAGACAGGTTCCTTATCATGTTTCCGATGTGCGTCGTAACCTTTCTGGACTATGGAGTTGTTTAATTACAGACATGCATCGCTTCGGAATGTGTGGAGAGGACCTTGGTGTTTTTTAAAAAAGGTTCCGCATTCTTGATGGCATGAATAATACCCGTTGCAGAAGCAAGCTAACTAGTTATGATGTTGTGTAATTCATATTTTATCAAAAGGTTCGATACGAATGACCCTATCTTCCAAAGGTTTAATGGCAATGGAGTTTGTGAGGAGAAGATGGGACGAGTTCGAATCAACTGACTCAGCGTAATACAGACGACTGGGAAGGATGAGGGATAGCATAACTATGCTCTGTGGCAGAACATGAGTCCAACTCGTATTGATAACTGAACATTGGGGTACAAAGAATTTTGGGATGATTAGTAGCTTCGTATTATTAATTTAGATATGTATTAATGTTGTGTTTTTAAATAGATATTAGTAGTCGAACTTGTTACGGAGAAATTGTTTTTAATTAAACCCTTAAAAATTTACCACAACAACTAATTAATATTATTTAAATGTGAATTGAAAAGTTCAATAATTATCAAAAAACACCCCTGCGTTCAGCTAACTGTTGGCTTGCGAAGTGGCGTGGAATAAAGGAATGACACAAAGGCGCCAGGCGCACAGCATTATCTGACATTATTAAATGCAAACAACTTTTTTCTGACATTATCTATTGATAATTATAATAAATAAACAAGTATATTTAAATGCAAACACTTTTTCAGAAAACTATTAAATACAACTCCACCAACTTTTTTCAGAAAACTATTTTCAAAACTGTTAAATCACGAACCAAACGAAGCCTTAGATGTTGAAGCGCTTTTGTTTTATTTTTGCAGCTCTCTACCGCTTTGATCGGGGAGAAATACTATCTTTTGGTAGTAAGAGAGTTTTATGCCAATGTTCGGTAAAACAAAAATTATGGACATATACAGTAGAATCTCTCTTATCGTGATAGATAAACTTTATATAGTAATAAAAAATTATGTTCCCAATTTGGGATTATTATAAATAAGAATAAACTCTACATTGTAATAAGTTATAATCTTGATGAAATGTTTGTTACATTTAATGCACGGGTAATCAATGAATTTTGTGGAATTAGACCAGTGGACCGTGATGATTAGAGAGGATACAAGAAAAATCCAAAATTTGAAAGATATCGGTCATAGCAAAGCCAGGAGCGTCCTGGGAAGTCACTAGGAAGGGAAGGAGAAAATTGAGGGGTACTGATTTGACAATTGTGGCTAGGATCTAGCAGTGCTTCGTTTGTTCTAGGATGAGTCCAGAGATGTATTACGGTTCAGTGGATGTAGATCGAACTATTTTGTTTTATGTCATTGCAACATGAATGAAAATGGATGTATTACGGTTCAGTGGATGTAGATCGAACTATTTTGTTTTATGTCATTGCAACATGAATGAAAATGGATGTAGGCGGGATTATAATGAAAAATATAAGGCATGTAGTTAAACTAGTGAGGGGAGTTATGTTTTTCCGCATCTCATCACTGAAATTTGTATAAGGGTTGGGGTTAAAAATGGTAGTAAACTAGTAATGGAATTCTATGCTAATGTCCAGGAGAGCAAAGATAGAAAAAACAAGGATTAGAGGGGTATGAAGTTGCATTTGATTTAGCCACTATGGAGGCAGTCTACCGGTTGCAAAATGTAGAGAATGATGAATACGAGGCGTACTTACAGAATGCGGATTATGATGCTGTGATAAAGACACTGTCTACTGAAGATGCAAGTTGGGATATTCATTGTGGTTATTGAATTTTTTCCTAGAAAAAATTACAGATTTGTAGCATCATTATATGTATAAAGATAATCCTTTACTATGAGTAAAACAATGTGTTGATTTAGCAAAAACATAAAATCATGAATCTCTTATATCCAAAGTTCGAATAGGATAGATCAGAATGTTTTTATTTTGCTTTTTAAGTGTAGCTCGAAGGGTTAGATCTTAAAGCATTTTTCAATTGATTTGGGGATTGATTAATATGAAGAGCCATTGTTATATTTGTGTACTGTTTCCCTTGAACGGAGCTTGATACAGAGAAAGAATTGCGTTTTGAAATAGAGCAAGTTACTAAATGAAGCTTCCATGGATATGGATAAACGACACCTAGAAGGCTATTGACAAAGCTTATAAAGAAGAATAATACAATAGGAGCACTCAACAGTGCATAATGTTACGGATAGCATTCACAGGTGGGTATCAGAGCGTGATGGATAACATCCATAGGTGCGTCTTGGTGCGAGTTCTTCTAATGCTTCAGTAGAGGACGATGAATGAAACATGACAGGACTTCAAAGTTACTTCGCTCGGACATGGCAGAACTACTCCGTCTCAAGCTATCCGACATGATAGAGCTACTTACATCTCATGCGCCCCGAGGTTTTGGATCATCATAGATCTTTCAATTTCATGCATCCATCATGTCATTCTCTTATGTATTTACTTTATTTTTACGTACATTAGATTATTTACGCAATTATGGAGCATCTAATCTTAATTAGCTTCTAATTTAATCCTTATTTTAGAATAATTAAGTCAGATTCTTGAGGGAGAAAAGTCACTTCTCAAGTGAAAATGCATGCAACTAATTTGTTCTTGATATAAAAACTCGGGCAAAAGAGTAGTCCCAAATATGTGATGGGCAAAACATTAGCTAACTTCAAACTACTATCTATCAACTATTATTTATTAATTGTCATATTAATTATAAGAGTGTAGAGAATCCAAAAAAGTTCTAGAATATCCAAGAGAGCTCTAGAGTGTTAGGGTGACGTCCACCAAGTGTTTGATGGAATGTTTGTTAGGCGTCATACTAGCGAGCAAATATCTAGCATAGACAACCGTTGTGTTATTCAAATGAGTCTTCGACAAAAAGAGTGGATATGTTACAAGCCTTTGATGGAATGTTTGTTAGGCGTCATACTAGAGAGCAAATATCTAGCATAGACAACCATTGTGTTATTCAAATGAGTCTTTGACAAAAAGAGTGGATATGTTACAAGCCTTGGGATATGCTTGAAGTCACAAGATAACAAAGTTGCAAATCGGTTTAGTAAGCATGACTTGTCTCCAATTTCCATACCTAATACCTAATAAGAGTTTTTTTTTTTTTTTTAATTATCAGGAGCGTCTAGATAAATTTATACGCACCTCAATTAATCTCCCGAGACTTTGGAATTACTAGCCAATAAGAGCTCCAGTGACTGTCCTATCAGGCTATCAACAACTGAGGAGAGATTCGAACTCAGAACCTCTTGAGTAATACACCTAAGAATCCCTATTAAACTACTCGATCACCCAAAGATAACTTAATAAGAGAAGTTAAGAGTGTCAAATTGTGCATCAAATGAGAAAATAACGAGTAAAAATGTCGTATGTAGTATGTTGTTGGTAAATTGAAATGCTTATCTTTTTGTTGATTTTATAATAAATTGAAGTATTTCACATGCTTTCTCTTTCCATAATCTCACAATGAAAAAGGGACCAGCTAAATTTGGGCCAGCCCAAAGCCCAAACATACTCTTAAATCATTTAAACTCAAAACAAAAAATTTATTATAAACTGCAAACATAAATGTTTGAAGACTAGGTCATTTCAGCTAAATATCTCATCGCACCGCTTTACTCAAACAGCCGCCTGTCTCTCTTCCTTCGCAGGTGGGAATGAAGAAGAAGAAGAAGAAAAAGCTGGACGCCAAGGGGTATATGCATATAATCATATGCTCCCTTCCTTTATTGGTATGGGAGGAGTTGGCAAGAAATTATTCTCCGTAAGTTATAATTTCAGTTTTTTCTTTGTTATTAGATCAACTTTTCGGTTGCAAAGAAATGTTGTTATAAGATGCAGTAGCTTGATCTTTAAGATTTGTGTTTCCAAAATTCTTGGTGATTGTTTTGAGTTGGGATTTTCATTTTGCATCAGCAACTTGTTTCCTTTGGTTTATTTTTTGCTTAATCCTTTTAGATTTATATTTCTAATATTGTTAATGATCGTGTTGAGTTAGGATTTTTATTTTGCTTTTCAACTGTAGCTCGATGGGTTAGATGTTGAAGCACTTTTGTTTTATTTTTGCAGCTCTCTGCCGCTTTGATATGGGAGAAGTACTACCTTTTGGTAGTAAGAGAGTTTTATGCCAATGTTCGGTAAAACAAAAATTACGAACATATACAGTAAAACTCTCTACAATCTTATATAGGAATAAATTCTATATAGTCATAAAAAATTATATTTCCAATTTGGGATAGTTATGAATAAGAATAAACTCTACATTATAATAAGTTATAATATTTTTAATTCCCGTATTAACGAATGTTACTTTTACATGGTAATAATTATCTGTATATTACAAAAAAATATATGTTATGTTACATTAAATGTAAATAAAAATATTTATCTAAAGTTGTTTGAGAAAATAATTTATTTTTTAGAGTTGTTATTACATCTTTTAACTTATAGGTACATTACTCGTTATCATTGACATTTTTTTATTGAAGTCAAAACATTTTTAGTTTCTCAAGCATGTTTAGAGTTTCTTGCTATGAGACTTTTTATATTTTTGTATTATCATTCTCATTATTATTTTCTTTCTTTTCTTGTTTAATTATAGCAGTAATTTTTTTTCAGTTAAAACATATGTGACTTGTTATTTATTTAGATGATTGAAGAAGATATTAATATCTATTTAATTAGTATATTGAAGTTGCTGAATTTGATCACTCAATTCTACAAGGATTCTTTGATTATTCTCATCTACTTCATTTGTAATTTACAATTCATTGACATCGATGGTGCCAATTTTACAATGCTTAAAATAATTGACAATTGTTCGTAGCTTTACGTTAATTGATCATGTAGTAACTGCATTTACAATTTCATCAAATATACTTATCTTTGTTGGTTCAAAGATACGATCTTCTATTCATTTCAAAAGTAGGCAATTGAAGTGCTGAATTAAAATACTAATACTATTAAAATATGAATTGAAATTTTAATATTGTATTATTAAAACATGAATTATGAATAAAATTTTTTTGTAACTATATCTCTATTAAATTATAACCTTCTCATAGTAATAAAATTAGTTAGTCTCACTATTATGACTATAGAGAGATTTTACTGTATATGTTAGGGGTGTAAACCTTCTTTACAGTGTAGTGGTGATCAATGAATTCTATGATTTGAGAGTAGTAGAGCATGATGAGTATGTAGAATACTTGAAAAATCTTGATTATGATGAAATACTTGGAACAATACCAAGCCAGGAACTTATTGGTAGCTCACGACTTTGATGATGTCCTCAAACTTTGGATTTTTCTTGTATTCCCAGTCATCATCATGGTCTACTGGTCTCGTTCCATAAAATTCATTGATTACCCGTGCATTAAATGGAACTCTAATTCTCCTCACATACACATGCTTAGGTTCACAATCAGGAAAATTGGCGTAGAATTCTCTTACTAGGGGTGCTACGGCTAGATATTTAGGTTCTTCCATGAAAGTTGACAATCCCTTTTATCCACCAATTTGATGCATAGATACTAGTCAACCCTCTCTCTACAATAAAACCTTTATCTTTCTTCTTGACGGTTGCTTCATATCGTTCTCTCTCCTTAGAAGACAAAAACCTATAGTCTACTTGCTTGCTTCCCCTTTGTAGTTCTTTTAAACGACTCTTTCCTAGCACAAGCAACTAAGAATCTATCACTTCTTTTCAAACCAACACAACTCAATCAAGCAACAACTCAACAATTCAACAACTATCCACTCCAAATTCCACCCACAACAATTGAAATCGACAAACCCAAACTCCATCTCAATTCAACTCAAACCCACAAAGGATTATACTCCCATATCACAATCAAATCCAAAAATTGCAACAATGTCCACCAAAAACGCAATTCAAGCAAAATCTCAAATTCAAAGCATCAATGATCAAAATTGAACCAATTCAAAGCATGGGAACTTGAAATCTTACCACACCCAAGAAGATCTAACCTTTCATTGCTCCAAATTTCATCCAAATTGCAAAACCCCCAAATTTCGGAAAACTTAGTGTTTCCAAAATTTCTTCAAATTGTTGCAAAGGAAGGGTGTTTGAGTGTTCAGGGATGCAATGGATTGTAATGGTGTATGAATTTTGAGGGGAGAATGCCTGAAATTGAAAACAAAATTTTTTTCTCTTTGGAGGCCAGGGTCGATTTTCTCGAAAATGGGAGGAAATAGGAAAGTTTTGGGATTGAAACAAGAATCTGGCGACACTTTGTCTAGCTAGATTGATCCTAGAGACTCACTACAGCACTGTGGACGCTGCAAGGGTAGTCTTGATTTATGTCATTTTCACTAAAAGGTTGAGGTTGTTTTGGCTTTGGTAGTTAATGTAATTTTACTCCAATGCTCGGAAAGCAAAATTGGTAGTAAAGGAATTCTATGCCAATGACTAGGAAAGAAAAAATGATAGTAATGGAATTCTATTCAAATGCCCATGAAACCAAAAATGGTAGTATTGGAATTCTATGCTAATGCCCAGATTAGAGGAGTATGAAGTTGCATTTGATTTAGCCACTGTCAATGCATTATATGGGTTGCAAAATGTAAAGAACGATGAACATGCAACATACTTACGGAATGTGGACTATGATGCTATGATAAAGACAATATCGGCTACTGAAGATGCAAGTTGGGATATTCATTGTTGTTATTGAATTTTTTCCTTGAAAAAATTACATATTTGTAGTATCATTATGTGTATAAAGATAATCCTTTAATATGAATAAAACAATGTGTTGAGTTAAAAAAAAAAAAAAAAAAATCATAAATACTTTATATCCAAAGTTCGAATAGGATAGATGGGAATGTTTCTTGTGCTTTCACTTAATAATCTTATTGTAGAAATTCGGTACAAACTTAATTAGGTTTTAGTATATCAATGACACAAAAACTTCACCTTCTCTTTGTTTTTTGATGTCTTGTGGCTGACGGTTTAATTCATAGTTTGAATATAATATTAAAAAGGGTGAACAACACGCGGCGTTAGATTTTTTGGCTACATAAAAAATGACCATATTGTCTTGTTTTAAATGGATTTTACTAATAAATTTTGACGGAGTGTGGGTAACTTTTTGGGTAACTGTTGAAGGTGAAGTTAGAAACAGCGTCGCACAACTAAACTGTTATGTTGCTGCTTTGCCTTGCACCTGTCTTGACCTTGGATTTGTAATATGATCTAAAGGCTGTCTTGCTGCCACCTGGATAGGAGCATAAAAGCACCCTCTCTCTCTTTTCTGAAGTCAACACAAAAACACAAGTGAATATCTCTTTCTTTTGTTTTGCAAATCTGCATCGTATTAGGCTTGCTTTTTTTGATTTTTTCCTTCTTTGTAAATCTGTCATTGTAGTAGTGACATTTAGTCACTTTGTAAGGTTTGGGTTTACTCTTGGGTGGAAGGGTTTCCAGGTTGAGTTCCCTTGGGGCAGATTTGCGGGTGTAAAGAAGAGTGATTAATGGGAAGCGAGTGAGGATATTAGAGTGTGTGTTTTGATTATACTTGATTTTAGTTTGTTAAGTTGAAATTGGTAATAGAATTGAATCGTAACAGTGGTATTAGAGCTAGAAATCTAGGGTTCGTCGATCTCTAGGTCTGTTCTTGATTTGGAGTAATTTCTTGATTAAGAGTTCGTCAAATTTTAGGGCTTTCTCAATTTGTAAGTTCCTTAGAGTTCTAGGGTCTTTAAATCTAAGATTCGAGTTATCAATTTTGCGATTTGGTAATTTTTTGGAAATCTAGGGTGCATCGAATTTGGGGGTTTTCTTGATTAGTCAGTTCTTTGAGCTCCTAAACAGATTAGAGTCCATAATCGAGGTTCAATTGTGTCAAATTAAATCAATTTCGAGTTCTAGGGTTTCTTCGATTGAGATTCTTTTGATAACAATATCAAGAAACTTGGTATGGCTACAACACGCATGGAGATCACCCAGTATGATGGGAAGATCAATTTTAACAATTGGAAGAAGAAGAAAAAAATGTAACTATTACACAACAAGGTCGCCATTGCACTGGAAAATGATGTAACAAAGTGGCCACAAGAGAAATTAAAGAAAAAGGCTGAAGTTGATGAAGAGGCATACAACCTCATCATCATGAATCTCTTGGACAAAGTCTTGAGGAAGGTAGAAGGCATGGAGACTCCACTGACTTTATGGGGGAAACTCGATTTATTATACTCTTTACAATCTGCTCCAAATTTAGCTTTCTTAAAAGGTGTCTTATTTGCTTATAAAATGAATAGCTCTATATCTATAGAAAATAATTTGGATAAATTCTTGAAAATGACTTTAATTTTAAAGGGAACATATCAAGAATTAGGAGATACAGTAAAACATCTCTATAGTGATATTCTATATAAGAATAAACTCTGCATAGTCATAAAAAATAATATTCCCAACTTTGGATAGTTATAAATAAGAATAAACTCCACATTGTTATAAGTTATAATTTTTCTAATTCCTGTCTTAAGGAAAGTTGCCTCCACATAGTAATAATTATTTGTATATTACAAAAAAAATATATTATTTGTTACATTAAAGGTTTAAGATGAAATAAAATATTTATTTAAATTGTTTGGGAGAATGATTTATGCTTTAGAATTGTTTCCATATCTTTTAACTTGCGAATACATTACTTGCTAGCATAACATGTTCTTTTAAGCCAAAATATTTATAGCTTCTTAGTATGTTTGGAGCTTCTTGGCATGAAACTTTATTATTTCCGTACTATCATTTTCATGGGTAATTGTATCAATGATTTTTCTTCAGTTAAAGTATACATGACTTGTTGCTCATTTGAATGATTGAGGAATTCATTAATATCCATTCATTGTGTAGTGATGTCATCTATCACTACTATATCTCTTGATTCTTCTCATCCACTTTATTTATAACTTGCAATGATCCTAATTTTGTAATGCTTAAAAGAATTAGCAATTGTTTGTGGCTTCATCACATAGTTTAACCATGCAACAACTTATTTATAATTTTATAAGAACACTTATCTTTGCCTTTCTAAACACGATCTTCTTTTCGTTAAAAGTAGGCAATTGAAGCCCTGAATTGAAATCATAATACTATTAAAACATAAATGAAATCCTAATATTGTACTAAAACATGAATATAAAAATAAAATTTTTTTGTAACTACACTCTATTAATTATAACCTCCTCATAGTAATAAATTAATTATCCCAATATTATACTATATAGGGTTTTACTGTACAGTTTGCCATGATACTTCTTAATTCCTTAAAAAAGAGTACCAGATTGTTAAAAATGCTTTACAATATACGGTATGTACCTAGTCTTGATTTAATCATTGCTGGATTAAAGGCAAAGAGTTAGAATTAAAAGTTCAGAAAAGGAGTGGGAATAATTTGTTTGTAAAGGGTAAGGTAGATCTGGCCATCGGAACAATACACAACATGTCACTGTTTCAAAGAATTAGAAGAAAGGAAAATGATCTGTCAAAGTAAGGGGAAACGGGAAGTGCTTTTATTGCAATAAAACTAGACATTTAAAAAATAATTGCTTTGGGTTGATTAAAAAACGAAACAATCAAACACTAAAGTAATATAGCTTCCACTAGTGACAGTTTCAATGAATCTGAGTCCTCAAGTGTCTAGATCAGACCAGGTTTAGAGAGGGTTCAGACTCAAGGTGCTCTTTTCACATGAGTCCGAATAGAAGGTTTCAAGACTTTGAAAAAGATGAACATGAAATAGTGTTTATGGCACAATAACAATGCATGCAAAGTTCAAGGAATGGAGTGACCTTAAGATTATATGGGAAATTAATAGTTGACTAAGGTTAGATACATCCCGAGCTAAAAGAAACTTAATCTCCCTAGAAACACTAGACGAATCAGGATGTTGTTATAAAGCAAAAATGGATATCTTAATGTATATGAGGTAACAACATAGTGTTAAAGGGTTTGAAAAAAATGGGCTGTATATACTGTGTGGAACCACTATTCTGATAAATTCAATAATGCTCTTGTTTCTTCTAACCCTAATGTGAAGAAAAATGGCATTTGAGGATAGGCATATGCCAAAGGGGATGACCATCCTCTCACAACAAGGACTATTTGGTAAGGACACTATCTCTCCTCTTAATTTTTGTGAAACTTGTGTGTGGTAAGCACACTGTATGAGTTTCTCAAAAGGTGTACACCTTGCCACTAATTGTTTAGATTATCTACATGCTAATTGTGGGGTTTAGAACAGGTTAAGTCTATAGGGATAGTTTATTTTCTCTCAATTGTAGATGATTTTAGTAAGAAGTTTGGGTTTACCTACTTGGTCTAAAGATGAGGCTTTACTTAAGTTCAAAAACTGGAAACTATTAGTGGAAAATCAGGTTGATAGGAACGTTAAGGCCTTTAGGACTGATATGGTCTGGAATTCTGTAACGCAGAATTTGACAAATGAGTGAGAGGGATCCTTACATAAGACAGTTAGAAAAACTCCTCAACAAAATGGTGTTGTGGAGGATGAATATACCCTTGCTTGAAAAAGTTAGATGCCTCATTGTACTTCAGATTTACCAAAGACATTTTGAGGAGAAGCTTTGACCACAGTTGCATACTTAGTGAAAAGAAGCCCTTCCCTGCCATAGAGTAATGTCCCCAGAACAAAAATGGTCAGGAAGAAAGCCTAGCCTAAACCATTTGAGATTATTTGGGTGTGCTGCATATACACCACTAGTGAAGGGAAATTAGACCCTAGGTCTTAAAGTGTATATTCTTAGGATACCAAGAGGGGACTAAGTATAGACTATGGAATAGAGTCACTAGGGGTAAAAATCATAATTAGTAGGGATGTTGTGTTTAATGAAACTGTTTTCCCTTGTATTCACTAACCAAATGCAGGTATCCCTAATACATGAATAAGTCGTATTCAAACAGGGTTACTCAAATTGAGTGGAGCAAATTCCACAAAGCCTGATACTCCTCACATGACCGAAACTGAACCTGAATTTGATACACCACTGAGGGTCTTGACCAAACATTAGAAGCTGAAGAACCACTTCATGATGACCTAGCACAGTACCAGTTGGCAAGGACAAAACCAGAGAGAAACTAGAGCCACTATAGATACTCCTATGCAGACGTGATCTACACGCCTTGGTGGCAGGAACTGAAGTTCAAAGGATTGAACCAACACTTGAGGCTGTTATAGATCTAGGACAAAGAAAATAGGTGACTACAATGGAGGAAGAAATGCAGTCACTAAAGTAAATGGACATGGTCTTGGTCCCTAAATCCATAGATTATAAACCTATGAATGCAATGGCTGTACAAGCTCAAAAAGGATGTCCCCTACTAACTCCTAATATAAGGCTCGTTTAGTAGCTAGGTATATATAGAGGGAGGGTATAAATTTTAAGGAGATTTTCTCCCCTGTTGTTAAGTTTAAAACAATTAGGATAATGCTCTCCTTAGTAGTCATTATGACCTTGAATTAGAACACATAAAAACAACTGCATTTTCACGTGGAGTTAGAGGAAAAGATCTTTATACACACCTATTGATTCATAGAACTACCTAACCTGTTTGATTTTGTATAAATCCCTTTATGGCCGTAAGCAATCACTAGGTAATGGTATAAAAGGTTTCATACTTTTATATTGAGCATTGGGTTCTCTAGAAGCGAATATGATAGCTGTTTTTATTTTGCCTCCACGATGTATGCATATTACTTGCTATTATATTTGATGACATGCTCCTAATTATAGTCTGAATCAAAATAAAGATTTAAAACTGAAACTGAACTCAGAATTTGATATGAAGAACTTAGGATCTGTTAAGAAAATTCTAGGAATGTTCAATGAAAGAAATAGAAAAATCATGAACTAAGAGTCCATCAGTTGTCATACTTACAAAAATTGGTCACTAAGTTTGGTATGTCCGAATCCAAACCTGTAATTTGTCTCTTGCAAGTCGTTTTATCTTGAGAAAACTACAATGCCCTAAATCTGATGTTGAATGATTAAGATGGGAGAATATCCCCTGCTCTAATGCAATAGGGTTTGTAAGGTATGCCATGATTAGCATTAGACAGATTTGTCCTTTGCAATTTCATTACTTAGTAGATTTATGTCTAATCCTGACTAGATCATTGATTGCATTAAAGTGGTTGCTTAGGTATGTCATGGTTCTTTACATATTGGTTTAAACTATTGTAAAGGGTAATTCACTTATCTTGTGGGATTTGTAGACTCTAACTTTGAAGTGACAAGATACAAGAAAATCAACCACATCCTATTGTTTCACCTGGGTGGGACTTGATCAGTTAATTGGAAGTCCCAATTGCAGCCTCTTGTTGCATTGTCTACACAGAGGCTAAATACGTACTATGGCTGATGCCTTCAAAGAAGCATTGTGGTTCAAGGAATTTTGAAGGAAGCCAATTTGGTGGACAATATGGGTACAGTGTATTCAGACAGCCACAAGCTATACATCTAAGCAAAACCTAGTTTTCCATGAGAGGACCAAGCATGTGGATGCAAGTTTATCCTTTGTAAGGGATCTATTGTTAAGGAAGTGATTGACTAAGAAAGATTCCAACTGAAATATCTTCAGATATGGCACAAAAGTAGTCACTGCTACCAAATTTAACATTGCTTGGATTTGTTGTCCATCGGCTAGGCATTAGGAGTATAACTAAAGAAGCAATTGATGATGAGTTCTCTGCACAAGTAAGTTGGTGTGTTGCTACTAGAAATTCTGACTTCAAGGTGGAATTGTTGAAGGTGAGGTCAAACGAATCGCACAAACTAAATTGATATGCTGCCGCTTTGCCTTGCACCTTTCCTGACAGTGGATATGTAATATGATCTGAAGTCTGTCTTGTTACCACCTGGATAGGAGTATAAAGCATCATCCTCTCTTTCTGAAGTCAACACAAAAACACAATTGAATACTCTCTCTTTTGTTTTTTAGATCTGCACGTATTAGGCTTGCTTTTCTCCGATTTTTTCCTTCTTTGTAAATCTGTCATTGTAGTAGTGACATTTAGTCATTTTGTGAGGGTTGGGTTACTCGTGGGGTGTAAGGGTTTTCAGGTTGAGTTCCTTGGGGCAGATTTATGGGTGTAAAGAAGAGTGATTAGTGGGAAGAGAGTGAGATATTAGAGTGTGTGTTGTGATGATTCTTAATTTTATTTGTTAAGTTGAAATTGGTAATAGTTTTAATCGTAACAGTAACAAAATGTCGTTAAGGCAAGTTTGGGGGAAAGATGTCGTTTGGCCTATAATGAGTGATAGGAAAATTACATAAATCGCTATTAACCATTGAACAATTTCTTAATAACGGTCTAAAACAGTATTTATGTAATTATATCCGTGGGCTACATGGGCTGGCTGTTTACTCATAAGCCCGAAATTCATAGCATAGGAAAGGGACCAGCAAAACTTGCGCTAGCCCAAAGGCCGAACATCTTTTTATAAATATAAACTGAAACAAATGCTTGAAGACTGGGTCATCTCAGCTGAATATCTCATCACACTGCTTTAGCTTTACTCAAAACAGCCGCCTGTCTCTTCCTTTGCAGGTGGGAATGAAGAAGAAGAAGAAGAAAAGAAGTTGGAGGCCAAGGTATAAGCATATAATCATATGCTCCCTTCCTTTATTGGTATGGGAGGAGTTGGCAAGAAATTTTCTCCGTAAGTTATAATTTCCGTTTTTATTTATTTATTTTTGGTTTTGATTTTTAGCTGTTTTTGCTTGCAAGAAATGTTGCTATGAGATGCTGTAGCTTGATCTTTATGATTTGTAGTTCTTAATTTCTTGATGATTGTATTTAGTTGGGATTTTTATTTGCTTTTTGAATGCATTTTTCCATAAGGAACTTGTTGCTTATTTATTTATTTTTAGCTCAACCTTTTAGATTTCTATTTTTAATATTGCATGTAAGTATGTATTTTATGAAATAGGGTATGATTCGGTTTGGTTCATGGCTTTTAGTTAGGGTT
Source organism: Pistacia vera (assembly GCF_008641045.1). Classification (NCBI taxonomy): domain Eukaryota; kingdom Viridiplantae; phylum Streptophyta; class Magnoliopsida; order Sapindales; family Anacardiaceae; genus Pistacia; species Pistacia vera. The sequence goes on along the minus strand of NW_022196024.1, from coordinate 162,168 downwards.
TGTAAAAAAATCGAGTTATGCATATGTGTATTGGTTTATAAAGTGTCTTTTCAAGTCTCTCCTGGCTGGTTTGCTTTTTAAATTTTTTTTTTTTTTTTTAGTGATCCATGATCGTTAAGTTTCTGCTCTTCAACATGTTTTAGGGCTTTAAGGAGGCTCGGGAGGCTGTTTTTGAATTGGTTCATCTAAAGTGGAATCAATCACCTCCGAATTGGTTGCTTTTTGGTGCATCTTGTGCTTAGGATAGCATGTAAGAGATGATATGAATAGCATCCAAAGGAGAGAATGTAGTCGTGAGCAGTGAGTAATGAAGAGGAAAATGTACTATGCATGATGTTGTTCGTGACGCTGTTTTATGGATAGCATTTAAAGCAGAGAATAGTTCACAAGAGGGGAGGAATGAGGAAGAACATGTAACTATGCATGATGTTGTTCGTGATGTTGTCTTATGGATAGCATTTAAAGGAGAGAATCTGTTCACAAAAGGGGAGGAATGAGGAAGAACATGTAACTATGCATGATATTGTTTGTGATATTGCTTTATGGATAGCATTTAAAGAAGAATATGTTCACAAGAGGGGAGGAGTGAGAAAGAACATATAACTATGCATGATGTTGGTTGTGATGTTGCTTTATGTTTAACATCCAAAAAGAGGTGAGGAACGAAGAAGAATATGAAATATTGCATGATGTTGTTTGTTTGTTTCATGGATCCCCTCTAATTGGAAAAGTGCACTTATGAGAAGTGAGTTACGAAGAAGAACATGTAACAATACATATTATTCGTGATGTTATCTTGTAGATAGCATTGAAAGGGAAAAATGTATTCACAAATAAGTTCGATATGAGGTCAATAGAAAGATCAAATGAAGGCAGGCTAAGAATAATGGTCAATTTTGTACTTGTGGTGGACTAAGGCATAATATATTCAATTTCTTATTGTCAAAGTTAATTTCATATTGTCTGATTCTTTTGGCTTTGAGTTGATTAACCTTGTTTTGACACGTCTCAGATCATTTGGTGAATAGCTTCATTTGTAAAAGGTGAACTTAATCCAGACTCTTCTTGTTGATTGCACTGACTTAGCTTTTCTATTTTGCTTTTTGCCAACAACTTGCTGCCTTGCTTCCCATTTATCAAGAGCATTCCCTTGGTGATTTATGCAGTAACTCTGTTAGAAATTGGGGCTTCTGTACTGCTTTTGCAGTATGACTGATTTGTATAACATGAAACATTGTCTTCAATTGTCGATTTTGCCTTAGTACTAATTTCAACATGACCTTTGTAATTGGTTTATTTTTAGCTTAATCCTTTTAGATGTATATTTCTAATGTTAATGATTTGTGTTGAGTTGGGGTTTTTATTTTGCTTTTGAACTGTAGCTCGAAGGGTTAGGTTTTGAAGCGCTTTTGATTTATTTTTGCAGCTCTCTGCCGCTTTGGGCTGTGAGAAGTTGCGCAAGGAGCCTGAGGTTGCTGTGGGTTTGGTAGTGATGAAATTTTATGCAAATACCTCGTAGAACAAAGATTATGCTAAAAATGGTAGTAATGGAATTCTATGGTAATGCCCAGGAAAGCAAAAATGGGAAAACAAGGATTAGAGGGGTATGATGTTGTTTTATAGATAATATCCAAAGGAAAGAATATATTCACAAGAGGTAAGTAAGGAGGAAGAACATGTAGCTATGCATGATGTTGTTTGTGATGTTTCTTTATGGATAACATCCAAAGAGAGGCAAGTAATGAGGAAGAACGTGAAACTATGCATGATATTGTTTGTGATGTTGCTTTATGTATCCCATTTAATGGGAAAATTGTACCTACGAGAAGTGAGTAATGAAGAAGAATTTATTCACAGTACATGATATTATCCGTGATGTTGTCTTATGGATAACATGAAAGAGGAGTGTATTCATAAAAAAGTTCAGACATGGGATCAACACAATGATCAAATGAGGAAGGCTAAGAATAATATACCTCAACAAAATAGAAGCGTGATGGTATAGATGACAAGAGCCTGTTGAAGACCATTCTGCTTAACCATTCCTCAGTGTAGCATTGCTGAGTCTTGGTCTAGCATGGGGACTAATGGTCACTGTTGTATCTGTTGTGGACTAAAGCATAATTATATATTCAACTTTGTTCAAACATTTCATTTGTAAATAAGTTGAACTTCATCCAGAGTCTTCTTGTTGATTGTTTTGAATTGGCATTTTTATTTTGCTTTTTGACGACAACTTGTTGCCTTGATTCCCTTTTATGTAGAGCATTCCCTTGGTGCTTTATGCAGTAACTTTGTTTTAGAAATTGGGGCTTCTGCACTTATTTGCATCATCACAGATTTGCATAACATGAAACAGTGTCTTCAAATGTGGCTCTTGCTTTAGTACTAATTTCAACATGACCTTTGTAATTGGTGGTGTTAATATGGAGTTTTGATTGATTGTCTTGGTTGCAACTTACTGCTTTGATCCATTTCTTACCTTTAGAAAGGCTGATAGCAAGGTCGCGATGTGTATACATCCTTATATTCTTTTCTATAGTCGTTTAAATCATCAGCTTCTTCAATTGGTACTAATCAACTTGTTATTCGATTATATTATGTTCTAGAGTTATTTAAGTGGGATCCGATATTTGACTCTTGTCAGGGCTTCCCTAAAATGTCAGGATTATGCGATGTCTTTAATTTAGTTGAGTCTCAAATGCATGAAAAGTCTAGTTGCCTTTCCTGGATTGAAGCTTTGTTTCCATCCTGAGCTTCAGTTGGCAAATGTTAACCAGTTGATACAGGGCATGGTTTTGTGTTTGTAAGCTTGATTTTGATGAGCTTCATGCTTGGTAACAATTGAACTCTTGAGTATCTTATTGTATCACAGAACGAGCGATATGTGAATCATTGAAGACTTTGTATGAGTAATTGTCATATATATATATAATTTGGGTGATATATTTTCATCCATAAATGTAGTATGCCAAAACTAGCCAGAGATACAAGCGGAAAGATTTTTGCTTTTTTTTTTTTTAATCAATTTCAACCAATTCAATTCGATTTATATTATATAGCATAATACATCTTAAAGATATAAATTTGAATACGGATCACGATCTAAAGAAAGACTCCACCAATTACTTCAAAATAAGAATTGTTCTCTTGCGGATATTATATGGAATAGAAATTGAAAAAAAATCTCTCTATATATAAGAAAGTGTTTTGAACTTAATTAAATATTTCATTCATGTTAACTATGTTAAGAGTAGTTAAAAACCTTTCTCACTTCAACTAGGGAAAAAAAAGTAATAAAATTTTGAAATTATGTGAAAAAAAAATAATAAGTTCATTATTTAAATGTTGATATATGACAGAAAACATGAAATTATATGTTATTCGAAAATAATTCAATTTTGTACTATTAGTTGAAGGTATTTGAAGTTTATGTATAGATTTTAATTTTTTTATATTCTAGTAAGGAATAATTTATTAGTCTTATGATAGAATTATGAAAATATTTCATATAAAAATCTAATTTTTAGAATTTTCATAATAAATATTTAAATAATAGGTTAGTGAGAGTATTTCTTTTTGCAAATAAACTCAGTAACTCACCCTCTTCCACAATTTAGCTGGATTCGATCCGAATCCGAATAGAAAAAACGGATTGACCCGGATCCAACTAAACGGACAGGCCGGCAATAAATAGCTTTCTTCTAGTTCTTTCTCTAGCCAATATCAGAAGTCGTCCACGTCAATTCCAGTATTCGCCGCCCCGTCCAGGCTCATCGGTGAGTGTTTTCGTTACTTTTCGAATTGATTAAAGTGTCTTAGCTACATATTTCACGGTGTTCTCTTGTAAGATAGTTCGAATCTGCTGTTTCTGGGCGTATTTTCAATTTTAAAAGTCTTATTTGTTTTATTAGATTGTTTGGTGTCTCGATTTGTTTTTATATTGTGTAATCTGAAGTGGGTTTGTTTGGATTCGTTTGTTGAGGCTTTTTCTGGAGTAAAATTATCGGCTTGGTTGCCGGAGATGTGGGAAAATAACTTAAAAATCCAAAATTGGAGTCTATTTATTTCGTAATACTGCTGTAGACTTTTACCTCTTTAAATTATCTTTATATTGTGTAATCTTAAGTGGCTTTGTTTGAAGTCGTTTGTGGCTGTTTTTTCGGATTTATATGACTGTTTGGTTGGTGGAAAAATGTAGGAAAATAACGTAAATTCAGATTTGGATGCTGTGTTTAATATTGTGGGTGGCTTTGTTATGTTAAAGTGTTGGTGTGTCTATTTGGCAGTTGAAGCTACTCTGGATAGAAGAAGTTGCTTTGTTTCGTTTGTTTTCCAGCATTTCATGGGTGATGGTTTTGTGTGATTTCGCGTTTCTTTTAATTAATTCTGAGAGTTTAGGGTTTTGATTTTAGGTGAATTAGGGAAATTGGCTTTCGCTGTTTTGTGGTTCTTTTGTTGGATAAGTCTTCATTGCAGTTGGTGAGAATGTATGTTTTGGTTTGTTTACATTGTATTATGGAAGATTTGTTAGACAGTTGGCATAGAAATGGATTTTGTGCTACCAAAATTTCGAAGGCCATCTGTACTTTTAGCTTAATTATCATTAATCAAGGTTTTCTATGTGGAAGATAACCTCTGCGAAAATTATGGTTTGAAGAGAATGAATTTTGTAGAAAACTAGGTTTGATGTGTTTTTATAAGTATTGAATGGAGCAACTGGGACTATACCATATCTGGTATGATTAACTAACTAAAAGATCTATTCTTTTTTTCGAAGATGTTTAAAAAGAATAATTACATGAAATTGGAGAAATAGAAATAACTCTTAATTGGGTTATATACAGCTGGAAAACGAAGTAGCCTGTTTCTGATTGGAATGAGAGAAATAGGAAAAGTCTTTGAATAGATTGAACTTACTTTTTGAAGAGTCTATTTTCTTCACTAGAAGGGGTTTTTATTCCTTTATGATGTTTAACTCTTGATTTGCATATTTATTTTTTGTTTCATTGCATAGTAATCATTAATTATTGGAAGGGAAAATGTGCTTTCTACACTTCTTACGTACCTGAGTCTTTCCTTTCCTTTTTCTTTTTTACTTGGATATTTTCTTTTCTGTATGAATGGGAGAGGTACCTGGAATATGTATTCGTGTATGAGATGGCATAATGTCCATATATTCGCACATCACATGCGGCTCAGAAATGTATCACATTTTATTTTCTTCAATTGTATGCCCTTTTGTTGAGTTGCATAAACTGGATGGAGGACTTAATTGGTGCGAAATTGTGGTGTTGCATTTAGGTGATCACCTGCTTGTCCAGTATTTTTTTTTAATTTTTAATTTTACTGAAGAATTCTACAGTCTCTTTAATTTTGTTATAACTCTAGTGTTATCTAGCTAATTTTAGAGTGAAACAGATGAAATACTTACCTATGTTAAAATGAAACAGATAGAATGCATTCTATATTGTTTTATACGAGGTTGTTAATACTACGATATGGATTATAAATAAATTCCTTAGTGTTATAGACAAACTTTTCAAGTGAGGTGGTTTATACTATATTCATTTTTGTATATGAAACTGATTCTGCAAAATAAGTGCCCTAACTTTGGAAGCTCAGTGAACTTTAACTGCTGATGTTCTTGTATCAGGTCTCTTGACATACATTCTTCAATCTATTGCAGTTGTAACATGGCAACAAAGTACATCATAGGATCTCTGGCAGCGTCCTTTGCTGTTGCTTACGCATGTGACTACATAATTGCTGACAAGAAGATATTTGGAGGTAAAACTTTGGTAATTTACCTTCTTATGTCTTTCTTTACTGGTTTTCTGTGGCTTAAAACAGTATCTTTAATTTGATGATCAGGTACCACCCCAGGCACCGTCTCGAACAAGCAATGGTGGGAAGAGACTGACAAGAAGTTCCAAGCATGGCCTCGTGTTGCTGGTCCTCCTGTTGTAATGAACCCCATCAGTCGCCAGAATTTTATTGTCAAGTCCAACCCTTAAAGCTTGAAGGTTGCATTTCGGTTCATATTATTGGTTATGTTTTCATTCCTTGGCATTGCTTTACTGTACTGTATCCAAGTGAAACTTGTTAAGCCATGCTGATAATTTTCTCCATATATCACTGAATAATGCTGTCAAATATTTCTGGTTTATACACAGTGCTGCAAACTTCAAACTCGTGACATTTTAATAAACCATTGTTGCAGTGATATTTTAGGAAGATACTTGTTATGTTCATATTTGGTCTCGTGATTCTTAATTTCAATTTCACCTTCTCTGATTTTGAAAATTGTGGATAACTTTTTATGTGTTAAATGGATGTATCGCTGCCCGAAACTGTCGTAATTTTAGAAAGAGGTGTCTCTTTTTGCACTTGGTGAACATTAGCATTCAGGTTTAAAATATTCATATGGTGAAAAGCTGGAAAGTTTATTTCATGGTGAAATTTTTGAAGCAGCAAAGAACCAGAGGAAAACCAATATGTGAAGCATCCATATATTCCCTTTTTTAATGGTTAGTGGTTAGTCTGCTTTTTATATCCGCAAGAAAGGAATCAACTGCCTTAGAAGCTTCAAGGACTCAACAGCTGTGATTAGAAAGAGAGTGGATGCTTTGCTTTTATTTTCGTTTGTTGAATGAATCATTGGTGTGGAAAAAAGTAGCTTACAATATGGTTAAGGTTTTCAGAGTTGAAGATTTTAAAGTATCTTGATTTCATTGATCTTGGCCACAGAAAATGGATGAATTATCATTCAAGAAATGGGGGAATCAATTCAATTTCTCTGGTTATTACTTGTCTATTCATGGCAAACTCTATTCTGTATTATTTCTGGTTTCACTTTAGTTTAGCGAGTACTGAATAGATGAAATCTATGAAAAATATGGTAATATCAGCAAAAATTAAAACATAGAGGAATATTAATTTATATTCTTTGCTAGCTCGCTTGACACTATGTTGAACTAAATAACTATGGAAAATACCTTTGAAAAGATATATTTTTTATGTACTATGTAAATAATTTTTTGAAAACTAAATTAAGAATAAATAATTTTTAGGTGGACCCTTTTGTTAAAAAAAAAAAAAAATGTATTTTCTATGTACATATCTTATGAAAATTTTTATTTTTACACCACAATCATATCATTTGAAGAGGGTAGATGAATATTTTTTCAAAACTTCGATGGGACGGGACATTTATTTACTATGATGGTCAATTTTTTCCTCTGTAAAATTATGTATTATTAAACTCATCCATTTCATTCCAAAAAAAACAAAAATGCTTTTTTTATATTTAATTTTTTAAAGAATTATTGGATATTTTAAACGAGTTTCTTTGAATTTTTTTTTAATGGAGTTTTTGATAATTACGGATGTGTTTTAAATAATAACATCTTAATGGAAAATGAATGAAAAGACTTAAATACCCTTATAGAAAAAAAAAAAAATAAACGTACTCTTTTGATAAAGAAATTGGAAAAGAAAATCTCCTTGATTGTTTCGTATTGTTTTATAACCTTTTGCATGTGAAAATGGCGTCAGCCCTACTCTTTTGAAAGTCTTTAAATCAAAGCAAGCATCAGCTGCTTCTTCACTCAATTGCTCTTTGACTTGGTGGTGGGTTTGCGATATGGAGAAAGTGGGTCACGGGCGATGTAAGCCCGGTAGCCATTTTTCAGCGATCAACTTCACTTTTATTTTCCCTTCCATTTTGGAACGGGGGGCCTTGGAAAATTTAAGGTAATCCATTTTATCTACTTGTTTATTTTTTTGGGCTTGAATTGTTGTTGATTTAGATTGTTTTGAGCTTTCCAGAAATGAAATGTTTGAGGATTGATCGATCTCTGTTAAGTTGGTTTTATGTTATTAATTATCTTAATCTTATGTAAATTGGTGTGGATTTGAAGGTCAATTATTGAAAGATTCAAGAAGGGGGAAATGTTAAATATATTATTATTATTTTTTGGATCTGTTGCTGCAATCCTTCTGGAGATGTTATGTTATCAGGATTGTGAATTGTTTAACCTTTCATCAGATTCTTGTGATAATCTTTTCAACTAGAATGCATTATTCTGGGTGATTTTGAAAGTAGAACTGTGTTAGCTAGATCCTGTTTTAGTGAACATCACCTAATGAGCAACCATGTAAATTTAGAAATTAATAATCCTTGTCTTTGTCTTTGCAGGGTTGACTTTCAAAATATTTGTCGCCGTGAAAGTACTGCCGAGGGGAACAAGAAAAACCCGATTGAGAGATCAAAGCAGTTGGCAAAAATCACTCATTCGGTTTTTCTTCAACAAAATTTTTGGTTTGTAACCTATCTATATATATTCATTTATTTATTGGATCATATTTTTACCGTCATAAAATTCTGAAAGTTGCTATTTGTTTATATTATAGGTGCTTTGCGCCAAAAATTACACATTATCCCCGCTAGGCCGAGCTACTAATTCATGTGTTTGCATGCACAAAATTAACATGTATGTTATGTGCAAACACTTGAAATAGTTAGAATTCTTGCCCATGTGTGATGACTATGAAAGTCAACAACCTTTTGCATTTAGATGCAAGGTTAATGCCTTCAAGTCAAGTCCCCGGTGCAGCTTTGCAGATGCAGAGGGAATTACAATGGTTCAAGGAGATAACTCTGGTGTAGCTTTGCAGATGCAGAGGGAGTTACAATGGTTTAAGGGGATAGGACTTGGGTATGTGGCAGACGATAATGTGTGATGAATATAAGAGTCTGACAACATTTTGCATTTAGATGCAAAGCTTTGGCTTTTGGTTCATTTTTGCAGATGTTGATGGAGTTACAATGGTTTAAGGGATATGTGAAACAACATTTTGCAATTAGATTCAAAGTTATCCGTGCAACTTTGCAGATGTTGATGGAGTTACAATGGTTTAAGGGATATGTGACACAACATTTTGCAATTAGATACAAAGTTCAAGTCATCAGTGCAGCGTTGTAGATGCAGATGGAGTTACAATGGTTTAAGGAATGTCTTTTGTATGTAGCCAACAATAATGTGTGATGAATATAAGAGTCAAACTACATTTTACATTTAGTTTCAAAGTTGATGTATAAATGTGTTTTGTAACAGGGCATAATTTTAATTTTAAATTTCATAATGGCTATAAATGTGTTTTATTGTTTGCTTTATTACTTGAATGGGCTTAAATTTTCTTGGCCGCATCCTCATTTTGTCATACATCAAAATACATTTCTCCAAAAATTTCTGCTTGTCATTGCTGAACTTTTTGAAAAACGAAAATAGGTGGTCTATTACTAACTTAATGATGAGTATAAGTCCTTGAAAAGTTATAAGTACCACAGATCACTGAAGCTGCAATTCTTCTAGTGTAAGCATTCAGTGACTAACGATATTGTTAGATGGTAACCTGCTAGTTCAGCATTTGCTCAAAATGTGAGCAGCCTAAATATTAGATTATGTGATAACAAGATATCAAGGATAAACAATCATTGGGTGACTTGATAATAAAAGAGTAAAAAGAGGTTTCATGAGTTTCTGAGTTTGAGTCGCTCTAAGCACTAACATAAGTGATCATTAGGGTTTTTACCTAACCGACAACTAGGACTCTAGAGGATTAGTTGAGGTTCGCGCAAACTAGTCTGAACATCTTTGATGATAAAAAATAAAAATAAATAAATAAATAAAAGAAATGAGAGGATAATGGTAATCTAAAACCTTGTTGTTGAGAAGGGTTTGAAGTTGTTTATTGTGTTTACTTTGCTAAGAATAGTGTTCTTGAATTGTATTTGCTCGATAATCACCATGTATTGCTGTAATCTCATTTCTTCTTGTTGGTTAATTTTTTGACGCAGGATGTATGCATGATTAAAATCCATTTCTTGGCGTACACTACTATGTTGGGTTTTGTTAGAGCCACGTACAAATCTTGATCATCAATACTTGCATCAACCTCTTTCACAATCCTAAAGCTAAGGATCAGAGCTCCCCTTCCCTTCAAGGTTCCAAATTGATCGTAAGAGCTTTGTGGCCCGTCCGGACAAATGACTATGGTCTAGATTCGGGTAACTGTCCAAAATTTCATGAAGGGCAGCTCAGTAGTCGATAAGGCCTCCCTTGTGTTACATCGCACGGGATGTTTCCTCACGAGATAGTGGGAGTTGGAAGGAATACCGTAAAATTATATAAAAAACATTCGTTAAGACTAAGGGTGAGCATGAATAAATGATAGAATCGGTGGAACAGGGAATTTTTGGGTCTGATTTCGGTTTCTGTAGTGCTGGGACAGGGAATTAGAACCGGAATCGATGTTCGGTAGCCGGGTAAGAACCAGGATTGAATTTAGTTTTTATAAATTGTAGGGGGTGTATTTGTTATTTTTTAATAATTATGGGGGTAATTTTGGGTACCCAAACCACAATTGGAACCTCTTAAAAAAATGCGGGTTATCTGGATCCAATCACCCCGAGTTAAGCCACTTACTTTTTTTTTTTTTTTAAAATCGATTACATTATTATAATATAATTTTTTAAAGTAAATTCCCCGTAATTTATTTGACTCTTTTATTAAAAATTAATTTTTGCCTTACAGCCAAATGTTGCCCTCACTCTCTCCCTCAAAACGCCGCCGTTTCACTCTTCTTCTCAGAAGTTAAAAATCGGCTTCAGTTTCTTTAGTGGCATGTAAATGCGTAATATTTATTGAAAACCTTAGCAATCACCACCACTTAAATGTTCGTTTCCCATTTATTCGAACTGGGTATTTCGCAAATCAGGTAAAACTTACACAATTAACTCTCATCTGGGTCGTTATTGATTTGTATGTTCTTTCAATTGCATTCTACTGAAATATCTTCAGTGCAAATTTATTTTTGTTCATCATGTGATATTGTATACGGGTGTCTTGGTTTCAGTGATATCTATTTTAGCCACAACTGAAAGTTATCTTTTTGTTGTTGGTCTGTTCGGTTTGAAGTATTTAGCTCTTGGCTAGTTGAAAAATGCAAAAATTGTGGTTCTTATAAGCACACGTTTTGTTGATTTTGCAAAGAAAATGATAGCTAATCTGGAAACTCTGAAAACCGATTGTCTAGGATTCGTTAACGTTGAATCTCATTTTGCTGCTTAGGGTTGATATAGATGAAGTGAGGGTGGGGGTTTAAGGGTTTTAGTCTGAATCCCTTATTTTTTACTTGGAGAGGGTCGGTACGATGCCCTTCCATTAGTATGAGGCTTTTTTGGGGAAGTCTAAGAGCAAAACCGTGCGTGTTAGGTGCCAAGCGGAAAATATTTTACCATATGGGAGCGAGTATTTCGTTATTGCTATAGTAGGAACCCAATGATTAGAGCATGGTTTTCTTCTTTGTGTGCCTTCTTTGTGTTTATACTGGTATTGATAGAGTAGCATACCTATCACGACCTAGTTTCTTGTTGCGTGGTTTTAATTTTGTTAGCAATTAAAAGTGATGTTTTTGCTTTGATGTTGGAATGTTCAGTCTACACGGCAAGAAAACGAATTTTTGGTTTTGAATTTTTATCTCCATAGGTTCCTCTATATTGATTTCTATGCTTTTTGTTTGTCTTTTTTTTTTCTTTTCTGAATATTAAGCAGATTCATAGCCTTCAACGGAAAAAGTTTACTGCCCTACACAAGGTAAGGGTATAGACTGTATTGTTTCCTAATTGCTTATCTAGTTATGTGTATTGTTTCATAATTTGTGTAGTTTTTAATTTATATTATGCATTCAGGGGGTTTTCACACTTAATCATGGCGCCTAAACCCAATCCTCACCGACTCTATCAACCTGCAGGAACAGTGTTGGAGAGTTCACCAAAGAGGGCGAGGACAATGAGCACAGAGTCCTTCATGAAGGATGCCTTTGCCAAATATGCAGACTACCTGAACAACCTCAATGACAAACGTGAGAGAGTGGTAAAGGCAAGTCGTGATATCACCATTAATAGCAAGAAGGTTATATTTCAGGTCCATAGAATTAGTAGATCCAACAAAGAAGAAGTTTTAAGGAAGGCAGAAGAGGATTTAGAAGCAGTGACAGATCGGTACGTGTCCAGATTGGTGAAAGAACTGCAAGGGACTGATTTTTGGAAGCTAAGGCGAGCATACTCTCCCGGGGTGCAAGAATATGTGGAAGCTGCAACATTCTGCAAATTCTGTAGAACTGGAACTCTTTTGAATATTGAAGAGATAAATGCCACTTTGTTACGACTCAGTGATCCTGCACTTGAGCCATTACAAATCAACGTCCTTGACTATATCTTAGGGCTCTCAGACGTGACAGGCGAATTGATGCGGCTGGCTATTGGTCGAATATCAGATGGTGAACTTGAATTTGCTCAGCAGATATGTAGGTTCGCACGTGATATTTATAGGGAGTTGACTCTTCTTGTTCCTCTTATGGATGATGGTTCTGACATGAAGACAAAGATGGATACAATGCTTCAAAGCGTGGTAAAAATAGAGAATGCTTGCTTTAGTGTCCATGTGAGAGGATCTGAGTATGCAATGCTCGGATATAGTGATCCAAGTTCGTCCTTTATAGGGGTACCTGATGTTGTGTCATGAAGTAACTTCTGCTTTCTGCTTTTCTGTGTTTGACTGGAAACAATTTTATGATAGATTTTTATTGTTTTGCAATGGTGGTATTTTCCAGTACACATGCATATCTCTTTGTAAATTGTCTGCCGTGAAGTTCAGGATTTTTTGCATATTCTAATAGCAAGTTGCTAGGACTGTTAAATTTCATTATGTACCTCCTGCAATTTCTATATCACACCAACCCTTCATTTTATTATTTGCATCTATAGAAGAATTAGCATTGCATGCATCATCCAAAGTACCCAAAAATGAGTCTATTCTCATCTTGTTTTATCATGTGAAGTGAAAGTGAAGAGACAGCTGACTATATATTCCTCTAATGCTCAAGGCTCAATTCTGCAGAGGAGCCAAATTTATTGTGGGCTCTTCCAGGTTGTGGCAGATAGCTAGGATTCCTTGGAAGTGTGCTGTCTTTAGCTATGTTTTAGATTTTCAGTGTTAAACGGACAACTGTCTTTTAGAAGAAAACAGAAAACTTAATTGCGTGTGGGATAAAACTCTATGTCTTTCATTCCTTTCAGCTTTCAGGGTTCATAATTTTTCTTTGTTCATCTCAACTGGGAAGGGGTTCTGTCTTAAACCTTAGTTCTAGTGAATTTTTGATAGTTATGCTGCAGGAGACGGAGCTCTTTTTGTTGTCAATTTTTTTTTTGCTCCTGGAGACTGCCATGCTGGTTGATTTTTTGGTTTCTCTGATTTGTTTGTTCAGTGAACCACGGTACACCATCTATGAAGCTCCATTATTCCTTTCTTCTCTGTATTCTTGAATAATTTCTTCAACCTGATTCAGTTGTATGAAGAACAACATTTTCACACTTGATCTTAATAGCAGTTTGAAACAGGGATGTCAAGAAAGCCTGGCCCGATCGGGTGAGCCGCGACGGGCCGGGCTTAACTTTGTAGGTTTTGGGTTAGTATTGGGCTGAGTTTGACCCATATAAAAATTCATGAAACCTAATTGCAGATATCAAATTTGAATTACAGTATTTTAAGTTTTAGGCATTAAAACGAATGATAGGAAAACAATTAAGCAAATATTTATTAACTTGTAATATTTTAACTCTTCGCTAACGGTTTACCAACACAGGAAAAATTCACTAACTTTTCAGACCCTTAATTGTACAGCTCCGGAGTCATGATATCCTACCAGTGGTTCAGGCCAGATGCTGGCTTGTTCGTTTTATTTGTGTGGACGAAATGTATAACAATTATATTACTATTAGCTCATACTACAAACAAATTAAACAAATAATGAAATGTTGAAGGGAGGGAATAAAGAAATTTCCCTAATCTTGACGTTTTCTGATCAAAAGATTAATAATGGAGTCATTACTAGATATCTTTAGGTTCTCTTGAAACCATGTGGGTTCTTTCCTCTCCACAGTATGAGGGTAGTTCATCTCTTCATGCACTACGTTTGTTGTTTTGTTTGATTATTGTATTGACTCAGATGATTTTTCGATTGTGATATATCGGTTTGCATAAAAGAGTTTATATTATTCTTGAAAGTAACAATAACTTAAACACAGTAAGAAATTGCAATCCAAAGAGTTTAATTAATGATGATGAAATGATACATTAAAGAATTGGGTAATGCTATGGGTACTAATGGATTCTACAAACTGGTGTACTAACTTAAAACATAGTACGGGTACCATGCGCATAGTACGGGTACTATGTGTGATTTATAAAGGTTAGTACATTGGTTAGTAAAATCCGTTAGTACGCACAGTATTATTCTAAAGAATTACTTTCGACTTCTCTTTTATTATCATGTAGATAGTAGCAAATCAATTGTTAAAAACTTGTGGCATTTTACATTAAAAAATTAAATTGATATAGTTTAATCTTCTTTTATTATTAGTAGTAGAGAAATATTAGATGTAAACCCCAAAGAGTTGACTTAATGGTCAAAAAGGTTTGTTTTATTCATTGACTTTTTGGTTTCAAATTCGAAATATTAAGCTTGTAGGGTGTTCAATAAACTCCAAAATAATATCAATGCATGTAAACTGATCTGAACATCCTAGTTATTTAAAAAAAAAAAAAAAAAAAAAAAAGAGAAATACTATATATAGGTCCAAAGTCCTTGAAGTCCTTGTATACACTACAAGGTTACATATTTTTCAAGAAAAAATAAATATTGAAAACAAAAACAATAGTGGACGCTACCTAAACTTTTTCTTCCAACCGTGGTAAGATATCAACATCTTCATTATTAAAACAGCGAGTTACAATCTCTCATACAAACCTAGAGGCTAACAAAATCAAACATAAATAATTCTAAGGGGTTTGATTTGATGGTTATGAAGGTTTACTTTCTTAATTGGGTTTGAACTTTAGAACCACTTATCATATTTGTGACTTCTTTTAAAACATTGAATTTGTATAGTATTCAATAAGCTTGAAATTAGATTTGTAAGGTATTCAATGGACCCAAAAAAATCAAGTGAACGAAAATCAACCATTTGTATCACGGAGCATAAACTTTTATCCTTCTTGTTCTCTTTCACCTAACTTGGCGAGTCTCGACCACTCGTTTCTTATTTACATTTTATTTGTTTTGATTTGGATTTGGGACAAACTTAATGTTTGACAACCCACAACAGATCATTAGATGAGTAGATAGCTGTACAGTAGCAGTTGCAAATATATTAACAAACATTAATTAACTGAAAAACCACAAAGCATCAATGACTAAACTACCTTAATTCATTGCATGGAAATTAATAACAATAATTCGATAATATAATTTAAAGTTTCAGGATTTGCAGTATTACTAAAACATTATTTTCGTAAAATTAAAATATTGAAAACAAAACATTTTATTTTCGTGAAGACTAACCTTTTCGAAGCCTACGAAGAACACGAAGACCAATGACAGCTTCTATGTAAAATTTCCATGCCTATAAATAAAATAATATTTTTAATAATATCAGCCACCTAAAATGACTACAATTATAAAACTTACTTACAAAGAAGATTAAAAATAAAAATAGAAACTTATAATACTTACAATACATTAGCTTATATTTCCCAAGTTCCCCCGTTCCAAGTATGGAAAGTAAGGTATAACAAGAGATGTTGATTGCTGAAAAAAGACTAATAGATTTTTGCCACCGTCGCCACCACCATCGCAGCCACCGCCGCCAGTGAAGAAACAATGAGGGTGTTATGCCTTCAAGATCACTTAATTTATAGAGATGATACAATTGAGCTGAGTCCACTTCCAATTTTTCAAGTTCGTAAATTCATGATTCAAGTGAAGAAATAATTGGCTCCACTCACGCTACTCTTCATATTTTCAAAAAGATAAATAATTAATAATCTGTGTGGACTTACACTATTTCCAAGTCCACAATATAATGATGATTCATGGAAAAAATTCAAATGTTCTATAATCTGCATTTTAATCTGTGAAAGTTTTAGTCAATTAGAGCCCAGAGTTTTCATTTCATTTGCCAAAATTCAATTACCTAATAATTGTAATGATCAAATTAAAGAAAAATTATTTATCCTTGCCAAAATTCCTAAAGTCATGACAATTATGAAGAATCTAATAGCTTCTTATCTTTAAGACTGAAGTTAAAAAGAGATAAAATTAAGCTAATATCTCAATTTTTTTTTTATTTTTTAATGATCGGAAGTGTTCAAATCAACTTACGCGTATCTCAATAAATTCACTGAAACCCTAAAACTATAGATTGAGTAAAAATTTTAGTGACTATTCTCATTAGTAACTGAGGAGAGATTCAAACTTAAGATTTCTTTGAGATCTCAATTTAAGTTTGTCATTATGCTTAACTTTTTCAATTTGTTTTTGCTTAATGTTATTTATTAATTTTTTCGATTTTGATTTTGCATAATGTCATGTATCTTGTATATTTTCCTTTTAACTTTTATTGTTTTTAGCTTTCTGAAAAGATAAGGCTCATTATGAGGGCGTTTGTCTAAGCTTATGAAAATTAACTTATAAGCAACCATGATAAGGCTCATTATGAGGGCGTTTGTCTAAGCTTATGAAAATTAACTTATAAGCAACCATTGCTTATAAGCTAAAATTAACTTATAAGCATTTGAAATTTTAAGCAATTACGTGTTTGGTTAAAATACTTATAAGTGACTGATAAGTAATTGACGTGTTTGGTAAAATGTGGCTTATAAGTATATTTTATTATAAAATTACTAAAAAAGGTACTACATTAAACAATGGCATACTATGAAATTTTAAAATTAAACAAGGATAATGTGGTAATATACTTGGTCAAACTAACTTATAAGCAAAATGCTTATAAGCCAAAAAAAAAAAAGTACCTCGCCCCAACTTATTTTTTTTAGCTTATAAACTCAAAAAAATTATAAACAAACAGGTCAGCTTAATTTTAAAGCTTATAAGCAAGTTTGACCAGTTTATAAGCTTAGACAAACACCCTTATGTCTTTTTGTTGAATGTAATCTTCTGTTCAACAAAATTTTCTCGTTCACCTGAGGTTAAAAAAAAAAAAAAAAAAAAGGCTGACTCACTTTCACTTTGTCTTCTTCATTAAATTCAAAATGACAACACTAGCCACGTCTTCTGATAAAAAGGATCAATAATGGAGCTCTGTGGATTCCCACAATTTACAGAGAAAAGATACTTTTCTGAAGGTTCTCAGTGAAGCCATGTGCGTTGTTTTCAGTCCAGAAGATAATGTTCTTCGTACAATAATTTTGATGCTTTGTTTACTTCCTCAATTTAATTTTAGTTCATCTGAATATTTTAAAAAATCTGGAGTCCTATCGTCCATTTCAACACACATACATAGATATAGGTATATACAAAATTTTCTGTTGTTTATAAACGTTTTTGAAAAAAATTAAAAATCTAAAGTGCAAGAAATTTTTAATATAAAATATATAATACTAATGATATCAAGGTAACCCAATACAAAAGTGAAGAAGAAAAACTCTTGTCACATTTATTAATTTTTTGCGAGAACAAAAATGGCCACCTCAGGGTGAACTCTTGGTTAGAAGTCTGGGTTAGAACCAATAGAATTAATTAGCCTATACAAGACTAAAGGAGGCAAAAAAACAAGAGAAGACAAACACCTTCATTTTCCTATCTCAAGAGTCAAGAGACCCCTGGGTTAGGAAACAAAAATAAAAAAGCCTTTGCCGGACTAAAGCAAAACTATAAAAAAAACCTATTTCTACCTCAGCAGGAACAAAACAAAACAAAAACAATAAAAATGGGAACCTCACTTCTTGTCACATTATTTTCTTCTCACACATAAACGGACAAAAGTATTGATTCATATAGGAGTCAAATGATAATGTCACTTACACTAAAACTCCTAATTAAATAAATCAACTACTAACACTATCATCTATTTAAAGTACTCCTATGTATAATAGAATATACTAATAACATAAGACTTTAATAATATACTTGATATAATTTCCAATGTAAACTGCTGTTTATTGAAGTCAATTAAATTTAAAACATAAAATTTGGCAATTTTGGATAGGAGAAAATTTGGCTAAAATATTTAAAATTGGATTTAAAGCTGAAGGATAAAGGATTCCCATTTCACTTTATTATGCTTTGAGACTGAATTTAAAGAGGTGAAATAGTTCCTCTTTCTCAGCTTCATTAAATTCATGAATGAAGAGAATAAAAAAAATGGCTTCACTCTTCACGTTTTCTGATGAAAAGATTAACAATGGAGCCCTGTGGCCTCCCACGATTTATAGAAAAATGAATCAGTAGCTTTTACTTTTCTGCATGTTCTTTCAGTCGATGCTTCGTACGATAATTTTGCTGCTTTGTTTGCTTCCCCAATGTGATTTTACTTCCTCCAAATAAATGTGAGATTCCTGGACTGTTAGGAGATCATGAGTCGAAAATATACTTTCGGATAATAATATAAGATTAAAATCACACCACGTAAAGAGACATGATATTTACTTGTTCAGCATAACCCTCTTACATACACATATAGAGAAATCTATTATAGTTTCATGAACACAATATACAAGATTACACAACACCATAATCCGATACAAAACAGAGCAGAAATATCATAGTTTTTATCACGTTTAACCCAGTATCTAAAGTGGAACAATCCTAGTTTTAAGACACTTTCTCATAGTGTTTATAACCTTACATCAAATATCCTATGTTCTCACATTCTCTCATTTTTTATAATATTGAATTGGTTCTTACCCCTATATTTATGGTATATAGAAATATTCATTCGTTATAGGATTCTATTCATTATGATTCATATATCAATTATTAATATGACTTTATTATTTCATTTTATTAAATTGTATTCTTTACTAAGAGTTTTCCTAAAGATATTAATTTTACATGGGAACAAATAGAAAAACGGCCACAATATCCCAACATGGTCTCCACCATCATCCATGCAATTTTTTCTGAGAACAAGAGAGTTTAATTAATTTTTTTTGTAGTATTTAGTAACATAAATATATTGCTAACAAGCGCCGATAATTATGTAGAATATGTTCTTTTACTTTTTATTTTTTTTTTTTGAGAATATTAAAAGTGATCAAAAATATGAAAAATGAAAACGTGTTTGACATGTTTTGTTAAATATATATCTTTTTTCACTTTGTTCAAATATACTTAAAAGTTTACTAAGAATTTATTCAATTATGTTCAAAGATCATTAATTTGAAATTGATGTTTTTAGCTCTGTCTATATCTTTTAACTGTGATGGGTGATGCCTCTTCTATTTTTGTTATTGAAAATTATATTTAAAAAATTGCACACAACAACTTTGCTCTAATGGCTTGTTTTTTACTCTCTCTTATGTAGAAATATTTATCTTCCTAATTGAGATTTGATTTCTTATTTTATAATTTCTCATTCTAATAATATTAGTTTTCTTATTTCTTGTTCAATAGTATATGATTATTTAGTATAAATTGGTTTGTCATTCTACAAACAAGGGTCAAGGGTTTTTTTTAAAAAATTCTTGATGATCCTTAAATTATATTTGTTTTTATTTGTCTTTCTATTTATTTAGGATTTCATTTTAGGAATTTAATTAGTTTCCCATTTTAATTCGGAGTGTTATTTTACTTTAAGAAGTTTTAATTTAGTTATACTTTACTTTATTATTTTATAATTCCTTGTTCTAATAATATTATGATTTTCTTATTTCTTGCTCTTGTAGCATTATGATTAGTTTAGTGTAAATAGACTTGTTATTCTACAAACAATGATGAATGACTTTTTTAATAAAATTTTTTGGTGGTTCCTTTGTGATTGAAGTAGTAATATTTCTCTTCCTAATTGGGATTTGATTTCTTATTTTATAATTTATTGTTTTAATAGAATTATATTTTCTCTACTTGATTTCTTATTTTATATTTCATTATTTTAGTAGTATAAAAATTTCTTATTTTGTTCTAATTACTTTTCTTAGTAAAATTTTGATTAGCCTGCTATAAATAAGACTGTGTGTTTCAAGTTTTCAATAAAATCTTTTATTACCTCCTTTTAAAATTATCGTTATCGTATTTTCAGCATTAGTCACTTGAGTCCGAGTAGTAAGGTTAGAATGACATCTAGCTAAGCTTTCCGCTGCGTCACTCTCTCTTTCTTTCTCTGCCTACATCCTCTCTTGTTTCTTTTGTTGTTTAGTCAAAGAAATCATGACTCGTGTTCCAGACGGAGAAAGTGTCACTCTTGCTCTTCTCAAGAAGAAGATGGATGAGTTTGCCAAAGAACGCAACTGGGAACGCTTCCATAGCCCAAGAAACCTCCTTTTGGCTATGGTGGGTGAAGTAGGAGAGCTGAGTGAGATATTCCAGTGGAAAGGAGAGGTACCAAAGGGATTGCCTGATTGGAAAGAAGAGGAAATAGTACACCTTGGGGAAGAGCTCTCTGACGTTTTGCTCTATCTCGTCAGGCTCTCTGACATGTGTGGCGTGGATTTGGGGAAAGCCGCTCTCCGTAAGGTCGAACTTAACGCCATTAAGTACCCTGTTGCTCTCACCAAAACTTCATCAGACAAAAACAACAATGCAGCTCATGATTGTGTTTGAGTGATTTCGTTTCGTCTCTTTGATCTTCCGGGCTAATATAGAATCTAATTACTGTGATTTTGATGTCGTAGGATGGTTTTAATTTAACTTTGTTTTCATTGCATGGAGCCGGTGATGGAGATGTAGACTACTAGTATTTAAGGCAGTGTTGGGCATTTATTCACAGATTTTGATACACTTTTCGTTGTTAATTAGGAGACCAGACGCAGAGGTCAACGTGAGCAGTCTCTTTTGTGAAATAGAATTTTGCTTTTTGTTTCCAAATTTCCTGCATATTGTTTATTTAATTAGAAGCAAACGTTGTTTTTTTTTTTTTTTTGTCTCCTTTTTTTTGACTAATCATGAATCCAGATAGGATTTTAAGTATTTTTTTTTTTTAGGGATCTAAGACATCCAGGCCTATATTGAAGCTTACCTATTCCTCATAGTAACGAAACATCTTACAAACTCAATGAATCAAGGTAATTACACACTCGAGCACAAGATTTCTTGAGCATAACTAACACTCATGGTTAAAAGATTTGTTATCTTACGACTTTAAGTGTTTTTATATTTATACTTAATTAATAATTTTCTGTAATTCACAGTGGTTTTTTTTTATATGTGATGCATATGGTTATTCATACGTTTTTGTGCATAAATGTAGTTAATTTTATACCCTCCTGGAAGAAAATAATTATTAATATGCAATTTCGAATTTTTTTTTTTTCAATTTGTTTGATTAGAGAGTAATTAAGCACATTAACTGGGTGACATCCAGTAATAATATTCTTATGTTGAAATTAATCTACAAATTATTAACTTTGATAATAAGCATTCGGTTGCAAATTTATTGGATTACAAACAGGGACGTAGTAGCCACTTACACAGTTGTGGGTTCCATTGAACCCACTCAACTTTTTAAAACTTTCTTATAGAATTATTAATTAACCCACTTAACTTTGTATTAATCCCACAAAAATGAATTATTTATTAACATTTTTTTTAACTTTCCTCTACTCTTCATTTCATTTCATATTCTCTTTTTCCTTTAGTTTTATACGAATACTCTTTTGGATTATAAGATAAGATGATGCGCATTTTTTTATTTTACTTTAATTTTTTTTTTCTTTTAGCTTTCTTAATTGATGAAAGAACATAAACTATGAGTTTTTGTTGAGTTTAATTAATGAGTTTGAAATTGGAAGATTAAATTCCTAAATTTTGATGTAGGTTTTGATTTAATTTTGTTTATGATAAGGTATGGGTTAATTAGCTTTGTTTTAAGTTGGGTTTGATAAATTTTGGTTAGTTATTGAGTTAATTTTGAATGATTTAAAGAATTTATGAAACCCAAAGTTGTAAAGATTTGGGGATTTGGTTTAATTTTAATATATTGGTTAATTGCTTGATATTTAGAGCTGAATTGATGAGTTTTCATGAGTTTATAAGTTGAATTTTATTATGTTAGTAGAAATTGTTTGAAAAACCTAAGTTATAAGATTTGGGGTTTCGGTATATCTACTTAGATGTATTCACCCCACTGAATAAAAATTCTGGCTGATTACAATTCTAAACAATCAAGATTCATGGTTTGTGTTAATCAAATTTAATAATGATAAAACCAAAATTCCTGGGGGCTTTTGGCAACAAGTTTAATTTTTTTAAACAAACTTGCATGGAAATTTTTTTGGGGGTCAAAGTGTACTGTCCAACAAATAATGGAGTAATAGTTAAAAAAAAAAATAAAATAAAGAAGTTATTTTTGAGCCATTGACGGGCCTAAAATTCACCTAAAAGGAGCCTAAAATGTGAAAAATTCAATATTTAAGGATGAAATATTATATTTCTATACTAATTTTCAAAGATAATTTCTAGGCGTAACTCAGGCAAGATTTGAAATAAATCACCACTCACACAAAAGACACAACATTTAATGACGTGGATTAGCGTAAAGCCTACGTCCACCTATGACAGAAGAATAAAATTCGATCACAAAGATATAGGAGCATAACATATAATATGATAACCCAAAGGAGCAATGATATCCCAATACCTACCAAAACTCTAGCCAATGGTATCCAAAATGTGTTTAAACAAAACTCCTTATATGTTAACAAACTTTGTGACACCCTCACATAATTCTCTCTCCTATGAGCTAACTCAATGCTTGACATCGTATACTATAGGTCAAAGGAGATCTACAATTCTTAATAGAAAATATCTTTCTAATCTTTGTAGGAATTATATTTTTATTCCTTGTGTTAATTGTATTCCTATTCTATAGATTTTCTTAGAGAAATGCAAACTCAAAGCAAATCCAAAAAGAAAACGAGCCAAAATCCTCTACGAATTAGTATATATAAACATGATCAAAAGACTAAATGGATGGACGATGATGGTGGAGTCCAGCTTTCCCAAAAGAGCATCAAAAGTTATTTGCATGACCTAAAATTACATTGCGGAAGCAAACAAAGCATCAAAATTATTGTACGAAGCATCGTTATTTTCTAGACTGAAAACAATCCCCATACCACATGGCTTCAGAAAAGTAACTAATAATACATCTCATCTTCTTTTCTGTAAATTGCGACAGTCCATAGGGCTCCATTATGAATCCTTTCATCAGAAAACTGAGAAATGTGAGAGTAATAGAAAACCAAACAAGAAACAGTCCATAGCCTCCATTATGAATCCTTTCATCAGAAAACGTGAAGAATGTGAAGTAATAGAACCAAACAAAAAACAATCATCCACAAACAAAGTAACAGTAAAGAGATAGTACACGCGTAATTTACTTTGGTTTATCTAAAAAGTCTACGTCCATACTGTTAATATTGTTGAAATATTCCTTACCTCTTTGTTATAATGAATATATTAGTCTATGATTTTTTATCAACTCATAGGAGCATAATAAGTTTAATAAGAAAAACTTAATATTAATAGAATCATTTTTCCTAAAACTAAACCTAATTAAGAATTTAATTACTTAGAGAAATCTTACAAACTTCTTCATAGATTAGACCCAAACTGTTTATGGCTCGAGGCACTGTCCCTTCCACCCTTACTTGCTCACTAGGGAGTGGAACCCCAAATGCGTCTACCTCGCCTTTATTATTGAAATGATCGACAACTCTAACAGATAGAGCCATTTCTTTCTTCTTTTTCCATTAGAATTTAATGAAGCAGAGAAAGTGAAAGTGAGATCAGCATAGCATTGCATAAAGATAAGCCCCGTCATCTTTAAACATCTTTGTCATGGCTTGGCTAATTTTTGGATTTTTAGCAGGGTAAATATTTTTTTTTTTTAATCATTATTACCGTTATCGATCAATTAATTTCTGGAAGAAAAAAATCTGGGCTTTAATTATTAAAAATTTACAATAGAATTAAATTCAGATTACAGAACACTTAACTTTGTGCTAATCATCATTATATTGTACACTGAAAATAGTGGAAGTCCAGTCACTATGAAATTCATCTTTTTGAAAATGCAAGAAAGTAGCCAATTCTTTCTGCATTTGAATCATGAATTTTAACAACTTTGCGAAAGTGGAAGTGAACTCAGTTTAATTTGATCATCTCTATAAATTAAGTGATCTTGAAGCAAAACACCTCCATGGCTTCTTCACTCTCCAATTTTGTTCCATTAGGCCACAGCGCCACAGACGGCCACGGCGACGTCTGTGGCGAAAATCTAGTGATTTTTTTTCCGCAATCAATATCTCTTTTAATTCCTTAATTTCCATTTTGGAATGGGGGAGCTTGGAAAAAATAAGCTATTTATTGTGACTATTATTAGATTTTTTTTTACTTGTTAATATTATAGACAATTATTATTATTGTTGATGCTCGATTTGCGCACCAACCAATTGTCACGTGGGTGACCCTGTTTTATGATTTTATGCTCGTGACAATGGATGCCTTTTACGAAATAAATGAAAAGGGCTTTTTAAGTGGTTCAATGCTAAGGTAGCAAATCCTACTCCACTGATTTTGTATTGTGGTTGGTGTGGTTCAGGTCGCTAACGACTGACGTACAAGAGAGTTAATGAAAAGTACTTTGCTCTAACTTTTTACAGAGAGGAGAGTTATCTCTGGGTAATGAATGAACCAACCCCCTTAATGGTGAGGTTTTCTACATTTTATATCGAATGGAAGCGTGTAATCATCATTAAATCTACGGTTGGTGTGATTGTCAGCACGTCATCCATCTTCACGTCCCGTTTTCCCTTTTTCCAAGCTGACTTTGCATGACTTGCTGCAGAGAGACGGACGCGTGTGAGCTCCATGTTTATTCGCAGGTCTGACGTGCGCACATTGCCCTGCGGGGGCAGGTTACTCCTGACCGACTCCTTCCACGTCAGCTCTTCATTTTCCCGTGCATAACAGAGCCCCCTAGTTTTTAAGGTTCGAGGACGAGCCTTGGAAACTAAGTCACACTGGAGACTTTGGTCGCTCCACCTGGATGGGGCGAGCTCGCCCTAAAGACTCGCAGCGAACACGATCTCGCGCGATCTCCGCGACCCCTGCCCAAGCGACCTAACAATCTTTATCTCAGCGACCTGGACTTGACGGACGCTCCTTTCTGCCTAGCCTAGTGTTCAATGAATCTGCCCCTGCGCTGTCAGGCACTCTGCATGCGTTACAGCGCTTGTCAGACACATTTAATGCGCGTATGATGACCCGACACCGTTTTGACAGTATTGACCGTTTAACGCGTTGAAACCGACACCCACATCACTGCATTTAATCGACGTGAGTTTAAATGCGCCCCTTTTCACGGCTTTAACGCGACGTGGGGGCGCATTTAATGCGGAGGGAGAGGAACTGCCGTTTCGACTCCGAGAGGTGGTAACCGTCGTTTCGCTATCCATATAAAAACTTTGTATTTTTCAGACGAGGTCACCGAAATTTCTTTCGCTTTGAGTGACAAACTTTGGCAAACCAAGAGTCATTTCTCTCCGGTCGACGCTTTTCAGGCAACCGGAACGAGCTCGGCCCTAACTCCATATACCACAGAGTAAGGTTATTTCTTTCTCCTTTTTTTTTTTGGATTAGTTTGGTTGAACCACGGCGTTGGGTCTTCGGTGTTTCACCGGAGTCGCGACGCCGTTATTGGATTCGAGCCTGATGGCAGCTTGAATCACCACTAGGTTTTAACTGTTTGTCCCTTGCTGCCGTACGGGACAAACACGAAGGCCCAAATGACCGTGTCTGTCGATTGTTGCAGACTGGAATGGAACCGTCAACATCCAGGACCGAGGGAGAGCCAGCTCGTCCTCGCGGGGCTCCGGCGGACAGCTCTCGACGTCTATTCGGTCCTTACCTCCGAGGAATATGCTAAATAAAGCGGCAGTTCGATATCCGTAAGAGGTGTTCCTCGACCACACTGCCGTCACGGCGCCCACCCGATGGCCTTGCCGCGATCTCTGAGGAGATCTTCAAGGGTGGGGGGAGGATTCCCTTCCACCCTTTCATTAGGTCGGTCTTGGATCATTTATCTGGGATCGCACCTATGCAGCTGACGCCAAACGCGTATGCCATCGCCGTCGCGATGTACATTGCTGCTGCGAGAACGGCTTGGGGGAGCCGTCGGCGGTGAGCTCTGTCGCCTACTCCTGAAGAAGAGTAGGGACAAGGATTCCTACTATTTGTCTCGGCGACCTACCATTGCTGCGGGGATACATAGCTATCCCGCAATGCGGGACCTACGAGACAAGTTTTTCTTTTTCGTTATGACGGTCACCCGCCACTTTCAGGATCCAGTAGGTTTTCTTTTGCTGGATTTGTTTTCTCTGCTCGCACGATCGTTGGCTAACCCTGTTTTCTTATGCAGTTAACAAACGACCAGCCAGAATTGCTCGCCGACCCGAACAGGCTCGTATCTTTCGGGGTACTAACGAGGAACAGCGGGACCGAGGAGACTTGTGACGACCGCGAACCTGCGAAAGTCCGGTTTTTTTCTCCGACAAGGCATCGTTAGAACCCTTGGACGGTAAGCTATGTTGGTAACTTTCCGGTCGTGATATAAATTCCCTTACTGACAAGTTTAAATGTAGAGACCATGCCCCCAAAGGAGTCCGGGCAATCCCGCCGGCGCCATTGTTTTCCCTCGATCAAGGAGGGAGAGGAGGGGAAAGGGAGGCCAAGCTGCTCGCCGCCATTCCCGCACAACCGCTGCGAACTTCTGCGCCTTCGCAGCCTCGTCCTGCACAAGAAGCGACCAAACAGAACAGTCGCTCCAGCACCTCCTCTCGCCCCAGCGGAAGGCTCCGCCCAAAGGTCCAGAAAAGGAAACAGGTCCAGTCGAAATCTGAGACCAAATCCGAGGAGGCCCCCAGGACGCGCCAAGAATCCAGGAGGCCGGGAAAGGAACCCGCGAGCGGGGCGGTGACTGGCGACAAGGCGAAGGACGCCCCTGTTCGGACTCGTTCGGGAGTCTGCCCGAGTACTTGCAGCCAATGTATATGGCTTGCTCGAAGCGAGCTATCGGGGTCGTATAATGAATTTGCAACCGGGTGACGACCTGATGGCCACCTCGTTTCAGCATCTGAGCAAGGTAAACCAGCTGTACCTTGAATTCCCATTTTGATTTTATTTCTAACTCGTATACTGCTCCAAGGGGTTGCTTGCATGAGGATGTCCATGGAGAAGCGCGGCTGGGGCCGCAAAAGGAACGGCGACCTGGGAGCGGAGGTCGCGAAACTGAAGCAGAACTTGGAGTCCATTAAGCGAAAGGACCCAAGCGTTAAGCAGCGAATAGTTACCTGAACCAAAAGGGACCTGCTCAGCGAACAGTGGACTTCCAGGGAGGAGCTCGATCGGCGTGCTGAAGAGTCAGGGAACTTCAAAGGACGACCGCCAGGCTCTCTAGAGAAGTCGGAGAAAAGGACCAGGAGCTTCAGGCGACCTTTGCACGGCTCAGCGAGCTGAAGGGATAAACAGGTCTCCGAACAGAAAGTTAGCTCTTGAGGCCGAGCTCCAGGAAAGTCGAGCGAGGGTCGATCTCTGACTATGAAATGCAGAATCAGTCGGAGCTAGAGAAAGGCCGCGGACTGGGCGATTGGGTGTATCACACCCTGCGAGCAAGGAACCCGGATTTGGACATGTCCGCCCTCCCGGAGGGTTGGCAGGCGACCTTGCGGATTATGGCCGAAGAGGACGACCAGGCTGCCGCCCGGCCCAGGGACCCGATCAGGCGGGTGGCTCTGGCTCGAAGGATCTCCCCACCAACCTTAGGCGTAGTGAACTGTCTTTGTTGTAATCGGGTTTTTTGAATTTTCCTTGTAAATGAAGTTATCTATTCA
This sequence comes from Pistacia vera, assembly GCF_008641045.1. NCBI lineage: Eukaryota > Viridiplantae > Streptophyta > Magnoliopsida > Sapindales > Anacardiaceae > Pistacia > Pistacia vera. The sequence continues at coordinate 134,194 of NW_022196024.1, read as the reverse complement.
ATTCACAGTTCGCTCTTTTCATATATTGTGTGTACAATTTACAATTTGCGATTTACATAATTGTCTACAAATGCGAACAGAACACATACAACTGTTTTAAGCGAACACGGTAACACTTAAAAAGGAAATTTACAAAAATAGTGAGTTGAGTTCAGGATTACGATAGTACGGCCGGAGGTGCTCGGCATTCCAAGCTCGGGGTACTTTGGAACACGTTCAACCTTTTAAGATGGTAGGTCCCCGGCTGATTACCTTGTCGCCCGGTATGGACCTTCCCAGTTAGGTCCTAGTACCCCCGCACTCGGTTCTCTGGTCCGCAGGAGAACCTCCTTTAGCACAAGGTCTCCGCCCTAAAAGTCTCTTCGTTTGACCTTTGAGTCGAAGAATCTTTTTGCTCGCTGTTGGTAGGCCGCTATCCTTAGTGAGGCCTTGTTGCGGTGTTCTTCGACCAGGTCCAAACTTGCTCTCATTAGCGCTCGTTTCCGTCCTCTACGTACAGGTCCCTCCGAAGAGACCCGGTTCCGACCTCTACAGGGATCATGGCTTCCACAGCCGTAAGCTACGAAAATGGAGTTTCCGAGTGGAGGTCCTTGGAGTTGTCCTGTACGCCCACAAGACCTCGGGGAGGTCGTCAGCCCAATTTCCTTTGGCTGCCCCGAGCTTGGCTTTCAGGTGTGCTTGATGGTCTTGTTGACTGCTTCAACTTGGCCTTCGCCTGCGGTCTGGGACTGAGGCAAATTTTTTATGGATGCCCACTCGTCGCAGAACTGTTTTGAACTCCCTTATCGAACTGTTTTCCATTGTCTGAGATAAGGGTGTGAGGAATTCCGTAGCGGCACACTATTTCTTGAAAAAAGTCCTTTAGCTTCCTGGTCGTGATCGCGGAACGGCTCGCGCTTCGACCCATTTAGTGAGTAGTCTACCGCGACCACGCCATACTTGACTCCTCCCTTTCCAACCGCCATGGGGCCGAGAGGTCGATCCCCCACATGAAAACGGCCATGGGCTAGTCATAGTGATCAGCTCTGTGAGATGGGGCTCGCGGAATGTTCGCGAACCGTTGGCATTTGTCGCATTTCTTGACGAAGTTGTTCGCATCTTCTTGGATCGGGGCCAGTAGTATCCCTGCGAACAATCTTGTTCGCCGAGACCGAGCTGCTGTGTGGTTACCGCAGATCCCCTCGTAATTTCCCTCATGATGTAGTCTCTTCTTCGCTGGTCACACATCGGAGGAGTGGGGCACTGAATCCTCCTTACAGCTATCCCCGATGATGCGAAACGAGCAGACCTTACTCGTAGGACCCTTGCCTCGACCTTGTCTGCGCTGGGCAAGGTCCCATCCTTGAGGTACTGGACAATGGGAGTCATCCAGGAATCTGGCCGAACCTCGTTCACGGCCGGTTCGGTCGAGCCGATTGTTGAGCATTGACAAAACGAACAGGAATGTTATTAGGAGCCTCTGAATCTAGTGCGGCAATTTTTGCCAAGGCGTCCGCTATTGAGTTGCTCTCCTGGGGATCTGAGCATCTCAAATTGCTTGAACACCCCAAAGAGACCTTAGCTTCTTTCGATAGCGATCATGTTCTTCCCAGCTCCTTAGTCTGTGTACGCAGCATGGAGTCGCTATAAATACTGATCGCGGTCGCCCCACTTCTTTGGCGAGTCGCACCCAGAGCAGCCGCTCTGTGATCATGGATGCTGTCACGTTATCGCTAGATCCATGGCATGGTCGAGTCACCCCCCTCGGGACTCACTAGGAGAAGACCCGCACCAGCTCTTTTTCTGTTCGATGACCGTCGACGTAGAGGTTCCACGTCGACAGGTTCGGATAGTTTCTTGCCCGACCTCGCTAGACTGTTGTTCGCTCGGTGTGATAGGAGAATCCGAGATAAAGTCTGCAACAGCTTGCCCTTTGATAGTCGACCTAGGCGTGTACCTTAAGTCGAACTGGCTCAATTCCATGGCCCATTTGAGCAGCTTACCCGAGGCCTCTGTTTCTGGAGGACCTGCCTGAGAGGGTAGCTCGTCATTACATTAATTGTTGGGGGCGTGGAAGTAAGGTCGTAGCTTTCTGGACGCGACCAGCAGGGCAAAAGCTAGTCGCTCCATTTCCGGGTACCGCATCTCGGCATCCGTAGACGCTTACTTGCATAATATACTGCCACTGAACTTTTCCTCTTCTCGTATTAAAGCTGCACTGACAGCGAACTGAGACACGGACAGGTAGACGAGCAGGATTCTTGTGAAGTGGCTTAGAGAGGAGTGGTGGCTTCCCAAGATGCTCTTTTATACTTTGGAATGCCTGCTCGCATTCAGAAGTCCACTCGAATTTCTTATTGGCTTTCAGTACGTTGAAGAATGGTAAACAGCGGTCTGTTAGCCTCGATATGAAGCGATTAAGTGCCGCTATTCGCCCGTTCACTCATGACTGCTTTTTGCTGGTCGGACTTTTCATATCGAGTAGGGCTTGGATCTTTTCAGGGTTCACCTCTTGCCTCGCTGATTTACCATATACCCTAGGAACTTTCCTGATGATACTCCGAACGAGCATTTAAGAGGGTTCACTTCATTCTGTAGAGTCGGAGTATGTCAAACATCTCAGCAAATGCGAAATATGGTCCGTGCGGCCTGGGATTTGACCAGCATGTCGTCCACGTGACCTCCATTTCCTTCGATCTGTCGGAGAACATTCGGTTGACCAACCTCTGGTAGGTCCACCCGCATTCTTGAGGCCGAAGGGCATGACTTTGTAGCAGTATAGCCCCGGTCCGTGATGAAGGTCGTATGCTCCTCGTCTGGCTTGTACTCGGGATTTGGTTGTATCCCAATATGCATCCATGAAGCTTAACAGCTCGTCCCCGAAGTGGCGTCAACGAGCTGGTGCATTCTGGGAGAGGGAAGCTGTCTTCGGGCAAGCCTATTCAGGTCGCTGAAGTCTACACAGGTTCGCCACTTGCCGTTTGGCTTTTTGACCAGAACGCGGTTAGCAACCCAGGTCGGATAGAGAGCCTCGCGAATAGACCCTTGCGGAGAAGGTTCTCCACTTCCGATTTTAATGCGGCGTACCGCTCCGGATCCATTGCCCTTCTCTTCTGGCGAACTGGCTTAGCTTCACTGCTGACGTTCAGTGAGTGACAAATAACGTTCGGGCCAATCCGACCATGTCTCATGCGACCAGGCGAACACATCAATTTCTCCTTCAAGAAGCTTATTAGCTCAGAGGCGAGCTGCGGGCTGAGACAGCTTCCGATCTTTAGCGTTCGGCTCGGCTCCTTTGGATCAACCGAAACCTCGGACGGTCCTCAACCGGACCGCTCGGGGGATTTCCTGAACTCGCGGATCTATGTTATCCTCTGCCGGACCCGGCTGGGGCTCGGTCCGGCTGATCGCCATAGCGTGGCGAGGTGCATATCGCGAACGCCCTTTCCTTTGTCGGCCATCTGGACCGATTTTACATAGCATTCGCGAGATGCGCTCTGCGATCCGCTTACCTCCCCTATCCCCGTTGGAGTGGGGACCTCATTTTGAGGTGATAAATGGAAGTGACTGCTCTGAAAGTTCTCAGTAGAGGTCCCCTAAGATCCCATTAAAGCTGATGGGCAGTCCACGACCAAGAATTCTGTAACCCTAGTCACTTCGTCGTAGTCGCCGAGCGTGACTGGGAGCTGGATCGTTCCATGTGGGATCAGTGATCCCCTGTAAAACCATACAGAGGCATCGAGGCTGGCTTCAGGTCGGCCTCGACCAGGTTATTCTATCGAAAGCGGATTTGAACAGAATGTTCACAGCGCTTCCGTTGTCCACAGCATCTGCAGACATTATACACACCCTATCAGAGGGGTGATTACGGAGCATCTTCGTGAGGATGGTGCAAGCGAGCTGCCTCTTTCTCACAGAAGGTGATCGGTTCCTCTTTTCGAGCTTTTTGAGGTCGCTGGCAAGTGCTCATTCCCTAATCGGGTCGTGCAGCTTCGCGAGCATATCGCTCCTGCGCTCCTCGCGTGTTTCCTGTGAGGTGCGGCCCCCGAAGATGATGTTAACACTGGCTAGCCGCTGCGATCACGGCGTTTTTTCTTTCGTTCCCCTTGATTTTCTTTCGGGGAGTCATCAATGTACTCCTTGAAGTGCCCCTTCTTGATGAGCTCTTCGATAGCCTGCTTTAGAGCTCGGCACTCATCAGTGAGGTGCCCATTATCCCGATGGTAACGGCAATACTTTTTGCTGTTCCTGGCCGTAGCAGGGGTTTTCATGGGCTCGGGCTCGTCGAGCAAGCTGGCCTCCTCGGATTTGTCGAGGATTGCGGATACGGACACATTCAGCGGAGTATATTGGGTCGCGTCGCGATCGCGACGAGGAACAGGAGCATAGGACTTTTTCGCTCATAGCGGGGTTTTTTCCCTTTTCGCTGATCGCAGTATCTCCTTTGCGATCAGCTCGCCTGTATCTTCCGACCAGGCGTACTACTGGATGTGCCGTGGTGCGCGACGACGGAGTGCTGCCAGTGAATTCTCTATCCGGAATGCTTTTCTGCCAGGCTTGGAACCTGGTGAGGGAAATGTTGTCCTCAGCCTCAGTTTTTCCACAGGTCGGTTTGCGGGCGAACTCCAGCTATTAAAGAGTTCGGATGGACTCTTCTGGTGCGTGAGCCACTTGTTGAGCTCCCTGTGGAAACGATCTATAAGACTGCAGGGATTCGTCTCTCTCTTGCCTTATATTGCTGAGGTAGCTCTAGGCATTGAAAATTTTCGGTGGGCGGAAATGCCGGGGAACGTTGTGCTCATCTGAGCCCACGAACCGATAGATCCCGCCAGGAGCGACCTAAACCACCGCTTGGCTGAGAGGTCAGTGTCACGCCAAGCAGCGGCACTTCGCAAGGTCCGAAACCTGGTGGAGCTCCATCAGGTCATTGACTCATAAAATGATCCTGCGGATCGTAGTTTCCATGAACGGTCGCATATCTGGCTTCTGAACCCTGGTGAACGGAGCAGCTAATACTTCAGGAGAAACGGGGATGTAGAGGCGACCTGCGCCTGCTCGTTTTCTGCTCCCTCAGCCATCCAGAGCTCGCTGGAGCTCCTCAATCTGCGGTAAGGAGCCATGGGGGTCGTTTCACCCATGCGAGCCCGGCCCTCGGTTGCGGTTCAGGAGAGTTCGGAGGTCGGATTCCTCCTCCCCTCGGCCCGCTATTCCAACCGCGCTCGACACACGCTGACTAGAGACGCGTGAATGTGGTGGATAACGCGGGGCGCTTTCACGACCCCTCGCGGTGGTACGAACCCCCCGCGAGGTGTGGTGGCCACCGCATGAGAACGATGGGATCGTTCTGCTGGTGGTGATCGGAATCGTCGCCCCAGCATTTTCGCTGCGGTTTGGTTGCGACGTGGCGTGGGACAGCTCGGGATTCACTTTTTCGCCGAGTCTTAATTTTGCCGATATCCTGCTCGGGCGCCTTCTGTACTTGCTGGCCTTGGAGCTCGGAGGCTTGCTTTTTGCCACTTGCTTACCCTTGCGCTTTCGCGCTGCAGTGCTCGCGGCACGTGCTATTCCCTCTGCTCGCGTGCTTTCGCGCGGCTTGCAGGCGTTTTTGGCGGTTGCACCGCACCGGCTGTCGCGGACGACATGCCTTGGTCCAGACGGTCCACCTCTGGTTGACCTCTGGAGAGTATTGTCGACCTCTCCAGTAGCTTCGAATGACAGGGTCCAGTTGCGGAGCCGTGGGGTATTCCCAACAGCATTTTGCGAAACTGTATACGTTGGAAGGGGTGCCCCCTGGGCTGGGGGGACTCCTTCTGCATGTTGATTCCCCTGCTCAGGTTCAATTGGCGGGCCATTGTAGCTGTAAGACCAGTGGGTCAAAGGTTTTCCTGATGAAGGACAGATGCTAAATCAGGCCCTCCTTCTAGCACCAAACTGTTGATGCTCGATTTGCGCACCAACCAATTGTCACGTGGGTGACCCTGTTTTAGAATTTTTGCTCGTGACAATGATGCCTTTTACAGAAATAGAAAAGGGGCTTTTTAAGTGGTTCGGATGCTAAGGTGCAAATCCTACGTCCACTGATTTTGTATTGATGTTGGTGTGGGTCAGGTCGCTAAGCGACTGACGTACAAGAGAGTTAATGAAAAGTACTTTGCTCTAACTTTTTACAAGAGAAGAGTTATCTCTGGGTAATGAATGAACCAACCCCCTTATGGTGAGGTTTTCTACATTTATATCGAATGGAAGCGTGTAATCATCATTAAATCTACGGGTTGGTGTGATTGTCAGCACGTCATCCATCTTCAGTCCCGTTTTCCCTTTTTCCAAGCTGACTTTGCATGACTTGCTGCAGAGACGGACGCGTTGAGCTCCATGTTTATTCGCAGGTCGACTGCGCACATTGCCCTGACGCAGTCACTCCTGACGCGACCTCCCTTCCTCACTCAGCTCCTCTTACATTATTATTTATTTATAGGCAGGGACTATTAATTGGAAGCTCTCATTGGTCTACGTAGTTTTAGTCAACTTTTAGTGATTGATATTTTGAAATTTGTGTGAAGTTGTTGTTTGATGTACTAAATTGTTACTGTTGACATTTATCTTCTCTATTAAAATCATACTTTAATTTTATGAATCAATTATAAATGAAATAGTGTCATTTCCATGCAACGAATATGGTAGTCTGCTTTGTGATTTTCAATTATTTTTTTAAATATATTTTCAACTACTACTTTGCAGTTGTCTTCTCATCCAATGTATTGTTTTAAAACCCGACTCATTGTAAGACCCAACAAAGTGACTGAGTCATGGGTCGACCGTCCAATCGTGATGTCAGCAACAAAAGTATTTTAAAAAATTGCAAACTAATCCTTTAAATTTAAGTATATAATAAAATACCCCTAAAATTTAATTAGTCCCTAAAATTTTAATTTATTTTAAAATGCCCAAAAAAATAACTAATTAGTTCCTAAAGTTTTAAATATTGCAAAAACCCTAAAAAATTACCAATTAGTCCTTAAAATTTGAAATATAGTAGAAACCCTAGAACCTGAACCGGACCAAGAGGCTGTCAGTCCCGATCGAACCGACTGGTCCAATTCGGGTTTTAAAGAATGTTGCAATGTTTTGTTGTGGAGCGGCCAAATGTTTAGTTGGTCCCGTAGCCAGAGTAAAATAAAAGAGTCAAATAAGAATGAATGTACTCACAACTCCAATACAAGTGAGGACGAAGGGTGAAGAAGGGAAGCTATGATATATATAGCCAAAGATAAAAAAGTTTTTGCTTAGTGTATCAAATGATCGTCATCGTTCTCCATGCACTGCTCAGGGAATTAGGGTGAAAAAGAAAAAAGAAGGATGCTCAAATGGAAGAGTGGGGGGCGATGACGAACTGGGAGAGAGGCTAGAACAAGTGAAACCTAAGCTTGTTAAAATGAAAAGCTGCTGCTGTGTGGTTCTTTGTGAACACCCAGCTGCTTCTTTTATAGTACTTTGGGCGCTTAACTAGTATCCAAATAAATGAATTAACTTTAACATACTCCCTCCGTTTCCTTTTAATTGGCGTTTTAGGGGTGGGCACAAGTTTTAATAAAAAAGAAAAATTCTCTCTCCCACCATTTTTTTCCCTGATTTTGCAGGGTGGGAGAGACTTTGAAAAAAGTGGGAAATATTCCTGCCTATTTAAATACTAACTTTTTTAACCATTTTGCTTATTCATTTGTTTCTCCCCCCAACTTCATCTGTTTCTTTTCTTTTAAGCTGCTCCGGTTCTTTAATTTTTTTTCGTCCCTCAGTCGTTTGTTCTCTTTGATTCTATTCAATCAGTCACCATAGCCGATCAGTGTAATAGTAGAGGTGTACTTGGAGAAATTGATTTATATTCTTCCAATATAGAAGCTACGGACGAAGTTGATGACATAACCGAGAAAGTTAATACACATGGAGTCGAAAAAACCTTACAAATGAACAAAGACAAACAATTTTTGATCTCTATTGAAGCGAAGCGTTATGGACAATTGAAGAAAAACACTACATCTGAGGTGGCTCAATTATTTTCAGTTAGTATGCGTACAGTCCAACGCATTGCAACGGGGAAAAGAAAATGAAGTTTTGGATTCTAGCACTAATGTATCTAGCAGAAAGGCACTCAATTGTGGGCGTAAGCGTCTTGAAATTGACGTCAGTCAATTTCGAAATTTCCATTGCGAAGAAGGACGTCACTGAGGTCTTTATCTGCTGTCACAAATTTTTCAGTGACAACATTGTTTAGGCGATTAAAAGAGGGCTCCATACGTCGTCATTCAAGTGCTATAAAACCTTTATTAAATGTGGAAAACATGAAAGCTAGAATACGCTTTTGTTTATCGATGATGAACATGGCAACAACCCCAGTTTTTGAGGTTTGTAACATGGAAAATATTATTCATGTTGATGAGAAGTGGTTCTACATGACAAAGCATCAGAGAAGTATTACCTCCTGCCTGACGAAGACGAGCCTTTACGCACATGTAAGAGTAAGACTTTTATTACTAAAGTCATGTTTCTGGCTGCAGTGACACGCCCAAGGTTTGATGAATCAGGGAATGAATTATTTTCTGGAAAAATCGGGATATTTCCTTTCATAATAAAGAACCTGCAAGAAGGAGTAGTAAAAATCGTTCTGCCGGAACCATGGAGACTAAAACAATCAATTCTATCAATAAGGAAATTTATCGATCTTACATAATTGGAAACTCTTGCCGCTATCCGAGATAAGTGGCCAAGAATTGATCAGGAAGTCCAAATTTATCCAACAAGACAATGCGAAACCTCATATTGGTTTGGATGATGAGTATTTTCAAAGTAATGCTACTAAGATGGCTTCGACATACGTTTGATCTGTCAACCACCGAATTCTCTAGATATGAATGTTCTAGACCTTGGTTTTTTTAATGCGATACAGGGACTACAATACCAACAGGCACCCAACTCTATAGATGCGCTCATAGAACTGTTCAGAAGTCATTTGATAATACTTGCCAACAAAATTGAATCATACGTTTTTAACTTTACAGTCATGTATGATTTCAATTTTGAAAGCCGAGGTTCGAACAAATATAAGGTTCCGCACAAAAAAATATAGTTTGGAGAGACAAAATTGCCTTCCTAGGCAGTTAGATGTGACCCCGCGTTAATCGGAGAAGCAATTGCTCAATGTCAATAAGTGTTACAATTGACCTATCTAGTATTGAAGACTATTTTTGTTTTGTCATGATGTTCAATGGGTTCTGATAAGATATTGTCTTTTAGGAGTAGTTTGTGTTTCATTTTGATTTTGTTTTTTTTTTTTTTTTTTTTTTTTTTTTTTTTTTGCTGTAAAGAAATTCTACTCCAACATACAAAAAAGAACTTGTTCTATTTTGTGATATAAGCTTTTTTATGGTAATATATAACAAGGTGCCAAAGCTGTACACTACACTTTCTTGTGTCACTCTACCTACCAAAAGATGCACATATAGAAAATCAGCTTTACCTTAAACTGAGATCGATGATATTATAATGAAGTAAACAACCATATACAAATCTAATCTTTTCTGCAGGTCCTATGAAGAACACCTGCCAAGAAGAAACCTAAGAAGAGAAAATCAATGGAGCAGGGACTAGAAGGTGAGAATGATGGTGATTTAATTCCCAAATCAGAAAATACGGGAGGATGATGGTTTTGGATGAATTTTAAAATTTATATCTTGAAATTGAAATCTGACATACTTTATATATTTCAAATGTTTCAGGTCTTTTGAATGATTGTTTGAATCTAATGTGAATCTTCCCCTTGAATGATCGATTTTATTTTTGGCATGACCTACTGCACATCATATGGCTTTAGATGAAGTTCTATAAAAGTTGTTCAAGTTTATAACATTGGAAAATAGTTTTTCTTTCTACTAGGCGTCAGGTATAAAAAAAAAAACAACATTTTATTTATCTGTATGCATTAATCTCAATCTAGATTACTTATTTCCACAATCATATTATTGTATGGTATGTTGGCATTTCTGTAAACTGTCAAATGTTCAGTTTCAGTCTAATGCACAATCCCTGGTACAATGGGATGTGAGTGGCTGCTTTGAGTATACTTAGACATTGATCTGTTGATTTGTTTTTAATTTTGGAGTCTAAAATGCAAAGCTATTTAGGAATTATCTGAAGCAGATAACAGAGGAAACAAGTGGGAGACTGTAGAGTGTTACATATAGACCCAATGGCACTCCAAATAAATGGTGGTTGCATTTGCTAAGAGGAAATTCATGAACATCATTGTTCCTTGAATATATTGTTGTATATCCAATCAACTGGTATCTGCCTGACGAATTCTTCTTATGGTAAGCTGTAAAAATTATGTTGCAGATCATTTGTAATGATAAGCATAGACAATCAACAGTGTGGCTTAAAGAGTAAGAAGTAACTTGTGTTACAATCAAACAAGACAAACAAAACACCAAACTAACATGTCGTTGTGTTTCATTAGACAACTTTTTTCCCACTTGAATAAACCTGTTTTCAGCAAAGAATATGAAGAGGAACACCGACCAAAATAAGAGCCACATTCTTGACGCAAAAGACTGAAAGTAAAAGCACAAATCAAGCTTCCTCCCCTAAAGGAGTTTGGTCCAGCATCACATATTTGCACTTGAAAAGTCTATGCTTATCCACAGAAATGGTTTACTAACCCATAGTAAATGCTAATACTCTGTCTTTTCTAATGCATTTAAAACTACTCTAAACATAGAATAAGATTCATTTGTCTCTTATGACTACAGCAGTTATTTTTAAAGATCTTTGAGAAGGGTTTTGTCTAGAATCAACTTTATCTTTTAATCTTATTGCATTTTAATAATTGTAGTGGATGGATTTTTCTTTCTTTTACACTATTTTTGTAGAGTAAAACGACTTTTTCCACCCAAGGTTTTCCTTAATCACGTTCCCATCCAAGAAGTTTCCTTGAAAAATCTTTTGTTGTTTGTGGTTGCATTGAAACTTCTACATCAAATATGCAGTTCCCTCCAGGAGTACATTGAATGAATTTGCTGAACCTTCATAATGATAACAAAGAGGGATAAGCTAATGAATTTTCATTATATAGTCTGTACATGGACAAAAAAAGGCGCAATAAAAAAAGCAAGCCATCTAGGCACAAATTAAACTACACAGTCTGCACATAAAGGTTGCAGCCAAAAAGTGTCAAAATTCCAGCCACCTTAAGGAAATCCAACAAAAGCTTCAATCCCCAACTAGCAGAAAACCAAGACTCACCACAGCAAAACTACTGCAAGCACACACCCTTGGGTCAGCCACATGCCCTTCTCAACATCAAAGGCCCCGCAGCATAGGCTAAAACAAACATAGGCAAAAGTCACAAAAATTCAGCCACAAACGCAAATTTGACATCACAAATTTGACAATAATGCAACAACATCACAAATTGATTTTGACAATGATTTTGATAAGAAAAAAAATCACAAATTTCTCAACTCAAATCTACTACGCAGACTAGTTCCACTCTCCCTGCACTTCTCCTCAACGCCATCGCTAAACGCTCCGCCACCCGCATAGACATCCTCTGGTTCTGTTCCGTCTGTAACTCATTCAAGGACTTTCCTTTCCCATCATCTGTATCGTCCTCTCCTCTCAACTCCCTCAAGAAACTTCAGCTTTTGTTAACACCGTGTGGACTGGAAGGAAACCCCAAAAGCTCACGAGTTAAGGCTGATCATCTAGGCTCAAGAAAGAACTGAAGGTGGAGATTGAAGACATAGGTGCTTCAAATAAGTGGAGAGAGGAACGTATAAAAGGAAAACAAGAAAAAGAGAGAAAATGAAGCAGAACAGATTAGAGAAAGAAAGGTGGCGATGGAAATAAGGAAGAGATAAGATAAAGATAAAAATTAAAGAGGACGAGGCAAAAAGTAAAGAAAGGACAAATGGAATGGAAAGAGAAGGGGATATAAAAAGTGGAGAAGGCATGATGAAAGTTGCAGACAAGACAAAGGCAAAACGACTTTCATTTTGAAAATTTTAGAAGTCTTAAAACGACAATTAAAAGGAAACGGAGGGATACCATTTTCTTTTTTGTCTCTTTCTCGCGTCATAATATTCTTGTATTAATTTACCATTCATTATCATTGAATAAGTATTTATAAATTGATTTTTATATTAATTCATCTAATTATATTTGACACATCATTTTATGAAGACTTTGTATAAAGTTTTTAAAGTATAATATTAAAAAAATATTAAAATAAAATTCTTTATATAATTGATATAACACAAAAATTCGTTGAAAGATTATCTCAATAAATACAAGAAATTCTCCGGAGGAGCGAATAAAGCATCAAACTTACTGCATGAAGAGATGTACCTAAAGAAAAGTAATGGCTCGATATTAATCTTTTAATCAGAAAACGTGAAGAGTGAAAGTCATTTATTTATTCCCTTCAACATAACCATAAATTCAACAAAGCTGAATAGTGAAAGTCAGCTCACTCAAATTAATTTCATTCTTATCATTTTAAAATAAAATTATTTGTACAAACTCTTTTACAATACCATTGGTTTGTTTCCAAATACAGTACATTGTTTATTTAGAAGCAAGTTATTTTTCCCCACCTTCGACTAATCATCCAAAACAGAACTTTATGTATTTTTATAGTTACACAATAATTTCTTTTAAGTTATAGCAGAGGCCGTGAGCAACATCCAACAGCTCCAGTCCTGGTTTTCACTGTTTTTTTTGATGATGCACATGGATATTTCATATGTTTTTGTGAATAAAATAATTAATTATATAAGTGTGGGAGTCCACACAACTCCATTATTTATTTTTTGATCAGAAAACGTGAAGAATGAAGAGTAGCGATTTTATGGCCTCTATAAAGTCCTTGAACGAATTGGTAGCGTAGCTTATCGGTTGGAAGTACTGGAAGACTCCAAAATACACCCCATTTTTCATGTTTCACAGCTCAAACCCAAGGTTGGCAGTAAAGTGGTTCCATTGATCAATCTGCCAGGGATTGCATGCACCGGAGAGCTGCAACCTGTTCCTGAACAAATTTTGGCTAAAAAGATAGTCTGACAAGGAAGGCGTAATATCACCGAAGTTCTAGTTCAGTGGTCAGGCTCCAGTACCAATGAGGTTACTTGGGAAAGACTCTTAGATTTAAAGAGGGAATGTCCAGATCTGAACCTTGGGGACAAGGTTCCTTTGACAAGGAGGGTCTGATATGTGTGCAAGCAACTCCTGTTATGCCACCTAACTTAGTCCACGTAGGTGTTCTTTTTTAAATCATTTCTTTGTTCCCTTCGACCATAACCATTGAACTTGATAAAGTTGAATAGTGGAAAGTAAGGTCAGCTTATTTTCATCTCTTTAAGTTGAATTTTAAAGCATGCATAAAAGATTAAGAGCCCTTCAGTTTCTTCACTCAACCCTTCAGCTTTTTTGCCTGTTAGTATGGGTGAGATTGAGACTGAAAATTTAGTTGAAGAAAGAAACTCAGAAGATTAGTTCAGCAGCTGCTATGGAGATGTATTTTATAAAAAGGGAGTTTTGAAGTGTTTGAAAGTTTGTTAAAAAGTCTGGGAATGTTCGTTGAACAGAAAACGTCAAAGCCAATGGGAATGTTCGTTGAACAAAAAACGTCAATGCAAATATCGTAAGTTAACAGAGCTATTAGTCAACAGATGAAGTGCTGCGTTTTATGAACTAGAGAGCAGTTCCACTGTTTGTTTTAACGTTTATGAAGAATCAAAAGTGTCTGTTACCTGGCAGATTGACACAGAGTGCCAGCGTGGATTTTGTTTAGTACATAAGCAGATTGTAATCAGTTTTGGTAGCTTAAGCTCATTCTAATAGAATTTCAGTTCCAGAAATATCTGCTCTTCAAAGTTCTTCATTTTCTCCGAAACTTTCTGTTTGTTTCTCTAGAAAGTTTTACTTTCTACAATTTCTTCAATCGATCCTAGGAATATCACATTGCCTCTCTTCTCTATCACTCATTCAATATGAGGCCGCGACGGTGGCAATTCCATAGACCTTCTCAGCAATCTCTAACCTTCTTCCATCGGAATGTCACATTGCCTCGGTTCTCTATCACTCATTCAATATGAGGCCGCGACGGTGGAAATTCCATAGACCTTCTCAGCAATCTCTAACCTTCTTCCATCATTGGAACAGGGGATCTTGGAATAACAAGGTAATGCAATTGTTTCCTGTATCATTATTTAATTTTAGCTAAGAGAGAATTAGATTTTTCAAATGAATTTCTAAATTCTTACTAACTTTCTCCTAATACTGATATAATTGTTATCCTACTTTAATGAAATTTTGTAGGCTTTCTTACGTGTTATGTGGAGAGCAGATAAATGCAAATAGATGATATATGGATATAAAAACATGATATAAACTACTGATCTGAAACGATGTAGTTAAAATTGTCACGCATGATGGCTTCAACTATTTACAAGTTGTACTCGATGAAACAATTATATATGGTGATATACATATGGTACTCCTAATTTACGAGTTTTGGTAACTCATGTCTCAGATATATACGATGGTCTATCTAAGGCCTAATTATTTAAATCTGAGTGCCACTTTGGCCTAAGCTATTTTGGCTTAATTATTTAATTATGAGTGCTACTTCAAACTTAACTATATAATTATGAGTTGTAGTACCCAATGACTCAATTGTATATTTATGTTGATCCGAATCTTAAACGTGGTAGTGTCATAAAAGAAGAAACACCTATTAGTTTACAATTAAGGTCACAAGATGTACTAGTCCATTTTTTTTGTATTTTAAACCTTGATTATGTTGATAAACAGATACTGGATTTATTTATTTTATTTAATTTATTTATTTATTTTTTAAGTTTAATTAATAAAGATTGGTTATATATTGAAAGGGTTGTAAACCAAACCCCAGGTTAATATTATCCATTGAGCTAATTGTTTCCCAGATAAATAATTATCAAATCTAGAGAAGTATTAAAACAAAATAACAATCGATTGCATCAATGAAAAATTAGGAAAAAAAAAAAAAAAAATGGTAACAAGGAAAGCCTCAATGCTTTCAAAGTGTGAGTATGATCAGTAAGCCAAACTCTCAAAAATTGGTTAAATTTGACAGCACAGGCAATTCCTCTGAATGCTAGACTTATAAATATTTACTCACTTTAAAGCTAATTTAGCCCAGAAACGATTGATTTATAATTAAGTTGATTTAGCAGCAGCATCGAATAAGTGATATATAAATAATTTGGCAAGGTATCAAACAGAATTTGTACGAAATCAAGTTTAGCTTCACTCTAATACTCTAATATTGTTGCATTAATATAATATTTATCCTCGCCTATTAACTTAAGTTTTTAGGTGAGATTACAATTTAACATGTATTAAAACCAAAGGTCTAAAGTTCGAATCTCCATATTCAACTTCATAAAGTCTTCTATCATGTTAAAATCTTTACTTTATTAAGCGATAAAAACTATTTTAAATATTCTATGAGATCATATATTCCATGAAGCCATGATTGATTTATTGAATTGCAGTAGTAGTAAGAGTCCAGGCCAGGCGCGCTTCATTATTCATCTTTTTGAAAAAGTATGAAGAGTGGAGTCAGTTCTTTAATTTCTTCCCTTCAATCATGAATTTAATGAAGGTGAGAAAGTGGAAGCTATTTCAGCTTATTAAGATCTCTGTAAATTGAGTCTTAAAGCTACGAAGGTGGAAATTCCACAGCCTTTTTTAAGCTATTAGCATCTATTTTATATGAGTTTCCTCTTTTGGGATGGGGGATCTTGGGAAAATGGATAATAGGTTTTATTAAATCGCATGACGAGAGCAAGACGGAGGTATATCTTCTAGGTCGCGCGCTGGAACTTTGTTCCAGGGCCAGTTATTTCTATCTTGAAGAAGAGATAATATGGAAATGAAGAAGAACAAATTAAAGGAGAAGGAAGAACAAATGGAAGAACTTAACATCCTCGGTTGCGATAAGAATTTTCACTTTATATAGTTCAATTATGTATTTTTATTTGGTCTTAAATGCAAAGTATATAAATTAAAAAAGAAGACCGAGTGATCATATACTATGAAGATATTTCGTAACGGATAACAATATATGAACCATGAGTTTGGAAATTTTGGGCAATGTTTCAAGATTTAAGTTATGCTAGATTACAATATGAAACAATTTTACTATAGTATTGACCCAACTTATAAAGAAATAAAGCATTATATTTTGATTACCTCACATTGTGATCTGTTAGTGTTTTTTTGTCATCTTATGATCCATTGTGCACACACTTCTAAAGGTAACCATCTTCACACGTATGAGCACCTTTGCCTATGAGTGTTCACATCGTTCTGACAGATATTTTTCTTCAAATCACACCTCACATATTTGTTTGTGTTCTAGATAGAATTATTCCTTGATTGATTCTCTGAATTATTCTTTACACTTGTCTTATGTTTATTTGTTGAATAAGAAAAGGAATATTTTTCTTATCTGTGGTCCTAAAATGTCTTGTGCAAAAAGAAAGAAATAAAGGTTAAAGTTTAACTTTTTTGTCTCCCACCCTTTAACGTATTGATCCTATATATTTTGCCGTATCTTTATTGTTTGATAAGAAACCATATTACATTGTTCTGTCTCTCTGAATATTCTCTAAGGCTCTTGTTTTTGTTAAGGTTTCTTCTATGCCTTGGTAGGCTTTAAATTACCTTCATCACTTACCCTTGTGTGAGATCTTAGGTTGTTGTTTTTCATTGTGAGGACAGCTTGAGTGTAAGTTACTGTCCTATCTTCATTGTTAAACCCTGAGAGGAACTCTTCTTCAACATGATGATGGCTATGCACGTGATGCTTGCTATGATGGCTTGAAGTTCAACCAAAGAAGATTGAATCGCTTTGTAGAAAACAGGGAGTGTTTTACTACCGTGGTTGTCTTACTTTGCATTTGAACTCATAAGTATTTCATAATGAATTGCTTCCTCTGGACGTAGTCCCATGGATGTAGGCTTGATGCCGAACCATGTAAAAATGAGCGTGTTCTTTACTTATTTTTATGTATGTTTTAATTCAGTTATTCTAAACTCATTTGCAATAAATTTTACAAGTAACCCATTCAGCATAAGTTTTAATCACTTGGTAACCCATTTAAAACTTACAATTGGTATTAGAGCAGGTTCTAAAAAATTATTTTAATTGGTCCTTACTTGTTTGTAAATTCCTTTCTCGTCTCTGGTTGAACAGATTAATTCGTTTTGTTTTGTGTGATCACCTCTTTTTGTGTGACTATTTTTTTTGTCACTATGAGTTTCTTTGCTGAAGGTGGATCTCCTCATAGGCCACCATTGTTGGAGGGAATTAGTTTTTCATTTTGGAGACCTAGGATGAAAGCCTTCTTAAAATCCATTGATGAAAGGTCTTGGAATGCTTGTGTCGTTGGCTAGAAGGAACCACAAGTTGTAGGAGAAGAAGGTAGTAGTAAGGGAAAACCCCTTGATCAATGGACTAAAGCTGAGTTGGATGAGTCTAATTTCAACTCTAAAGCTCTTCATGCACTTTTTAACGCTGTCAGTATTGACCAAATGAAAAACATAGCCAACTATGAAACAACTAAAAATGAATGGGACATACTCCAAGTTAAGAATGAAGGAACTAACACTGTCAAAAAGACCAGACTTAGGAGATTGATTACTAATTATGAAAATCTTTTTATGCATGATGATGAGTCTATCATTAATTTTCATGGTAGGTTGTGTGATATCACGAATGAATGCTTTGCCTTGGGTAAAATATCACGAATGAGTCTACCTATGAAGTTCATGTCCAAAGCAACTTCTATCGAAGAATGCTGAAATCTGGATGAGATGCAGTTAGATGAACTCATTGGATCACTTTAGACATTCGAACTCAACCTGAAACGATGGGAGAAGAAATCGGGAAAGGGTCTTGCTCTAAAGCATAAGGTAACATTTGAAACTTTCGTGTGTGTTGTCTCTAGTGATGGTAAGGAAGATGAGTGTGCCCTACTCACAAAGAATTTTGCTAAATTCTTGAAAAAGAATATGAGAAAACCTAGGTTGAACAAACAAAATGGAGTAAAACCTTTTGTGAAGAAGCCTTTTGACCAAGTTGGTCAAGGTGCCTTCTCGAAACGATTTTCGAGAGATAATGGAAGAAGCAAAGGCATTAGGGTTATGAATGTGAGGGATATGGACACTTTAGTTAGAGTATGTGAACACTTAAAGAACAAAGGGAAAGTCATGGCTGCCACACTAAATGAAAGTAATAATAGTGAAGTGGAGGTGATGATGTTAATGGAAGAGAATTTCTTGGCTTTTATTACTAACCAAGAGAACAATAGGAGCGTGTCCTCAGATCACTCAAGTGATGTCTATAAGGAGCACAAGAGGCTTATGATAAGATGTATGAGTCATGGTGAAAGCCATAAAAAAGATCAAATCTCTTGAATCTGAAAATTGCACCTTAATAGAAGATAAAAATTGTTGAATGATAATTGCAGCGTGTTTATTGATTTATCTAACAAAGAACTTCTGTTAAATCAAGCTATAAATGAACTAACGGAGGTCAAAACAATTTTTGAATGATTGAATGCAGGTTCTTTTAAACTTGATGAAGTTCTTGGCCAAGGGAAGTCATTTGGTGACAAAACTAGTTTGGGTTTTTCCCTTGGAGCAAGCTCTTCCAAACCTGTGTGACCATCTTCATTAAGCCTAGCACTTTGAAACCAATTGCGACCACCACTGTCAACACAATCTCAGACCAGAATGTTCTCGCTGAACCTCTTGATCCTTTTTGTAAGGTAAAAAGGTTTACTCCTACTTGTCATTCTGTCAAAAGAAAGGTCACATTAGACCAAAGTGTTTCAAGCTCATTGCATATTTGAAAGATGCATTGGAAATCATGTTTTTTCCCTCTAAAAAACCCTGCATCAAAACAATTTTTTTAAACACAAAAAACATGGAGACCTAAGCCTAGTACCAACAGTTTGCTTGCTCATCATCATGCTTGCATTTCAAAATGACTAATGGTACTTTGACAGTGGGTGTTCAGGCACATGACATGTAATAAAGTTTGTTCACCAAACTTGATTTGTTTTGAGTCTGGTCATGTAACCTATGGTGATGGCAAAAGAGTAAATCCTTGGTAAAGGATCTATAACTATTCTGTTTCCCTGTGTTGAATGATGTATTCTATGTTGATGGTCTTAAAGCTAATCTCATAAGCATAAGTCAAATCTGTACAAGGATGTGTTGTGAAATTTTCAAAAAATTGTGTCAAGTTTTAAATAACACGAACCTCAGTTTTGAAGGAAAAAGATCAATGATAATTGCTATCTCTACTTGACTAACAAAGTTTTTTGTTTAAGTTCCAGCATTGATGATGTTGATGTTTGTTACAAAAACTGGACACATAATTTTTCGAGCTCTTGTGAAACTTTCTAAAAAGGATGTTGTGAAAGGACTACCTATTTTAGAGTTCCCAAAGGTAAAGTTTATGGCCCATGCCAACAAGGTAAGCAAACTAAGCATCCTCACAAATCCTTATCTCAACTAAGTACCTCACGTGTCTTAAACTTCTCCATATGGTTAATGGGACCTATGCAAACTAAAAGTTTAGGAGGTAAGAGATATGTCTTTGGTGCGTTGATGACTTTTCTAGATTCTCTTGGGTTGATTTTCTAAGGAAGTTAGAACATTCGAAGTCTTTCAAATCTTGATCAAAAGACTTCAAGTTGAACAAAGTTTTTGTGTGAAGAAGTAGTAACATACGAAGTGATCATGGAAGAGATTCGAGACACCTGATTTTTCTAGTTTTTGTGATTCGCAGGGTATATGGCATGAGTTTTCAGCCCCAAAAAGACCGCAACAGAATGGAGTCATAGAGAAAAGAATAAGTTCTTCAAGAAATGGCAAGAGTCATGTTAAACGATAAAAAATTGCCAACAAATTGTGGGCTGAAGCAATCAACACTGCATGTCCATTGCAAACATAGTTTTTCTAAAGAAGGTACCTCTCAAACTCCATATGATGTGGGAAGGGTAAAAACCTGATCTGTCCTACTTTCATTTTGGGTGCAAATGCTATGTGTTGAATGATAAAGATCACCTAGGAAAATTTTACTCTAGAATGACAAAGGTGTTTTCCTCAATATTCTGCAAATAGTAGGCATATAGGTTTTCAATATGAGAACTCAATGCAAATGGAATCATCTAATGTTGTTTTCTTTGACTCAAGATTTTTCTTGGTTTTCCCATGAAGAAGATATTGATGACTTAACGTCACTTCCTAATGTGACCACTAACCACAATGATGTGTCCACTCCAATTCTCATAAAGATGTGATCACCTCAAAATCTGAAGTAGACACCTTCGCAGCTCAAAGGAATCTTCTAGAAAGACAAGGACTCAATTAATTGTTGACCTCTCTGATGAAATCACTCAACAAAAGACATTCAAAACTAGAGAACCACCTTCTGGATTAAAAAAGCTCATTCGCATCTA
Source organism: Pistacia vera (assembly GCF_008641045.1). NCBI lineage: Eukaryota > Viridiplantae > Streptophyta > Magnoliopsida > Sapindales > Anacardiaceae > Pistacia > Pistacia vera. The sequence goes on along the minus strand of NW_022196024.1, from coordinate 113,645 downwards.
CTGTGATTGAAAATCTGGAAGAGGTATGGTTACTAGACGCAAGAAATTGAGTGAAATTAATAATCTATGTTATGTCTCTCTTTCAGAACCTAAAAATGCAAAGGAAGCTCTTGAAGACGATTGTTGGATTGCCTACGCTGATGAGTGTGGATTAGTTGAGAGAAATGAGTGTGTGAAACTGGTTCCAAGACCTGAAGGATAAATGTCATTGGGACGAAGTGGATTTTCAAGATGAATCTGATGAGTTTGGAACCATGTGCGAAACAAAGCTAGACTTGTTGCCAAGAGTATACCCAAGTTGAAGGAGTTGATTTAGATGAACTTTGCACTAGTAGCTAGACTTGAATCCATAATATTAATGATAGGTGTTGCCTGTGTATGAAGCTGAAACTTTACCAAATGGTGTGAAGAGTGCTTTTTTGAATGGATTACTGATGAGAAGTCTGTGTTGAGCAACCAGTAGGATTTAAGAATCCTCCCAAGCCTGATCATGTTTTCAAACTTAAGAAAACTCTCTATAGATTGAAGCAAGCACTAAGAGCATGGTATGACATGCTAACCTCTTTCCTTCTTGATCATAATTTCATTAGAGGTAATGTCGACAAAACCTTGTTAATAAAGCATGAAGAGGTGATTTATTTTGTGCTCAAATTTATGTAGACGATATTATTTTGGTTCCACTCTCATACCAACTTGAAAAATTTATTGCGTTAATGAAAGATGATTTGAGATGAGTATGGTGGGGGAACTTAGCATGTTCCTTGTCTTTAAATCAAACAAATTGATTGTGGCATGTTTGTCTCCTATCTAGGTATGCCAAAAACATGCTCAAAAGATTCAATCTCGACTCCCAGCATGCTAACACACCATGAGCTCCACTCGTAAAATTTCCAAAGATGAAAAAGGTAAAAATGGATAATAAGTTGTTAGAAAGCATGATAGGAAGTTTGTTGTATTTGACAGCAAGTAGCACCTGATTTGTGTTTTAGTATAGGTGTGTTTGCTAGGTTTCAATCTAATCCTACTGAACTTCATCTTAAAGCTGTTAAGAGAATCATGAAATATGTTGCTGGAACATCAGATTTTGGACTTTGGTTTTCTTATGATTCTAATCCTACTCTTGTTGGTTTTAGTGATGCTGATTGGGCAGGGTGCTTGGATGATAAAAAAACACATTTGGAGGATGTTTCTTTCTAGGCCATAACTTGTTACCTGGTATAGCAAAAACAAAACCAATCTCACTCTCCACAATCGAATTGAATATATGGCTGCAGGGAGTTGCTGCACACAGTTCTTTGTTTAAAACAAATGATATGTGATTATGGATTTGATCAAGAATGCACAACTTTTTTTTGTGATAACACCATGCAATAAACCTTCCAAAAATCAACCAAACATATCGCATTAGGCATCATTTTATAAGAGACTTAGTTGATGAGAAAGTGATCACTCTTGCACATGTTACACAAACTCTCAACTTGCTGACTTGTTTACTAATGCTTTAGACTTGCAAACTTTTGTAAATTTAAGGAAGTCCTTGGACTATTCAAATTGAATAGTGTCTCTTTCTTTCCTAATTAATGCCATGAGATTAATTTCCAACCTTTTATTGTTGCAAGTATTCTTTTAATTCGTGTTAGTGATTGAGAAATTTGTTCAGTCTGGCGGTAGCATGCTATTAAAATGTGTCCACCTTGTGCCTTCTTTTCTAAAGGCCTTATGTCTAAAATCTTTTCATGTGCCTGTTTTGCTTGACCTTGTCCACCATGTAAAAGAGCTACCTTGCTGTAGTGTGAAAGTCATAATTGAGTAATCTTCTAAAATGTAGAGACCCCTATGTCCTTGAAAGATCTATCTTTAGAGGGCTACTTCCTTGCAAGTGTGAAAGCTACACTTGGTTACTGTGAGAAAATTTCTGCCTATTGCTTATTTTTTTTGTACAAAGAGAAAGAAGTCAAAAAGAATCTCATATCTTATAGAAAAAGGGCAAGAGGTAAGAGAGAGTTGAATAAATATTTGGCCAATGAGTCATGCTCCCATTTGAGGACACCGCACACACTTATGACAAAGAACTTTGCCCTACTTGCTCATCGTTTGTCAAAAGAAAAAAGCTACTCATGTGGAAAGTATCTTGGTTGAGGCCATTTCTCCAGCATCCCTAAGATTGATGATCGTTTCTCTCATGTCCCACAATGACTGTACTTGCCTCTGTAATTTTTGTTTAGAAAATTGACCTCATGGTATTATATATATATATTTTTTGTGTCTCTTGTTTTTTGCCTTGGTCTAATGTCACATCTTTGAGAGTTCTTGTGTGCACATTTCTGGAGGCTATGTCCTTGATTTCTCTCTTAATTTCTATTTTGTGCCTTTTGTATGGTCGTTGTGTGTCCCTTATACACTTAATTGGACTTTTGTTAGTTGTGCATGCATGATTGTTGGTGTTCTCACATTTGATTTATTAATAAAAAAAAAACGCGTGTTTTTTTAGGGTTGCTTTCTTTCGCTTTCTTTATAAAGTTGTGTTTTGTTTCTTTTCAGCCGTCATATCTAAATGCGTTTGTCTCTTATTCACTTTTCGTTCAATCATTCTCTCCTAACTACTTTTTTTGTAAAGATCAATGGAACACAACAGGTTCATTGATGACATTAGAAAGGTTATTGAATCCAAGAAAAGAACAAGATAAGGCAGACCTCTCATACCCAAGAAATGCACACTCTTCTGCCTCAATGAAAGCACCCCCTCTGCTTCAAAATTGGTGTCCAATTCCTCATCGTCTATTAGGATATCAACTTAACATTGTTACCTGTTGACCTGCTACTAGGATCGTCACTAAGCTCACTGTTAACTTAACTCACTCTACTTACTTAGCTCAATTCATGTTTGTATATAAAGAGTAGTGTAACAACTTTACTCTTAACTGAATTAAAAAAAAAAAACCATAATCTCCTACTTTCTTCTTTTCTGATTTTTCTTTACTCTCAAACTGCTTTACTTCCTTACTTGTGTATCAGAGCCATTGAAAAACATCAAGAATGGCTGATACTTCTTTCAAATTCTTCATTGATTACAAGTCTGACAGAAATTCAAGCCTTAAACAAGGTTGTAGTAAATTTCAATAGTTCAGCTTCAACTCTCCCAGCAATTTCACCCAAATTAACCAAAGATAACCATCGATTCTGGAAATCAGATTCTCTTTGCCATCAGAGCTCATGACCTTGAAGAGCATCTGACTGGATTAATTCCCTATCGTGCTCCCTTCATTAGAGTACAATCAACTGAATCCAATTCTGAGGTAATTACGAAACCTAATCCAGATTATTCTCTTTGGAAGAAGACTGATAAGCTATTAGTTAGTTGGTTGTTGTCTTCCATCTTTGAATCGATGTTTGCTTTTATCTCCAAATGTCAATTTGCTACTGATATATGGCTTACGTTAGAGAAGGAATTTCTTACTGAATCTAGGGCAAAAACTCTTCACATTAAAAGTCTTTTACAGAACACAAAGAAAGACAATTTAAGTATACATGATTACTTCCTCAAAATGAAGAGTTTTGCTGAAAATTTGTTTGCCAGTGGCATTGTTATCTCAGATGAAGAACTACTGAATTATATTTTGGATGCGTTAGACTCAAAATATGATGTTGCTGTTGTTAACATTACCACTAGATTGGAGTCTCGAGTTGATCCAATATCTATTCAAGAAGCTTAAATTGTGCTTCAAAAACTTGAGTTGAGACTAGAAAAAGCAAATTCTGCAATGACTTCAATGGTTCATTCTGAATTTCAAGGAGGTACTGCTAATGTTGCTAATCTCACCACTAATAGTGTAAACAAAAGGCTACAATCAGATTAGATGCCTTCACTTCCTGTTAGCTTTTCTCAGTTTCACACTCGGGTGTTATTTGATCAACAGCCCTTATTCAACTCATCAAATTTTCCTACTCATCAAACTCTGCCTATGTTCTCCACTCCTCAGAGTCAATTTTATTCTCATCAATTTGGTGGAAATAACACTGGTGGTAGAGGCAGAGGTAGAACAGGAGGCAGAGGCAAGTTCATTTGTCAAGTGTGTGGGAAGTTAGGGCATCTTGCTCTGAATTGTTACCACCGGTTTGATGTGAACTATAATGGTAATAATCCCCTAATAAGGAGTAATTTCAGCTCTAATTTTGCAAGATCTTGAGCTTCACTATAGAGGACAATACACCCCAGCCACTCACTCACACTTTACACAGAGCACTCATCCACGATCTGTAATGCAATTTTAGAATAACTATCCGAATCAGATTGCGCTACTTTCTAGAGGATCACATACTCCTACTAGCACTCAGTCCATTTCTACTACTGCTAATGTGCATAATCAAGCCTTGCTGACCCAATCTCATAATTACTCTCAGCCTTTTACTGCTATCAACTATATTGCAACTCCATCTAGTGTTTAAGACACTACCTGGTATATAGATTTTGGAGCTACAGATCATGTAACTTCAGATTTCTCTCAACTGACAACAAGCAACATCTATTCTGGCAGTGAACAGCTCTAGGTTGGGAATGATGAGTTACTTATAATTTCACATACTAGTTATGCTGTCTTAAATTTCCCTTTTAGAGTCTTACATTTTAGCCATGTATTGTATGTTCCTAATATAACAAAAAACTTACTTAGTGTCTCTAAACTTACACGTGATAATGGTGTTTTTGTTGAATTCTTTATTGATCATTGCATAATTAAGGATAAGTTATCCAAAGCAATTCTTCTTCAAGGAATGCTTAAGGCTGGTCTGTATCAGCTTCAAATTCTAGCCTGTTCTTCTCCTAGTTCTACCACAGCTTTGGTTCCTTCATTACATTGCCAGTTACATAGAAATTGCATTTAGTTCTTCCCTACTCCTTTGCCCCTGCTCCTTTGCGTAAGCATTTGGCTACCACTGCTCCCTGTGAGCAAATGTTAGTTTCTTCAGAGTCTAATAAATGTACTCATGCTTGTATTTCTCCTATTGATCAAGCTTGTAACACTCACACTGATTCTTTTGTATTTGCTGATTTGTCTTATGTTAATAAAGTTTGTAATAACTACATTGAGTTGCCTGTATCCACTGTTGTATCTACTGATGTTGCAAATATTACCAATAAATAGAATAATTTTTCCTTTCAATCTTTTCCTGCACAAAAAATTGATCTTATGTTATAGCATAGAAGGCTAGGCCATCCCAATATTTCTGTACTTACCAAGATTCTCACTACCTTAAAACTAAATCACCATGCTAGAACCAACATTACCTTTTGTCAAGCTTGTCAATATGGTAAATTACATCAATCTGTTTACCCTAGGTCTACTTTTCAGGCATCAAAACCCTTTGAATTAATATATTTTGATCTTTGGGGTCCCTCTCCTGTCACATCTCCCGAAGGCTTTAGATACTATGTCTAATTTCTTGATGATCACACTAGGTTTACTTGGATTTTTCCTTTAAAAACTAAGTCTGAAACTTCAACTGTTTTTAAACATTTTCATAAGCTAGTTGAAAGGCAGTTTAGTGCTTCCATTAAATGTGTTCAAACTGACTAGGGGGGTGAGTACCGAAGTCTGGTCCCTTATTTCAAAGATCATGACATATTATTTAGACATCCTTGTCCTCACACTCACCAACAAAATGATAGAGTTAAGAGGAAACATCGGCAGATTGTAGAGCAAGGGTTAACCTTGTTAGCTTAAGCTTGTATGCCTCTTAAGTGGTATGCCTTTCAAACAGTTGCATATCTCACTAATAGGCTTCCCTCTCCTGTTTTAGATAACTCTTCTCCATTTCAAACTTTATTTCATGTTGCTCCTAACTACTCTGTCATTAAAGTGTTTGGTTGTGCTGTTTATCCCTTTCTTAGGCCTTATAGTTCACAAAAGTTCAATTTTTACACTACCAAATGCACATTTGTTGGCTATAGTTTGCAGCATAAGGGATACAAGTGTCTTGATTCTTCTAATCAATTATATATTTGCCAAAGTGTTAAATTTGACAAGTTAGATTTTCCTTTTCAAAATACTTCTTCTTTCAGTTCCTATACTACACACACTCCATTATTATCTGATTCTGTCTTGCATTCCCCTGCTACTTCAGTTTGGCGTGTTCCTCATTCTGCATTCTCTTTGCCTTATGATTCTGTATCCAATACTTCTCACACTGTTTGTCCATCTGTATATGATCAGTTGCATTCACAAAACACTTCCTAGTCTAGTCCATCTACTATCATCCCCATATCAACTTCAACTTCACCCCTTCCTAATGTAGTAACTTTAGACCTTGTCAGGCCTTCTATCTTTACTGCTCCTGGTCCTAATATTACTAGTCCAAATGTTGCTAGTCCCTCAACTTCAGGTCCCATATCTTCAGATTCAACCTTGTCTCTTGTTTCCATTCCCTCAGACCAATCCTATGACACCATCCCTCTTATAATTAACCTACCCTTAGTTAAACCTATCTCACTTGTGTCAAACACTCACCCTATGGTTACTAGGTCTAAGGCAAAGGCTCACAATACCATTTTAGTTCCTCCAACCTCTCTTGACACAACAGAACCAGTCACTGTGACAGAGGCTTTCTCTCATCCAGCCTGGAAGACTACTATGCAGGCTGAATTTGATGCCTTACGAGCTAATCACACCTCGGATTTGGTTCTGACTACACCTGATATTCATCTTATGGGTTGTAAGTGGGTTTTCAAGATAAAAATAAATCTCGATGGCTCTATTCAGAGGTTTAAGGCCAGGCTAGTGGCTAAAGGGTTCCAACTGACTCCTGAAATTGACTACCTTGAAACATTCAACCCTGTAGTCAAGTCACCCACTATTCGAGTGATATTCAGTCTTGTTGTACATTATGATTGGGACATATAGCAAATTGACGTAAATAATGCTTTTCTCAATGGGGAACTCATTGAAACAATTTATATGGTTTAGCCTGAGGGTTTTGTTCATAATCAATATCCTCATCATGTTTGCAAATTGGTCAAGGCACTTTATGGCTTAAAACAGGCACCAAGGGCCTAGTTTGAAATGCTTAAGAAGGCTTTTGTTAATTAAGGCTTTGTGCATTCTATAGCTGATCCTAGTTTGTTCATATATCAACAACAAGGCAAATTAATGTATGTTTTGGTATATGTGGATGACATACTCTTGACAGGGAATGATGATATATTGGTTCAAGAAACTGTCAAAAAGCTCAATACACAGTTTGCCTTAAAAACTTTGGGTTCTCTCAAATATTTCCTTGGTTTTGAGGTAACAAGAACTGCCTCAGGTCTTCACATGAACCAAGAAAAGTATGCAAAGGATTTGTTAAATAAAAAACAAATGATGGATTGTAAACCGTGTGCTACTCCAATGGCTATAGGCACAAAGTTAGCATTTGAGGCCCCCACTCAGTCACATTGGCAGGCCTGCAAAAGACTATTAAGATACATCAAAGGAACTATCAACTTTGGAGTGCAGTTTAGCAAAAGCACAAGGTTGAGTCTAGAATGTTACACTGACGCAGATTGGTCTAGTACTATTTAGGATAGGAGATCCACTAGTGGCTGCTGTGTGTACCTTGGTTCCAACATAATACAATCGAACTCTAGAAAGCAAAAAGTTGTAGCATTATCTTCAACCGAGGCAGAATATAGGGGGTTCTACTGAGTTGGCCTGGTTCTGTAGTTTATTTACTGAAACTGGAGTCTCTTTAGCTGAAATTCCTATAATATGGTGTGATAATCAAAGCACAGGTTCCCTTGCTTCAAATCCTGTCTTCCATGGTAAGACTAAACATATTGAACTTAATGCTCATTATGTAAGGAAACAAGTTACAGCTAATAAACTAAGGGTTTAGTATGTTCCCACTGAACATGAAAGAGTTAACATTTTCACTAAAGCACTTTCAGCATCTAAATTTGAAGCTTTGCGAGACAAACTTAAAGTACAAGCTCCTGGTGACAGTGCTTCTACTTCTAAGTCTAAAGTATAAATCTTCTGTGTATTTGAATGAATGACAGGCTAAATCTTGGTTATATGCTGGCTCTATGCAAAATATATGGTGTTTTGGTGCAAGATTATGGTTCTATTTCTGTGCAAGAATGTATTCCTATGCAAGGCTATATGTTGCTATTTTTGGCTTGTGCAGGACTATATGCTATTTTGGCTATACTGCAAAATGTATTTCTATTGTTCGTGCAGGACCATATGTTGTTTTGCCTAATATACTGCAGGTTGTGTGAGAAGTTGCAAGTTGTGTGAGAATGTATACTCCTTTTGGCTGATATGCTACAGGTTATGTGATGCTAATTTGTGAAGTTTTGGTTATTGGAGTTTGTGATTTTACTTCTCTAAGGGGTGCCTAAAGAATGTTCTGAAACTATTACTTTGTGTAGCAATATATGTCAAGTGTGTGCTATTTTGTGCAGCAATGTATGCTATTTTTGACTGAAGGTTCAATGATGAGTTTTTGAAAATTATTCAGTAGATATATAATTGTTGGAATAATGCTTCTTCAACTCAGTATGCAATGTGTTTCTTTAGCTCAATTTGCAAGTTGTTTCTTCAGTTCAGTAGCTGAATACTAGCAGAATTGATAGATTCAAGACTGCATGTCTGTTGAAATAGGTTTAATTTATGGGAGGATAATGAGCATATTCAGAAAGAGCAAATTTAGAAATTTTCAGAATTAAGGTGTGTCTAGCTGTAATTTTCGTGCAATAGGTCTTCAAATCTTCCAATGATAAACTGCCTATTTGAATTTCATGACAAGGCAGAATGTTCCAGAACGTCGGGAATGCAGGTGCATCAACTTCAAGCCCGATTACAACCTTGATCAAGCGAGTATCTCTCCAACCTCAAGACATGAAAGTTGTATATCTCGTTCTTAGGGATCCACTTGAATCATCTCAATCGGAGCTTGGATGAGAGAGTTATGCCCAGATTACAAAACAATGTCGAAACTGTCCGAAGTCACTTAATTAGTTCCGTTTTGCAATTAACGCCTCCATTTGCATCCTAAATCAAAATAGAATAATAATGAGTATATTTAGGCAGAAAATAGGTATAAAAGACTAGATATTAAGGGGGGTGAATATGACATTTTGCATTCTCATTAAATTCCCCCACACTTAGCTTTTGCACATCCTCGGGCAAACTAATTCAAACAAACACTGCACTCAAGTCATGTCAAGAACACCATCATCTCAAGTCATATCAAGAACACCATCATGATGCATAAGCAACAATATTTAATCCATGCATATTCATACCTAACTTAGGAAGCAGCAAAATAAAATAAAGTAGAGTTAATGACATTCATCTGTCTTCATCATTTTCCACAATTACTCTCAATTAGTCAATGCAAACAAGGAAACTAATCACAACCAATTCATGTACAACTCACTTCCCCTCAAGGGGACCCTCACACTCACCAACAAAATGGTAGAGTTAAGAGGAAACATCGCCAGATTGTAAAGCAAGGGTTAACCTTGTTAGCTTAAGCTTGTATGCCTTTTAAGTTTTGGTGGTATGCCTTTCAAACAGTTGCATATCTCACTAATAGGCTTCCCTCTCCTATTTTAGATAACTCTTCTCCATTTCAAACTTTATTTCATGTTGCTCCTAACTACTCTGTCATTAAAGTGTTTGGTTGTGCTGTTTATCCCTTTCTTAGGCCTTATAGTTCACAAAAGTTCAATTTTTACACTACCAAATGCACATTTGTTAGTTATAGTTTGCAGCATAAGGGATACAAGTGTCTTGATTCTTCTAATCAATTATATATTTGCCAAAGTGTTAAATTTGACGAGTTAGATTTTCCTTTTCAAAATACTTCTTCTTTCAGTTCCCATACTACACACACTCCATTATTATCTGATTCTACCTTGCATTCCCCTGCTACTTCAGTTTGGCGTGTTTCTCATTCTGCATTCTCTTTGCCTTATGATTCTGCATCCAATACTTCTCACACTGTTTGTCCATCTGTATATGATCAGTTGCATTCACAAAACACTTCCCAATCTAGTCCATCTACTATCATCCCCATATCAACTTCAACTTCACCCCTTCCTGATGTAGTAACTTTAGACCTTGTCAGGCCTTCTATCTTTACTGCTCCTGGTCCCAATATTACTAGTCCAAATGTTGCTAGTCCCTCAACTTCAGGTCCTATATCTTTAGATTCAACCTTGTCTCCTGTTTCCATTCCCTCAGACCAATCCCATGACACCATCCCTCTTATAATTAACCTACCCTTAGTTAAACCTATCTCACTTGTGTCAAACACTCACCCTATGGTTACTAGGTCTAAGGCAAAGGCTCACAATACCATTTTAGTTCCTCCAACCTCTCTTGACACAACAGAACCAGTCACTGTGATAGAGGCTTTCTCTCATCCAGCCTGGAAGACTACTATGCAGGCTGAATTTGATGCCTTACTAGCTAATCACACCTGGGATTTGGTTCTGACTGCACTTGATATTCATCTTATGGGTTGTAAGTGGGTTTTCAAGATAAAAATAAATCCCGATGGCTCTATTCAGAGGTTTAAGGCTAGGCTAGTGGCTAAAGGGTTCCAGCTGACTCCTGAAATTGACTACCTTGAAACATTCAACCCTGTAGTCAAGTCACCCACTATTCGAGTGATATTTAGTCTTGTTGTACATTATGATTGGGACATATTGCAAATTGACTAAATAATGCTTTTCTCAATGGGGAACTCATTGAAACAATTTATATGGTTTAGCCTGAGGGTTTTGTTCATAATCAATATCCTCATCATGTTTGTAAATTGGTCAAGGCACTTTATGGCTTAAAATAGGCACCAAGGGCCTGGTTTGAAATGCTTAAGAAGGCTTTTGTTAATTAGGGCTTTGTGCATTCTATCGCTGATCCTAGTTTGTTCATATATCAACAACAAGACAAATTAATGTATGTTTTGGTATATGTGGATGACATACTCTTGACAGGGAATAATGATATATTGGTTCAAGAAGCTGTCAAAAAGCTCAATACACAGTTTGCCTTAAAAACTTTGGGTTCTCTCAAATATTTCCTTGGTTTTGAGGTAACAAGAACTGCCTCAGGTCTTCACATGAACCAAGAAAAGTATGCAAAGGATTTGTTAAATAAAAAACAAATGATGGACTGTAAACCGTGTGCTACTCCAATGGCTATAGGCATAAAGTTAGCATTTGAGGTTAGTGCAGCACATGACAATCCAACCCTTTATAGAAGCACCATTGATGCCCAGCAGTACCTCACTCTATTTAGGCCTGATATCTCCTATTCTATTAATAAGTTGAGCCAGTTTTTGAAGGCCCCCACTCAGTCACATTGGCAGGCCTGCAAAAGACTATTAAGATACATCAAAGGAACTATCAACTTTGGAGTGCAGTTTAGCAAAAGCACAAGGTTGAATCTAGAATGTTACACTGACGTAGATTGGGCTAGTACTGTTCAGGATAGGAGATCCACTAGTGGCTGCTGTGTGTACCTTGGTTCTAACATAATACAATCGAACTCTAGAAAGCAAAAAGTTGTAGCATTATCTTCAACCGAGGCAGAATATAGGGGGTTCTACTGAGTTGGCCTAGTTCTGTAGTTTATTTACTGAAACTGGAGTCTCTTTAGCTGAAATTCCTATAATATGGTGTGATAATCAAAGCACAGGTTCCCTTGCTTCAAATCCTGTCTTCCATGGTAAGATTAAACATATTGAACTTAATGCTCATTATTTAAGGAAACAAGTTACAGCTAATAAACTAAGGGTTTAGTATGTTCCCATTGAACATGAAAGAGCTAACATTTTCACTAAAGCACTTTCAACATCTAAATTTGAAGCTTTGCGAGACAAACTTAAAGTACAAGCTCCTAGTGACAGTGCTTCTACTTCTAAGTCTAAAGTATAAATCTTCTGTGTATTTGAATGAATGACAGGCTAAATCTTGGTTATATGCTGGCTCTATGCAAAATATATGGTGTTTTGGTGCAGGATTATGGTTCTATTTCTGTGCAAGAATGTATTCCTGTGCAAGGCTATATGCTGCTATTTTTGGTTTGTGCAGGACTATATGCTATTTTGGCTATACTGCAAAATGTATTTCTATTGTTCGTGCAGGACCATATGTTGTTTTGGCTAATATACTGCAGGTTGTGTGAGAAGTTGCAAGTTGTGTGAGAATGTATACTCCTTTTGGCTGATATGCTACAAGTTATGTGATGCTAATTTGTGAAGTTTTGGTTGTTGGAGTTTGTGATTTTACTTCTCTAAGGGGTGCCTAAAGAATGCTCTAAAACTATTACTTTGTGCAGCAATATATGTCAAGTGTGTGCTATTTTGTGCAGCAATGTATGCTATTTTTGACTGAAGGTTCAATGATGAGTTTTTGAAAATTATTCAGCAGATATATAATTGTTGGAATAATGCTTCTTCAACTCAGTATGCAATGTGTTTCTTTAGCTCAATTTGCAAGTTGTTTCTTCAGTTCAGTAGCTGCATACTAGCAGAATTGATAGATTCAAGACTACGTGTCTATTGAAATAGGTTTGATTTATGGGAGGATAATGAGCATATTCAGAAAGAGCAAATTTAGAAATTGTCAGAATTAAGGAGGTTTGGTTTACGAAAGGATGTTAGGATATCAAACTTAACATTGTTGACCCGTTGACCTGTTGACTAGGATAGTCACTAAGAGCTCACTATTAACTTAATTCACTCTGCTTGCTTAGGTTAGTTCATGTTTATTTATAAAGAATAGTGTAACAACCTTACTCTTAACTGAAAAAACAGAAAAAAAGAAAAACCTGAATCTTCTACTTTCTTCTTCTCTGATTTTTCTTTAGTCTCAAACTGCTTTACTTCCTCACTTCGTCAAACTCCTCTTCATCTAACGATCAGCTTCTTATCAAGAAACTGAAACGTTCAAAAGGGCCCTCTATTGTAACCCATACTAAGAAGAAGAAACAAGCCGAGATTGCCAAGGGTAAAAAGAAAGTGAAAGCGGCACCTCAATCTAAGATTTCAGGCAAAAGTAAAATCTTTGTTTCTCCTTCTACTGAATTGAGGTTTAAAGAGTCTGTTATTTTTAGACCTATTGTCTATGAGTCAAATGTGGAGCTCTTTGAGTTCCTTGAAATTGCCAAAATTGTGGTTGATAGAAAATGGAAAACTTCTGTGGCACCATGTCAAGGCTTTGTGCAAGAATTTTATGCACATTTTAGGAAAGATATTGACCAAACCCTGTATCACAAAAACCAAGTTTGGGTAAGGGGTACTTAGATGGACTTTAGCCCTGATGTCATTAGAAAATTGTTAAAACTTCTTGTTGTTAAGAATGAAGATGACTTGTCTATTCCTGTAGAGGAACGTAGATTTATGGCTAGTGACCTTAGTGGTGGTACGATAATAGTTTGGCCTGATAGTGGATTCCTTCTAGTCAATGTGCTCACCCTTTATAGTACCCTCTTTAAAATCACCATTACCAACTGGTCTCCATCTAAGCATAACTCCTCAATAAGACTTGGTAAAGCCTAATTACTGTATGGCATTGTGCAAGGAAAGAAAATCGACCTTGCCTCTATTATTTACAAATTGATCCAGATCGTTGGTGAGTCTGAAGGAAAATCCTCTATGCTGCCCTTCCCTTCCTTGGTCACAAGAATTGTCAACTCCTATGGGGCCCCAAAAAGACCAAATGATCAGTTCCTCAAAATTAGAAGTATCACTTCTAAAAACCTCAAGTTTGTTGCCCCTGCTGTGGATGTCCCTTCATCCTCTCAAGCCCACTCTGTAAAATCCAGTGCTTCACAGTCTAAAGTGTTAAGTTGTTGCAGGCCCTTGATCATAAAGTGGTCTCTTTTACACGTCTTTGATGGCTCGAGTTGACTCTCTTGAAACTGTTCTTAAAGAGACCGGAGCTAATCTTCAGAGTAAAGGAACTACAAGTGGTTCCAAGGATGCTTCTGCTGGCTCTACTCCTGCTGAAGAGACCGATGTTCCTGCTGGACATCAAGTTGATCTGAATACCAACACTGATGGTGGAAATGATGTTCTTGAAGGTCAAAATCCAGTTCTTTTTGGTGACATTGTAGACATTAATGCTTCTGAGCAAAGCGCAAAAGGAACTTCTCCTTTTGTAGCTATTCCTGACGTTGATCCCTCAAATAGAGAAAAGGATCCTGACCATATGACTCATCCTATTGGTTCTCAGAATGAAGAGGGTGCCTTTGGTGTGGCCACCCTAACTCCTGTGATCACCCTTGTAGTTGATCCTCCTTCAGCTCGTACACCTAGTAGAACGGGTGTCAAATCTATTGGTAGAAAGCCCCTTAGGAGATCCTCTCCTCTCAAAAGTTGATCTCTTATGATCAAAGAGGGGGAGACGATGTTGCTGTTAATGTTGCTGAGCTATTGTTGGGCTTATTTATTTTAATACCTTTTATCTTTATTGTTATTAACTGGTTGTTAGTGTGATCTCTATTGTATCTATGTGATAACATTTTTTTGTGTCTTTTCTTATGTAAAAACTTTATATGCATAATTTTTTTTTTATTCCTTTTTGTGCTTCCTGTTTTTACTAATGATCTATTTGCTTGTTGTTTGCTAATCTCTCCCCTGTTATGCAGATCTTCTTGATTGTCATATTGTTCTGCCCTCCCTTGGAAATCCTTGGTTACTCTCTTCCTATTGTGTGTTGTGATGTGTGTTGCTTAGGGGGAGTTCTTTTGTTGAGGGAGTGAGTTTATGCTCTATTATTGCTCTTATTGTTTTCCCTTAGTAATGTTTTTTTCCATCATGTTTTCATTGAATTGTGTTTTGATCATAAGTGACAAAGGGGGAGATTGTTAGTGTTTTTTTGTCATCTAATGATCCATTGTGCACACACTTCTAAAGGTAACCACCTTCACAAGCATGAGCACCTTTGCCTATGAGTGTTCACATCGTTCTGGCAGATATTTTTCTTCAAATCACTCCTCACGTATTTGTTTGTGTTCTGGACAGAATTATTCCTTGATTGATGGCATGCTGTCATAGGCACCTAGAATTAAAACCCTAAAAAATACACGTAGTAGTGTGAGTAAGGATCGTTCCCACGAAGAGTGTCTAGCCGAGTTTAATGTTACATGAACAAGGCTGGGGGGTTTTGAGTAAAACAAAATAATTTCAGGAAAAGCAATTCAAATTAAACTATCAAAATCAATCAAATAATGAAACTTAGTCTAGGTCAACATCCACCATCAGAATCTTACAACTGATCATCGATACAAAAATAAATCAATTCATACCCTGAATATTCACCGTTGGAACTATTTTCCTATCTCTCCTTAGTTGTAATTCATTAAGAAACAAGCGATCTTATTAACCTTACTACTAAATTACCATAGACAAGCGCTAAAGATTTAATCTAGTGGCAGCCTTAAGACCTAGAGAGATCGATGAAGCTAAACAACACAAACTCAAGCTGTTGCATTTAATTCAGTCAAATGTTCTTATTAAGACTTAACAATTCCTGACGCAGCAAATTCTTAAACCCTAATTGCTTCACAAGTTAAAGGGATCAAACAATTACAGATTTGATATCTAACTTAGCAGTAGATTGTAACAAATAATAAACTAGTAGGCCTCCTAGTAATTAAACGCAACAATCATAAGAATATGCATAGAAGAACATCCAATACTCAAAAATAAATTGAACACTTAAAGAAAAAAACCAGATTGATCTCACAGTTTATTGATTCCGAGATCTTGTTTCCTTCGACCAAGTTATAAAACTTAGCCACTCATGGCCATCACGAAAATTCAAAGGAAAAGTTCAAGAAGAAAACGAACAAGAAAAATTCCAGAAAAGAGAAGAGAGAGGCGTGTGTGATATGTGTTATCCCTAATCTGATCTCCCTCTCTCAATATCCAATTCGAATTTTAATTCTACTAAATCTAAATCTCCTAAAAATATTCTAAAATCCCAAAATAACCTTTATCCTAATCTGAGTAATTGAAAATAAAATAAAGTCTTAATACAAAATAGGAAAGTGGCGTGTCTAGCTGTAATTTTCGTGCAATAGGTCTTCAAATCTTCCAATGATAAACTACCTATTTGAATTTCATGACAAGGCAGAATGTTCCAGAAAGTTGGCAGTGTAGGTGCATCAACTTCAAGCCCGATTACAACCTTGATCAAGCGAGTGTCTCTCCAACCTCAAGACATGAACGTTGTATATCTCTTTCTTAGGGTTCCACAGCATTTTGAATCATCTCAATCGGAGCTTGGATGAGAGAGTTATGCCCAGATTACTAAATTATGTCGAAACTGTCTGAATTCACTTATTTATTTCCGTTTTGCAATTAACGCCTCCATTTGCATCCTAAATCAAAATAGAATAATAATGAGTATATTTAGGCAGAAAATAGGTATAAAAGACTAGATATTAAGGGGGGTAAATATGACATTTTGCATTCTCATTAAATTCCCCCACACTTAGCTTTTGCCGTCCTCGGCAAACTAATTCAAACAAACACTGCACTCAAGTCATATCAAGAACACCATCATCTCAAGTCATATCAAGAACACCATCATGATGCATAAGCAACAATATTTAATCCTGCATATTCATACCTAACTTAGGAAGCAGCAAAATAAAATAAAGTAGAGTTAATGACATTCATCTGTCTTCATCATTTCCACAATTACTCTCAATTAGTCAATGCAAACAAGGAAACTATCACAACCATCATGTCAACTCACCTCTCAATTTTTCCTCAACTGTTTCTCTTTACTACTACAACTGGGTAGCAAACTAGGGATATTTTTTTTTTTATTTTTTTTCTGTTTTGAAAAAGAATGAGTGCATTTTATGCTCCATCTCATTTCATGGTTGTGTTTATGAGTGAGTGCGTTTTACCTCCATCTCGACTCAGCACACCTTTCTTTTCTTTTTCCTATTTGCTTAACACCAAATTTAGGACTAGCTAAGAGAAACAATTTTTTTCTAAGGTTTGTTATACACTCCTCAATCATGCTTCATCACCAAGTTCACACAACTTCTCAAGACATATTTTCAGAACTACAAAGATTCAAATCTGATTACTCTATTTTATGAAATATTGCTAACATCCTAAGTCAAGGAATATGCTCAACAACAAAGTCAAGTTACTATTTCATGCATCACTAGACGTTCAAAGACATGACTTAAAGCATAAACCTTCCTAAAAACAAACAACTATTTGTTTTTTTTATTTTTAAATTAGAACACAACCTAAATCCCCTCCCCCCACTTAAAACTGACATGTCCCCAATGTAAGATGAAATGCAAAGAAAAGGCAAAAATAACCAATTTAAATGCGAGAATAAGAAAACAAACTCCCCTTGGGTTGCCTCCCAAGGAGCACCTTTGTTTATTGCTTGCTCGACTCAAGGCTTTTCTTCTTGCGATGCACTGAGTTTACTGAGATGATTACCGATAACGTTCCTCGGTCTCCAAGGAACACATTCTTGAGGTAACTAGGAAAGGCTTCAAATCTGGAATGGGGCCTGCAAAACAGAGGGTAAGGCCACTCATTAGAAATTGGTAAGCAATATAAGGAATGTTACCTGACTGCTGTAACTTTGGAGATCATTCAACGTTGCAATAGTTTCCTGCAAATTAGTACTCAAAGCTAACTCCTCATTCTCTTTCCAGATGCTTACTAATGGCAACTCCCAATCCATCTTTTCCATCAAGTTCAAAGACTTTCTGTGCTAAAGAATCAATCATATCAATAGAATAAATAGGACTATCATCATCTCATCAGGATATTTCATGGCATCATAAATATTAAACTGACAATTTGACCATCAAATTCCATGGTAAGTGTGCCACTATGAACATCTCTTAGTCTTGGATGTTTTTAGAAGGATCTTCCTAACAAAATCGGAGCAGTTTGATCACTATTTTCCATATCAAGCACATAAAAATTAGTAGGGAAATCTAAGTCATTAACTTGTATCAGAATATCCTCAACTACACCCTTAGGATAGGCATTTGATCTATTAGCCAATGAATCACAACACCAGTTTATTCAAAGGTCCAAGTTTCAAAGAAGCATATAAAGAATATGGCATGACATTAATAGAAGCTCCTAAATCTATCATGGCCTTCTCAAACATAGTGTTACCTATCGTACAAGGGATAGTAAACATACTTGGATCTTGCACTTCGTTGGAGTTTTCTCTGAATCACTGCAGAAACATTCTCTCATACTCTCAGCGAAGTGCAAAGATCCAGGTAATATTATTGTTTCATTATTGTGTAATTAGTTTTTAAGTTTGTTAATTTCATTATACTAACAGATGGAATTGGATAGGTGTCTTGTAATTATGGTGATCATCACGTTGAAATCAGATTTTTTTTTTTTTTTTTTCCTTTTAAATTTGGTCTTGAATGCTTTAATAAGACACCAACTAGGTTGTGGTTGCAGCAAAACTATAAACAAAGATTTACAACGGAAGACTTTTAGAAATCAATTAGGAAAACCAATTGTTGATAAATGCTAAAATACACCAAATATTAAGATTTATAAGATTTGAAGCGTAAAGCCTACGTCCACCTATATAAAGTATTGAGACAAAGAAGAAAACGAGTGTAAAGACTCTGAAACAAAAGAAAGAAAAAAGTACTGAACATTTATTTCCCTCTGATTTCACTGAATTTTTTCTATCTTTTACGTCTACAATTTATAAGAAAGCAAGTCAGGTGATGTCCCTGCTCTCTGGATCTCAGCCGCACATTCACATTTCAGAGTTTTTACTCTAACCATTGGATTTATTTACGTTTACAAGTTGCATGGCAATTTGTCAACTTGCTAACTAATGGATAACTACTTATCAACTTGCATAACAAATGAATGACAAACTTGTCAACTTGCATAACAATATCAGACGCACTGTCAACTTGTTCAACTGATTTTATCCACTTGCAGTTTGTTTTGAGAGAAATGCAGAAAGTGTTGATATCTGAGATTTGAAATCTTTAGCTGCTTGAGTTGAAGCTTGCTGCAGTTTACATCGGCCCTCAAGCTGAAGTTCAACGTTCAATCCAAACATGTTTTCTTCAAAAAAATCATTTGTTATCTTCATGATCGTCCCTCAATTTGATGTTTGCAGCTTGCCTTGAACCTGATCGTCCCTCAATTTGAAGTTTGTAGCTTGCCTTGAACCTAATCGTCCCTCAAGCAAGAACGAGGAAGAGGGAACGGAAGCTAAGTGAAGTTGATCACGTAGAGTGTAGAAACAGAACCAAGAGAAGTTTTGTTAGGATGTCAGCTACTTGAAAGGTAGTGGCAACATATTGGATGACAAGCCGTTTGAACAAACCATCTCATGAACAAAGTGGACATCGATTTCGATGTGCTTTGTGCGGGCGTGAAAACATGATTTGAAGCGAGAGCTCCCACACTAGTGTTGTCACACACAAAGAACAGGGATTCCAGGAAGGGAGATGCACAGCTCTTGAACAGGTTCTGAAGCCAAGCAATTTTAGTAGAGCTTCGGCAAGGGCTTATACTCAGCTTCATATAGAAGACAAAGCTATGACAATTGTTTTTTGGAACACCACTGAACCAGGTTGGAACCAGGAAATATGCAATATCCGATGGTAGATTGCTATCAGAAACATTACCTGCCCAGTCAGCATCAGTGTAGCCTTCCAGTTGCAAAATATCACTTTTGGTGAAGGTTAAACTATGATGAAGAGTCCCTTGAATGTACCGAAGGATATGTTGCAAGCTTGCCAATGATTTACTGTTGGAGCTTTAAGGAGTGCTGAGTTTGTTAACCACAAGATAGGTCAGGCCGTGTAGGGTAAGATATTGGAGTGCGCCAACGACTTCGATAAAGTAAAGGCTGATCAAATAGTGGACTATCATCAAAAGACAATTTAGAACCGAGTATCATTGGTGTGGAGCAAGGATTGCAATTTGCATTCCATATTTGACTAACAAATCTTACACATAGAGCTTTGATTTAAGAGTAAACCAGAAGGAGTATGGTGAACCACAATGCCAAGGAAGAAGTGTAGTTTACCTATTATCTTAAGACCAAAAGTTGGTCAAGGTCTTGAACAATTTGTTCATCTTAGGATCACTCCCGGTGAGGACTATGTCATCTATATAGACTAAAATATTAGTTTTAGTTGCTTCTTAATGGTAAAAAATAAACTGGAATAAGAGGTGGAGTTGTGGAAGCCGTGAGACAGAAGTGAAACTTTGAGTTTATCAAACCATGCCCAGGAGCCTGCTTTAATCCATATAGACTTTATGTAATTTGCAAACGTGGGTGGGATGATGTTTGTCATAAAACCTTCTAGTTTGTCATGTAAACAGATTCCAAGAGGTCTCCATAAAAAGGCATTGTTTACATCCACTTGCTGCACATCCCACCATGGTGAACTGCCAAGGTGAGAATAACTTTGATGGTGGAGACTTTGACAACAGGGAAGTGCCAAGATAGTTTATACTAGGGGTTTGATGAAAACCCTTTGCAACATGTCGGGCCTTACATCTTTGGAAGCTGCCATCCAGCATTATTTTTAGTACGAAACACCCATTTGTTACCAACCATGCCATGTCAGGAGAGTAAGGCACAAGGGACCAGGTGGTGTTATTTTGCAGTGCTTCAAATTTAGAGATCATAGCTACATGCCAAAGTGGATCTTGCAAAGCTGCTGAAACTGATAAAGTTCTGTAGTGTAGTAGTGTTTGCAGTTGTACTAAAAAGAGCAGCAGCCTTTGCTCTTGTAACCATGGATGAAAATTTTGTATTTTCGGAGCAGTAGAGGCATGTTTTGGTGTTTGCAAAGGTGTGAAAAATTTTCTGGCGAAGATCAACCTCCAAATGGATAGGAGAAAGGTGTGAGGAAGGAGCAACTGATGGTGAGGAAGAAATGGAATTTTGTAAGTGGTTTTCAATAAGAGGTTGAGGAAGTGTGGAAAAGGTTTTTGGAGTAGGTGAGGGTGGTAAAGGTAGTTGCCAAGGGGACTGTGTGTTTGTGGAATTTTGCTGTGGTATTTTGGAAAAGGTGGAATTTGTGTCAGAGAAACTTTGAGCAAAAGGAAAGCAACTTTCATTGAATTTTACACTTTGGACAGTGTAAACTATGTCATGATTGTTTAAACATAGGTAGCCTTTGTGATGTGAACTGTAACCCAACAACACGCATGCTTCAGAGTGGAAAGAAAATTTCTGTTTTTGATAAGGCCTGATAAAAGGGAAGCATTGACATCCAAAGGTTTTGAGTGCTGTGTAATCAGGAGCTTTATTGAATAGCATTTGGAAAGGATTGCTATGCATCAAGGTGGCTGAGGGAAGTTGGTTTATCAAATACACTGCTGTGTGAAACGCAAACCACCAGTAATGAAGTGGCATGGAGCCTTGAGCTAGAAGTGTAAGTCCAGTTTCAGTAACGTGGCGATGCTTGTGTTTGACCTTGCCATTTTGATGGTGAATATGGGGACATGGATGAGAAAAGTGAATTCCTTGTTGAGAAAAATAAGCAGCTAGAGGTCTGAATTCACCGCCCCAATCAGATTGAAAAGCTCTAACTTTCTTGTCAAATTGTTGATTCACAAGCTTGATGAAAAGAGTGACAGTGGCACAAACTTCAGATTTAAATTTCAGAGGATAAATCTAGGTGTATCTGGTAATCATCCACAAACAGTAAATAGTATCTAAAACCAGAAGCTGAAACATTTGAGCTAGTCCCCAAACATCCGCAAACACCAATTCGAAAGGTTCAAGAGATTTGGAAGAGGTTGAAGGCTGGACTTTGAGATGAAGTTTTCCATATTGACAAGCTTCACAAAAAAGAGTTTTATTTATATCAGCATGATGCTTTACATTCATATTTTTCACAATGGTCTGAAGAACAGAAGCATGAGGATGGCCTAATCTTCTATGCCACAATAACATAGTATCATCACTCAGTTTAGCTGGAGAGGTTTCTACCAGTTTGGTGACGTTATTTTTAGAGTGAATCTTGGCTAGAGCACGCGAGGTAACATGCAGAGAAGGTTGAGGAACCATTTCAGTGGACTGATAAGGAAGTGTCTTGAGAAAGTTGTGCAGAGAGTCACTTTCTGATTTATTTTCAGTCTTCTCGATGGTTGGTATTATAAGCTAGTACAGACCATTATTTAGAACTCCTTGAAGCAGAGTTTATGTGACAACTTGTCCTTACTGATACATCCATCAGCAGAGAACTCAACAACAACATTATTGTCTTTTGTAATTTTAGAGATACTGAGTAAATTTCTTGTTACATGAGGTACACAGAGTATGTTTCGAAGGTAAATGGATTTATTTAGATAATTTGAGGGAAAAGTGGTCATACCTGTGTGTGAGATTTCAAGGCTTTGTCCATTTCCAACTTGTAAAGTTTCTGGACCATTATACTGACTTTTGAGAGATAGATTTTGTAGGTTAGGGGTGATATGGTGAGTTGCTCCTGAGTCAATAAACTAATTTGGATCCATGACTATAAGAGGGGAAGCCATTTGTGAAGAGTTTTCATTCTGACGGTTATCAAAGACTGTTTCAAGACCACGTGTAAATGATCCTGAAGGGTGTTGCTGTTGTGAGTTGAATGCATTTGGTTGATACTTCAGTGCTGGAGATTGGTTACTTATAGTATTCATGGGAACCAAAGGAGATTGGTTCGTATAGTAGGGTGCAGAATATGTGTTAGCAAAATAAGCTTGTGCAGATAAAAAATTTGGTGTAGATTGACACCTATGATTCTGAGTTCCTTGGAAATTTGTATCAAATCTATGATAGCATTGAAGTGCCATGTATCCTATTTTCCTACATAGTTGACATATCATTCTTGCTTTATAACAGTTTCTACCTCTGCCATGACCTCTTCCAAAACTTCCAGTGGTTGAATGCATGTCCTGACCACTTGAGTAGAAATTCTGTGACCTTATCTGTCCTTGAGATGTTCCATACACAGGTTGGTTTGATTGGTGAGCTGTTGCATTTGAGTTTTGTTGATGTGGCTTAGAGTTCATGGTCTATTTATTTGCAAGAAAAACTGCTGCTTCATGAAATCCTATATATGTTGAGTGTTGTTTCTCCAATCTCATCTCATGCTTGTGTAATAGGAACTGCGNTTTATAACAGTTTCTACCTCTGCCATGACCTCTTCCAAAACTTCCAGTGGTTGAATGCATGTCCTGACCACTTGAGTAGAAATTCTGTGACCTTATCTGTCCTTGAGATGTTCCATACACAGGTTGGTTTGATTGGTGAGCTGTTGCATTTGAGTTTTGTTGATGTGGCTAAGAGTTCATGGTCTATTTATTTGCAAGAAAAACTGCTGCTTCATGAAATCCTATATATGTTGAGTGTTGTTTCTCCAATCTCATCTCATGCTTGTGTAATAGGAACTGCGTTTCTTGAAGAGAAACATCTCCATTTTGAGAGGTTAAATTTGCTACAACCGCGTCATATTCGGTTCCCAGGCCATCAAGAATATACATAAGCAACTTTTCATCGTTAACAACTACTCTACTGGCAGTTAATGATCCAACAACTTCTTTCATTTTCAGTACATAGTCGTTGATGCTCAAGTTTTCTTTTCTTGTTGTTTGTAGAAGATTTCGCAGATGTAGTATTCTTGCTTTCGAATCAGTAAGAAAATGCATTTCTAAAGTTTTCCAAACATCAAAACTTGTTTCACAATTTGCTACATGCCTAAACATTATTTCTTTTCTTGTCGGGTGGAGCAAAAACACCGATCTATTACTGAGTTTGGGTTGTCCCTTTTAGACCATGCATCTATGCCCCTTAAATTTTGGTGGTCCGTCTTTGCTACAACCATATACTTACTAAATCGACTTCCCTCATCTGTTCTTGGTGATATCTCTCCTTTTCAGTTATTATTCCAACAAGAGCCTGTTTATGCCACTCTTAAAGTGTTTAGGTGCAACTATTATCCCTATCTTAGACCTTATCACAAGCACAAGTTATACTTTCACTATTGAAAAGTGTGTCTTTTTGGGGTATAGCCTAGCTCACAAAGGCTACAAATGTATGTCATCTGATGGTAGAATGTATATAGTTTAATAAGTACAATTTATTGAGCTGGATTTTCCTTACAAAATAGGTTTTACTTCACATCAGGTTGTCATTACTTCCCCTAAGTCTGCAACTTCTAATGGTTCATTTTTCTCTTATTGGCAACTTCCTGCTAGTATTACAGACTCTCATGTGCCTTCAGACATCAATTCTGATCTTGCTAATATGTGTGATCCTACTGTATCTTCACTACCTGCTTGTCTCTAATTAGAATGTCACGTCTGTCCCTCCAGCTTTTGCTACAAACAATTCTCATGTAGAGCATGAACACTCTACCACTCATGTTCTAAACTCTAGAAAAAACCATCTTGATGCTCACTTACCATCTAATGAGTCTAGTTCGCAAGATACCTCTGGTTCATTATCGAGTTCAAGTGCTCACATCTAGCACCCCTCACTACACTCTCAGTTAAGTTTAAAACTAGTAGCAGCAGAACCTTACTCATTATCTCAACCTTCAGGTGACAAGTTTAGTATTCAATTGGAAGTAATTCTTCCTCTCTCAACACCAGTTACTTCTTCACACGTACCTGTTAACGATCATTATATGACAACCAGGTCTAAGTCTAAAAGTACAGCTACAACTCTTCTCTCTCAACTTTTTGTTCTTAAAGAATCCATATCTGCTACAGAAGCTTTGGCAATTCCAAAATGGAAACAAGCCATGGAAATTAAGTATAAAGCTCTCATGGATAACAATGTTTGGGAATTGGTACTGTATGAAGATGGTATGAATGTTGTTGGTAGTAAATGGGTTTTTAAAACCCAACTTAATGAGGATGGCTCCTTGCAAAAGTACAAAGCTAGATTGGTTGCCAAAGGGTTTCAACAAACCCCTGGCTTGGATTATTTTGACACATTCTCACCGGTAGTTAAAGCCGCAACAATCAGAATATTGTTCTCCTTAGTGGTTCATCATGATTAGCCAATTCAATAACTGGACGCCAACAATGCATTTCTAAATGGTGACTTGTCCAAGAAGGTCTACATGATGCAACCAACAGGTTTTACTTATTTTCCCACAACTCAATGTGTTTGCAAACTTAATAAAGCATTATATGGCCTTAAATAGGCCCCCAATGCCTGGTTTGATAAATTGCAGAGTGCTTTGTTAGCTTGTGGTTTTGTCAATTCTACATTCGATGTCAGCCTCTTCTTTTACAGTCAAAATTCTTAGGTTATATATTTACTTGTTTATGTTGATGACATTTTGGTAACATGAAACAATGTGCAACTCATTGACAAGGTAGTACAAGATTTACACACTCAATTTTCTTTGAAAACATTGGGTGAGGTTCACTATTTCCTCGGGTTTGAAGTTAAGAGAAATAGTTCTGGACTATTTCAAACCCAATATAATATGCTCATGACCTCTTAGTCAAGGCTAGAATGCATGAATCCAAGTCCTGCATTACTCCAATGGCAACTGGTTGTAAACTTTCAAAAGAAGATGGTGAGTTGTTTGAAAATCCATCTTTATACAGGAGCATTATTGGGAGTCTTCAATACGTAACATTGTCTTGACCTGATTTAGCCTTTACGGTGAATAAACTCAATCAATTTTTACAAAATCCAACTGAGTCAAATTGGACCACTTGTAAATGAATTCTACGTTATATCAAAGGGACTATATCATATGGTCTTATGTTTCATAGGAGCTCAGACTTTGTTTTAGAAGCTTATGCTGATGCAGATTGGGCAAGCGATATCAATGACAAATGCTCAACCATTGGTTATGCAGTTTTTCTTGGTGGAAATCTGATTCAATGGAGCTCTCACAAATAAAAAGTTGTCTCTTTGTCGTCCACCAAAGATGAGTATCGACATTAAGTCAAGTTGCCACTGAAGTAACATGGGTACAACATTTGTTTAAAGAATTAGGAGTTGAGATCAAACATGTGCTTGTCATTTGGTGTGATAATATGAGTGCGGGTGCACTCTCTTCTAACCCCATATTCCATGCCCATACTAAACATATTGAAATTGACATTCATTACGTAAGAGAATTGGTAGCCGGGAAACAACTAGCTATGTAATATGTAGCCTCTGAATACCAAAAAACAACTAAATCATTGTCTGGGCATAGGTTTAGTTAGTTTGCGAACCAAGCTGAATGTGCTTTCTACCCTTCTTGAAGAAGTCACACTAGTTAATAACACTTGTGCATCCTGAAAATCTTCACAGCTGAGGTGTAAAATGACATCTTGACACTATCCATAGGTTACTGAAAATAGCAAAAAAATTGCAGAGTTAGCATAATTATTGCGAGATAAAAAGAGCACAAAAAAACTACAGGGTTAGCAGAATTATTGAGGGATGAAAAGAGCAAGTCTATATGTGATTTTGAGAATACTGAGTATGAAGGTTAACTAGGAAAGAAAGACGTTGTGTTTAAGGGGGGATATTGAGAATACTATGTATGAAGGTTAACTAGAAAAGAAAGATGTTGTGTTTAAGGGGAGATATTGAGAATAATATGTGTGAAGGTTGGTGGTTTTTTGTAGTGTGAAGGTTGGTGGTTTTTTTGTAGTGTAACAAAGTTACCTAGGTCAGTTTGTAATATAGTATAACTAGGAGTTAACTTGTGTTGTAAAAATGATGGCGTTTAGTGATCTACTTTCATATAAAGTCTTGATCACGTGCCTTCTTCATCATTCATGCAATTCAGTTAGAAAATTCTACTAAACTCCAACTAATTTTTTTCTTTGTTTCTTACTCTATTGTTGCTTTCATTTTCTCGTGAATCTCTGAGCTTAGCTTCTCTTGAACTCTTCTTCATTTCAATCATTTGGTCCCTGGCAACGGCACCAAAATTTGTCGAACTAGTCGTACAGCCATAAAATTAAACCTAAGTGCGTAGTTAGCGATAAGAAGCGTTGAATCCACAGGGAGCAAAGAAAATGACCAATGTATATATGAGTTAACAAAAGGGAAATTGGCAAATTGATTGATTAAAACTAAGAACATAATTAATTGCAGGAAATAAAAGCATCAAATAAATTGCTAACTAAAATGCAATATTAAAAGAGTTGCCGCTACGGATTCGGTTCGACTCAAGACCAAACTCTCACAATTCCTCTCTTCGCTCTTCAAATTCCTAAACCTACAAGGCAGCAAATCAATAAAAAATCTTCCGGCAACTAGGTATAGTCTATCCTTCTCTCTGTTGTCTTAGTTATAGATCGATTGGTTAAGAATCATCGACTAACCAAAAAACGCTAAACCTTTAAACACCACTAGTTGGTACAACGCTAACAAGTACAACCTATCAACTTGTATCATCCAACCAACCAATTACACAACAATGCATTCCTAGTAGAAAATGATATTAAACGCTATACAAGTTGATTGCAATCAGTACCGAAGCAATTTAAAGCCATAATCAACATTCAATATCTCCAATTGAGATTCAGTTATGCAAAAAGTTGTATATCAACAAACATTCTCAATGGACATTATCAATTTAGCACGTCGAGCATCAGAATAATATTAAGCATCAGAAAACAAACTGAAATGAAAACAAATAGAATCTGATACGAGAAACAAACAAATGTCCAACATTCGGCTCATCCAACTAGTCGAGAACCGTTAAGAAGATCCATGAGTGTCTGCTTACACCGTAACAAGCAACCGGAAGCTCAACCACCTCAGGTGGTGTCGACGAAGGCTGGAACGTCGGGATGAATGGTCATGGTGAGAAGATGTAACCGACAATGAGATGGTGTGCTTCTTGGGTTGGAGAAGACGATGAAAACACCTGAAAGATGAAGGGACATCTCACTGGAAAACGTTAGTGTTCAATGGTGGTTGTCAGCGACGTTGGCGGAATGGAGATTCGAGGGTATGGGAGAAAGCTCTCAAACTGGGGAGTCCGTCTATGTGGCTGGGAAGTCGAGACGATGCTGGAAAAAGGAGCGAAACACGTCAGGAAGTCGAAGACCTCGCTTTTGGGAGGTGTTGATTCACACCAAAAAACGGCAAATCAGCAGCAAGGGGCTTGGGGAAGGTGAGATGGAACTAGGGGAGATGACCCAACACTCGAGAAGCGAACCGTTACTAGAAAATGGCAAAAACAGCCCAAGAAGACGAAGAGTGTGTGACTGGGGAGGTGAAGCATCATTCGACCTTGGCTCGTGAAGGAAGTGATTTTGGAAGGTGGAAGGTGAGGGGTTTTCGTGGGCGGTAGCCACCAATCTACAACCTTGGCTTTCTTTTTATAGTGAGGATGTCAAATATCAGTTAGGTCTCTGCATGAATAAAAAGTGACAAGATCAACCCAAGTGTTTATGACAATTTGACCCCTAAATAGCAAAATGAGACAAAACCAACTCAATAACAAATCACATCCAATATCAATTTACATATCTCAAAATTCATTCCAAACATGCACAAATTGAAGAAATATTAAAATGTGATTTTCCATTAATAATTCAAATTCTTCAATTGTCTCAATATAACTTCAATTTAATTACACATAGGGTTTTTATCAACAAAATAGAGTCACTTTCTTGATTCTAACAGAATTGTAGAAACAGTTATTTATAATATCTTAAGTCTTTATTTACTAGGAAAATTTCAAATCTTATAAGGACTGACGTAATCCAAACATTATTTATATAAGTAAGATGTGATTGATGAAATTACACCCTTAAATTTTTTTTTTTTTTTTTTTTAGTATAAAACTTTTCAGATGCATAATTTCAAAAAAAAAAAGAAAAAAATAATTTGAAAATAAATGAAAAGTATTTACTAAATACATGAATTAATTAAGTTTTTATGTCATAGGAAAACTTAAAATAAGGAACTGTAAAGATGGTTTATTTAAATATCTAAGTCTTTATTACTAGGAAAACTTCAAATCTTATGAAGACCGGCCCAATCAGGCATTGGTTATATAAGCAAATGTGAGTGGTATAATTACACACTTAATTTTTTTTTTTTATATATAAAACTTTTCAAATAAATAATTTCAAAAATAAAGAATAAAATTTAATTTCAAAATAAATAAAAAGTATTCAACTAAATATCATGTAATTAATTGATTTTTGACGTCACAGGAAGCAGTTAAATAAGGAACTGTGGAAGCAAGTTTATTCATAATATCTTAAGTCTTATTTTTTAGGAAATTTTATAAGACGGACCCAATCTAAGCATTGGTTATATAAGTAGATGCGATTGATGATAAGTAATAACTACACCCTTAATTTTCTAATATATACAATTTCGGATAAATAATTTTGAAATAAAAAAAATTTAATTTGAAAATAATTGATAAGTATTAACTAAATATCAGTAATTAATTGAGTT
Source organism: Pistacia vera (assembly GCF_008641045.1). Classification (NCBI taxonomy): domain Eukaryota; kingdom Viridiplantae; phylum Streptophyta; class Magnoliopsida; order Sapindales; family Anacardiaceae; genus Pistacia; species Pistacia vera. Next base: position 84,217 of record NW_022196024.1, on the reverse strand, counting down.
TTTACGTCATATGAAAGCATCAAAATAAGGAACTGTAAAAGTGGTTATTTATAATATCTCAAGTCTCATTTCTGGGAAAATTTCAAATCTTATAAAGATTAGCCCAACCGCGTTGGTTATAAGTAGATGTGATTGGTAATAATTACACACTTAATGTTTTTATATATACAGCTTTTCAAATATTAATTTCAAAAATAAAAAATTTAATTTAATTTCAAAATAAATAAAAAGTATTCAACTAAATATCATGAATTAATTGAGTTTTTAGTCGTAGGAAAACAACAAAAAAGGAATTGTAGAAGTGGTTTATTTATAATATCTTAGTCTTTATTTCTAGGAAAATTTCTAATCTTCTAAAGACGCCCAATCCAAGCATTGGTCATATAGGTACATGTGATTGATAGTAATTACACCATTATTTTCATATATGAAACTTTTCAAGTAAATTATTTAGAAATGAATAAAATTTAATTTGGAAATAAATAAAAATATTCAACTAAATATCATGGCTCCGTTTGGTGTCAATTGGGAATACTATTTTTTTGTATTCCCAAAAAAGTTAAACATAAAATACTCAAAAACTTGATTTTTGGAATATCTTAATATTATTCAATTTTTAAACCCCTTAAATGATAATTTAGTTAAATACCCCTAAATATTTTTTAAAAATTACAAAAGCACCCCAGTAATTCATATTACCAGATTCCGGCCACCACTGCAGGAAAATGACCGGAATTTGTTAGGATGGCACACTACCGGTGAATCTGGCAGTAGTGCGCCGATCTAACCTTTTTCGGTCAGATCCACGTGGATCTAGCCGGAAAAGGCCAGATCTTTGGCTGTACGGTTATACGACGGCCAACAAACGGTCGTCGTTGACCTCAACGACGACCATTGTGGTCGTCGTTGCGAGAAAATACGGCCAGATTTGGCCTTTGTCGGCCAGATCCACCGTGATCGACCGGCAAAGCCATATCGGCGCACGACCGGCAAGATCTAGCGGTCATGCGCCAATACGGTGAACGGCCACCCTCCGGCGGTGGTGGCTGGCTGTCCGTATTTGACATTGGGTTGGGGGTGTTTTTGTAACTTTTAAGATTTTATTATAGGGTGTTTTGTAAATAAATAAATATATGGGGTATTTTATAATTTATAAATCCTCCATCGTATACCGCCTAATCAACTTTTTTTTAACTTTTTTCAGAAAACTTTTTCCAAAAACACCCAATTGTGAACCAAAGGAAGCCCATGTAATTAATTAATTTTTACGTCTTAGGAAAACATTAAAGTAAAGAACTGTAAAAGCGGTTATTTATAATATCTTAATCTTTGTTTTCTAAGAAATTTCAAATGTTAAAAAGACCAGTCTATCCAAGCTCTGGTTGTATAAGTAGATGTGATTGATAAATTACACTCTTAATTTTTAAATATAAAACTTTTCAAATAAATTTTTTCGAAAATAAAGATAAATTTAATTTGAAAATAAATAAAAGTATAACTAAATGTCATGTAATTAATTGAGTTTTTACGTTATAGAAAGAATAAAATAGGAAACTGTAGAAGTGGTTTATTTTAATAACTTAAGTCTTATTTTCTATGAAAATTTCAAATCTTATAAAGGCTGGCCAATCTAAGCATTGGTTATATAAGTGGATGTGATTGAAATAATTAAGTATCTTGTAATTAATTGAGTTTTACATCATAGGAAAGCATTAAAATAAGGAACTGTAGAAAGGGGAGTTATTTATAATTATCTCGAGTCTTTATTTCTAGAAAATTTTCAATCTTATTAGGATTGACCTCATCAAGCATTGGTTATATAAGTACATGTGATTGATTATAATTACACCCTTAATTTTTTTTTTTTTTATATATAAAAACTTTTCAATAAATAATTTGAAAGTAAGGAATAAAATTTAATTTGAAAATAAATAAAAAGTATTCATCTAAATATATGCAATTATTTAGTTTTACGTCATAGGAAAACATTAACTTAAGGAATTGTAGAAGCCGTTTATTTATAATATCTTAAGTCTTTATTTACTAGGAAAATTGAATTAATTAAGATCAATGAACCTTTGAAACTAAGAATATCCTAATGAATGCCTACACTCACTGAGTGAGGGACTTGTATAGTTATATATTTCAAGGAAAGCCATTCCTAAGAATGGCTGATAAGGAATCCTGGTTGCCCTTTAATTTGTTTAATTTTATTTTACCTCTTAGTAATATAAAGTTCCTATTTTGTCCTAAAAATTAAAATTATATATTTAAAGTTGATTTTTTTATTATATTATAATTACTAAATTTAAAATATTAATATTAATAGTTAATATTTAAGTCACAATTCCGATGACAATCTAACACTGTCGCTGCATGACAGATTATGAACATGATCTATACAATGCATGAAAAATAATGTCGAATATATATATATATATATATTATATAATTCAACATTATTTCGGATGCAAAACATAAAACTTATATTATAGAAACGATTTCCTCTTGAGAACGATTTAACAAGTCCATCAATGTGAGTATTAATAATATAGTTTCCCATCAATACACTTTGGATTGAAGTTAAATGCATCAACTGCTGCCACTCTTTGCTATTGGTATCGCAAGTTTTGTGAGTTTGTGTCATCAAAGCTATAGAACACACAAATGGAAGATTTATAAAGACAACTATTTGTAGTTTGTCAGCTAGTAGTGAATATATCTGACAGCAACCAGACAATTGACCTTTATCAGGGCCGGCCCAAGGGGTTGGCAGGTAAGCCACCTGCCTAAGGACCCCCCAAAAAAAAAGCCCAAAAAGGGGCTCAAAATTATTTAAAATTTTTTAAATAGATTCACAAAAATACCAGGACCTAAAAAAATTTATAATTTTTTATCAAAATGATCCAAAGGGCCCCAAAAAAGCCAGAAAGCCCAATTCATATACTTTTTTTTTTTTTTTTTTACATAAATTTACAAAAAAACCGTATTTCATATTTTCTATTCACACCCATAATTTAACTAAACTAGTTATTTAAATGTCTAAAATTTCAAAACACCATTCGATCCCTTAAATGATGAAAACATTGCATCTCACCCCTCTACATGCCATAGTGTCGCTGTTGGCATTGAATGATGATTCGGTCAATTTTCTCACCAAAATTGATTGGATTCATCGCTTAATCATTTACGAACGTTTTCACAGCCTTGACAACCCCAATTTGGTTGATTTTTGCTGATTTTCGCAATCCATTTTATTCTTCACCGCGTGCGACAGTTTTGGCACGTATTCGCTGTCGTTGACCTTCCCCGACACCAACATCTTGTCCCCTTAGCCCCCTCCCCAAAAACCTCACGTACCTGACCCGGTGAGCACGCCGTCCACCTCTTGTCCTCACAAGAAAGATTAGGTAATTTGGTTATATTATCAATTGAAAAAAATTTGGTTTCTAAACTTTAATATAAAAATTTAATTAGTGATTTTACATCTCAAAAGGCAAGAAAAATAAATTTGAAATAATTTTTTAATATATGCTTATATTATTAAAAGGGCCTCAAAGTAACTCTTGTCTAGGGTCACAAATGTTCTTGAGACGGCCCTGACCTTCATTGCATACTTTTTATCTGTTGTTATAATATTGTAAAGTACAATTTCTTCTTTTGTGTGATACATAGTTATGTATAATTCCATCAATGTATTTATATTTTTAATAATGCTACGGACACCAGGATTCTACACCGAAATCTTACACCAGCTTACGTGTCTTGTCACTCACGCTAGACACGTTTCACGTTCAATTTTTTATTTTCTAGTGAATAGTCGTTCATCAACTATGGACGACCATTCACTTATATGGACTCCTGTCCATATTATATGGACAGGAGTCTATTTACTATGGACGGACATCCCCATTTAAAGGACACCCGTTTATAAGTAAATGGATTAAAAAATATAAAAAAAAAAAAATTAGGGACGGTCGTTCATAGGTTATGAATGGTCATCCCTAAAGATTGGACGGGCGTTCATATGTTAATGGATGCCCGTCCATTAACAATGGTTTTTAAAAATTAAAAAAAATTTAGGGACGGCCGTCTCTTAATTTTGGATGGGCGCCTGCAAATAAGGGACGCCCGTCCATAATGTAAATATAAAATTAAAAAAAAAACTTTGGACGCTTGTCCATAAGGAATGGACGGCCGTCCCTTATGTAAAGGACGGTCGTCCACATAATATGGACGACCGTCCATAATATAATAAAATTTTATTTTAATTAACTTTTTTTTATTTGCGAAAAACATTAGCTTCTCCAATACGGCTTCTCCAAAATCCAGCGCCAAAATTCTTTGAGCGAAAGAAAAAAGAAAAAAATTTCATTTTATACCTATCGCCGCCTTCTACTTCATCGTTCCCGTCTGTTCTTCGCGTCTACAGTACGTCTGCATTCTTCTCGAGTTTCTTCCTCAACAGTCGTTTCTTCCTCAACAACCAACTACGGTGACAAGAACGAAAGCTATAAATTTTTCATAAAACAATTGTTTACAGTGGAAAGGGAGATAAGAAGATCTAAATTTGCCCAGATTAGAAAGATTTGTTAAGGTTGTTAAGTGGTTTTTATTTAACATATGCATTTATTTAGTTTTGTATTATATTTTGGATTGAATATATGTTACAATAGAAAAAACTGATAGAGAATATTTGTTGGTGATTGTTGTGAATCAGGTTCGTGAACGCGAACAGTAGTATTGGTTTTGCATTAAATTATAGAATATGGAAGAGTCCAGTTTGCCTCATTTCAATGATGTTGAGGTAAATTGTGCTCGAAACCTTAACTTTTTTGTTAACATGATTTTAAATTTATTGTATCATATTGTTTCTTTTGATGTGTTGTATTAGTACATTCTAATTTTGTCTATTATAAAACTATTAAATGATCATGGAAATGAACGTGATGAATTAGAAGATATGGGATGTGCAGAGGAAGAAGTAGAGCCTCATATTGGAATGGTGTTTGATTCAGTTGATAGTTTGGTGAAGTATTACAAATGGTATGGTAACAAAATGGGATTTGAAGCAATGATACGTACGT